>NC_044996.1:54822519-55432267 GCF_008728515.1 Papio anubis | reverse complement strand
GTAAGATTCAGTTATGGTCAGGCTGGCAGTCCATATAATTGCTTCAAATGCTATATTGCATCTTTTTGCAATGCTACATCAATATGTCAGGATGGATACTACAAACTTGGTTATTGCTATAATCTTGAACTTATAACCTATATGTTGGACAAGCATAACCCATAGACTAGAATCAAAACACAATTGTGTCTCCTGTTACTTTTTTTTGTTTATTTTTTTGAGATGGAGTCTCGCTCTGTCACCCAGGCTGAAGTGCAGTGGTGCGATCTCGGCTCACTGAAACCTCCGCTTCCCAGATTCATGCCATTCTCCTGCCTCAGCCTCCTGAGTAGCTGGGACTACAGGCATCCGCCACCACACCCGGCTGATTTTTTTGTATTGTTAGTAGAGACGAGGTTTCACCATGTTGACCAGGATGATCTCGATCTCCTGACCTCGTGATCCGCCCACCTCAGCCTCCCAAAGTGCTGTGATTACAGGTGTGAGCCACTGTGCCTGGCTTTTTTTTTTTTTCTAAGATGGAGTCTCACTCTGTTGCCCAGGCTGGAGTACAGTGGCAGAGATCTCAGCTCACTGCAACCTCCGTTTCCTGGGTTCAAGCAATTCTCCCACCTCAGCCTCCAGAGTAGCTGGGACTACAGGTGTGCGCCACCACACCCAGCTAATTTTTGTATTTTTAGTAGAGACAGGGTTTTACCATGTTGGTCAGACTGGTCTCAAACTCCTGACCTCAAGTGATCTGCTTGCTTTGGCCTCCCAAAGTGCTGGGATTACAGGCGTGAGCCACTGTGCCCAGCCTCCTGTTACTTCTTTAATATTTATTTTGTGTGGATTACCTTGCCCTATACCTAGATGAAAATATAGGCCATTTCCATGACATTTCTGCTTGCTTTTAGGTATCTAAAGTCTCTGTGAGTTGCTAATACAATCTCAGCCCAGAAACTTTTTTTTTTTTTTTGAGAAAGTGTCTGGCTCTGTCGCCCAGGCTGGAGTGCAGTGGTGCGATCTCGGCTCACTGCAACCTCTGCCTCCTGGGTTCAAGCAATTCTCCTGCCTCAGCCTCCGGAGTAGCTGGGATTACAGGCACACGCCACCATGCCCAGTTAATTTTTGTATTTTTTTTAGTAGAGACAGGGTTTCACCATGTTGGCCAGGCTGGTCTCAAACTCCTGACCTTGAGATCGCCTGCCTCAGCCTCCCAAAGTACTGGGATTACAGGCGTAAGCCACCGCACCGCACCTGGCCCAGAAACTATTAATAGAATGCTACCCTCTAGCATGCTAGCAATACTTGCAATCTAAACTTGCAGGTTTTAAAAGTCAACTGTTTTCTGCTTCCCAAGCTGGGCTGTTGGAATGCTAGAGGGGGCAAGGTGCTTTTCTGCTTTGAGACCCTCCTCTGCAATTCTCTTAATGTGGGTAATACATTTCCTTCAGCTTGCCACTTCCATGTTGTCCCAGTCTTCCCAGAGCTCCATGCCACACATGTTTTAACAAGGATTCTCTGGCAGAGTACGCCTGAACTCCCAGATGTTCCTCTTAGACAGGACTGAAATACGGGCACCTCTCACTCCCACATGGCTCACTTCTAGTCCATGGAAAATACTCATGCAGGTCTTTGCCCTGAAAAACTCTGAGACTACAGAGATTGAAACCTGTCTGTATACCACTGGCACAGGGCACATTGGCCTCTTCAGGAATGACCCAGATACGCCTCTTCTGGGTCCCCAAACTTCAAGGAACACATTCCTTTTCTGAATAGCCTGATCGATGTCCCTTCACTTCGCTCAACTTGAAAAATGTAGCATCTCTGTCCACATACTTGGCAGTGGGGTAAGGAGCAAGATGGAGCAGGTGTTATCATGGCAACAACTTCTTCCAAAGAATGTCTTTCAAAATCTTCTTTTCCTCAACTCCATTGACCCTTTCATATTTGTGAAATGGATGAGGAAGCTTCCAACAAAGGGAATATGACAATCATAAAAATGATTTTAAGAATTTATTGGGCTGGGCACGGGGACTCAGGCCTGTAATCCCAACACTTTGGGAGGCCAAGGCGGGTGGATTACCTGAGGTCAGGAGTTTGAGACCAGCCTGGCCAACATGGGGAAACCCCGTCTCTACTGAAAATACAAAGATTAGGCAGGCGTGATCATGGGCTCCTGGAATCCCAGCTACTCAGGTGACTAAGGCAAGAGAATCGTTTGAATCCGGGAGGCAAAGATTTCAGTGAACCAAGATCGCACCACTGAACTCCAACCTGGGGGACAGAGTGAGACTTTGCTCAAAAAAAAAAAAAAAAAAAAAAAGAATTTTTTGGAGCCTGGCCAACATGGTGAAACCCCGTCTCTACTAAAAAGACAAAAATTAGCTGGGTGTGGCCATGTGTGCCTGTAATCCCAGCTATTTATTATCAGGCATAAGAATCACTTGAACCTGGGAGGCAGAGGTTGCAGCGAGCCGAGATTGTGCCACCGAACTCCAGCCTGGGCGACAGAGTGAAACTCTGTCAAAAAAAAAAAAAAATTGTTTTGGGGAAAATTCTGCATATGGAAATCTGTCTCATACACAATTTTCTATGTACTGTTTAGCCGATACACATTTTTCTCTCTACTGTTTATCTGATATTGCCGTATCACTGAAAAATGAGAAGAGTCAAATTTTAATATCTCATTACACACAGGTATGCTTTTGTTTTGTTTTACACCTGGAATGCTTTATATATCAGTAGGCTATATAAAATTGTCAAAGGCATTTCTGTACTTTGTAGTGATTTTAGGTATGGGTGTTGGGTGCTTTCATTTGTCACCACAAACATATTACCACAGAGTGTAGATGACACAGTATTAGAGTACGGAATCAAGCTCTTGTCTTTTGAAGTTGATGTTGTGACCTGTGTAAAAAGAAGTTTTAAAAATCAATTATTTAAAAAAAAAAAAAAAAAAGAAAAGAAAAGAAAGAAAGAAACCAGCCTGACCAACTTGGTGAACCCTGTCTCTACTGAAAATACTAAAATTGGCCGGGCCTAGTGTGCACCTGTAATCCCAGCTACTCGGGAGCCTGAGGCAGGAGAATCACTTAAACCCAGGAGGCAGAGGCTGCAGTGAGCCAAGATCACACCACCGCACTCCAGCCTGGGTAACAGTGAGAATCTGTCTCAAAAAGAAAATAATAATAATAATAATGCCTTCAAAAAGACAAATATCTTGTTGTTTATGGTGAGGAAGACTTAAAAGCAAATATGGATTTTCTGTTTGAAAGAGTCAAGATATAGGATTTTAGAATGATGGTGGTTTTGGAGTATTATCTGTGCAGCAAAGATGGAAAAACAAAACACATACAAATGAAAAGTGCTTCTAGATGATGCTGAGGGCTTGGCTGAGGTTGGTGAGTATAAATTAGTATTGTTGCTACTTTGTAGTTCTGTGATTTCCTTCAGTATCCTGCAGTCACCCTAGCATAACAGCAGAGATAGTACTTGAAGTATTTGGTCCAGAGTTGGAGCTTTACTTGGCAGACGTGGAAGCAGTAAGGTTGAAGGAAATTGACAGGGCTAGTAATTATATAATTTAAGTGGTGAAATGTGGGGCCATGCTAGATCGTGAAGGAAGGGAGGCCAGGAATCAATAGATGGCTTAAATGAAAAGATTTCTGCAGGCCAGGCGCAGTGGCTCTTGCCTGTAATCCTAGCACTTTGGGAGGCCAAGGTGGGCAGATCACAAAGTCAGGAGTTCGAGACCAGCCTGGCCAACATGGTGAAACTCTATCTCTACTAAAAGTACAAAAATTAGCTGGGCGTGGTAGCACATGCCTATAGTCTCAGCTACTTGGGAGGCTGAGGCAGGAGAATCGCTTGAACCTCGGAGGCGCAGGTTGCAGTGAGCTGAGATCACACTATTGCACTCCAGCCTGGGTGACAGAGTGAGACTCCGTCTGAAAAAAAAAAAAAAAAAAAAAAACCTGATTCACTCTAAGAGCACTTTCTCATAACCTTGGAAAGTCAGCCAGTTAGAATTGGTTAACTCCTCATCTGTCCATCTTGATTACCTAGCTCCCCAATGAACTTAACGTGTCATGTATTTCAGGTACCCTGTTTGAAATTTTATTGTGAGCAACATTCCTTCTCTTGTAACAACTTTATTTTCTTAGTTAACTAATGTTTTTATATTGATGAATTCTTCCCATATATTTTCTAAACTCACCAATTTGTTTTTGTCCACGGTGTTGCTGCTCCTATGGTTATTTTGAAGGTGAACATACTGCTTTTTACTCAAATGAGTTATGGACTCGATCAACCAAATATGGGATTTTTGAGACAGAAATCTGACATTCAGCAAGGGTACAGAAATATTACTCTCTAAATTGATGTTAACACATAACATGTCCATAATTAATGTATTATAACATTTGTCTATAATCTTCCCAGGTGTTGAAATGGTAGTTTCATACTGCTTGCCTTTCAACATATATGGACATTGTTTAATCCATTCAGAAACTGAGAAATATTCAAGATAAATCACAAATGCAAAATGTGCTGTAATACCACTAATCTTTTCTATTAGATTTGCTTTAAATGGTATTGTGTTTATGTCTTCATTTACATTGTCCATTTAATAGGCTTCCCCAGCAGTCCTGCTCTGGTAATTAGTTGGCTTATTTATACCTCAACACCTTGAGCTGCTACATCTCATTTAACTTACTGCTCTTTAAAGTTCTTGTATCTCAGTGGTTCTCAACCCTCAATACACATTAGAATCACCTGGGGAACTTTTAAAAAACATACTGATGCCTGGACACCATCCCAGATCAATTAAATCAGAATCTGAAACTTGTAGCTCTGAGAACCATGGGTTCCTAACCTTTGACCAATGCCACTGCAAACACTGTGCTCAAGGTGAGGTTGAAGCAGTAAAAGCAACTATTCAATTCTTTTTTTTTTTTTTTTGACATAGGGTCTTGCTCTGTCTCCCAGGCTTAGTGCAGTGGTGCAATCTCGGCTCACTGCAACCTCTGCCTCCTGGGTTCAAGCGATTCTCCTGCCTCAGCCTCCCGAGTAGCTGGGACTACACACATGTGCCAGCACACCTGGCTAAACGTTGGCATTTTTAGTAGAGACAGCTTTTCGCCAGGTTGGCCAGGCTGGCCTCAAGTGATCTGCCTGCCTCGGCCTCCCAAAGTGCTGGGATTACAGGCATGAGCCACTGCGTCCAGCCAGCAGCCAGCAATCCACTGCTTGGCCTCATCCCTTCCACTCTTATTTTCCTTTCCTTGGCAGTAATTAAAATTTTATATATATATATATATATATATATATGATTAGATATCATCACATTCATGGGTTATCAAAACTTAGTGTTTCTCCACCAACCCTAAAATACCATTGCAAAATGCCATAGATTTCTGGAAGTACGATTGTATTTGAAAATTATAAAAGAGATCCATTTGCTTTGCTTTCATTTTATTGTAATGTGAAGAGAAACAGAGCAAGGAGACTATCAGCAAAGACAAAGGAGATTGAAAGAGCATAAGACATTTAGGAAGCTAAAGGTTGTTTAGCGTGATTGTGCCTTAGAATAGTTTCCAATGGAACAGGGGAGGCAAAGCTGGAGAGGTAAGCATGATCCACATTCTGAGGGACTTTGGATCTCATTTCAAGGGGTTTGATCATGACTGGTTATATAACTTGTGTGGCCACAAAAAGTGTGTAGCCAGTACAATATGAAAATGTGGGGCCCTTGTTAAAAAATCATTAAGAATTTCAAGATGTCAAGAGTATTAAAGAGTATTAAACCATGCACAGGGCTCTTCTAAACATTGGCCTGTGTGTAACTGCACAGGACTTATGCCCAGGAAGTTGGCCCTGGGTTTAATTATATCCTGAAGGTGATGTGGGACCTAAAAGATTTAGGCAGTGACTTGAGGTCATTATAAAGATTGTTCTGACCTTGGTTGGAAAATGGATTGTTGGACTCAGAGAACAGGGTTCTACAATGGCTTTAGGAAAGCTAGGGTATCTGTCTTGGCTGGGCATAGTCACGGCTGTAACCTCAACACTTTGGGAGACCGAGGTGGGTGGATCACTTGAGGTCAGAAGCTCGAGACCAGCCTGGCCAATGTGGTAAAACCCTGTCTCTACTAAAAATACCAAAAAAAAGAAGAAAATTAGCCGGGAGTGATGGTGCCTGTAATCCCAGCTACTCAAGAGGCTGAGACAGGAGAATTGCTCGAACTCAGGAGGCGGAGGTTGCAGTGAGCCAAGACCATGCCACTGCACTCCAGCCTGGGTGACAGAGCCAGACTCTGTCAAAAAGAAAAAGACAAAAGACTCACGCCTGTAATCCCAGCCCTTTGGGAGGCTGAGGTGAGCAGATAACCTGAGGTCAGGAGTTCGAGACCAGCCTGGCCAACATGGTGAAACTCCATCTCTACTAAAAAATACAAAAAAATTATCCAGGCATGTTGACACGTGCCTGTAATCCCAGCTACTCGGTGGCTGAGGCAGGAGAATCGCTTGAACCTGGGAGGTAGAGGAGACAGAGGTTGCAGTGAACCGAGATCGCACCACTGCATTCCAGCCTGGGCAACAAGAGCAAAAACTCTGTCTCAAAAAAATGAAAATAAATTTTAAAAAGCTAGTGTGTCTATCTCCATATATTTTCTATGAATTTTAACTATTGTGATGGTAATATTAGTGATAGGACCAGGAATAGCTTCTACTAATACAAGCAAACACTTCCTTTTTTTTTTTTTTTTTGAGACAGTCTCGCTCTGTTGCCAGACTGGAGTGCAATGGCGTGATCTCGGCTCACTGCAACCTCCGTCCCCTGGTTTCAAGCGATTCTCCTTCCTCAGCCTCCCAAGTAGCTGAGATTACAGGTGGCCACCACAACTCCCCACTATTTTTTTTTTTTTTTTTTTTTTGTATTTTAGTAGAGATGGGGTTTCACCATGTTGGTCAGGCTGGTCTTGAACTCATGACCTCAGGTGACACGCCCAGCCCAGCCTCCCAAAGTGCTGGGATTACAGGCATGAGCCACCGTGCCCAGCAAGTAAACACTTTCATATACAATACTGTCATTTGATCCTTCAACTATCTGGTTGTCAGGCAAGGCATATGTTGTTATCCTTAGTTTATAGATAAGGAAACAAGTCACTTGCCAAAAATTACATGACTAGTGATTGATGTATACAGGATTTGAATCAGCCCTTCTGACATTTACACTACTGATATTTCTACTCTATTAATACTGCTAGTTTTATTATCAGCTACTTATAGAAGCAATTCTTTTTTTTTTTTTTTTGAGACAGAGTCTCGCTCTGTCACTCAGGCTGGAGTGCAGTGGATCCTCCTGCCTCAGCTTTCGGAATAGGTGCGACCACAGGTGCATGACACCACACCAGGCTAATTTTTTAATCTTTATTTTTGTAGAAGCAGGGTCTTGCCATGTTCCCCATGCTGGTCTAGAACTCCTGGGCTCAAGCAATCCTCCTGTCTCACCCTCCTAACATAGAAGGAATTTTTAAAACATCCATTTGTATAGTATTTAGTAGATTTTATTAAATTGTAACTGAAGTTATTGGCTACTGTGTTTTCAAAGCCTCTCATTACATGATGAAATTTGTACTGCCAGAAAGATCTTTACATAGAAAGATGCCTGTTGTCTTTTAGTCAGACATTAAAAGTTATGTTACATGCATCGCTCCTTTAGCCTAGCTGCCAGAAAACCTATGTGCCAATTTAATACCCAATTTTTTTTTTTTTTTTTTTGAGACGGAGTCTCGCTCTGTCGCCATGCTGGAGTGCAGTGGGGCGATCTCGGCTCACTGCAACCTCTGCCTCCCGGGTTCAAGCGATTCCCCTGCCTCAGCCTCCCGAGTAGCTGGGACTACAGGCACGCTCCACCACACCTGGCTAATTTTTAATATCCAATTTTTAAAACTAGCTCATACAGCTCCTCAACTCCCTCAAGAGCATGTCTACTATGGTTATCGTTGATAATACTATTTTCACATTATATTTAACTTTCTTATATTAAATGTTATAAGTTACTTCAAATATATTTGGAAGCAGTCAGGGTATAAATCCTTAATAAACTAAATAGTAACCATTTGGAAATTTATGCAAAAGGAAAAAGCAGTGTTTAAATGACTGAGCAGTTGTGTAACAGACTTACCCACTCAAGCTTATTAAAGCCAGAATTAACTGACAAGTCAGATAAGCATTCCCTAATTAAATGAAAGAGGAGAATGAATAATAACATGAAAGTTAAAAAGGATGTGTGAGCCTACAAAAGACTTAGGCCAACAAATCTACTCTTAGAGATTTTCTAATGTCACTATAAATTCTAGTACCTCTGTGTCCTACTCAGTATCTCTCGTGGTTTTATCGTCTTCCATGCTTAGGCCGTATTTTTATTTTAGGCCTGTCTTTGTTGATATTTTTGTTGTTGTTGTTGTTGTTGAGATGGCGTCTAGCTTTGTCACCAGTCTGGAGTGCTGTGGCACGATATCTTGGCTCATTGCTACCTCCGCCTCCCAGGTTCAAGCCATTCTCCTGCCTCAGCCTCCCGAGTACCTGGGATTACAGGCATGCGCCACCATGCCCAGCTAATTTTTGTATTTTTAGTAGAGACGGGGTTTCACCATGTTCTCCAGGGTGGTCTCTATCTCCTGACCTCGTAATCCACCCAGCTCGGCCTCCCATAGTGCTGGGATTACAAACGTGAGCCACCGCACCCAGCCTCTGTTGACATTTCTTTATTATTATTTTGTGTATGTCATGACTAGGGATTTAGATATTTGAAGGCCTTGTCTTTTATAATAGATATGGCAAGTAAATTTAGGAACTTTATATTTTATAAATATTTGATTATTTTTATAGACTCACTATGTTTAGATTGTTTTAGGTGTTTATTTCTTTGTTGTAATTTAAGCACTTAGACTTAGTTACACTCCAGGGAAAAACAACATACTTTTCAGAGTCTTGGTTTCACATGTTCTTGATTCTCTTGTCTATCTTTGTTTGTTCGTAATTTGTACATGAATAGTGATTAAAGTTCAGAGTGGCTACTGCGAAAGATAATGTTTGAATTTCAAAAATTATCTTTTATGTTATTAATATGTTCAAAGTATCAGAAGTAAAATTTTATCATTTGAGACCACGTGGAATATAAGCTTCCATGTACAGGGGAGATCTTATAAAAACAGCTTGAAGGAAGGTGTTTAGCAGAATTTATTGGCTGGATTGAATCTCTAGTCCACCATTCACCCCTATATTTGAACGGATTCCTTGCCTTCTTATGCTGGGTAGGTTCATAGTTTTTCTTGTCACATGCCAGCCCTTGTTGTCCACCCTGGACTTCACCTCTTAAGTAATAGACAGCCCCTGACTTTCACCTATAAATTATCTGATGGTGACTGGCTTGCCTCCTTAGTTTTCTTTCACTACCCAGTGCCAGCCTATCTAAGCAAGATCTCTATAAAGATAATATCCTTATTTATTAGGACTGGAAAGTAATTTAGAAACATTCTAGTTCATTGGTCTTAATTTATGGATGAGAAAACTGAGACCCAGAAAAAGGAAGGGAATAACATTTTGTAACATTGTATTGGAATTCAAACATGCAAATTATTTCTATAGCACTTTGTCTAGATTTTTTTAAGAAATTATATTTCTCTTTGAGTTATTCACATTATATTTGTGCATATTAGTTCTAGGAGGCAGATTAGTCTTTCTTACTTTATTTCACACAGATAATTATAGGAATATAATCCATAAGAAAAAAATCAATAGCACTTAATATAACAATTTAGATATATCATGCTCTATTGAACTTTGAAACTATTTGTTATATACTATCATCATATTATTATTTTCTCTTAAACATATGTAGGTCATAAAATTGAATTGTAAAATTGTGAGTAATTTTTATAATTTAGCAAATATTCAACTAATATTTACGGAGTTGCAAGTATGTGACATTACATTTGTGTTTTCTTCACACCATTACTACTTGATCTTGCTTTTGTGTATGAAACACTTTATCTGCTTTTATAATTTTCCTCTATCTTCCCTTCTTTCTTCATTTCCCTTGGCAATCTTCACCAGTCCCAAAACTTTAATCAACCCTTTAAAATACAGGACTATTAGGTTTATGTCTCCCTTTTTTGCTCACTCTTTGACACACCAGACCTAATCTTCTAACTCCATGTTTCTACCTAGATATAGATCCTTAACCCCCAAACTCAGTATATTTACTAATAAACTCATTCATCTTTCTCTGGAATCTATTTCTTTTAATGTTACCATCACCTTCCTTAGTTATATAGGTTTATCACTGGTGGTTTTCTTGATACCACTCTCTTGCCTCCCACATCCATTCAATAATTATCATTTTTATCATTTGTTTAGCACTTACCATGAGCTTTTGAAATTCAAATATTATCTTTTGCAGTAGCCACTCTGAACTTTCGTCACTATTCACGTATGAATTAGGAACAAACAAAGATAGACAAGAGAATCATGAAAATATGAAACCAATACTATTAAAACAATGTTGCTTTTCCCTGGAGTGTAATTAGTCTAAGTGCTTAAATTACGACAATGAAATAAACACCTAAAACAATATAAACATAGTCTATAAAAATAATCAAATACGTGCCAGGCCTTTAATGTTTCATCCTCAGAACAATCCTATGAGTTAGGAGTTACTATGGTCTCCATTTTACAGTTGGATCAACTGAGGTACAGAGAAATTAGGTACCTTCCTAAATTCAGAAGACTAGTAAATGGAAGAGCTAAGATTCAAATCTATACAATCTGACTCTATAGTTAAGGCTCTTAATCACTGCATTCAGTTGCTTGCTAAATTAATATGTGCTATATTTTCTTCTTCTTCTTTTTCTTTTTTTTTTTTTTTGAGATGGAGTTTCACTTTTGTTGCCCATGCTGGAGTGCAATGGCCTAATCTCAGCTTACTGCAACCTCCGCCTCCTGGGTTCAAGTGATTCCCCTGCCTCAGCCTCCCGAGTAGCTGGGATTACAGGCGTGCACCACCCCGCCCAGCTAATTTTTGTATTTTTAGTAGAGACAGGGCTTTACCACATTGGCCAGGCTGGTCTTGAACCCCTAACTTCAGGTGATCCGCCTACTTTGACCTCCCAAAGTGCTGGAATTACAGGCTTGAGCCACCACACCTAGCCATATTTTCTTCTTTTACAATATATTTGTTCTCATCTAGTCACTTTCTGTTATTACCTTAGCACAAGCTCTCATTACTTCTTGCCAGAACTATTGCAGTAGTCTAGACAGTTCCCCCAGTCTCTACCTCCCTCTAGTCCATTTCATATACTGTCCTGAGATAAATCTTTCCCAAGCATGGCTAGGTGCATTTAGCTGTCCCTAGCCTAGAGAAAAATGGAGTGGCTCCAAACTAATTAGGCCCTTGAATAATATAGGAATTTTCCCTACTACCCTTCATTTATCCTGTGATCTAAGCAAACTTAATTACTTCCGGAAGCACCATTCTCTTTATGTATTAATTTATCTATGCCTGAAGTTGTCAACTTTATGTTCTTATTTATGTATATGATTTTATAATTATCCATATTATACATTATCCTGTGTACATGTATCTCTGGGACATATGGCAATTGTATGTGTATTGCTCGTTTTCCCTCTGAGATCTTTAAATTCTCTCACATGTAAGCATGTGTTGTTGATGTATTCTGAAAATGTTTTTAATGTGTAATTGGCATGATTGTGATTTTACAACATAATTTCCCAATGTTTATATAAACATTGTAGGAACTCTGTATTTGAATATGAAACTCTTTATGCCATTACGGCATTTGCCCTATCTATACCTTTTCTGGTTCCTATTTTAACCAGGGACATGAATTTGTAACCTGGCCAGCTGTAGTTATAGGTATTGGCTACAGAACTTTTTTTTTTTTTTTTTAACAAAACTAACTGGCACTTACAAGAATCATACTCATGACCTTGGCCTCATTAGCACTATGAGCTAACCAATTCTGACATATAGAAATTACACAAGTGACAAATCATAAGAGAAACCAGAACTGTAAGATGGCCTTTTGGGAAATAATTTTCTTAAAGAGCATATCCAAATGGAGACCTTCATTTAGCAGCTTATATCAAATTCTTGATCGCAGAGTTGCTTCATTTTAAGAGTGAAAAACAATATAACAATAGCAGTAGAAATTGAAAGCAGGGAAGTTGTCCTGACATATTGTTTTCTTTCTTGTATAATGTAGATTTATATAGAACAGAGGCTCTAACCACCTGTCAGTAATATGTTTTTGTCAATTTTCCTATAGATTTTTATTCATGGAAATAGCACTGGTGGCAAACATGAGCTAGTGAGTGAAAGTATCCTACACAATTCCCCGAACGCCTCTGCCAGTTTATTTTAGTGTTGATTTTTAGTGTACTTTTTTTTTTTTTTTTCCAGTGTGGTTAGAGCAAAACAGAGGTTAAGAGAAAATTGCTATGGTTCTATTGGTTTGGATAAATGGTTACAGGTGCCAACAATTACCACTGTTGCGACTTTTCCCCCAAATATAAGCATTACTATTATGACTATTTTGTTTCCTCCTTTTACAAAATGCCAGGTGGAATTTATAGAGTCCTTTTTGTGAAAACTAAGGCCTGTTCCTGATTCTCTTCTGAATTTCATGTCTTTGGGCATATCCTTTAGTTTATATACTACAGTTACCCCCTCCATAATATGGGGATACCATGGTGTTAAGATTGATGTAAGAATTAATGTGTTTACCAGTCAGTCTTCTAGCCAAACAAAAATAAGACACATTTGCACAGCTTTAGTTGTCAGAGAGGTCTGGAGCAATTGTTATATCCTATATATACTTCTGCTTGTGATTTTGAGGGCTTAGGGTATGTTGCTTCAATCATATTTATAACTAATGCTGCCTTTTTTTTTTTTTTTTTTTTTTTACTATTTCTGGTCTTAACTAAATTAATTTTTTCCTCATACCCTGACACTAGGCATTTAGAATTTAGTAAGTAGCTGAAATTTGAGTAAATAGCAAAAACGGTATAAGTTTTTCAGGTTTTTTGTTGTTTTTTATTTTTTTGAGATGGCTAGAACAGACACATGGATTGAACATGATATCTGACATTGTTGATAATATACTGAGTAATATCAAGGAACGGTGTAGGAAGTGTTGTAGTTTCTGATTTTTTCAATATGGAAGTGAATCTACTCTATGATAAGTGCAACATAGCTTATCTAATGCTACTTAAATGGAAAGAAAATGAAAATTCAATGATAAGATTTAATAAGTCATGTTTGCAAAACTCATTTGAATAGTCAGAAGTATAGAAAGTCGTCATTAGGCAGCTCCTCATATATTTGTTATTAAATCATCTATGCACTTACAGGTTTTATATATGTGTTTTTTTTCACATTTACCATTAAGGGACTGTTAATCCTTTTCTTACCTGTGTGAGTTTGTCAGTGCTACACAAACTAGGAAGAATGTTAATTTCCTGGCCTGCCTGCCTTGAGCTGTTTACCACATTTTTGAGGCAGAATAGAAAAGGAAAGGAACTTAATTGAATGTAATAAACTCTAAAAAATCTTTCCAGGCCAATTGAGCATTCATTTCATTACTTTTAAGACAAGCAGAGAATGATCTATAAAGAGGGGAAATAAGAGGAACTAGCCGTGAGGCCTAAATGAAACAAAGACATAAAGAGTACAGCATAGTATAAGGCACATGGTATCCTCTAAATAGTAATAATAATATTTATTGGTAAGGCCTTGAACTAAATTATGCTTGAACTAAATACACCCAAAAACATAACAATTCAGGTTTAAATATGATGAATTGTCCAGTGAAGTTTACCATCAACCCCTATGGATAAGATGTTTCATTTTAGAGAGTGCTTGGTAGAAAATGCTAGATGGAAAAGTCAGAGGATTCTTTGGTACAGACTACGCAGCTTGAAATTTATCTTGTGATAATGCATTGAAGGAAAAATACTTTAGGAAGACCTCAATCATAGATTCAACTTTCAGCACTGAGTGCAATGTCCCTAATTTTTAAGATACTGCGAGATTCAGATGATTTGCCCAAGGTCATACCGTTTGTTAGTGACCAAAGAAGGTCTTGAACCTCAGACATCTGATATGGTTATTCCAGTGTTCTTTTTATTTTAACAACCTGACATCAGGATGGATATTATAAAAATAGCGCCAAATGTCAGTCTAGAGCAAAATATTCTTGTATTTCAATCGAAAAATGAAGAGTTATACGTTGGATGAAATGTATATGACTAAAGTAAACAGGCTTTTAAAATTTAAATCAAGACTTTCATAGAAGCTGCATAATAAATGCCATTTATAGTTAATTTATTCTATATGTCATATATTTAAAATGCATTCAAAATCAAATATCGAGACTAAATTGTACTCCAGTTGAAAATCCATGACAATTTTCTCTTTGTCTAAATCCTAGCTGACATTTGTTTACTGCACCCCTTTCTTTTAGAATAATAGAAGCTTGAGAACTATGCTTGGTAGTATAACAAGAAAGCATGATTATAGATATAAATGATGTAACAAGAATTCTGTTCCCAGTTGTGAGTTGTAAGACTGACAAACATTGGATTAATGTTGAATAGGTCATTTGCAATTCTATGCTGTTTGTAGAGATATCATATTTTGCTATTCTTAGGAATTTACATATGAGTTTGTTTTGGAGGTTTTCTGAAACATGAAATACATAAAAAAGACAGATTTTTTCTGTAGCAATTCATGGAATACATTGTACATTGTTCTTCCTAAACTACGTAACTCTCTATGTGAATAAGACATCATATCCTACAAGCCTTACGAACTTTGACTGTCCCTGGACCTCTTGTGAGAATAAATTAAAGATGTCACGCCTTGTATATTTTGTTATCAGTGAGAAAAAAGAAATAACATTTTCTTTTTCATATTTTGGTAGAGAGTACATACGATTGATAGTGAAATACATGCCTATAGTAAGTATTTATACTTACGTATAGATGGAGAACAATTCAGTGAGGCTTTCCAACTTTATCAGGCGCTGAGACCTTTACCTTTCCAGGTGCAAAGTGACTAACTCTACCAGTAACATTTTTTAAAAAGCTTATTTAAAAAAAAAAAAAAAAAGCAAGAAGAATGTCTCCATAGCTATTCATAACAATTGTGAAAATTTAAGTAATTGGATGAGTTGCTTTTGTATAAATTTGATGTATACGTTTGATGTCCTCATGGTGTTCAGAGAGCTAAGATGTATATGTACAGTTAGACATGAGTCATGCCCTCTATGATGAGTTTAAACATTTAAATCAAATATTTGTTATATATGATACCTTAAGTACAAATTTTTTTTATCTGTGGTACCTTAATTTATATAAGATACCTTAAGTTATAAACTGTTTGTTTATAACAACAAATAAAGTAAAGTACTCAAAATGGCTTGTAGCAAGGTGCTGAGACATGTGAAGGAGTGCCAGATTGTTCTTGATAATTTACTTCCCACCTCTGACTCAACTTTACATGGTCAGCTTTCAGAGAAGCAGCACAAAGATGTTAGCAAAATTAAGGGTACTTTAAAGTTTTTGTTGAGATGTTTTTAAGTCTTAAACAAAATTTCAAATCCAGAGATTTGTGGGACCAAAATGATAAATTAAAAGAGAAGGATTCAGTGTGTTTTCTGGAAAATTATTCATTCCCTATAACTGATATGACCAGTGCCAGCCATAAATTACCTATCCCCCCTGCATTGACAGCGGATTTACATTCTTGCACCAGCTCCTTATCTCATAGTAGATCAGGTTTTTGAGTAGCATGGCATTAGCTTATCTGGTTTTTTAAGATCAATAGAACTCAGCAAAGGACGATAGAACTGTATACCCCTGTCAATAAGTTAGACACTTATTAAACCTTTTATAAAAGTATTGGACACAGCCAGGCGCAGTGGCTCACGCCTGTAATTCCAGCACTTTGGGAGGCTGAGGCAGGCAGATCACAAGGTCAAGAGATCGAGACCATCCTGGTCGACATGATGAAACCCCATCTCTACTAAAAATACAAAAATTAGCTGGGTGTGGTGGTGCGCACCTGTAGTCCCAGCTATTTAGGAGGCTGAGGCAGGAGAATCGCTTGAACCCGGGAGGCAGAGGTTGCAGTGAGCTGAGACCGCGCCACTGCACTCCAGCCTGGTGACACAGTGAGACTCCGTCTCAAAAAAAAAAAGTATTGGACACTCAGCCAGGCGCGGTGACTCACGCCTATAATCCCAGCACTTTGGGAGGCCGAGGTGGGTGGATCACCTGAGGTCAGGAGCTCGACACCAGCCTGGCCAATATGGTGAAACCCTGTCTCTACTAAAAATACAAAATTAGCCTAGCATGGTGGTGTATGCCTGTAATCTCAGCTACCCAGGAGACTGAGGCAGGAGAATTGCTTGAACCCGGGAGGCAGAGGTTGCAGTGAGCTGAGACTGCGCCATTATACTCCAGCCTGGGCAACAAGAGCAAAACTAAATCTCAAAAAACAAAAAACGAAAAAAAAGTATTGGACACTCATCCTCTGAGGAAGCACTGCAATTGGGTGAGAAAAAACTCTCTTATATATCCTTTAGGTACAGCTCTGATTTCTGATGATAAGCTTGCTATAAAACAATCTATTAAAAATGATTCTGGCTGGGCATGGTGGCTCATGCCTGTAATCCCAGCACTTTGGGAGGCTGAGGCAGGCAAATCACTTTTGGTCAGGAGTTCAAGACCAGCCTGGCCAACATGGTGAAACCCCTTCTCTACTAAAAATACAAAAATTAGCTGGGCGTGGTGGCGTGCGCCTATAGTCACAGCTACTCGGAGCCTGAGGCATGAGAATCACTTGAACCCAGGAGGCGGAGGTTGCAGTGAGGCGAGATAGCGCCACTGCACTCCAGCCTGGGGGATAGAGCAAGACTCTGTCTCCAAAAAAAAAAAAAAAAAGATATCTTCTATACCTTGCATAAGCAAATGATGTGAGGAAAACTTGCTTAATTAAGATCTCAGTTCAATTTTGTTTTGGTGCTCTTGACACTCTTCGTGCTTGACTAAACTTTTTCATTATGGATTTGCATGCCACTTTCATTTCTTTTACTTACATAGATAAAAGGTCTATTCCCTTACTGGTTTGAATTTGGGTTACTTGGTGTCTTTGATCTGTAAAGAGAAATAATTTGTTTTAGCATCCAATGGATTATGGTCTGTTTCCCGATTGTTTTTGCTTTTCAACTCCATCCCGATACTGGAACAATAGATCATCTTGTTTTTGCTACAAACAGGTGACACCCAACTATAGTTGGTGTATATTGTAAGACATACGGAGAGTGTTACAAATTCCCAATGTTTTCCTCTATTTCTTAGTCCTGTAGTATTCAGAAAATGTTTCATACCAGTCTTGATAAACTAGCATTCTCAAGAAAGAAGGTTATGATATGTTGTTGTTTTGAGATGTTGAAATTATGTTAAATTATGCATAGGAGGTATTATTTATTTATTGAGTTTAGTGCTCCAAAACTGTATTCTACAGAATATTGTTCTACAGGATGTTACAATAATGTTAAAAAAGGGAAGAAAAAAGTATGGAGGTAGTCAAGGGGATCATCTGTGGCAAATAAGTTGTGGTTGTGCTGGGTTAAACAAAGACAAACAGATCTATTTTCTTCTGAACTTCTCATGACTTTTAATATGCTATTTTTATTGTAAATCTATAAGATGGGGCTATGCTATAAAACATTTCTCTAACTTATTTAGCCATGGGGTGTGTGTGTGTGTGTGTGTGTGTGTGTGTGTAATACTTTTTAACATCTCAAGTATGGCACACAATTTGGGAAAAGTGGTCCAGCTATTTATTCTTGTATGCAGAAGGCATGGGTAAAATGGACACAGGACAAAATTGTTAAAATGTTGTTTGTAACATGCCTACTGACCTCGTTGGCAAAGCTTCCTGATTATAGGAAATCCCCATTGAAATGTTCAGGGGGAGAAAAAAGTCAAATAGGATTATTTTTTAAATGCATTGGCTATAATACCCTTTATGTTGAATGTGGGAAATAGACTAATTTTAGCTAATATATAAATAAACAGTATGGATTATATCAAACCCAGGACTTCAGAACATTATGAAGCTATGCATAAATGCAAGCCTGAGTATTGTTAATTAGTAAGGATGTGGTTTTCAGATCATGTCATCCAGTTATAACAACATACCATAAACACTGTCCAAGCATTGTCAATTTGTATACGTATCATTTGCTGTGAGTTACCTAAACATTCAAAAGATGTTTAACAACAGTATTAGTTGATCTGAGAAGAAATCACAGTGGTCGATCTTGAATAATTATAACAGCAGTATTAAAACCATGGGACTGCAGTGAAGCTGTGATCATGAAAGAACCTCATGTTACAACATAAAACCCTCTGTGAACCATTACTGAGAACAGAACGACACTGAAAAAGGCCCGGATAGATATATTGCTAGAAACAGTTGCCCTAGTTATTTAGTTTCAAAATGAAGTAGCAGAGAATCCCATATGGGAAAAGTGCTTGTACATATCTCTGTGATTGTGTTCATCTCATGATGTTTGATTCCATTTTGATGGGTTTGTTGATAGCATGATTCCTGCTGTCACTATGATTTGTGTTTATTATAGCTGTTTCCTTTTTAATAAAGGATGCTATTGCATATAAACACTGGCATGAACCTATCTTTTCAGAAATTGCATTCTGTATGCTGCTATAGTCATTGCAATGTTGTAAAGTGAGTATTTTGCTACCAACAGAGTTGGATTATATATTTTAATATATCGATTAGTGTATTTTGTTGTTTCAATATAAGAAAGGACCTACAGTTATATTTATTTTGCGTTTGTTCTTGGGTAGTATACACACTTTCAAGGAGAGATAGCACAGTAGGCAATACAATGTGGCTGAAGCACACCTTGCTAGAAGAACAAATAAAAGACTGGGCAGAGGTGAAAATGAATATGTAGGAAGTAGGAGAATGTCAGATTCACCACAGTCGAAGAGTCATGGCAGGAGACCATTGAAAGTCAAGAGACGTCATCTGTCCTAAGCTGAGCTGAGGCAGTGTCTAACTGCCATAGCCAACAGTAGGAGCGAAGAAGTCTCAGACCGAGAAAATAGCCAAAGAATGAGAGGCTAGGTCAGGCACGGTGGCTCATGCCTGTAATCCCATCACTTTGGTAGGCCGAGGCAGGTGGATCACCTGAGGTCAGGAGTTAAAGACCAGCCTGGTCAACATGGTGAAACTCCGTCTCTGCTAAATATATAAAAATTAGCTGGGCGTGGTGGTGGGCGCCTGTAATCCCAACTACTCGGGCGGCTGAGACAGGAGAATTACTTGAACCCAGGAGGCAGAGGTTGCAGTGAGCCAAGATTGCGCCATTGCCCTCCAGCCTGGGCAAGAAGAGTGAAAGTCCATCTCAAAAAACAAACAAACAAACAAACAAAAAACAATAACAACAAAATTGGCTGGACGCGGTGGCTCATGCCTGTAATCCCAGCACTTTGGGAGGCTGAGGCAGACAGATCACCTGAGGTCAGGAGTTTGAGACCAACCTGGCCAACATGGTGAAACCTCATCTCTACTTAAAAAAATACAAAAATTAGCCGGACGTGGTGATGCATGCCTATAATCCCAGCTACTTGGGAGGCTGAGGCAGGGAGAATCGCTTGAACCTGGGAGGCAGAGGTTGCAGTGAGCCAGGATCGTGCCATTGCACTCCAGTCTGGGCGACAGAGCGAGACTCCTTCTCAAAAACAAAAATAAAATTAAAAATAAAAAAAGTAATGGGAGACAAGAAGGCAGGGAACTGTCACTAGGGTAGTTCAGCTGGTTGTGCTGAATGGTGTTTTTCTCACCTGGAGCTGCTTTGAACAACCTCATACCTAATGGCATTTTAAATTTTATGTCTGGCCCCAGAAAAAGGTTTGCCTGTAAAATAAATTGAACATGATTGAATAGAAAGTATAAAGAAAAAAAAATCTTCAATACACCTGGTTTAATTAATTTACAGTCCTCTAGCAAAGTATCATTAAAGGCATTTCTGATCAGATCCAGATTGGCAGCGAATCCAAATCCGTCATTTCTTCTCTCCTTCTTTCCCTCCCCCCACTCTCCTTCTCAGGTTAGAAAAGGGTCTGTTTGAATTAGCCAAGGATATACCATGTTGTAGATGGTGAGAGCAGAAGTACATTAAGCAGAATTCAGCAACTCTCTTTGGCCCCCAGAGTAACTTCAGGGGGCACGGCCATTGGTGGTGGTGAGGTTGCGGGGAGGGTTTGTGGTATGTAGGGGTAACCTTCCTGGCTCCTTTCTGTAAGCTGTCACCAGATCTGGAATGTTCAAATCTTGCTGTATTACTGCTCTTTTTCATACAGACCTATCATTACCATTCAGGAAGAATTTCTGCAATCTGTATACATTCTCATTTAATGGGAGCCTTCCTTATCTCTGAGCCAAATTCAGCATTATCAATACTGGAGAAAATAGAGTCAGTGCCAGGTATCCTGGAACAATATCTCTTTTTCCATTTCCTTGCAATCCATTTATCATTTTCCTCCTCCACATGCCAATACACTCTCTAATTTCTTTGTATCTGGGTGGTTATGATACTGCCCTGTTTTTGGAGGGCCACAGTCACAAATTCATTTCCCCGTGAGTATTTGTTCCTACTTATCCAACTTAGCCTTATGGAAGCACTTACGACAGATAAACATTTGCTTTGGAACTTTGTGCTCTTACTTTAAAGGAACTAGCTTTAAGCTTTGAATCTGAAGTAGGAATAGAGATAAGAAAAAAAAGACTTTCCACACTAAAGAGACAGTTAACAAAGGCCGAGAAGTGGGAAACTCTGAACGGTAAGGAGCAGGGAATTGTTATATTTAATTGGATTATTGGGTAGATAATGAATTGTGAGTGGGGCAGTTTAAGATAAGACAGAAATGTCTATTGAGACCAGACCCCTCTGGGTCTTGAGTACCTAAGGAAGAAGCTCTTATTATATGTATAAATAAGGTTTTTGAGTAGAACCCCACTGAAAGGCTGCTTGCTGACTTGAATTAAAAAGCCACTGTTGAATCACCAGGATGATCTTGCCAGTTACAAAACCCTTGCCTTGTGAAACTAAAAGTTTATTCCTATAAAGTAGAAATAGTCATAGCTGACTCTGTGTGGGAAAAAATGAAATGAGCATTTATGCAAAAGCTTGGAGCATGCACCTGGCTTTCAGGTTTAATCCTTGTGTCTCATTTGGCAAACCAGTTGTACCCTTTGTCTGAAACAGTCCTGCCCTTCATATGAATGGAAACCCTTTCATTTCTGTTATGAGATTGAATGATCAGGTGATTGGAGGAAGACTACAGTTAAATGTGATTTATAGGCAATAGATTTTGCCAGAGGAGATTTTGAAGCTATGTCAAAATTCTTTTTATTTTTTCATCATATTTACTAAGGTTTTATAGATTTCAGATTCAGTCTCAATATAAAATAGGAATAATATTAGTTGTACAAATTTCATTAGCACATACTTAGATATAAGAAATCATAGGCCGGGCGTGGTGGCTCACGCCTGTAATCCCAGCACTTTGGGAGGCTGAGGCGGGCGGATCACCTGAGGTCCGGAGTTCAAGACCAGCCTGACCAGCATGGAGAAACGCTGTCTCTACTAAAAATACAAAATTAGCCAGGCATGGTGGTGCATGCCTGTAATCCCAGCTACTCGGGAGGCTGAGGCAGGAGAATTCCGCAGTTCCTGGGAGGCGGAGGCTGCAGTGAGCCTAGATTCCACTGCACTTCCATCCTTGGCAACAAGAGTTAAGACTCTGTCTCAAAAAAAAAAGATATAAGAAATCATTACTATAGATGAGATTGGCTTGACTTAACCTTCTTAGAAGCTAGCTGTTTCACTATATGCTTTTACTTGGAGACCTGGCACTTGGGGAGTATATACTTCAGGTGGCTTGAAAGGCAGATCTTATTAGTTCTCCATATGTTTGGAGTCTTAGAGATAACACTATCATTCATTTTCTTTTTTTTTTGAGACGGAGTCTCTGGCTTCAATGCCCCAGGCTGGAGTGCAGTGGGCCGGATCTCAGCTCACTGCAGCCCGGGCCCGGCTTTACGCATTCTCCTGCCTCAGCCTCCGGCGGCTGGGACCGCTCACTACCCCCGGGCGAAGTTCTTTTGTATTTTTTAGTGGTAGATGGGTTTCTTTTTCTTTTTTGAGACGGAGCCCGCCGTCGCCCCAGGCTGGAGCAGGGCCGATTCTCAGCTCACTGCAGCCCGGCCCCGGTCTCACGCCATCTCCCTCCTGCCTCAGCCTCCCGGTAGCCGGGACTACAGGCGCCCCACCTCGCCTCGCTAAGTTTTTGTATTTTTTAGTAGAGACGGGTTTCACCAGATGAAGGCCAGGGCTGTCTCCCTGATTCTCCTGACCTTGCGGATTCGGCCTGCCTCGGCTCCCCAGTGCCGGATTACAGGCTTGAGCCATCACACCGCCGAGACGGGTTTCACCCATGTTAGCCAGGATGGTCTCGACTCCTGACCCAGGATCCACCGCCTTCATCTTATTTTCACAGGTTTGATACTGTTGAAATGATTCCTCTGGCCATCCTACTGTCTAAACGCTGAGTAGTTACACATACATATTAGCAGTGACTAAAACATACTGTTTGCAGCAAGATTGGAAAGAAATAAAATGATACTAGGCATAAACCACATATCTTCCTAATTAAATGAAACAGTATTTAATTACTGCTTAACCTACTCTTGTCTTACAGATTGACCTTGACTCACTTCCAGGTCAGAAGTCTTCCCACACTGTGCTTATTAAGGTCTCTGGCATTTGAAGTGGCAGAGCTGCTCTAATCTTCAAATCCCCTCACTTTACTTTGCTTGCTATACTCCCTTTTCCCTCACTTCTGTACAGCCTGCAAGTCTTACGTGTTAAAAAGCCTCTGCTAAGGCCCAGCACGGTGGCTCACACCTGTAATCCCAGCACTTTGGGAGGCTGAGGCAAGCAGAACACCTGAGGTCAGGAGTTCAAGACCAGCCTGACCAACATGGTGAAACCTCATCTTTACTAAAAATGCAAAATTAGCTGGGTGTGGTGGTGGGTGCCTGTTGGGAGGCTGAGGCAGGAGATCGCTTGAACCTGGGAGGCGGAGGTTGTAGTGAGCTGAGATCGTGCCATTGCACTCCAGTCTGGGAAACAAGAGTGAAACTCTGTCTCAAAAAACAAAACAAAACAAAAAGCCTCTGCTAGCAGATTTTTGTTCAACATTTTCTTTTATCGGTCGCTTGCTCAATTTTACTTTTTTTTTTTTTTTTTTTTGAGACGGAGTCTCGCTCTGTCATCCAGGCTGAAGTGCAGCGGTGTGATCTTGGCTCACTGCAACCTCTGCCTCCCTGGTTCAAGCGACTCCTGCCTCAGCCTCCTGAGTAGCTGGGATTACACGCGTGAACCACCACACCCGGCTATTTTTTGTATTTTTAGTAGAGACGGTGTTTCACCATATCGGCCAGGCAGGTCTCTTGAACTCCTGGCCTACAGGTGATCCGCCCACCTCGGCCTCCCAAAGTGCTGGCACGAGCCACCGCGCCCAGCCAATTTTACATTTTTTATACCCAATTTTCATTGATGCATTCTCAAGACTTAAATAATAATGAAGTGCCTGCCCATATGTAATATTTCCTGATACTCCATGTGCTTTAGCGGTAAGGTAACTTTGTCATATAAGAACCTAAAAGAACTGTAGTTACGCTTTTAAAATATCTTGTTTCGCTAGTGTTGCTATAGAAAATGCTTTATAAATAACATTTCAAAAACTGTATTTCTCTGAATCTCCTTATAGTTGCCAGAATGTTTCCCAGTTACTTATCTGTATCTACAAAGAAAGTACTATGTTTAGATACTGGTCAGTTCTAATTCACTTTCACTGATGACAACATTAAATATAAGTTATACAAAATAGTAGATATTCCAACTAAAATTTTGTCTCTTCTTTGTGAAGGATCTGTTTGAGTCCTTAAGAAATAGAGTCATTTGGGTGGGAAAACCTAGAAACAGTTTTAAGGCCCAGGGTATGGTGAAGTCACCAATCTGTTTCTTCTCTGCTAGTTCTAATCTTGACATAACAAGAAAGTTACTGGACAATCAATCATGACCTTTAGGGGTGTGGGGGAAGGAAAAGAAAAGACTAGGTTAGGCTGCTCCTGTATTTCTAAAGAATGCCATAGAGAAATTTAAAGAAATCCTTGCTATACTTTACCTGGCCCCCTCCTGGATTAACTCATGAGGCAAATGAGATTTCCTCACTCTGAATTTGCAAAGTGACAAGATTTCCACCAAAGAATCAGCATGAATGGGATTTGAAGAATGGAATAAAAAGTGAATTAAACTACTGATCACCCTAATTTTCAATACTCATTCATTCATTCAGCAAAAATTTATGAAGTGCCTCCTAATCTGCTAGATAGTGTTGTAGGTTCTGGGAATACCATAGTACACAGATAAACATTTCTGCCTTCCTGGAGCTTATGTAATAGTAAGGAAAAATAGACGAAATAAAGACATTGCAAAGTATGTTCAAAGGCAATAAATGCCATAGGGTATAAAAGTGAAGAGGGAGTTTGGTGGTATGTTGGTATTTTAGATAGCACAGAGGGAAAGCCTTATTGACTTGGTGATTTCTGAATAAGGATTTAAAGAAAGTTAAGTCATGCAGATATGTGGGGAAAGAACATTCCAAGCATTCCAAATGCAAAGACCCTGAGGCAAAAAGCATGCCTGGTGTGTTCCAGGAAAAGTAAAAGTAGTGAGTCCAGTTGCCTGAAGCTCATGAATGAGAGGGAGAGTCATAGAAGATAAGGTAAGAAAAATTGTGAGGGGCGGAGGGAGTTGTACACCCAAATGATAATAGAAACTTATGAGTCTGCCGGACGCGGTGGGGTGGCTCACGCCTGTAATCTCAGCACTTTGGGAGGCTGACGCGGGTAGATCACTTGAGGTCAGGAGTTTGAGACCAGCCTGGCCAATATGGTGAAACCTTATCTCTACCAACAAATACAAAAATTAGACGGGCGTGGTGGCAGGCGCCTGTAATTGCGCTACTCGGGAGGCTGAGGCAGGAGAATGGCGTGAACCCAGGAGGTGGAGCTTGCAGTGAGCCAAGATCGCGCCACTGCACTCCAGCCTGGGCGACAGAGTTAGACTCTGTCCCAAAAAAACAAACAAACAAAAAACAAACCAAAAAAACTATAAACTAAGTTCCTCCCAAAGTTAGTTCAGCCTACCCGCAGGAATGAACAAGGACAGCTTGGAAGTTAAAAGCAAGATAAAGTTGGTTAGGTCAGATCTCTTTCACTGTCTCAGTTACAATTTTGCAATGCTAGTTTCAATGTCAGTTTGTACCATATGAAGTTGCCAATATTTGACCACTTTTGATAAACAGAATCCGTAATTTGTTTTTTTTTTTTGTTTTTTTTTGAATGAGTCTCGCTCTGTTGCCCAGGCTGGAGTGCGGTGGCTCTTCTCAACTCATGCCTCCTCCTCCAAGACAAATTCTCCTGCTGGGCCTCCAGTATAACTTATTACAAACCTGCCACCACCAACTAATTTTATATTTTTCATGGTGGTTTGCCATGCAGCCAACCTGGTCTTGAACTCCTAGCCTCAAGTGATCAGCGCCTCCAACTCCCCTCAAAATGCTGGAGATGCAAACCATGGGCTCCCTGTAAGAATCCATAATTTCTAGTGGTTCTTTCTAACTTTTTGAAAGTAGAATGGATAGAAGTTTACTAAAATTATACACTAGATGTGTGGAATATGAGAAGAGTGAACAGAAATTCCCAAGGCTTTTGAGCTAAGCAAATGGTAAGAATAGAGTTGTCATTAACTGAGACAATGGAGAGCCCATGGCTATTAATTGGACACTTCTGAGCTAGTCAGCTTTAGTTTACTGAAGTTTAAATTCAGGTAGCTTTTTTGTTGCTGTATACCAGTGGTCACAAGTGAACACTGAATAATAATGTGCACAGTTCATTGTAGATCCATCCACATTGCTGGCAAAAGTAACCAAGCTTTCCTGTTCTACTGATTGATACTGGATCTGTGTGGTCATCTTCTTATAAGAAATATGGTCATCTTCATAGAAGAAGAACTTTATATCTTTTATATAACATGGTTTGAAAAATGTGATTTCAACTTTGTCATCGTGCCGCTTCTTTCAACTTTCATTGTCTAAGCTCATTTTCTTCGTTTTATTATATTCTTTCATGACTTCCTCTCACTCTAAATCAGTTAAGATTCAGCTAGAATATATGTTGGTACATACAATTTGGAAAGATTGTCTTTATGTTCTGTGATCAAATGTGAAAAATAGAACCATGGAGTCAAAACAGAGTAAGGCTTTACTGTTTTTGTTTTTTTTTTTTTTTTTTGGTTTGTTTGTTTTTTTGAGACAGAGTCTCCCTCTCTTGCTCTGGCTTGCAATGGTGTGATCTTGGCTCACTGCAACGTCCATCTGCCGGGTTAAAGCTATTTTTCCGTCTCAGCCTCCCAAGTAGCTGGGATTACAGGCAGGCACCACCATACCGGGCTAATTTTTTGTATTTTTAGTAGAGACGAGGTTTCACCGTGTTGGCCAGACTGGTATTGAACTCCTGACCTCAAGTGATCCACCTGCCTCGGCCTCCCAAAGTGCTAGGATTACAGGCATGAGCCACCGTGCCAGGCCTGGCTTTACTGTTTTGTAAAACTGCTTTCAGGAAGTAATTAAGGTAGATACACACAAGCCCAAGTTGAACAACATTGTATCTCGCTTACTTTGAATGGCCTAGTCAGGAATATTGTATATATACAAAACGTGAAAGTAAAACATTTGATGATGTATTTTCTTTAGGTGTGTCAAGGTATAAGGCCAGGCTGGGCATGGTGGCTCATACCTATAATCCCAACACTTTGGGTGGCCGAGGTGGGAAGATCGCTTGAGCCCAGGATTTCAAGACCAGCCTGGGCCACATAGTGAAACCCTGTCTTTACAAAAAAAAAACCACAAAAAAACAAAAAACTTAACTAGGTGTGGTGGTGCACGCCTGTAGTCCCAGCTACTCGGTAGGCTAAGACAGGGAGGATCACTTTAGCCCTGAAGGTTGAGGCTGCAGTGTGCTATGATCATGCCACTGCACTGCAGTCTGGAAGACAGAGTGAGACTCTGTCTCAAAAAAAAAAAAAAAAAAAAAAAGTATGAGGCCAGTTCATCGCAGTAAAAAATGATATTGTGGAAAATCTATAGTGTTGAGTTGGATTCAACTTAGAAATTAGCAAATACTGATAACTATTTGTCAAAAATGCTGATAATGTACTTTTAATAGAGGTCACAGTATTTGTCTAGGATGAGTTAAAGGTAAGAGTCTATCCCTTTGCTGTGACTTTATCTTTTTGCCTGACTAGCGTCTCTTTGATATGTATCTTTCTATACTACAGGGGCTGATTTCTTCTTCTGCTTTTGAATTTATGAGGGAAAAAATAGAATTGGACTGAAAAGGTATTAGAGAATTTAGAGAAATACTTAAATGAATCATTCGGTTTGTTTAAATTTAGAAACAATAAAAGCTGTTTGTTCAGGCTACTATTTTCAAGATACCATGTTGTGTATGAACATAAGTAGTGCCCCAGGTTGCTGGAAGGCAGGCTTGCTTTTGTTGTTGAGAAATGTTTTAGTTGAACAATTTTTAAAAGAAGAATTGGTCCACATGTTTAACATTTCACTCCCCCAGACCAGCCTGGGCAACATGGTGAAACAGGAAAGGAAGATGAGAAATAATATTCTCCCATTACTGTGGAAACATACCTTTAATATATGGCCATTGACTGAATGCTTAGTTTTACTTATCATTCTCTTTCTTTTTTGTTAGACTCTTAGCCTTCTTCTCCCTGCCCTTAAAGACCCTATAAGAAAGAAAAACAAGTATACAAGTCAGTTGCCATGGTGCACAACTGTAGTTTCAGCTATTCAGGAGGCTGAGGCATGATGATTGCTTGAGACCAGGAGATCTGGGCTGCAGTAACGATCATGGTGCCTGTGAGTAGCCCCTGCACCCCAGCCTTGGCAAGCGAGACCCTGGCTCTTAAAACAACAAAACAGGCCGGGCGCGGTGGCTCAAGCCTGTAATCCCAGCGCTTTGGGAGGCCGAGACGGGCGGATCACGAGGTCAGGAGATCGAGACCATCCTGGCTAACACGGTGAAACCCCGTCTCTACTAAAAAATACAAAAAAACTAGCCGGGCGCGGTGGCGGGTGCCTGTAGTCCCAGCTACTCGGGAGACTGAGGCAGGAGAATGGCATGAACCCGGGAGGCGGAGCTTGCAGTGAGCTGAGATCCGGCCACTGCACTCCAGCCTGGGCGGCAGAGCGAGACTCCGTCTCAAAAAAAAAAAAAAAAAAAAAAACAACAAAACAAAACAAGTACACAAATAAAGCAAGTAATATAAGGTGTGATACTGTGTAACAGAGATGCATTTGTGTTTTAAGCATTTTTATTGGAGATTAACGAGTGGATGTGAATTTTAAGGTGTGCTCCAAGGTACCCAAGGGGTTTCCATCAAGATGCATCAGAGGTTGCTGATGGGATTGGAAACTTCTCCCCTTTACCCCCATTGCCCTACACACATGCTCACACAGAGCAGCTCCACTTTTATCTGTTTTATAAATTGGGTTTTTGTGTAGCACTGTAAAAAGAAAGTGTTCTTTTTTTGTTTTGTTTTGGGTTGGGATGGGTTTGAAAGTGTTCTTTTGACCAATATTTATTTATTTATTTATTTATTTATTTATTTATATTTATTTATTTATTTATTTTTACCACAGCTGTAATAGAAAGAGCATGAGCTTTGGAGTAAGAAACATCTGAGTTGAAATTTTAGTTTTGCTCTTAGATGATGCTTACCTCATCCATCACCATAAGCTCTTCCTTGTTTCTCAATTTTGATCTTCAGTTTAAGGATCAAATGAGAGACGTGTGTAGAGTGCCTATTGCAGTGACTGACCAAGGATTCCTATTAGATTGGAAAAATGTGGATTCTATTAAACTGTTTTTTATATCATAGATATTATTTTAAAACCTTGAGAAAAGCAGCCTCATATATTTATTAAGCTGATGATTACATTTTTAAACTTAGTCCAAGTTTCTTTTTTTTGACACGGAGTCTCGCTGTGTCGCCCAAGCTGGAGTGCAGTGGCCGGAGTCTCTGCGTGCACCTGCAAGCTCCGACCTCCCAGGTTCACGCCATTCTCCTGCCTCAGCCTCCCGAGTAGCTGGGACTACAGGCGCCCGCCACCTCGCCCGGCCCGTTTTTTGTATTTTTTAGTAGAGACGAAGTTTCACCATGTTAGCCAGGATGGTCTCGATCTCCTGACATTGTGATCCGCCCGTCTCGGCCTCCCAAAGTGCTGGGATTACAGGCTTGAGCCACCGCGCCCGGCAGCCCAAGTTGCTTTATGTAATTTGGCCTAAATAACTATATCTGAGATCCTTTAAGCCATCTTTTGATATTTGTACTTGATCATCGCATCATAGTGATCTCATGATGTTGAGATGTTCAACTCCTGACCCCTTGGGGTAGCCAGTGCTCTCTAGCGGGTTGGTTTGCCTTAGCAACCTTGAGCAGCCTTGTCGGTTTACCCTAGTGTGCCATATAAATAATATCATTTCCTAAATGTGCCATGAAGAATTGATTTAGAGAAGCATAGATGATCCTTCCTGTTCTGTTTTTCTCCTTCTCCTCTGTTCTTTCTCTTCTCACTTTCTTGTCTTCAAATCCCCTGGTTTATAAAGACCAAAGAAATCAGTAGACTAGCCGGGCACAGTGGCTCACGTCTGTAATCCCAACACTTTGGGAGGCCAAGGCAGGCGGATCACGAGGTCAGGAGTCCGAGACTAGCCTCGCCAATATGGTTAAACCCCGTCTCTACCAAAAATACAAACAAAAAAACTAGCCAGGCGTGGTGGCGCGCACCAGTAGTCCCAGACACTCGGGAGGCTGAGGCAGTAGAATTGCTTGAACCGAGGAGGCAGAGTTTGCAGTGAGCCGAGATTGTGTCACTGCACTCCATCCTGGGCAATAGAGGAAGACTCCGTCTCAAGAAAAAAGAAATCAGTAGGCTAGAGGGTAGGCAGCATAAGCAATTTGATGATGGGAGACAGTCCATTTCTTTTTCCTGTACCTCAAGCCCTATTTAGATAGACTTTATTTACATATTAAGGAAAAAAATATGTTTTGACAAGTTGACTAGTTTCCTCCTGAGTTTCCATTTTTTGAGCAAAATCTGCAACAGTCTCATGAAGATGGGATAAATGGGTTTATGTGTGGGGGTCCATGCCACATGAAGAAGTTAGATGTGTACTAGCTTCCATAATAGGAACAGCAAGAATTGAAACAGAAAGGAAATAGAAACCAGTGCAGGGTGTCTAGGCAAGATGAGAAAGCAAATTGCTTGGAATATGAATTGCATGATGACTATTGTAATGCTTCTATTATTTTCTGAAAAGTAAGAATGTCTTTATGTTGAACTTGAACCAGAAGGATTACTGAGTCCATTCTGTGTTCAATCTGTAAAGAAATAAACTAAAACAGGTGAACATTGAAAATGTTACAATGTCATAATTTGTTTTTCAGCCCAATCACCACTTTTCTGATTGCAAAGTAACTTCTTCAGTCAAGTCCGTTGTTTGTCTGTGGTTCTTACGATTAATTTCCTTAAACTCAAATAACGTTTTAAGGATGTTTTTAAATAAGCATTATTCTAACAGTGCAAGGACATTTTTTAATGCCTTGCCTTCTCTTGCCTAGGAAATAGAAGGCAGAATTAAGACTTGAAATATCATTTTCCTTTCTTTTAAGGGATTATTCAGTATTTTAGTTGATTGTAAACAGACATTCCTCTTTTGCTTATGATTACCTGATGATAATTCAAGTTAAATCATTGAGATAATAAAACTCATACATTGATTTGATGAGAGAAATCAGTGTTAACGCCAAACCATGTTGAAATTGGTCTTAGAGATATAAGCCATTTTGCAAGAGTGTGTTTTTGACTAATCATGCCAGAGAAAAATTAATCGGATTGTGGAATATTACACTTTGCATTCATGAAAGAATGTGATAATGGCACTACTCTTCAAATGCCTGAATGTGACTGAAGGGAACAGTAATTATCTGCATTCCTTTCTACTTTAGGAGCCAGTGTATCCTGACCTTGTCCGTGATTGTAATCACCGTAACTTGATTAGAGTTTTTTTAAAATTATTCTCTTAATTGACACATTGTAATTGTATGTATTTATGGGGTACAATCTGATGTTTTGATACATAGCTATATTATGATACAACCAGTTTAGCTAGTGTATCTATCACCTGTGCATTTATCATTTCTTTGTAGTGAGAAATTATATAAGATATAATATTTTACTATTAAACATAGTTATCTTACTGTGCAATAGAACACCAAAATTTATTCTTACTATCTAATTGTAACTTTATACCTATTGACCAGCTTCTCCCCATCCTTCCCTTCCTCCCCACCTCTCCAGTCTCACCTAACCACTGGTCTGTTCTTGTTTTTCATTTTTTTTTTTTTTTTTTGAGACGGAATCTTGCTCTGTTGTCCAGGCTAGAGTGCAGTGGTGTGATCTCGGCTCACTGCAACCTCTGCCTCCCAGGTTCAAGTGATTCTCCTGCCTCAGCATCCCGAGTAGCTGGGATTACAGGCGCCCGCCACTGCACCTGGCTTATATTTGTATTTTTAGTAGAGACGGGATTTCACCATCTTGGCCAGGCTGGTCTCGAACTCCTGACCTCGTGACCCACCCGCCTTGGCCTCTCAAAGTGCTGGGATTACAAGTGTGAGTCACAACGCCTGGCCGCCCACTGGTCTATGCTTGATTACAGTTTTCTTTTCTTTTCTTTTTTTTTTTTTTGAGATGGAGTTTCTCTCTTGTTGCCCAGACTGGAGTGCAGTGGCGTAATCTCGGCTCACTGCAACCTCTGCCTCCCAGGTTCAAGCTATTCTCAGCCTCCCGAGTAGCTGGGATTGCAGGCACCCGCCACCATGCCTGGCTATTTTTGTATTTTTAGTACAGACAAGGTTTCACCATGTTGGCCAGGCTGGTCTCGAACCCCTGATCTCAAGTGATCCACCCGCCTTAGCCTCCCAAAGTGATAGGATTACAGGCACGAGCCACCGCGCCCGGCCGATTATAGTTTTCAAGATGTCATGTCATTCCTGCTCTTTTAAACATCACCCAAAATTGGACAATAATAGTGGTAAAATAATAGCGACATTAAACTTAGGTAAAGCTTCTCAGTGATATTATTAATAGAATCAGAAATAAATGATGTTTTCTTGTAAGGATTCAAACACAGAAAATCTTCAAGAAATACCAGTAACTGTATTTTTTTCCCTTCTGAGCCAAAAGTTAGATTAGGAGTACTGTATTTTGATAGACTCCTTAAGACATTTTAAAATAAATTCTTCAGGTCTAGAAAGTTGACTCTGAATATTTTCCATTCATAACTCTGAGAATTTTCTAAAATTGATGAGTAAACAGTTACACAGTAAGAAAAAGATTATATAGAAATTGGTAAATAATTTGTTCTCTTTCCATTTATCGATGATGCTCCCTTTCTCGCTTCTACAAATAAGTTTCAAATCTTTGTTCTTTGTTTCTTCCATGGCAATATAGAAGTTATAAAGTAATAAATCAAATTTGGAAAAAGATATTTTTTCCTACTCTAATTGTAGGGCTTTCACTCTTATAGAGAATCAGAATGTTAAAGTACTTCTTATATAAAATTCCCATATTATTTCAAAATAGAATTAATGCCTAGTATAACACCTAGTACTGAATAGGCACTCAGTCAGTATCTGTGTAGGAAGGAATAGATGAGACATGATAAATATAATTGATATTAAATATTGGCCGGATGTGGTGGCTCATGCCTGTAATCCCGGCACTTTGGAAGGCGGAGGCAGGTGGATCACCTGAGGTCAGGGGTTTGAGACCAGCTTGACCAACATGGTGAAATCCCATCTCTACTAAAAATACAAAGAATAGCCTGGTGTGGTGGTGTGTGCCTGTAATCACAGCCACTCGGGAGACTGAGGCAACAGAATCACATGAATCTGGGAGGCGGAGGTTGTAGTGAGCCGAGATTGTGCCACTGCACTCCAGCCTGGGCAACAGAGTGAGACTGTCTCCAAAAAAAAAAAATATATATATATATATATATATATATATACACACACATATATATATATAAAATTGATAATATTAAATAATAATTAATAATATTAAATATACTTTGAAAGGATATGTTTTTCTGCTGCTAGACATACTACTTTGTAACCAAAAAAGCATACTTATTTGTTTTTGTAAAGCATTCACAACATAAATGGTTAAACAGCATAAAGGACTATATGTTTGAGTGTTACCTCTAAATTAACTAACTGTAGGCACTGAAGGATTTACTTTTAGTACTAAAACTGAGAAGTCTATCCCAGGCAAACTAGAACAAACTGATTACTCTTAAAATTATTCTGTTGGTCAAGCATTGCAGCTCATGCCTGTAATCCCAGCACTTTGGGGAGGTTGAGGCCGCTGATCACAATGTCAGAGTTTGAGAGCAGCCTGTTAATATGGTGAAACTGCCTATACTAAAAACAATAAAAATTAGAAGGCATGTGCAGGCTTTGCAGCCCTGGCTGCCTCGGGAAGCTGAGGCAGTAGAATCGCTTGAACCCAGGAGGCTGAGGTTGCAGTGAGCCAAGATGGTGCCACCGCATTCCAGCCTGGGTGACAGAGTGAGACTCCGTCTCAAAAAAAAAAAAAAAAAATTATCTCTCAATCTGAGGCTGCCTTGAATGTAGGTTAACCTTTTTGGAGAACTTCTTACATTAAAATTTTTGGATTATTTATTTATTTATTTATTTATTTTGAGACAGAGTCTTGCTCTGTTGCCCAGGCTGGAGTGCAGTGGCTAATCTCGCTCACTGCGTTTTTCCCCTGCCTCCCGGTTCACGCCATTCTTTCCTCAGTCTCCTGAGTAGCTGGGACTACAGGTGCCCGCCACCATGCCCGGCTAATTTTTGTATTTTTAGAAGAGACAGGATTTCACTGTGTTAGCCAGGATGGTCTTGATCTCCTGACCCTCGTGATCCGCCCTCCGTCGCCTCCCAAAGTGCTGGAATTGAAGGCGTGAGCCACCGCGCGCACGGATAATTTCTTACATTACAAACTGAGTCAAATGAAGGATCTTTTATTTTACTTGAAATATATAACATTATATTCAGTATAGAAGGAGTAAAAAGAAAAGTATAAAAAATATTTTCATTAAAAGCTATGCCTTTAATTTCAGATGGAATTAGTAGAGATTTTATTACTAATTCATTTAGTATTTATGAGTCCACTATGGTTGTCAGTTATCCTTTATGACATAATTTATAAGATTACTGATAGGAGCACATTTTCTAAGCTGAAACATTTAGAATGCCATTATGCAATTCTTTTTTTTTTTTTTTTTTTTTGAGACGGAGTCTCTGTCACCCAGGCTGGGACGCAGTGGCCGGATCTCAGCTCACTGCAAGCCCGGCCCCGGATTCACGCATTCTCCTGGCCTCAGTCTCCCCGAGTAGCTAGACTACAGGCTCAGCCCACTCCCGCCTGGCTAGTTTTTGTATTTCTTAATAGAGACGGGTTTCACCGTGGTTAGCCAGGATGGTCTCATCTCCTGACCTCGGATCCTCTGCCTCGCCTCCCAAAGTGCTGGGATTACAGGCTTGAGCCACACCAAGCAATTTTTTAATAGGCTGGAGACTAGAAGAGAGAGTGCTGGATGGAGAATTAACCTCTGAGTCATGTTATGCACTAGGGATTTAGGGTTACTTTTGGAGTAGTATGGAAACAAATTTAAGAATAGAGTGTGCAGTACAACTTTATAACATGGCTCATTTTCAGTGTCAGATCAAATAAATAATGTGAAATATAGCATTACTATGCAGTAAAAATCCAAAATAATGCAGGTAGCATATGATATAGGCATTATCATAGCCCTTAATGCACAACAAAAGGTGTTTATTATCATAATGTTATTTCCCCTAATATTTCTTTGCTTTAATAAATTATTATTGCAAAATAAGTAATATAAATTAAATGAATTTATATATAATTGCATTTACATTTATACATATGCATGTATGTTCACATACATTCGCTTTTGTTTTTGTGTGTGTGTTTTTTTTTAAGGAGCACACTCTGTCCCCCAGGCTGGAGTGCAGTGGCATGATCTCCACTCACTGCAAGCTCCGCCTCCCAGGCTGACACCATTCTCCTTCCTCAGCCTCCCTAGTAGCTGGGACTACAGGCGCCTGCCAGCAGCCACACCCGGCTAATTTTTTGTAGTTTTAGTAGAGACAGGGTTTCACCATGTTATCCAGGATGGTCTCAATCTCCTGACCTTGTGATCCACCCGCCTCGGCCTCCCAAAGTGCTGGGATTACAGATGTGAGCTACTGCGCCCAGCCATGTATGTGTTTTAAATGGCTACTTGCCAGATCTTTAAAGTTGCCTTCCAATTTTGGTTGAGAATCATCTTAGAAACTGTTTTGATTTCAGGCATATATATACACATGACATGCTAATTTATACCTTTAAAAGTATATTTGCATGTGGCATAATTTGGAAAGATGTAATTTTATTAAAGTATTTGGATTAATAAATGTTAGTGTCAAATCTAAAAGCCCACAGCAATAGAGTTGAAAATTTAATTGTAACTAAATTTTAATGTATTCATCAAATACATGTCCCACTGTATTTAATGAAGATATATTGTTTATAATTCTCACTTTGGAGACTCCTTCGAAGACAATGAAGGTGTACTTTTAGAATAGAAAATATTCTACATAGTTTGTGAATTGGAGCCAATGTTCTCTTGAGTTTATTCTTCTTGGTTTTAATGCAATTTTAAAAATGTATTTAGGGCACATTTCTGTAAGTTTAAGCATATGATTCTTTATGGGAGAGTACAAAGAGAAATCAAATATATTTTGCGAGGTAGAAGAAAAGCTGAACATAGGATATAGAAGGGGCAATGCCAAAAGGAAAGGAAATGAGGATGGGGAAGGGCCATATTTTTAATTACTTCCAAAGGGCACTGGTGTATGTTTTATAACCATTCATCTCTGTTTTTATGAAGCACTAACTCCCTGAAGCACAAAAATTACATGTGTGTGCCTGAAGGCATACAGAAAGAAAACACCAGAAACCATAGCTGACTCTTAGTCACTGGTTTAATATGTACAGTTTTGGAGAGGTCTGGGAGTCTATCTGAATCTACTGATTTTGATTAGTTTTTCAAGAATGAAAAAACAAACAAACAAAAACCCTTTCACATGAAACCTACAACTCAAAATGTAAGTTGGATTAGAGATGGTGCTTTGAGATTTCCTTCCTGACTAAAAAGTAGGTTGTTGATAGCAAAAGATCTTTTGCAACTCTAGTATTTGCTGTAAACTATGATATATTCCTACAAATAGAAATATTTTAACATTTATTCTTACGTTTATCCCAGTTCTTTTTTTGGGGGGGAAGTCTCGCTCTTATACCCCAGGTTTGAGTGCAATGGCTCAATCTCGGCTCACTTCAACCTCTGCCTCCCAGGTTCAAATGATTCTCTTGCCTCTGCCTCCCAAATAGCTGGGATTAAGTCGCCTGCCACCACGCCAGGCTAATTTTTGTATATTTCAGTAGAGACGGGGTTTCACCGTATTGGCCAGGCTGGTCTCAAACTCCTGACCTCAGGTGATCCGCCCGCCTTGGCCTCCCAAAGTGCTGGGATTACAGGCATGAGCCACTGCACCTGGCCTATGCCAGTTCTTAAAAAGTAAGCTCAGGGGCCGGATGCGGTGGCTCATGCCTGTAATCCCAGTACTTTGGGAGGCCAAGGCGGGCGGATCACCTGAGGTCAGGAGTTCAAGACCAGCCTGACCAACATGGAGAAATCCCATCTCTACTAAAAATACAAAATTAGCCGGGAGTGGTGGTGCATGACTGTAATCCCAGCTACTCGGGAGGCTGAGGCAGGAGACTCTCTTGAACCCGGGAGGCAGATGTTGTGATGAGCTGAGATCACACCATTGCACTCCAGCCTAGGGAACAGGAGTGAAACTCTGTCTCAAAAAAAAAAAAAAAAAAAAAAAAAATCAGAAAAAGAGGCTCTTTATAGGCTAAATCAAATAACTTGTTGAACCTAATTTTAAAATTTGGTTCTTTTTTGTTTTGAGACGGAGTCTCACTCTGTCACCCAGGCTGGAGTGCAGTGGTACGATCTCAGCTCACTGCAACTTCCACCTCCCTGGTTCAAGCGATTCTCCTGCCTCAGCCTCCCGAGTAGCTGGGATTACAGGCACGTGTCACCACGCCCGGCTAATTTTTGTATTTTTAGTAGAGACGGGGTTTCATCATGTTGGTCAGGCTGATCTCGAACTCCTGACCTCGTGATCCTCCCGCCTCGGCCTCCCAAAGTGCTGGGATTACAGGTGTGAGCCACTGCGCCCGGCAAAATTTGGCTCTTATTTGTGTAATGAGTATCTAAATCTAATTTGACTCTGATAATAACTGACTTTAAGGGAAGCAGCTACCCTTTGGTGCCTACAGATGACTCTCCTTTCAATAAAACATATTTAAATAGATAACAAGTGATATATTCTATGATATTCCCATTTGAGAAGCCCCTTGCTCTGGTTCTGGCAAGGCTTCCACAGCGGGTGATGTGGGGCTCATGAGAGGAGTGCCTTACTTACTCCTATAGAAAGCTATAATAAAAGGAGCAAATAAATACCTCCTGTAGCTAAGAATCTGATGTACCACTTAATATTTTCAGGTGGCAACTGCACTGTCATTTTATATAAAATTCCTTTCATTAACTATAAAAAACATTGCCTGCCTGCCAGCTGTTTGGAAAGCATCGTAAGATCAGTAAAATGACAAAACAGCCCCACATTCACAGTAGATACAATGAACTAGTCAAATATTAGATTTTTTAAATCTATCTTTTGCAAAAAGAATTTTTGCTTTTCATCTCATGCATTTTTGTTTTTAATGACGGCATCTCAGTTTTTTGTTCTTGTTTTTTTCTATCTAAGCTAATAAACAGATTGTGATAGTCTGTACTCAAACACAAAGATTCAAGAGATCTGGAAGAACCTGCATATAGCAGAGTATAAAAGGCCTGTGCAACTTAAGACTCAAATATATCGATGCCTACAGTAAAACACCACAGGTCAGCTCTTTGTATATTCTCTACTCAGGTAATGATAACCTAAACCATCTCTATGAGACTGCTGAAAAGTTATCAAAGTAAATTATTTTTCTTGTCTTTTCTTTTATTTTTTTTGAGACAGAGTCTCGCTTGCTCTATCACCCAGGCTGGAGTGCAGTGGCACGATCTTGGCTCACTGCAACCTCTGCCTCCCAGTTCAAGCAATTCTGCTGCCTCAGCCTCTCAAGTAGCTTGGATTACAGACACCCGCCACCACGCCCAGCTAATTTTTGTATTTTTAGTAGAGACAGGGTTTCGCCATCTTGGCCAGGCTGGTCTCAAACTCCTGACCTCAGGCGATCCACCCACCTTGGCCTCCCAAAGTGCTGGGATTACAGGCATGAGCCACCTCACCCAGTCGTAAATTATTTTTCTTAAACATGTATCATTCATCTTAGAGTTTAGAAACATTGACCCTGGTGATGAACATTGTTATTTGTGCACATGGCTGTGGATGAAGAGGTAAATGAACAGCCCCCATTGTCCACTGCCTGCATGTGGAGGAGGCTCTGCGGTTGGCCTTATGTCTGATGAGTGCAGTCTGCATCTGCAGCTCTGCTTCTTAGAGCCATAATTTGCCTAATAGAATTGCTTAAGGAGAGAAAACACATATCCATATCTTCAGGAATATAGGACCATCTGGTGAGAATTAGTTTTAATGGCTACATTGAATACTAGTAGTTGATCGTTAATACAGAGAATAGGAAGGAGATTATATTATAATGCTCAATAGTTGTCCAGTCTGGGCAGTTGCTCAGCTGTCTTAGACAAGACCAAGTTTTGCCTTTCTTAGTTTTTCATCTTAATGTTATTTTAGGTATTTTAGGTGTGGTGCCTAGTTTTCAACTCTTGTTAAATTTTTCTTAATGCATAATTCTAAGAGGCTTCATTTAAACTTGTTCTACTTTATTTAAGGCATTTGCAGTATTGTTTTTGTTCTTTAGTAAAAGGAAAGTTAATTATTGTATTCTTTGAAGTAGGAAATCTTTGTGAATTTAAATATTTGTTGTATAGAAGTCTAACAAAAAATATTCTTTTTAAAATATGGTCAAATACAAATTGAAAGCAACTACCATCTGTAGAAAATTTTTCATAAAAATCATTGACTGAAGGAACAAAAGCATGTCATTGTATATACCAACCCTTCTTTATGCATTATCCACTAAAATGACATTTCAAAAGATTCACCGTGGGTAGCATATGGAATACTCCATAAACACTGATTAGATTTAATAATGTTTGTATCACTGTTTTGGAACATGTACAAGGAATGCGACCGCCATATATTATTAACATCAAAATAACTCAGAAGAAAAGCTCCTAATTAAAGCAGGGCTGGTTTAGAGACTTAGCAAAATTGCAGCCAGAAATAACCACCTACCCACCTGCCCGGGACTTGGGGCTTGCTTTCATGCATGCAAAACAGACTTGATTTTTAGAGCTTCAAGATAGCTGCTATGAAAATTATAATGGGCTATGACAATACCATTTCGCTAGTTTCAGAAGGACAGCACTGCTGCTTGAGTCGAGGTTTCAGCCAAGTACCATCAAAGGAGAGCAAGTTTGTGGTTTGCAGTTCTGCTGAGCTGCACTCAGTGACTCTGCATGATTGATTAATAGCCTTTTGCTTTGCAAATGTGCATATATTAAGTTCAGCATTGCAGTTTGCAAAGATTCACTCATGGCCTGCCATGGTAATTGATGCACACCTGTCCTAGGGAGCAATGTTTGAGTTCTTTAGGGTTTTCACATAAGAGGTCTCTGGGGTATTTTTAATTGGTCATCTCTAGAAGAGGGAAACAGGAGCAGATTAAAAGTATACAGGAAAAGGAGGTTGTTCTACAAGCAGTTTAAAAATCTATTTGAAAAAGATCCCCACCACTTATAAACTGAATAGTTATACTATAATTTCTGTACCTGCATTCTAAAATAAGAGTACTCAATAGGTTTTATTTTTATGGACAAGTATCTGTGGGCTTAGGAAATTTCTTTCTTTCTTTCTTTCTTTTTGAAGATGGAGGATGGAGTCTTACTCTGTCGCCCAGCTGGAGTGCAGTGGTGCGATCTCGGCTCTCTGCAACCTCTGCCTCCTGGGTTCAAGCAATTCTCCAGCCTCAGCCTCCCAAGTAGCTGGGATTACAGGCGCCCACCACCACACCCAGCTAATTTTTGTATTTTTAGTAGAGATAGGGTTTCACCATGTTGGCCAGGCTGGTCTCGAACTACTGACATCAGGCAATCCACCTGCCTCAGCCTCCCAAAGTGCTAGGATTACAGGCATGAGCCACCACGCCCGGCCTAGGAAATTTCATTGTTATTTGTTGTTGTTTTTGTTTTTGTTTGAGACAGAGTCTCGCTCTGTCACCCAGGCTGGATTGCAGTGGCACAATCTTGGCTCACTGCAACCTCCGCCTGCCCAGTTCAAACGATTTTCATGCCTCAGCCTCCTGAATAGCTGGAATTACAGGTGCCTACCAGCACGCCTGGCTACTGACTAATTTTTGTATTTTTAGTAGAGACAGGGTTTTGCCATGTTGGCCAGGCTGGTCTTGAACTCCTGACCTCAGGTGATCCACCTGCCTTGGCCTCCCAAAGGGCTGGGAGTATGGGCACGAGCCACTGCACCCGGCCTAATTTTTGTATTTTTAGTAGAAACGGGTTTTCACCATGTTGGCCAGGCTGGTCTCAAACTCTTGACCTCAGATGATCTGCCTGCCTCGGCCTCCCAAAGTGCTGGGATTACAGGCATGAGCCAACACACCCAGCCTGTTATGTGTTTAACCCTTTTTCCAAGTTGACATTTCCCTGATACTTTGGCTTTTTAAATAGCATACCCTTCCCCACAATTCATTTAATGAATCCCTTCTTGATTCACTTAAAAGCAAAGATGTTCCTCCAGAAGCAATCAGTTTTTTCTCTATTGTTTAGGGATTGTGTTTTCGAGTTTTGCAATAGTATCAGAACATATAGGTAAATATTATTTTGGAGTCTAGTTTAATCAGATCACTCATTTGCTATAGAAATATATTACTAGCTTCTCAATGGCCGGGCAGGGTATCTCATGCCTGTAATCCCAGCACTTTGGGAGGCTGAGGCAGGTGGATCACTTGCGGTCAGGAGTTCGAGACCAGCCTGGCCAACATCATGAAATCCCATCTCTCCTAAAAATACAAAAATTAGCACTGCATGGTGGTGCCCGCCTGTAGTCCCAGCTACTTTGGAGGCTGAGGTGGGAGAATCGCTTGATCCCGGGAGGCAGAGGTTGCAGTGAGCTGAGATTGCACTACTGCACTCCAGCCTGGGTGACAGAGTGAGACTCTGTATCAAAAAACAAACAAACAAATAAACAAAAAACAAATATATTATTAGCTCCTTAAGTTCTAAGTCATCTCATTGCTTTCTCTGGACCTAGCATCTATCATTGCTCTTGTTTACATCTCAGTAAACATCTCAGTTTCAATCTAATTTAGATAAATGTGATTTTTTAAGCTGAAATTCCTGAATCAGTAGTAATTGTGCAAATATTTTAAAAATTCTTTGCTATATGTTATTTTAGATACTTATCCCTATTTTTCTGCTTTTATTTTAATTAGAAAAAACAATTTATAAACTGGATGATGTTAAAATATATAAATAATTTATTAATTTCATTCATAAAATGAGCTCTAATATGTATACTTCTTATATTTCTAGACTAATATACAGCCACATTCATCATTTTTTTCCTAGTACATTAGTTTTTTGATCTAAATTAATTTTCACCCACTGATGAATATTAGGAAGCACTATACATCATTAAAAGTATTTATTTCAGCCGGGCGCGGTGGCTCAAGCCTGTAATCCCAGCACTTTGGGAGGCTGAGACGGGCGGATCACAAGGTCAGGAGATCGAGACCATCCTGGCTAACACGGTGAAACCCCGTCTCTACTAAAAAATACAAAAAACTAGCCGGGCGAGGTGGTGGGCGCCTGTGGTCCCAGCTACTCCGGAGGCTGAGGCAGGAGAATGGCGTAAACCCGGGAGGCGGAGCTTGCAGTGAGCTGAGATCCGGCCACTGCACTCCAGCCTGGGCCACAGAGCCAGACTCCGTCTCAAAAAAAAAAAATAAATAAAAAATAAAAAATAAAAAAATAAAAGTATTTATTCCAAGATGATTTCCCCAAATGTGTTACTACATAAACATACTCTGTTTGCCCCTCCCTTTCCATCAAAAATAGCCTTAAGGCATCATGATAAAAATGATAAGTATTTATGGACAGGATAAATCAAACACAGTGAAGATGAAAGAATCAGATTAGGCATTCCATTTGCTTACTCAATATGGTTTCTCTTATGCCCAGGTTTCCATCTTTATAGAACTTATTGGGCATGTTTCACCCACACTGCAATCTAACTGATTTTCTTTCTTCTGCCATCTGCTGTTCAGTTAATATGTGTTTGGATGTGTGTTTTATGCAAAATAACTAACAGTCTAACATTTTGGTACATTTTGCACTTATGTCTTGACAATGTCTGGGCATTTGTGGATAAAAGAGATATATTTTTGTTTTACACGTAAGTGAGTGAAAATCACTTTCCCTCACCCACCTCTCTAAAATGAGAAAATACTTAGAGGCTAACAGGAAAGAGCCCACATTTAAAAAAGAAACAAACATTAAATCTTATTTCAGAGTGATTTAAATATTGATATCCAATAGAAGCATACATGAACAATTACAGTGTCTTGGTTTCTATTTTTTTGAAACTGTTTCACTGAACTGGACACTGGTATATATAACCTGTTCTATCAGTTGTTGGAGCTTTTCTGTACGTATGAAAGTCTTTAGACCAGTCAGTGACTACTTTCGATATTCTGAGGGAGTATCATGTCCTCCAAGACACCCGGACATTACAAAAGGGAGAGCACATTTGAGGGAACCAGCCAGGTTCTCCACTTATGGCTGGCTCAATCATAGAACTTTTCTCTTGTAAACCTCTAATTCCATTGCTGTTCTCAAAGTAACTCTGTGTAACACTTAGAAGTCTTCGTTCGACATTGTCACAAAGTAGCTCTAAAATGTGGATCTCACAGTCTATCTGGGCTCATCTACTGGCATTTTTTCTGCCCTCCCTGCATTCTTAGACACACACACACACACACACACAAACACACACACACACCCCCACCCATCCCACATGCTTTTTCTCTGGGCTCTAATCAAAGCCTGTGTATAATGAATTGCCCAGGGGAGAAGGAGAAAGTCACTGACCCCTCTCTCCTGAACTTCCTCAGAGCCATATGACTACTCAAACATAGAAATAAAAATTTAGATTTGATGTGTGTGTACGTGTGTGTATGTGTGTGTCTGTATGTGTGTGTAGAGTTAGCGACCTAAATAGAACTTTGCCTATTTTTTCCTTTTTCATTGTGGTAAAAACACATAACATGAGATCTACCCTCTTAATAAATTTTTGAATGTACAGTGCATTGTTAATAATAAGCACAATGTTGTACCACAGATCTCTAGAAAATTTTCATCTTGTGTAACTGAAACTCTACGCCTACTCAATAGCAACTCCCCACTTCCCTCACGCCTCAGCCCCTGGTAGCCACCTACTCTCTGTTTCTATGAGTTTGACTAGATACTTTGTATAAGTGGAATCATACAGTATTTGTCCTGTGACTGACTTATTTCATGGATCATAATGTCCTGAAGGCTCATCCATGTTGTAACATATGACAAGATGTCTTTCTTTCTTTTTTTTTGAGACGGAGTCTTGCTCTATCACCCAGGCTGGAGTGCAGTGGCGCAATCTTGGCTCACTGCAACATCTGCCTCCCAGGTTCAAGCAATTCTTCTGCCTCAGCCTCCCGAGTAGCTGGGATTACATGCGCCCGCCACCACGCCCGGCTAACTTTTGTATTTTTAGTAGAGATGGGGTCTCACCATGTTGGTCAGGATGGTCTTGAACTCCTAACCTCAGGCGATCTACCCACCTCAGCCTCCCAAAGTGCTGGGATTACAGGCGTGAGCCACTGCGCCCAGCCTTTTGATGTCTTTCTTTTTAAAGACTGAATAATATTCCATTATATGGGTAAACAACATTTTCTTTATTCATTGAAGGACACGTAGATTCTTTCAACTTCTTGGCTATTGTGAATAATGCTGCATTGAATATAGGAGTGCAACTATCTCTTCAAGATCCTGCCTTTTTCTTTTTTTCAGTCCAAGAGCTGGCTTTGAGTAACACATTGACATTGAAATATATATGGTTCCTAAGATCGTGTAATTTTTTGAGATGTCAGAGACACCTAGAGATAGCAAACACATTAAAGATAGATTCATAGTTCTAGTTTTTAATCCATGTCACAAACTGAACACTACTGAAGCTATTTTGTTATTGTTTGTTTTCCTCAAGTAGAAAATTTTCACGGGGCACATTTTTATCTCTATCAATGGAAAGAAAAGAAATGTGTTCTTTGGAAGTAATGCCACTGTATTCAAATAGCTTCTTCCACATAAAGCTAAAAATGTCTTTCAGAGTTAAATAATGCAGTTTCATATTTAAGACATACATGAAATTGATACTAGGAAAAAAAATACAAAATCCACCAGTGACCCAGTAAAATTAGTAAATTCTTAACATGTGTATAAGTATATACACATACATACATACACGTACACAGAAATACATATATTTTAGGGAAACCTTAAAATAGAAAAGGAGTTGCTGAACAGCTTAGGAAATACAGTGCAAACAAAAAGTAGTATTGTCTGCAAAAACATTTTTGTTGCAAAAATAAAATTTTCCTAGTGGAAATTCTGGCCCAGAGTTGGGCTATTACGTATATGGAATAAATTCAGGGAAACATTCTGAAATGTTTGACTGCTTTATATTAAAGTACTTTATATCTTGAAATGCACTTGTTTTCAACCATGTAAATAGTTTTATTAAGTAGGAGGACATCAGGGTTAAGGTTAGGGTTACATGACCATATAGGAAAATTTTTTATAAGGTGATGGTATGAATGGATTCTGATCTTCAAAGCTTAGACAACAAGAAGTTGGAATTCTAATGTCAGGGGTATCAAATAGCCCACATGGAAAAGAAATGAGAGTCTTTAATAAGCAGTTGGGTTAGGAAATATATAGTATTTCAATGTCACTATTTTATTTCAGAGTAACATGTCTGTCGTTGAGATAGTTAACTGTAGGTTAAATTCAGATTGAGGTTGCCATGTACTTGCAAGTCTCTTAACCCTGTTTTAGAGATCATAAGACATAAAGGTGTGCAAAATATATTCATTCTAGAATAGGGAGTTTACATACACTAAACAACCAGCTTAAATAATATATTCAAGTGTTTTCATGAGAAAAAAATCAATACTTTTTATCAAGATGTTAGTGCTTTCATTTTACCTGAATACTAGCATTATACAGCTGGAAGGAACCTTGCCGAATTTCTACCCAAATTGCTTTATTTTGTATCTGCAGTGAGGGATGTAAATTCCACAGATCATCCTGTATGTGTACAAAAAGGGCTAAATCCCTTGCCTCAGTTCATAGATCTTTTGAGCGCACAGAATTGGCTCTTATCTTTATTAGTAAACTTGATTTGGAAGACATTTCCTTTTTTGTTACCATTTCTTTACCTCATCGGTGATTTTAGTTAAGTAAGCAAAGATAAACAAGAAGTGGAAAAGCAATATTAGCTGAACTAAAACTCCTACTTAGATTGAAAAAGCATGATTGGACATTATCTATAATTCAGTATAATTCTCAAACCTAAAATGGGACATTTGAAAATAAGTGTAGGTAAAATACTTATAAAATGGGAAAAATGGAAATAAAATGTCCAAATAATTCAGAAAATTATACTAAAGGGTCCAATCAAACCCAAATATGTACATATTCATTCCAAAGCAGCAGACATATCAGAAGTACCTGGTACCATAAAAATTAAAATACACACACACTCACAAAGACTGCACAATATAATGAGAAACATAGTCTCAGACACTTAGCATCACCATTTCTAAGTAATTTCATAACTGTATCCAGTTATTCTTGAATCTGTAGTAATATTTCTTAAACTCCTTTTTGCCCTAGCTCTGTCACTGTTCAATAAAACTAGATTCCCCAGGGAACTGCCCTTTGGCAAAATTCACACTGAGTATACTTCTCGTTTCATTGACATTTGTAGTAAAATCATCCTTTACAATCATTGGAACTGTTAGCACAGACTACAGGATCTGATATTTTGCTCTTTAAGTTAGATATTTCCAGAATATCCTATATTTGGAGGAAGTATATCAAGGCCAAGTATATGCGGACTAAAGGAATGTCCACTGAACCAACAAGAATGTTAAGGGAGCCTTGTTAAAGTACTGTCCTGATCTTGATCCAGTTGGCCAAGAGGAAGGCTCCCTGTCCTTGCTCCATTTGCTTTGGCTTTGCACTTCTTACTGCTGCCATGCAACCTGATCTCCATTTTATCAAGGAGCCTATATACTTCAACTGCCTATTAGATTTCACTATCCCAGTATTTCACAGATACCTCAAACTCAATTTGTTTAAAACTAGTCATTATTCTCTGCCCTCAAAATAGTGCTCCCTTACTTGTCTCTCAAGTTCTGGTAAAACACAAGCTCCCCTCTCTCTAGCCACTAATATCTAGTCGGTCACCATGTTCCATGGATTCTACTTCCTCCATATTCCTTTTTTTTTTTTTTTTTTTTTTAGATGGAGTCTCACTCTGTCGGTCAGGCTGGAGTGCAGTGGTGTGATCTCTGCTCACTGTAACCTCCGCCTCCTGAGTTCAAGCGATTCTCCTGCCTCAGCCTCCCAAGTAGCTGGGATTACAGGCATGTGCCACCACGCCTGATTAATTTTTGTATTTTTAGTAGAGACGGGGTTTCACCATGTTGACTGGGCTGGTCTCGAATTCCTGACCTCAGGTGATCCGCCCGCATGGGTCCCCCAGAGTGCTGGGATTACAGGCGTGAGCCACCGCGCCCAGCCCATATTTCTTATATCTATCCCCTACTCTCCATTTGCAGTGCTGTTCTGCTAGCTTCCCAGATGCTCTCTCTCTGTTTAATCTCTCATCTCTCCAAATTATCCTTCTCCTGTTGCCAAACTAGATTCCTAAAAACAGGTAAGGTTATGTTACTCCTCTGCTTAAAAATATTGATTACTCATCACCTACAAAGGAAACTTGAAAATATTAACATGCATTTCATTCCTTTTCAGGCTTATCCCCTCTATAGTTCCCTGCTTATGCAAACTCCCTTATCCCAGAATAGTCACAGTTCCTTGACAGTTCTAGATACATTGAGACCTTTGCTCATACTATTCTCATTGCCTGGAGTGTCTTCTCTCTGGATAGAAAAGTCCTTTCCATACCTCAAGATGGAATTTGGAAGTTACTTCCATGTGAAACTTCCTAATGATTCCAAAGTCAGGCCTTTCTATGTGGAATTTATTTTACCACATGCTTTTTTTCAAAAAAAAAAACCACATACACACACACACACAAAACAAACAAACAAACAAAAACCAGAGCAGGAGCGGTGGCTCATGCCTGTAATCTCAGCACTTTGGGAGGCTGGGGCGGGTGGATCACAAGATCAGGAGTTTGAGACCCATCTGGCCAACATAGTGAAACCCCGTCTCTACTAAAAATCCAAAAAATTCACTGGACGTGGTGGCAGGCGCCTGCAATCCCAGCTATTCAGGAGACTGAGGCAGGAGAATCACTTGAATCTGGGAGGCGGAGGTTGCAGTGAGCCTAGAACGCGCCACTGCACTCCAGCCTGGGTGACAGTGCGAGACTTCATATCAAAAAACAAAAAACAAAAACAAAACAGAGGAAGCAAGCTATGGGCTAAACATGCTGGTTTAAAACATAATTTTGTGTTGCGGTGATATAGGGGAGGGTACCCCTTTCAAATCCTGAATCCACCACATACTATCTAGATGGCAATGAAAAAGTTAGTTGGTCTCCCTGAGGCTAATTTCATCATGTGTAAAATGTAGTTAATAATAGCATATATAGGCCATTGCGGGGGTTAAATAAGACAAAGCTTGTTAAGCATTTAGTTCTGTGCCAGCTTCCTTGTAAGAGTTCAATAAACATTAGTTTCTGCTACTGAGGCTCTGCTGTTATTTATCTGTCTCCTAACACTAGTTTATAAATTCAGTGAGGGTTAGGAACCATGTCTTACCACTTTACTTTCTTTTTCTCTATTTAATCCCTAGCAGTTTCTTATATATTATCACAACATGATAAATGATGCTGAGAACTGAGTGTGAGGTAGGGCTTGGGGTAGGACCTTATCTAATTAACATGTGTGTATGCCTACTATGAATATTAAATAATAATACTGACATTCCAAAATATACACATCAATCTCAAAAATGTTTAACCATAACTCCTGTATTCCGGTAAACACAACTATATGGCAATCTTGATAGTTATATATTGCCTAACACCTGTTATTTTTTAACTGCCTTTGATTCTGTGTAACATTCTCAATAATTTATCAAATGTACTTTAATTGGATATTTACATACTGCATACTCTTCTCATTAGTAGGAACTAGCAAATAAACTTACTATCATTTAGATCATATTCTATGCTTCATTTAAATTAGTCTGAGGGTTTTTGGTTGTTGTTAGTGTGTATGTACGTGTTTTAATTTAGGTACCATTTTTTACGCCTTAAGCAAAGGAAATCTAATCTACCACTTATTTGTTTAAACCTTGTCAATGACTTACATTTTGGACAAGAAAAAGTTTTAAATGCTTAATAGATCTATAGAATCTGGTTCCTGCTTACCTCAGGAACCGTCTCCTTCCTCACTCCCACTTAACTCCGTAGTCTCTAGTATTCTAGGCCTTTTTCCTCTTCTTTGTGTTCCTAGAATATTTAATATCTTTCCAAGCCTTCCCTCATACTACCACAATGCTCCTTCTGGCTCTTACCATCCAGGTTTGAGTTTTAATGCGTCATCTTTCAAGCAGCATTTCCAGACTCATAACCTACCCCATCCTCCCAAGTCTATTAAGTCTCCCAAATATACATTCCTATAGCAACTTAAGCTTTGCAGTCACACTTTTCTTTTTTTTGTTTTGAGACAGTCTCGCTCTGTTGCCCAAGCTGGAGTGCAGTGGCCCGATCTCGGCTCACTGCAAGCTCCGCCTCCCGGGTTCACGCCATTCTCCTGCCTCAGCCTCCTGAGTAGCTGGGACTACAGGCACCCGCCACCACGCCCGGCTAATTTTTTTGTATTTTTAGTAGAGACGGGGTTTCACCGTGTTAGCCAGGATGGTCTCGATCTCCTGACCTCGTGATCTGCCCGCCTTGGCCTACCAAAGTGCTGGGATTACAGGCATGAGCCACTGCGCCAAGCCTGCAGTCACACTTTTCAAATTGCAATTTAAAAAATGTTTTGTATTTGTTTAATGTATATTTTCCCCACTCAACTGGCATCTCCTTGGAAAGCAGTAACCTTGTGTGAATATTCACTACTCTGTCATCAGCACCTAGAAGATACCTGGCACATAGTAGGCATTTAATCAATATGTTTGAATAAATGAGTGAAGAAATCACTCTGCTGGGTGACTAAGGATGCAAAGCTAAACTCTGTCTTCAAAGGAAGGATAAAAAGACAGACACATAAAAGACAGAGTGAATAAAGAAAGTGGGTAGAGAAAATTAAGAGTGCTGAGTGTACTTCTTATCTCTCTAATAACTACCACATTTGTTTTTTTTTTTGTTTTTTTGAGATGGAGTCTCGCTCTGTTGCCCAGGCTGGAGTGCAGTGGCCGGATCTCAGCTCACTGCAAGCTCCGCCTCCCGGGTTCACGCCATTCTCCTGCCTCAGCCTCCCGAGTAGCTGGGACTACAGGCGCCCGCCACCTCGCCCGGCTAGTTTTTTGTATTTTCTTAATAGAGACGGGGTTTCACCGTGTTAGCCAGGATGGTCTTGATCTCCTGACCTCGTGATCCGCCCGTCTCGGCCTCCCAAAGTGCTGGGATTACAGGCTTGAGCCACCGCGCCCGGCCAATAACTACCACATTTGTGACTTTAACAGGAGGCTTATTTAAAAGCATTTTCTTTATCCTAGCTGACTCAGACCATTTATGGAAAAGTGGGGTTGTTGCAAAATGTTTTCATCTTTCAGGTAGCATAATTACCACCTCTATGTTAAAAACTGAGGACTTTGGCTCAAAATCCTCACCATTGACTATACTATCTTTGTTATATTATTTAAATGTCCTATGCCTCAATTTTATTTCTTTTGTTTTTATTTTTTTATTTTAACAGAAAATCTACTCTTTGGGTAGTGAGAGAGCACTAAGAAAACGGCTACTCCAATGGGGCAGAAGGTAAAAAAGAGAAGCGGGGGTACTTGACATACTTCAGATAGTACAAATCTGGTGATTCTGGTCCCCAGAAGTGATTATGGACGGATATGGTTTGCCTGTGTCCCCACCCAAATCTCATCTTGAATTGTAGTTCCCATAATCCCCACGTGTCATGGGAGGGACCCACTGGGAAATGATTGGATCATGGGGGCAGTTTCCTCCATGCTGTGTTCATGATAGTGAGTTCTCATGAGATCTGATGGTTTTATAAGTGTCTGGCATTTCCCCTGCTGGCACTCATTCCCTCCCCTGCCACCCTGTGAAGAGGTGCCTTCCACCATGATGGTAAGTTTCCTGAGGCCTCCCCAGCCATGTGAGACTGTGAGTCAATTCAACCTCTTTCCTTTATAAATTACCCAGTCTCGAGTATTTCTTCATATCAGCATGAGAACAGACTAATACATGGACATAGCCCCACATTGGGTGTCAGAGTAATGAAAGAGGTGCAAGAGTGAGTGACTGATTCTCCTCTAGAAGGTTTGGGGGGAGGCTGTCCTGCTGGGCTGCCACCAGGATAGTTGCTACTCACTTCTGTCCTGGCCTGGTCCTGACTGAGTCCTCGCCCAAACTGCTCTGATGGGTGGGAGTAATCATGGCCGTGCCTCAGTTTTATAATCTGATTTTTTTTTTTTTTCTTGAAACTGAGTCTCGCTTGTTGCCCAGGCTGGAGTGCAATGGTGCAATCTCAGCTCACTGCAACCTCCATCTCCCGGGTTCAAGCAATTCTCGTGCCTCAGCCTCACAAGTAGCTGAGATGACAGGTGTGCACCATTACGCCTGGCTAATTTTGTATTTTCAGTAGAGATGGGGTTTTGCCATGTTGGTCAGGCTGGTGTCAAACTCCTGACCTCAGGTGATCTGCCCGCCTCGGCCTCCCAAAGTGCTGGGATTACAAGTGTGAGCCACCGCACCTGGCCTATAATCAGATTTTTAACAGGATTTTTTAGTATATGTCTTGAACTATTTTAAAGTATTATGTTGAACCCAAATAAAAATTAATACATGCGTTCCATATTATCCTTGTTAATGTTTCATGTTTGTAAATACTTGTCAATGCATATTCATCACATAATGTGTGGTTTGTAAGGAAATTTCACATATTTTCATATTATTTTTAAAGTACATTTCTTTGAAATGTTAATAATTTCTAACTGAAAATTACCCAAATTAAATGGAAAAATTCATGTTTTGTTTTTAGCATTAAGAGGAATCTTTCCTGACAGGTTTTGAAAAGTGGAAATGCTGTTTATATTTTAATAGATTGTATATTTGTGACTTCCTTTTATTTAAATGGGTAATTATGCCAGGTTGTTAACTAAAGCTTGTGTGAAGGTTAAGTGGATCTCAAGTTGATTTTTCCATGTTCTTCAATCCAGCAGTAATGATATTTAATATTTCAGGCTTTTAAAATGAAAATTATAAGTAACTAATGTACTACCTATGAAGATGAAAAATTGTAGCAGCTGATTTGACTCAAGTATCTATGAGCTGTATAAACTCTTCATTCCCCAGTGCTCTGCTAATGCTTATTCTAGTTCTAATGGAACAAGTTTTTTGTGGTAATGATTACTCCTTACATCAAAATTAAGTAAAATGATAAACAGTTTTCTACACATAGCATTGATGAAGTGATCCTATTTTGCCAGTAGGATCAGTTAAAGGGCAAGGGGGTATAACACCTGCCTTCAGCTACCTGAAATAGTCAAAACCAATATAAATGTACATTAAAGTATAAAGAAAATAACTTACTCTCTATTTGGGTATAAGCCTATGGAGGAATTACAACTGTCTCAGGTTGAATTTTAAGTCCATACTGTTAGTATATTACTAAGGAATATAACCTAGAAATTCACATATAGTCACACAAAAACATAGGTGATAAAAGCTTTAAGAGAATTCTGTATAGTACATACCCAAGTAATTCTGATCACTGTTTCCCTAGGTGAAATTTTCAAATGAGTTAATATAAAAATGCTTTGTGGGCTGGGTGCAGTGGCTCACGCCTGTAATCCCAGCACTGGGAGGCCTGGGTGGGCAGATCACTTGAGGTCAGGAAGGAGTTCGAGACTAACCTAACCAACATGATGAAACCCCATCTCTACTAAAAATAAAGAAATTAGCTGGGCGTGGTGCTGGGCACCTGTAATCCCAGCTACGTGGGAGGCTGAGGCAAGAGAATCACTTGAACCTGTGAGGCAGAGGTTGCAGTGAGCCGAGATCATGCCACTGCCCTCCAGCATGGGCGATAGAGTGAGACTGTCTCAAAAGAAAAAAGGAAATAAAAATGCTTTGTGGGACTTATGATAAATGTTTTATAAATTAACTTTCCAGATTCATGACTGAGACCAAACTGATTTCAAATTAATAACATTTTCAAAACATTAGCATTTTACCTTGCAGTGTTTTAAAATGCTGCACACATTTTAGTTTATAAACCCACAAAAAACACTTCTGTTAGGGAGAAGATGATGTGATTTTAGCTTAGAGTTATCTTGAATAACTTCATGCTTGAAAAATCAGAAATATTTGTCTTTGTAGAACAAGGAATTTGAAAGGGGACTAGTAAAAGGAAAATTGCATTGAATTTCTTATTTTCCTCTCATACTTGACAAGTTTATATGTATTAGATATGTCCCACTTCACCGCCATAAGGTTGTATTTATTTTAGGTTATAAATTACTCTGAATTACCTCCATCTTGGAGGGTCCATTGTTTTCCCAGGGTTCTTCTCTTTAAATATTTCAAGGACTTCCAAAGTTGCTTAGACAGATGGGAAGAGGTCACTCTACATTTCGATCCTGGAATAGTCTAATCATCCGCCCCAGAGTGCCCTGTGCTTTGAAGCTTTTCTAGTTGTTGTCACTCTCTCCTGTAGCACTAAATGCCAGGAAATCTGGGTATTCAGGAGCAAATGCCCTTTGGCTGCTGATCTTACCATTGCCTTCGGTAGTTTCTCAGGGAACTGTGTTAGGAGAGGTTCTAGCATTCGTTATATAGTGTGTCCATAACCAGCTTTCCCATATCACCCTAAATATGGCCATAGACTTCTCCCTCAGTGCTGCCAAAACACAACTAAGGGCAGGCTGCCTGACCCAGTCACACCAATCATAATGGTCTACAATACACTTTCTTAAGTCTCAGTTATATTCAATCTTAACCCCAAGTAAGGAGTAACAGTAACCCAGGTCAAATCTCTACTGATGAGACAACCTTTCTCCTCCTTCTCCATAGACAGGGTCCTGTTAAAGATATACCCACTTCATAAAAAGAACTCTACAGGTAGATGTAAAGATACCTTGTATCTCTACGACATGAAAATGTAATTCTGTTTCTAGAATCAAAACTGCCTGTAAGCCACCAAATAGCCTCGTTTTTTTTGTTTTTTTGATTTTTTGTTTTCTTGTTTCTTTTGAGATAGAGCCTCACTCTGTCTCTGTCGCTCAGGCTGGAGTGCAGTGGCATGATCTCGGCTCACTGCAACCTCTGCCTCCCAGGTCCAAGCCATTCTCCTGCCTTAGCCTCCCGAGTAACTGGGATTACAGATAACCTCCACCACACCCTGCTATTTTTTGTATTTTTAGGAAAGATGGAGTTTCACCACATCCAGGTTGATCTCAAACTCCTGACCTTAAGCGATCCACCTGCCTTGGCCTCCCAAAGCGCTGGGATTACACGCGTGAGCCACTGTGCCCGGGCAAGTAGCCTTTCATGAAATGCATTTTATAGTAAGTTAATTTTTTTTGTGAGGCATCCCACTACATACATTTAACTCTTATTTATACTGGGTGTGGTGGTAGATGCCTGTAGGCCCAGATACTCAGAAGGCTGAGATGAGAGGATTGCTTGAGCCCGGGAGTTCTGGGCTATAATGTGCTAGGCTGATTGGGCATTCACACTAAGGTCCACATTAATATGGTGACCTTTCAGTAATGGGGGACCACCAGGTTGCTTAAGCAGGGGTTACCTAGCCCAGGTCAGAAACAAAGGAGGTAAAAACTCTCATGTCGATCAGTACTGGGATTGCACCTGTGAATAGCCACCACACTCCAGCCTTGGCAACATAACAAGATTCTGTCTCTTAGAAAAAAATAGAAAGACTTATTTTCTTTAAACCATATTGTTAATTTCTATTCTCTAATATAGGAGCTAAACAAAATGACCAGTTTTAAATTTTATCTATTGTATTAGGGTTCTCCAGAGAAAAAGAATACACACACACACACACACACACACACACGGAGACTGAGACATCTCGTCATCTAACTTCCAACCCTCTGCATGCTAAAAAACCAGGAAAACTGATGGTATAGTTCCAATACAAATCCCCAGGTCTGAGAACCAGGGGAGCCATTTGTTTATGCTCCAGTTGCAGTCCTTTGGCACAAAAACCAGGAGTGTCAATGTCCCAGGGCAAGAGAAGATGGACGTCTCAGCTCCAGAAGAGAGAGAGAATTCACCCTTCTCCATTTCTGTGTTCTGTCTTGGCCCTCAACAAATTGGATCATTTCCCACCCACATTGAGCGGGGTGATCTTCTTTACTCAGTCTATTGATTCACATGCAAATTCTTCCGGAAACACCCTCACAGGCATACCCAGAGACAGTGTTTCACCAGCTATCTGGATATCCTTTAACCCAGTCAAATTGACATACAATTAACCATTACATCTACTGACATATCTACTAGAGTAACATTCAGGTCTAAAGACACAAACTTAATTTAAGCTGACCATCATTCTACTGATAAACATATTCACTATTACATATATAGCTTTAAAATAAATATGATTGAAGCCAACCTTGTTATTAAAATGTATTTAAGACATTCCGATTGATGAAACGAGGGAATTAAAATGCGTTCTCAAATACAATTAAATAGTACTGCAAAAATATTCTCAGTTAAATGAGTTTTGCTGTAAAATTGGTTTATCTTAAGATTCATAAAAGGGATTTCAGGTTTTTAAGTACTCAAGTCAACCCATGATCCAGCCTTCAGTGGGGTCATTCTATGCAGTGTTAGAATGAGCCTTTACTCCTTCAACAAATATTTCTTCAGAACTATATAGCTTACTGGTTAAGAACATGGTTTCTGGAGGCACACTGAGTTTATTTCCATTTTTGTGACATACTATCTGTGTGACCTTATGCAAGTATTATTATTATTTTTTTATCTCAGAAAGCTGTTGTGAAGATTAAATGAGTTAATCCATGGGAAGTCTTCCACAGCGGCTCACACAATTTATTTTTTAAAAAGGTTAGGTACAGTTACATTGTCGTTATTGTTGATTCTCATTTCTTTTGTTACTGCTACTATTTCTTCTATGTGCCAGGCACACGTCTAGGTGTTGATGAGTCAGTGATCAATTAGAGAAGGTCTACTTTCATGGACCATATTTTTAAGTAGGGCAAGGTAGGCAGTAAACAGATTGAAATAAGGAATAAGAAAAATAGACAGAAGAGATAATGTCAGATAGTGATTAAGTTCTCAAATGAAATAAAATAGGCCACAGTAACAGTGATGGGGATGGATATTTTAGATTGGATGATTGAAGCAAGCCTCTATGAGGAAGTGGCATTTAAGCTGAGACTGAATGGCTTGGTGGGAAAGAAACAGTCTAGGCAGAGAGAATAACAAGTGCAAAGGCCCTGAGCTGTCTGTGACCTTGTTTGTCCAAGGAACAGAAAGAAGGTTGATATAGCCAGGCATAGTACTTTAAAGGGAGGATGGCATGAGTTTACATTACAGGGATGGGTAGAGGACAGATCATGTAGAGCCTTATAAATCATTTAGATTTTTTTCCAAGTGTTGTAGAAAGTTATTAGAGGGTTTTCAGGGAGGAATTTACATTTGAAATATCAACAGGTATCATTTTTTAAAAAATTCAAGTAGAGATGGTATGTAGACAGTTGATTATAAAAAGTGTGTGTCTCAGGGGAGAGATTGTGCTAGGAGAGATATAAATTTGGGCATCATCAATATAGATGATATTAAAGCTTTCATGCGCATTCGTGTGAAGAGACCACCAAACAGGCTTTGTGTAAGCAACAAGGCTGTTTATTTCACCTGGGTGTAGGCGGGCTGTCTGAAAAGAGAGTCAGCGAAGGGAGATGGGGTGGGGCCGTTTTATAGGATTTGGGTAGGTAAAGGAAAATTATAGTCAAAGGGGGTTGTTCTCTGGCGGGCAGGGGTGGGGGTCACAAGGTGCTCAGTCGGGGAGCTTTTGAGCCAGGAAAAGGAATTTCACAAGGTAATGTCATCAGTTAAGGCAGGAATAGGCCATTTTCACTTCTTTTGTGGTGGAATGTCATCAGTTAGGGCAGGAACAGGCCGTCTGGATGTGTACATGCAGGTCACAGGGGATATGATGCTTAGCTTTGGCTCAGAGGCCTGACAAAAGCTATGTGAATTGCTGAAATCAACTAGACAGAGAATGCAGATAGAGGGCTCAGGACCAAACCCTCTACACTAACATTTTATAGAAGTTGCCAGAAGAGTCCAGGCACCGTGGCTCACGCCTGTAATCCCAGCACATTGGGTGACCCAGGTGGGTGGATCACCTGAGGTCAGGAGTTCAAGACCAGCCTGGCCAACATGGTGAAACCCCATCTCTACTAAAAATACAAAAATTAGCTGGATGTGGTGGGCTGTGCCTGTAATTCCAGCTACTTGGGAGGCTGAGGCAGGAGAATCGCTTGAACCCAGGAGGTGGAGGTCGCAGTGAGCTGAGATCACGCCACTGCACTTCAGCCTGGGTGACAGAGTAAGACTCCATCTCAAAAAAACAACAAAACAAAGCAAAAAACAAAAAACAAAAACAAAAACAAAAAAAGTTACCAGAGGAGAGGAAGTGAGAAAGAAAACTTTTCATTTCTGTGTCACAGAAATTAAGAGAAGTAGCTAAATGTGTCATATGCTGCTGAGACCTAAAAAGAAAAATAAAGGAGTGAATATTGGATTTTGCCACATGAAGGTCACTGTTATTGTAAACAATACACTTCTATATGGAAAGAACTAGGTGTCATGCCATGGATTATTACAATGTCTGCGTTCTAACCCTAAATGGATAACTGCCTTTTATCTAGCTCCCACAACTCTAAAATTTGAATGGTAATATTGCTCTGCCTTTTTGAAAAGGTTGTTATGAAGAATATAGGATATAATGGAAGGAAATGTATATAATAAGTGATAAAGTCTTATACACATGCAAATTGATGGTGGTAGAATTATTGTACTATTGGATTATAAACTTCTTCAGGGTAGAGATTAAGGCTTTAATGATCATTCTATCGACCACGATGCTTAGCATGATACCACCCCAGTATCTTGTATTTAGTGACTGCTCAAAAAACAAAATAAAAATTTCCCATATGAAGCCAGGTGTGGTGGCATACATCTGTAGTCCCAGCTACTTGAAAGGCTAAGGCGGGAGGATGGCTTGAGCCTGGGAGTTCGAGGCTGCAGTGAGCTAGGATCGTGCCACTGCACTCCAGCCTGAGTAACAGAGCAAGATCCTGTCTCTAAAAAATAATGCAGATAATTTAAAATAAATGGTAAGTTTTTAAAATTTCCACATTAAATACAGGGATGATATGGAGTGATGTCCACTTTTTTCCTTACCTGCAGTCCCATGTAGGATTTGGTGACATGGTGGCAATTGTGAAAAATTTCAGTGCTGACTCGCCAGCCATCTATCCCTTTTACAAAGTAATCTCTTGGAAGATAAGTGAAGGATTTAGAGATTGGAATGCTTTCCATTTGTTATTTTGAAGATAAACCATTCTCAGAATTTTTCAGATTTCCTCACTTGGGTACAGAGACAATTTCTGAAACCAGTTTTTGTTCTATAACAACAAATTTATGAAATTCGGTATCACTACATGGACATGTTTTAGCTGGTGAAAAATTGTGTTATGATAAATGGGAACATACACATTTTCCCTTTTTTGTTATCTTTGGCTTTTTCTCTGTGTTGTACAGATGTTGAGTTTTCTGCAATATACAAACAGTTTAGTAATTTGCATTGCAAATAGATTACAAGTAAGTGACCTTTGCAAAGTGTTTCTGCCTAGCAAGTCCCTGGAATGAATCTTATTTTATTTAGGGAAGAGAGGCTAGAAAACAGAAATGTCACTTTCATTCTTTGCTGAAAAATGAAGAGTCTTCTTTCTGCTATGCTTAAATACGATGCTAAACATTTTCTTAAAAACCAATATATATATGATGACAGTCTCAAAGGTAAAAATCAGAATGTTTTTATATGTGAAGCATATGAAAACTTCTTTTTCATTGCTAAAAAGAAAGTAGAGTCTGTCAGAAATGTGTTTGTTCTTTCAGGTCTATTGACATAAAAATGGGCTTGAGGATTGAAAGATTTAATGTCACTTGTCAGCATGAAAGGGGCTGTTGTGTTGTTAATGTGAATGCTAATACTTATGTAGCATAAAAAAATAACATAGGAAGTGGGCACCTCACTTTTAAAATCATGGTGTATTCCATAAGTGTCAGCTGCAAAGTAATTTTCCAGAAATGGTCTGATTTCCCCATTGACTTTCATTATAGAACTAGAGCTGTGTTCCCATGGAAAATAAATTTGGCCCCAGGTTATAATAAAACACAGTGAAGAATTCAGAAAATCTTATAAAGTCAAGTTTTTCAAGGCACAATTATCAGTACTTGATAAAATAATAGCACCACAAAATATTAATACACTATAGTAGATCTTAAAATAGTATGCCCCAGACTGCACCATTATTTTTCTATACAATTCCAAGTCAATTACTTTTCCATCTAAAGAAATTTTACTTCTGTGATCATTATTAATTTTTAATGGATTTAACTCTAATTTTAAACTGTTGATTTTGTTTCCTTTCTTCTTTATGGTTAGTCCACTTACCTTTTTCTAAAACATTCTTATCCATAACAATCAAAAGTTACTAGCCATAGAAGAAAGACCAGGAGGAAATGCTTCGAGATGTTCACAATACTTGTTTCTGAGTGGGAAATTTTAGTTGATTTAAGTTTTTAATTTCTAAGTTGTAAAAAAGGGTCATTTATATCTTCTATAATCAGAAAAAATGTATTATAATTTCTTTCTGTAAGTATAAATTTATATATAGTGAGATATCTTTAGTAGGACACACTTATATATTTCGTTCATTTTATGATTTGGTAATGATGGTTGTTAAGATCATTTATTCCTTCAAAATTTTTTTAAAACTGGTAAAATTAGTTTCTGGGGATAATAGCTTCTACTTAATTTTCTAAAACATGCTACTCAAAGTGTGGGCCTGGACCAGGAGCATCAGCATCACCTGGAAATTAGTTAGAAATGATAATTCTTAGGCCTCTGATCTGGGGCCCCAGCAAACAGCTACTTGTGTTTTAACAAGCCCTTTGAGCGATTAAGGTTCTAAAGGTACAGAAAATTCTCTCTAGAGCTACAGCAAATTTTCTTTACCTCTCTCCTTCTCCCTCTCCCTCTGTATCTCTCTCTCCCTCTCCCTTTCATCCTCTCTTCTCCCTCCCCCGTTCCCTCCTTCTCCCTCTTCCTCCTTTCTTGCCAGGCCACTTTCTCTCCTTTATAGAGGAAAAGCAGTTTCTCTTCTCACCCATTGCTGGGTTTGTGGCTGAGACCTCTAAAACAAAAGACAGATTAACAAGAGGAAAACTTATGGATTTATTTAATATAAATTTTATGTGACACAGGAGCCCTCAGAAATGAAGACCAAAAGAAATAGGGAAACTTGTATATTTTTATGATTAGGTTTGATGAAGAGTGGACAGTGGGGAAATATAATTGGGCAAAGGGGGTATGATCTAATGGTAATGAGCTGGGGGGACTTAGCAAGGCATATTTGTTCAGATTCTTCTCTGTGTCCATATGTCTCCAGAGATAAGGACATTCTTTTCCTTCAGGTATAGGAAGAGCAGCTCTGAAATGAGGGTCTTATAACCTACTTCAGAGGCAGTTAAGAGAATTATTTTCTTGTCTGCTTCAGGAGAAAAGGTTTAGAAGAAGATCAGAGAGATCTTCCTGCTTTTGCTGATTTCTCAAATGCCAAGGTGCCATATTTTGGGGAAGTGTGTCTTGAACCCCATCACCTTCTTCCTTCTCTCCCTTCCTTATGTGGGTTATGCATATATGTATACACACACACACATATATAACACTCATATACAGAATTCACTATCACCTCTTTTTTTTTTTTTTTTTTTTGAGATGGAGTCTCACACTGTTGCCCGGGCTGGAGTGCTGGGATGCGATCTTGGCTCAGCACAACCTCCACCTCCCAAGTTCAAGCGATTCTCCTGCCTCAGCCTCCCAAGTAGCTGGGACTACAGGTGCGTGTCACCATGCCCGGCTAATTTTTTTGTATTTTTAGTAGAGACGGGGTTTCACTGTGTTGGCCAGGCTGCTCTCAAACTCCTGACCTTGTGATCTGCTCACCTCGGCCTCCCAAAGTGTTGGGATTACAGGTGTGAGCCACTACACCTGGCCTCACTATAACCTCTATCTCTATTTATATAGAGATATATATTAAAAAGAGAAGAAAATATATATATATATATAATTTTTTCTTTAAGTTTTTTGTCACTGTTTGTTTTCTACCTTACTCATAAACATATATGAGGCCATTTTCTGGTATTTATGCCTATATGCTTTCATTTAGCAAACATTTTCTAACAAATATGTTCCATGTGGTTACATATTGAATAGTTCTGCCTAATTTGAAGATCTTCAAGTCTCACTAACCAGTATAATGACTCTAGCAAGTTATTTTGGGCTAAAATGTGTCTTCCCCAAAATTCATATGTTAAAGTCCTAACCACCCTGTACCTCAGAATGTGACTATATTTGATCATAGGGACTTTAAGGAAGTAATTAAGTTAAAATGAGCTGATGAGTGTGGGCCCTAATCCAATATGTCTAATGTAAGAAGAAGCGATTAGGATACAGACAGAGGAATGACTATGGAGAGACCTCAGAAGAAACTAAACCCACTAGACCCTGATCTCAGACTTCTAGCCTCCAGATTTGTGAGAAAATCAGTTTCTGTTGTTTAAGCCACCTAATCTGTGGTATTTTACTATGGCAGCCCTAACAAACTAATGCACAAGTATTTGTGCATTACTAATATATTTATAGAAGTGATGATTTAATTCAATCTTAACATCTAGTGATTGCATTTAAAAGGTACTGTTGGGTCATGTTCCTTAACAAAAAGCTACAGCTTTACGAAGAGTGCCAGAGAACAGTATGAAAAACTCTCCACCATGCACAACAACATGATGAAGCTCTATGAGAATCTCGGAGAATACTTCATTTTTGACTCAAAGACAGTGAGCATAGAAGAGTTCTTTGGTGATCTCAACAACTTCCGAACTTTGTTTTTGGTGAGTAATACATCTTAAAGCATTGCAAGGCCTGTTGCTTATATTTCTGAATGTCTTCCTTCTATTGTTGTTTTATGTTCCTATTGACTATATTGATTTCATGTGACAGTTTTTTAACAAGAATTGACAGATATTTTATACCTGTGACATGGATAAAAATTAAGTTGTAAGTCATGGCTGGCTTAACATAATGCGGACCTCAATGAATCATCTTCAATGTTAGGTATACATGGGAAATGTTTTACTGAAATTTTATAGGAAATGAATGAATTGGTACTTAAATAACCCCAATTTTTATATAGCATAATATTATAATTTTACGTACCTTAAAAATTAATATCTAGAACTTTTCACATTATAAATTCGAATGCTGTGATTTATAAACAAGTTTCTTTCACAGCCTAAATGAGAAACTGATTTTGAATTGGACTTTGTAAATAACTTTGAATACCTAAAGTTTCTTTCATAATGTGGGCTCTTGTTTTAAACTGGAACTCTTGAGGATCACAGTAAATATTAGCATTAATTGGGGGTGGCAGTTAGGGTACAAGTTATGATGCTAAAAGGAATCAAAGACTTTGCTATATAAATGCTGTGGAAATACACCTCCTCTGCATCCAACAAAGGAGTAGCAGGAAGAACACAGACTCTGATTGTAATAGTAACAGAAAGATATGCACAATAGTTGATCTCAAACAGATAAAGGTGTATATATATGTGTGTGTGTGTATATATATGTATTTTTTTTTTAATTTTTTTTTTTTTTTTGATATGGAGTCTTGCTCTGTTGCCCAGGCTGAAGTGCAGTGGCACGATCTTGGCTCATTGCAACCTCTGCCTCCCAGGTTCAAGCGATTCTCCTGCCTTAGCCTCCCAAGTAGCTGGGATTACAGGCACATGCCACCACGCCCAGCTAATTGTTGTATTTTTAGTAGAGATAGGGTTTCACCGTATTGGCCAGGCTGGTCTCGAACTCCTGACCTCAAGCGATCCACCTACCTCAACCTCCCGAAGTGTTGGGATTACAGGTGTGAGGACCTCTAGCAATAATCCCCAGCAGGAAGATCAGTTAACAAACAAATTCATTCCAGTGTGAGGTATGTTTTTATTCCCAAAGCAGTACTTTCTTTGTCAATGCTGTTGCCCTGTGAAATCATTTGATTTTGGTGTGACTTCATCTGTGAGATATGAATATGCTTGTGGAAATCAAATTGCTTTCATCTCCTAACCCAGGGCCTATAACCCAGAGCACACCCCAACAGTTAAACAAGCAGCTTTGGTCATAGAAGTTAATCCACAAACTTCCAGAAGTATGATCATATGTCTTCTTTTTTGCTGAAAATATTAGTTGATTTTGGTCTTTGACCCTTCATAGAGACACATACTTTGTAGCTAACCCATAACTAGTAGAATGTGTTCTATTGGCAATGAGAAGAGGGCTAAGAGAAAGTGATCAAATAATTTTCAAAACTTAAAAGCTGATTATATGCTATGAACACATAAGCACACAGGTTATATCTACTTGGATTATTTTTGAAAAGGAAAAAAAATTACATTAAAAAGGAATGAGGAAACAGAAAATATACTTTAGTTGACACACTGAAATGATAAATCCAATAATTTTTTTTGTAACAATGTCTGTGGGTGAATGGATGTATAAGAATATATATATGGCCAGGCGCAGTGGCTCACACCTGTAATCCCAGCACTTTGGGAGGCCGAGGTGGGTGGATCACCTGAGGTCAGGAGTTTGAGACCAGCCTGGCCAACATGGCAAAACCCTGTCTCTACTAATAATACAAAAATTAGCCGGGCGTGGTGGCGGGCGCCTGTAATCCCAGCTACTTGGGAGGCTGAGGCAGGAGAATCGCTTGAACTTGGGAGGCGAAGGTTGTAGTGAGCCGCTGGAGACAGAGTGAGACTGTCCCAAAATAAATAAATAAATAGAAGAATATATATGTAAAATATATAAGAATAAATATAATTAATATTGTTGATCTCCATTTAGATCCTAAAACACTGTCATATTATATGTTCCCTTAACCTCCCCAATACACAGACACAGAGTAGTAGATGGTGTACTTCTCCACCATGTTGCGGCATTCTTTTAATGATAATTCCAGTGTTACAGCCTGTGTGTACTCATATTAGCCAGATGCCTAGAAGGCTAAGAACTCTACCTGTATCACTTCTCAATCATAACTTGTTTTTTAAAAATGTCAGAATATTATTAAGGAGACCTGATTTTGTGTCCTGGTACTGCCACTAAAAAGCTGTGTGACTTTGAGTAAGTCATTTATCCTTTCTCGCTATCCATTTCTGTCTGTCTTTTGTAAAATGAAAGAGTTAAAGGATTGATCTCTAAGAATTCTATTCCCTGTTAGTAGTCTGAGTCACGTTCGGAATTTCAGAGATAGCAGAGTCATATATATTACATACATATGTAGGATATGTTTTATGTCTTTCTGCTGACTTCACTGTAGCTTGAGTACAGAGTAAGAATTTTCATATATTGTTACTGAATGTAAATAATTTGATATTCTTGTGTCGTTTCATGTCCATTTAAGTTAATTTCTTGAGAACCTGTTAAGATTGACCTTTAAAACAAGTAATGAGATCCTAAATATGTCAACCAATCTGAAACACTTACATAATGCACTCCTGGCCAGCCATTGCTATGTTTGCCTTATATAACAGTACTGCTACCACTTCTATCACAAATCTTTATCAACTTGCTGCCATGAGAATTAGGTGTACAATATATTAACTGTTTTGAACGTGGGTGGGTCATATAACCTCTCTGGGCATTTGTTTCTTTATCTATAAAAGATGGAAAATAGCCGGGTGCGGTGGCTCACGCCTGTAATCCCAGCACTTTGGGAGGCCTAGGTGGGTGGATCACATGAGGTCAGGAGTTCAAGACCAGTCTGCCCAACATGGAGAAACCCCGTCTCTACTAAAAATACAAAAATTAGCCAGGGTGGTGGCGCATGCCTGTAATCCCAGCCACTCGGGAGGCTGAGGCAGGAGAATCACTTGAACCCGGGAGGCGGAGGTTGCGGTGAGCTGAGATCGCGCCACTGCACTCCAGCCTAGGCAAAAAGAGCGAAACTCCGCCTCAAAAAAAAAAAAAAAGAAAAAAAAAGAAAGACGGAAAATAATTTAAGCCAAGTCTTCCTCACTACTATGTGAAAAGACCTTGAAACCTATGGTATACAAAGGTAGAATATTATTAGCCATTCTCTGACCATCCTTTCCATTAATTATTGAAAACTAACTTGATTTTGGTAATGCTCTGGTTCACAGATAAAGGAAGAGAATGGTTTCTCTCTATCCATGAGTGGAGACAGACAAACAAATGCAATATAATTTGATAAGTGCTGCCATAGAAGTATGTTAAGGTGTGCCAATAACATAAAGGAGGAACTGCCTAACTCTGCCTGTGTTGGCCAGAGAGGCCTTGATAGAAAAAGTGACATTAGAGCAGAGTCTTGAAAAATCCATTGGCGTTTGACAAGCAGACTTTGACAAGCAGGTTTAAGGTTTTTATACCTGACCTTTAAGTCGAAGATTCCTAAATCAACATCACCAACTTCAGTCAATCATTTGTGCTCACCATGTTCCTATTTCATAGTGAACTTAAAGTGATTTCACTCTCCCAGGGGAGGGAAGAACCCTGAAAGACTGGCAAAAATTGTAATCGCCAGAAGTTCCCATTTTCTTAGTGCTTTGTGTGTTTGGCCTCAGGGTTCTTAGCACTAAAAGCATATTGGACTATAGATGGAAGCAATAAAATACCAGTAGTGCTGAGAAGAAAATAAGAGTTCTGATTCATGTGCTACCAAAAATTACTTCCAAATGAGCTCAGAGTTTCATCTTGGGAGATCTATTTGGCATGTGTAGCATAAACAAAATGCACATACCAAAAAATCTTCCTCAGATAGAGATATCCTCTAAAAGATGGGGCAAATAGAAATAAAAGAAGTTGACATTATGGATTAAGACTTTTTTCAAAGTAATCAATTCAAATGAATGAAAGCAGAATTGGATAATGTCTATGGAATACTTCTCTATTAATATTCATATTCTGTATTACTCAACTAATGAGGATATTAAAGGTATTCCAGATGAATGTACAATATATTGGTATCAAAATGTATATAATTAGAAACATTTCTAAATTCAGAATTAAGACCCTTTCTAGTTAGTTTCTCAGAGATTTCATGAGTTTAAAGAACAGCATACCAGCCAGGTACGGTGACTCAAGCCTGTAATCCCAGCACTTTGGGAGGCCGAGACGGACGGATCACGAGGTCAGGAGATCAAGACCATCCTGGCTAACACGGTGAAACCACACCTCTACTAAAAAAATAAATAAATAAATAAAATTAGCCAGGCATGGTGGTGGGCACCTGTAGTCCCAGCTACTCAGGAGGCTGAGGCAGGAGAATGGCGTGAACCTGGGAAGTGGAGCTTGCAGTGAGCCAAGATCGCGCCACTGCACTCCAGCCTGGGGGACAGAACGAGACTCCGTCTCAAAAAAAAAAAACAAAAAACAAAAACAAAAACAAAACAGCATGCAATATAGACAAAATTAATAACTCCTAAATTTAAGTTGAATATTTTGTGGAAGAAAATCCAATTCCATGATACACAATGGAGACTCAGGAGGGTTTTGGGGTAGGAGGGGTGTGGATAATGAGAAAAATTATTTAATGGGTATGATGTATATTATTCGGGTTATGGATACCCTAAAAGCTCTGACTTCACCACTGTGCAATCCATGCATGTAACAAAATTGCACTGGTACCTCATAATGTATACAAACAAACAAATCAAATTCCATATTTATGAAATGTCTAAACATCTTTTTTGCTTATTCTCCTTTATATGCTTCAGTCATTCTGCTAGTTCAAATAGTTGACTGCACAAATAGTCTTTTTTATCTTTTGAGATATTTTGAATAGAATATTCAAAATCAGTGAACCGTATATGTTTCACCACCATGCAGTATCTTGCTTAGGCATAAAAATTAATTTCAGCTGTTGGGAAAGTGTTCGAGGCAAGTATTATACTTCAATAACTTTCATAGCTCCAAATAAATTATAGAAAATACTCCTTTTCTGTTTTAAATCTGTCAGTTTCCTGCTGCTTCTGTGTGTTTTTGTTTTGTTTTTTTAAAGAACAATATGTTACCCAGGCACTCAATAAATATTTGTTGTGTGTGTGTCCTCATTCTGTACCTTATATACTAGAAATATAGGAATAAGGCTTTGCAGAATTATTAGATTCATTGACATAACTTGAAAATGTTACCATTGCTATTAATCATGCTAGCCAATTTCCCCTCAACGAAATCAGTATGTGCTACTGTTCATTTGATAAACTTTGGAACAGCTCCTAAATGAGCATTAAAATAGCTAAGTGTTAAGATGCTAAATGATATCAAGTAATCATAGCGTTTTATGCCATTGTTCAGGATTGCTGCTTCTACTTCCCAGACTGACTGATTGATTGAGACAGGTTTGCTCTGTTTTCCAGGCTGGAGTGTAGTGGCATGATCATAGCTCACTGTATCCTCAAACTCTTGGGCACAAGTGATCCTCCCACCTCAGCCTCCTGAGTTAACTAGGACTACAGGCATGCATCACCATGCCTGGCTAAATTTTTAATTTTTAATAGAGATGAGGTCTCGCTATGTTGCCCAGGATAGTCTTGTATTCCTGGCCTCAAGCATTCCTCCTGCCTCAACCTCCCAAAATGCTGGAATTACATGCATGAGCCACTTTGCCTGACCCTAGATAACTTTTGAATCCACCTGTTTCTCTCCAAGCCCACTGATACTATTTGAGTTCCTGGCTGCAGCCATCTCTCGTCTGGACTGTAATAATGACCTCCTGACTGGTATCTGTGTCTTCTTCTCATACCCATTTCCATTTCCTAATCGATTCACCCCATTTTAGTGAGAATAAAATTAAAAACAAAAGAAACCAAACAAGATAACCTTAGTTTCCTGACTTAAGATTCTTTCACAACTTCCCTGTGGCCTCAAGATAAAGCTGAGCTTTTTTTTTTTTTTTTTGGAGACGGAGTCTTGCTCTGTTGCCCAGGCTGGAGTGCAGTGGCTTGATCTTGGCTCACTGTAACCTCCACCCCCTGGGTTCAAGTGATTCTCCTGCCTCAGCCTCCCGAGTAACTGGGATTAGAGGCACCCTCCTCCATGCCTGGCTAATTTTCGTATTTTTAGTAGAAACGGGGTTCCGCCATGTTAGCCAGGCTGGTCTGAAACTCCTGACCTCAGGTGATCCACCTGCCTCGGCCTCCCAAAGTGCTAGGATTACAGGCATGGGCTACTGCACCCGGCCAAATCTGAGCTTTTTAAACTAAAATAGTTTACAAAATCAAAAGAGCTATGGTTACTTTAAAGGCCAGACCATCTATGGTTGGCTCTGAATGGGCTGCAATCACTTAGATTGAACTCTTCTCCCAAATTGGTAAATGTTATGTCTGGAAAGTAGAAGCAGTAGAATGAGATAATAGCAAGTTCCTATGAGGAACTGTGTCTCTTAGAACAAAGAGAAACTTTAGAAGCACTATATGAAAACTCAAAGAAGGCTGAAAGGCCAAAGTATGATTGTCATTATGCCTTTATTGCTCCCATAGCTGGTGTGACATGGAGAGTTATAACCACCGAGTTCATTCTTATGTTAATTCTCAGGGATGTTCTTCCTTCTATCTTAAGTAATTGTTCTTTAAAAACCTAAACTTGTCTGAGAGCTCCCTGTGTAGCCATGTTGGCTTATGGAGATAATTAATTTTGAAAATCTCTCATCTCTCTTAAGCTATCTTCCCTTTTACAAGGCCTCAATCATATCTAAATCTAAACTATAATTGGAAAGCCAATGAGTATGTCTGCATTTAGTTAGACTTGAAAGACTAAATTGATAATATACAGAAATTTTATTCATTTATTAATGGTAATTTACCTTTAAAGAAATGAAGGTGAATTTTTACATGAAAGGATTGTGTATATAATCCCTGATCCAAAATGACTTAAGTTATTTTGACACATTTTTAAACCAAGCACTTAACATTAAAAAAAAAAAAAAACAAAAACTTGACTATAATATTATAAAAATGGTAGGCTTATGTAAGAAACCAAATATATTGTTTAACAAAGTAGTGTCTTAATCAGTAATGTAAATTCTGATATCTAGAATTTCATCATCCAGAAATTTCTATCAGATGCCTCATAAGTTGATGCCTCTTTTCTTTGCCAATAAAATGGTAATATTCTGAAAACAACCTTAAGAAGCTGCAAGACCCTGATGTGCTGCTTAATGCTATAGTTTTTTTTGTAAACTAGACGTTTCCAGGTCTCTTCATTTATGAATTCAGAGAGGGTGTCCTTAGTAACAGTAATCCAAATATCCTAGTTACCTCCTCTTTTCCCCCACTAGCAGGACTCAAGCTCCTTGCAAAGTCTTTACCCCTAAAAGTACACCTGGAGTCATTTCATGGGTGCTGAAAACATGTCATCTATAGTCACCATGTGAAATTTGCTCACCAATCAGCAACTGAGTGCCTATATTCTAGAGTGATGAAAATACAGCAATGAACAAAACAGAAAAAGCCCCCGCCTGTCCTGTCTTGCTATAGCTTCAGCTCCATTCTGCCAAATGCTTTTTGCTGGCAAAACTGCTTGGGGTTGCCTTTAATGAAAATGCCTATGTGTGGGCCAAGGGTACAGTTTCCTACTGCTCCAATTTTGTCATCAATCTTGAAGTACCATTGTGGTATTATGTTCAGTGCAGAAGTAGCCATGTTTCACAGGACACTTCATAAAAACAGTTCCTTTTGCATCTCTTCTGATCCCTTTCTCCTTGGAGACTAAAAAATGTTTCAACTCCTAGAGACCTGAAGGGAATCCTCAAATCGTAAGCCCCTCCATTGCCCTCCTTCCTCCCTTTTGTTCAAGTGCCTAGGCATGTATCTTCCTTTTCCTAGGAGCTGGGAATAAATAAAATGCCAGCATAAATCGTTTCATGCAAATAGAGCCCTAAGGGCCCACCAACTCTCTCTAGTTAATCATATACACCCAGATAATTCCCTTTGAGCTCAGCTGGGACCACCTGGGTATATAGCCTTAGGTTTATTTTGATCTATTGCAACCCTTTGAAAATAGGCAAACCATGTAAAATATATGGTAACTCTATTAAGCAGAATATTTGACCAGAATACCTCATTCCCCAGCTGTGCCAGAGAGCAGACTTTACTGTATTTTACAGATATCATTGAATTCTTCTTTAGAAAGAGATGTCACCTATCAACTGTTGTATTCTCTTTGACTGTTTACTTTGGGCCAGAATTGGATGTCCTATTTTTCTTATGTGATTATTCCTTGTATAGAAAAGCTAAATATCATATCATAGGGAACTAAAGGAATATGTAATAAGGGAAGACATAGTTTAAAGAAAACTCAAACTCCCTAACATGATAAAAAAATACCTACTAGTATGGATGGTTTTTAAATATGTATACATTTTAGATTAATATTGTAAAACTAAAAAATACCACTGTTTTTTCTAAAAATATTTATAAAAGTTGTCAGAATTGTTTATGACAAGCTGAATTTTGCCCTTTAAAAATCTGACAGTATAATAATTAACAATGAAAATATTAACAAAATCAGTTCAATGCTCGCCACCTTTTCCTATTAAAGTCTAATAAGAACTAGAATCAGGAAACAAAATGTAATATCTTTAGTTCCAGCAACAACACCTCATACAGAATTTTTCACAGAAGTGTTCCCCATAAGTAAGTTATTATTGAATTATGTCCAAACACCAGGAAGTGGGAAAGTGTAAGATAAGCAATATGGTGCACAAGCTGACCTTTTCCAGAGGTCTTGAGATTGACCAGAGGTATTGATTATGATCAGAGCATGCCTGTTTCAACCTGAGCATGAAGATCCCTGAGGTTGATACTACTGGTGGCACCTTCTCAGCTGGCTGAATTTTTCTTCATTCTGCTTCATCCTGTTTTGTTTGTCCATTTGCTAATTAATCTTCTATCAGAAAAGATGCCCTCGCCCCTGAATAAGGCAGTAGAAGGGAGGACTCCCCCGGAATTGTGCCCATTGAGCTCCTTTTGTCTGGTGTGCCTGCCTCCTCTCCTTCTCCCCACTCCTTCCAGTTGCCTACCAACTTGTTCAAGTCATTTCTTCTAAGAAGCCCTCCCTAACACTTCCATTTTGGTGTAGATTACCCTTCTGTGTGCTCTCATACTTCCATCCTAGCACATTTTACCCTGTAATATGTTCATCTCCATACCCTCAGTGATTAGTACTATAATTAGCCTACTGTGGGTCAAACACAGTGCTGATCTCGAAGGATATGTATGAATGGTTTAATGAATTAATGGAAAAATGAGTGAATAAAAAAAAAATCAAAATATTTGCTCTCCAGAGCTCACATTCTAGTGGGAAAGGCAGTCAAAGAACAAATAGTAATAATGAAATATAATACATATGTACAAAGAGCTTGTAAGCACAGAGCAGTGAGGGATTTCTTCTGTCTGATTTAAGGAAGGCTTCAAAGACACAGAGACATGTGAACTGGGTCTGATCATTGTTTTGCTACTATATGGCCTTTCATGTTTTAAGGAGCAGTTTCCTTTTTGTTCTCCCCCACCTCATTTGGTGTTTAATTTTAATGGTAAACATACATTGTCTCCTAGTTTTCCATGCTGAGTTCAAAGTGGAAAAACAGCTATTTCGTTGCCAGAGAAGCAGTTACCAGCTAATTATGATGATCTAAAGGTTATCTGTCATATGCTTGGATGAGCAGTAACCAAGCTTCAGTTACTTCTTATGACTGACAGTTGTCCTCAGTAATAGGACAATTGATGCAGATTATCTAGGGCAAAAGCAACTGCTTAAAGTCTGACTTGCCTGGTGTTAATTTAGGCCAGTGGTTCTCACCCAGGAGCGATTTTGCCTCCCAAAGGACATTTGGCAAGATCTAGAGACATTTCTGTTTATCACAACTAAGTAGGATCTGCAAGTGGCTTCAAGTGGCTGAAACCAGGAACACTGTTAACCGTCCTGCAATGGACAGGAGAGCCTCCCACAACAAATAAATATTCAGCCCAAAATGTCAGTAATATTGAGATTGAGAAACCCTGTTTCAGGATTACCTGCAAAAGATTTTTTTTTTTATTACAAAAAATCAATGGAAAACAATGTGTAATAGTCCAAGTTAATAAGCAAAATCTGTACTAGATAAGTTAATATATCTATCATATTGATGTAATATTTTAATAATTTCAAATGTCAATTTGATCACTGTATTGTTACAGTTACTAATTTTTTCTATATCTTTGAAACATCCCAGTTTATATGGCTTATAAAAATTTTTAAATTACCAATCATGCATGTAAATTGTAGGAAAATTAGAAAATATAGATACTAAAAAGAAAAAAACTGTTGACTGCAATTCCTCTACCCAGAGTTAATTAATATTAATACCTCAGCACATATCCTTCCAGGCATTTCCCTATGCATGTACATATGTATTTAGATTGTGAATTTGTTTTTCTTAATAATAAAAAGACTTCTGAAAATTTAAGTTTTAAATTTATATTTTCTTGTAAAAAGGCTAGTGGCTTATGCTTATATGGACATGTCCATCCACATTCAGTGTATAGTGTCCTTGGTTATGTCTTCAGTTGTGATTAAACATGTTAATTGGCTCATTTCATGATGCCCTTTTACAAACACCTGGTCTTTGGCACCATACTAACAATCATGACTATTGTAAGCCATCTGTAAAGGGACCAGTAGAATCTTGATTTCTCTTTTGTTTTCTACATAATACCCTCATCAAACTTCCCTGTGTCAAGGGGCCTTAAATCAGTAATTGGTGACTGTCCAATTAGGCCTATTCACACTAGTGTTTCTTTTTTTTTTTTTTATGAGACGGAGTCTCGATCTGTTGCCCAGACTGGAGTGCAGTGGCACGATCTCGGCTCACTGCAAGCTCTGCCTCCTGGGTTCACGCCATTCTCCTGCCTCAGCCTCCCGAGTAGCTGGGACTACAGGCACCCGCCGCCATGCCCGGCTAATTTTTTGTGTTTTTAGTAGAGACGGGGTTTCACCATGTTAGCCAGGATGGTCTCGATCTCCTGACCTCGTGATCCACCCACCTCAGCCTCCCAAAGTGCTGGGATTACAGGCGTGAGCCACCGCGCCTGGCCCACACTAGTGTTTCTTAAGCACTTTGCTGTTGTTCTCTGCTGTGCACTTTGGTTTAAGAACCATTACTTACCTAAACTAGGGTGTTCTTTTTTAATAATTGCAAATTGTTAATAATATAATGGTTTGTAATCTAATCACAAAAATTCTTAACAAAAGCAAAGTTATGATTTAAAATGAGAATAAGTGTCCTGTATGTGTGTGTTTGTGTGCATGTGTATATTTTTTTCTTTTGTTTCTGTCATCCTCTTCTTGAATCAAATTTCATTGTCATGGAATACAGTCTCCTAAACTCATTTTTAAAGACCTGAAACATGTTATACTCTTCTTCTTTTTTTTTTTTTTTTTTTTTTTGAGACGGAGTCTAGATCTGTCGCCCAGGCTGGAGCGCAGTGGTAAGATCTCAGCTCACTGCAAGTTCCGCCTCCCGGGTTTACACCGTTCTCCTGCCTCAGCCTCCCCAGTAGCTGGGACTACAGGTGCCCGCCACCTCGCCCGGCTAGTTTTTTTTGTATTTTTTTAGTAGAGACAGGGTTTCACCGTGTTAGCCAGGATGGTCTCGATCTCCTGACCTCGTGATCCGCCCGTCTCGGCCTCCTAGAGTGCTGGGATTACAGGCTTGAGCCACCGCGCCCGGCCTAGGTAATAGTCTTTAATGAATAGGCCAAATTAATTTTCAATTATTACTATAACTACTTGTGTATGTAGATATTATTGCTCAAGTTTTTCTGTAAGTACCTGAAAATAATTGATTTAGGCTGGGCATGGTGGCTCACACCATGCACTTTGGGAGGCCGAGGCGGGCGGATCACCAGATTAGAAGACCGAGACCATTCTGGCTAACACGGTGAAACCCCGTCTCTACTAAAACTACAAAAAAAAATTAGCCGGGCATGGTGGCAGGCGCCTATAGTCCCAGCTACTCGGGAGGCTGAGGCAGGAGAATGGCGTGAACCCGGGAGGCAGAGCTTGCAGTGCCACTGCACTCTAGCTTGGGCAACAGAGCAAGACTCCATCTCAAAAAAAAATAAATAAAATAAAATAATTGATTTAACTCTCCTTTTGAACAGACTAGCATATTTTGATGTTTACTCTTTTGTATAATGTATTAGGATGCCTTTAGCTGCCTAGTGACGTAAAACATAACTAAAATTAGTTTAAGAATATGGTTTTACTCTCTTACATCACAAGAAGTGTAGAGGTAAGGCAGTTACAGGGTTGGTTAATTCAGTAGCTTAGTGATATCATTAAGGATCCAGGATATTCCAAATATTTCTGTTCTGCCGTCCTTGGCATGTTGGCTCTTGGTTGCACAATGGCTGTAGTTGTTCCAAGCATCACATCCAAATATGGGGACATCTAACAAAGGAGACTGTGTTGTCTCTATGAAGGTTTTTTTTTTTTTTTTTTTTAATTAGGGAGAAAAGCTTTTCCAGCAGCTCCTGGGCAGATTGATTTCTTCAGATTTTGTTGTCCACGATTGTGCCACATGCCCATCCATCCTTAAACTAATCACTGTCAAGGAGAACCTTAGATTAAACATGATTCACCCCTGGGACTAAGATAGGGCCCCTTCCCTGAGCATGTGGCTATATAGAGTGAGCAGCCAAAGCAATCCATGGCTTTGCCAGCAAGTAAGAAGACTGGCATTGGCAGTGCACGGTGGCTCACGCCTGTAATCCCAGCACTTTGGGAGGCCGAAGCGGGTGGATCACTTGAGGTCAGGAGTTCGAGACCAGCCTGGCCAACATGGTGAAACCCTGTCTCTACCAAAAATAAAAAAATTAGTCGGGCGTGGTAGTGGGCATCTGTAATCCCAGCTACTTTGGAGGCTGAGGCAAGAGAATCGCTTGAACCCAGGAGGTGGAGGTTGCAGTGAGCCGAGATCATACCACTGCCCTCCAGCCTGGGTGACAGAGCAAGAGTCTGTCTCAAGAAAATGAAAAAAGAAAAAAAAAAGAAAGACTGGCATTGCATGGATTGGGACAGGCAACTAAAAGTATCAGTATAGCACAAAAGTAAATTGTTGCTCAGTATTGTTTGAATTACCAAACGTTCCAAATTGGCAAAATAAAAATAAATGAGATGTTATCTGTGAAATATATACTTGTGTTCAATTAAATAGTTTTTAAAAATCTTAGAAAACAGAAATGTAAATAGAAAACATTACCCACTTATTTTCATGTTATCCTTCACTGTTTGTGTTCTCTCTTTCGCTGGAATATACTTACACGAGAACATGCTGCTTTTCTAACTTGCTTGAAAAGCTACCGGTTTACTTGCTTTCTTTTTCTCATTCATTCATTCAAGGATTATTTATTGAGTGCCTATTAAACAATGGACACTGTTCTAGCCACTGGCATTGTTTGATTTACTTCGGTAAACTAAAACAGATTTTAAAGCTCTGCCCTCATGGACCCAAATGCGGAAAATGAGATGATAAACTATAAACATAATTACGAGGAAAATTATATTACATGTTAGAACGTTAAGTGCTATGGAAAGAAGAAATCATACCAGTGGAATGGCCACGTGACAGTGGCTAAAAGAGTTCAACAATAGTTATAAAGTTCCATTGTACAATCAATTTCTTAAGCTAAGATTTAGATTTTAACACTGTAAATGTTTCCTAAAATTCAGGAATCACTGAGTTGTCCTATTTAGAAGACTTCACTAGGTACAGTTAGATGATTTTTATACAAACCCTAACTATTTCATCAGCCATGTATCCTTATGTGACGTAGAAGAAATAAAAATGAATTCTGTCCCACTTTAGAGAAAAAGTCTTGCCAAGGGCTTTATTATTTCAGTTAAATAATTGTAACATTCTCTTCTGGAATATGGAGGATATACAAATAGAGAACTTTACCTAGAAGCTTTTCTCCGGTGACATTGTTCACTCTAGACAATAGACAAGTGCAAAAATTAAAGAGGAAATACCTGAGAAGAAATCTGTCCTTTTCTTAATGCCTTTTCAAAATCAATGGCTCTTGCCTTTGTTAATTAAGCAAGTTAAAACCTTTCCTTGTTGAAGAGAAAACAAAGCAAAACAGTATTTTTGCTATTAAAAATACTCAACTAGGGTCAAAAGGGTGGCTCACTTCTATAATCCTAGCACTTTGGGAGGTCAGGTATGGAGTCACTAGGGCCAGGAGTTCAAGACCAGCCTGGCCAACGCATAAACCCCATCTCTACTTCAGTGTAATACAAAAAAACATAGCATTGTGGCTTGCACCTGTAATCCCAGCTATTTGTGAGGCTGAGGCAGGAGAATCACTTGAACCTGGGAGGCGAAGGTTACAGTGAGCTGATATCTGAGCGTGACTCTGCCTTAAAAAAAAACCTAAAAATACAGATTCAATCTCAGTCACTACTTCTTCCTCAAGGGAACTCAGATATCTTATTTAAGAAGGTAGACATTAACATCCCAAAATGGGTTTCTAGACAGGAAGCTCTGACAAAAGGTGAGATGTATAGCAAAGCATGGAATGAAGTCAAAGCATATTTTTAGTGCCAAAAATATGAAAAATTAAAGGAACTTACAAAGACATTGAGTTCATCTTGGATTCCTTTCCCCTGGTCCTTGTTCGCTGCCAACTGTCAGCTAGTTGATCTGATAAACTAATGCAGTACTAATGTGTCACTCATTCTGTATTACATACATGCCCTTTAAATTCAGGACAATGCCTTAATCCTGCAGAGCAATTCTGCTGTCAAGAACTTCTTGCAACATGGCTAGCTGATAGAGAAAATATTGGAGGGAAAGACAGCCTTTCTTGTACCTCTGAAAGAACATCATATATGTAGCTGTACAATCTTCCTGGGTTTAGGATTGTTCCCCGCACCTCACACGCTCCTCCCAAGGACATTTCACAATTTAACCTGTCTGTTCTGGTGTCATAATACAGCTTTGTCAAATTGGCATCTTCCCGGGAGTGGCCTCCCCTTCGACATAAATCAGAGAATTCAGGCAACCCAAGACCCCGATCCAGCCCACCCTGGCTTTTGAGAGGCTGGAAACTCAGGAGTTTTATTGGCAGAGATGTAGTATCAACTCAGCTTTGGTTTCCCCTTTCTTTCTAGGTGATGTTTACTTTTGTATATATTGTCCCTTAGGCAGAAATACTATACTCACCTTGTAGGCTTAGCAGGATGTCTACAGGGGGTTATCCCAAGCTTACAGTGTGAAACCCAAGCCGTATTCAGCTTGTAATCCTGATTTCACTTACTCATCCAGGGAGACAAAAGACAATTAGTGCCTCATAGTATAGTAGGTACTAAAGAAATGTTTTATACTCCAGATTTCCTCCCTACTCTACCGTATGGTATAGTACATATACAGCCTGATCACTAGAATAATCCTTTGTCATAATGAAAGCAGGATTTTTTGGTTTTGATTTTCAGTAGAAGTATCTCCTGGTTTTTTTTTTTTTTTTTTTTTTTTTTTTGGATCCCCTTCCTTCAATCTTAAATAAAGCATTTCTAAAGGTCTACCTTTGGTCCTGCATATTTTTTTTTTCCTGGGTAGTTCATATCTATTCCATTGCCTTCTACACTTTCCTGAGTTGTGATTTTATTCTTCAGCTCTAGAGCCAAGTTTATTTTCTGTTGGATGCCTCTAACTAGATTTGCCACAACTACCTCAAACTCAGCATATTCAAAATGGAACTCATTACATCCTTTTCAACTTTCTCCCATATTCTCTTTGGTTGATGGTATAACTTGATATCTTCTTTTCCCTCGCTATTTACATCTGTTCAGTCTCCATTTCTTATCCAGCTTATGCAGTTAAAACTCAAGAGTCTATATCTGTTTTTTATGATTTCCCTATCAGAATCTTACCAAAGCACCCTTGTTTGCATGCTCTATATTAAGGCTCAGCAAAGAAAAAAAATACATCTTACTTTTATCCTCACTTTAACTGCCCAAGTTTCAGTGTTTGTCCTCTCTCCTTCCCATGGACTACTGCAGTAATCTTTTTGTTCTCTTGAGCTTAGTCTTAGCACTCTCCAAACTGTATGCTGCTGCCAGATACTTTTTTCTAAAACGTAGGTCTCACTGGGATATTCACCTTCTCAGAAACCTTCAGTGGCCTTCCATGGGTGACAGTAAAGTCTAAACTAGCATTTGTAAACCCTTGGTAATCTAACTCTCCCCAGCCACTACCCTTTTTCTCTGATTGGAATACAGTCACACTCACAGTCTCCCTTCTACCTGGTTAAATTGTTTTCAACCTTCAAAACTCCATTTAGTGGCTACTTTCTCTGTTATGTTTTTCCTAATATCCCCTGCTGAACTCCAGGGAAAATTAATTATCCCTTATTTGGTATGCTCATCATATTTTTCTTTCTTTTTTCTTTTCTTTTTTTGTTCTGTGATGGAGTCTCGCTCTGCTGCCCAGGCTGGGGTGCAATGGTACAATCTCGGCTCACTGTAATCTCCACCTCCTGGGTTCAATTCTGCTGCCCCAGCCTCCCAAGTAGCTGGGACTACAGGTGCACACCACCATGCCCAGCTAATTTTTGTATTTTTAGTAGAGACGGGGGTTTCACCATGTTGACCAGGCTGGTCTCGAACTCCCGGCCTGAAGTGTTCTGCCCGCCTCGGCCTCCCAAAGTGCTGGTGTGAGCCACCACACCCAGCGCTCATGTCATATTGTTAATGTGGCTGTTGTAACATTCAGCTAATTGGTGGTGTGCAGACCTGCCTTGTTTGTGCTGTGAATTCCTTTACAGTAAATGTGTCTCACTTATCTTTGAATTTTCATTACACAACAGAGTGTGTGGCACATAAAAGTAACCAGCAAATATTTATTGATTGGTAACCATGTTTGTAATTGGTAATCATGTTCCTACTGTTCTAGAAATCTAATAATAAATGGTCTTTTAGATTAATGTTTCAAAGCCCTCTAGCTGTTTCTCTCTCTGCCTCTCTCTCTTTCTCTCTGCCACCTTTTCAAGATCTTTCATTATTTTAATGACTCCTTTTACTCTTCGCCAACATTGATTTAGCAAATATTTGACTCAAGTACTTAAACTTGTCTACTTTAACTCCATCACTCTAAGTTGTGAAATCCCAAAGTGAGCTATATTTTCCTGGTATAATTCTTGAGCAGAGCTAATAATAGGCACAGGAAGTACCTCATGTTTACTCCATTTTATTTATACATTCTAGCATCAAACCTCTCGTTTGTCAGCATTACTTTGTGATTTATGGTTCACTTATGATTGACCATGACCATTTACATCTTCATTATTTATCCATAGCCAGCAGACACCTGCTTATGTCACTAGATTTTTTTTTCTCTTTATGATAAAAATCATTAGAGAAGGACTATTCTTCAAACATACCTGATCTTTCTACTTTCTCTAAGTCTTACTATCTTCAAAGATCCTTTGAAGAAAGAATTAAAAATTCCAACTTCTCTTTTCTGGGGAGTTGCTATACTTTTAAAAAGTGAAATAATTATAAGTTTCATGGGATAACATTTTGTCATTTTAAATTTCTTAAGTATATTATAGTGACATATTTTATTTTTATGAGTGCTTAAGTATAAGCACAATATGCAAAAAGTAACACAGATTTCATTGTACTAGAGTATCCATGAGTCAAAAGGGCATACAGAAGTTTACATTGAAAGAAGTCAAGTCTGTCGGCCGGGCGTGGTGGCTCAAGCCTGTAATCCCAGCACTTTGGGAGGCCGAGACGGGTGGATCACGAGGTCAGGAGATCGAGACCATCCTGGCTAACATGGTGAAACCCCATCTCTACTGAAAAATACAAAAAACTAGCCGAGCGAGGTGACGGGCGCCTGTAGTCCCAGCTACTGGGGAGGCTGAGGCAGGAGAATGGCGTGAACCCGGGAGGCGGAGCTTGCAGTGAGCTGAGATCCGGCCACTGCACTCCAGCCTGGGCGACAGAGCAAGACTCCGTCTCAAAAAAAAAAAAAAAAAAAAAAAAAGAAGTCAAGTCTAACACATGGCATTTATTATTGCAAAGTTTTGTATAGGAAATAAAATTCAATGTGTCTGTAAATGTCCTAAATCCTCTTAGAAGTTATTTGTCCAACATGTCAAGCCTAATGGAAAAAAATCCCTTTATACCAATAAATAAGGCAACTTAAGCAGAAGATTCATGATGAAGCCAGAAAACTCTATAAATAATGGGATAGTACCCAGGGAGGAGGGAGATAAAGGAAAGGGCAGTAGATCATTAGCATAGTAAGGAAAGGATATTCCCATCAGTAAGTAAGCAGTGATATTTGGCCAAATCTAGGTCATGATCAGGGATATAATCACAAGTGAGATGTTTTACATTGTGTAATGTAGCTGGCATACTCATCTACAGATGGAATGGCTCGCTTCCCAGAATGCAATCACTACTATATAACAGTGCCATTATTTCTAGTTTGGAAAAGAGGATTGTAAAGCAGAATATCTCTGGTTCTGACCTCTATCCCATTCAAACCCAATTTTGACATGATCCACGCTATTTTGTTTTCAGATATTTTTACAGACCAACTCTCTGCTGTAGCATACCCAAGATTCAGGGTGTCAAAGATATGAAATAATGTATTTGTTGTATTTTTTTGTTTGTTTTATAAACTAATGACTCAGAAACCTATACCTATAGAGCCAGAATAGCCTAGGATAGAAACTGAGGAATTCTCTATCAGTAAATTATCTTTTTTTTTTTTTTTTTTTTTGAGATGGAGTCTCACTCTGTTGCCCAGGCTGGAGTGTAATGGCATGATCTCGGCTCACTGCAACCTTCGCCTCCTGGGTTCAAGTGATTCTCCTTCCTCAGCCTCCTGAGTAGCTGGGATTACAGGTGCTCGCCACCATGCCCAGCTAATTTTTTTTTGTATTTTTAGTAGAGACGGGGTTTTGCCGTGTTGGCCAGGCTGGTTTCGAACTCCTGACCTCAGGTGATCGACCTGCCTCGCTTCGGCCTCCCAAAGTGCTGGGATTACAGGCGTGAGCCACTCCGCCCAGCCCTCTATTGGTAAGTTATCTTAATAACTCAGGCTCCTGGCGAGTTTTCCCTAACCCTTCAGCAGCTGACTAATCTTTCAAATAGTTTTCTAGAGAAAGTAGTTTCATAACTTGACTTGGTTCCATTGCTTTGCCATCCTTAATGTAAACTTCTTTTTGATTATCAGAGTTTCTCTTTTTAAAATTTAAATTTGGTCCTATTATTTTGACTTCTGAAACTCTGGAAGATATCTAATAAGACTTGTCCTTTAAATACATATCCACTTCATGTCCATGGATATAGTTATATCCATTAATTCAGTCTTCCCTGAGCTTAATTATCCATCTTTTGTTCATGGTTTGGCATTTCCCAAACATTTAGCACTTCTTTTATTCTTCATCAGACATCAGGTTTTCACATATTCTTTAAACAGAGGTGGATCCAGATTTGTGAGGCTGGATTTTATGTATTTTGGGAGCAACCATTTAAGAAAAGGATTATTTTTTTGAAAAATTTTTTTTTTATTTTTAAATTTTAGCAAAACACATGGCCAGATGAGCACATTGCCAGTACCCTTCCCATGCAAGTGAGAAGTCCTAATGCTTTTGCTCATTAGCTTCATGGTGAATCTGTCTCTGCCCTTGAGTCGTTCAGCCCATAAATTAACCACAGCTCTTTAAAAAAGGCCAAACTGTCAAAAAGTATAAACCCAAGTAAGATATTGCTGTCGCATATGCATGCTGGTCTGGTATTTACACTAAATTAATCAGCACTGTCTTCATTAAGTAAGAAATAGTTATTGCATGCCTCCTTTGTATTAGGTGCTATATTAGGCTTATAGTTAAGGGTGTGTACCTGAATAGAATATCACACCTGAAGCAACACAAAGTCTACTGGGTTTTTTTTGTTTTGTTTTTTTGAGACGAAGTTTCACTCTTGTTGCCCAGGCTGGAGAGCAATGGCACGATCTTGGCTCACTGCGCAACCTCTGCCTCCCAGGTTCAAGCGATACTCCTGCCTCAACCTCCCGAGCAGCTGGGATTATAGGCATGCACCACCATGCCTGGCTAATTTTTGTATTTTTATTAGAGACAAGATTTATCCATGTTGGTCAGGCTGGTCTCGAACTTCCGACCTCAGGTGGTCCACCCGCCTCAGCCTCCCAGAGTGCTGGGATTACAGGCGTGAGCCACCGCGCCCGGCTAGAGTCTACTCTTACAGAGGCTGTTAAACTAAGCCAACACTGAAGCAAATGTACATAAAGGATATCTATGAATATCTGAATGCATGTTAAATATGTAATGGATATATTAACATTATATATAAAATAGGGTGAGTGCATCTTGTAGTGATGGTTAGTGAAGCAGCCCTTGAAGTCTCCAATTTAATCTGAGGGAGGAGAGGTTTAACGTTATGCTTGCTCTATTTTACCGAAAACTTCATTGCCCTTAACAGCAATATTACGTGGTGGCGTGAGGTTAATTTAAGGACCACTGTGACCCCTAAGTGCTCTGTTTTCATACTTTTCCACGCCTCATCAGGGCTCCTTTTTTTATTTGTGTTGCTCGGTTTCCATTCATTTTTTATGTTATATTTCTCTACATATAAAGATTACCCTGAGTATTCAGACAACATCAATAAAGGGAAAGGCGCTACCTCATAATTACTGAAAGGACATCTTGCTGTCAATATCTTGGAAGATAGGACAACAAATCATCACACAATCACTTTCTACTTAGAAAAGCACAAGGTTCTGACTGGCAATCAAGATGGCTTTGTGAAAAGCAAATTGAGCAAAACCATCTTAATCCACTTCTCTGAAAGAATCTGTTCCCTGTACTGCAAAAGAAATCTCTCTGTTCACTAGGATTTTTATTCCCTCCCATGTGACAGTCATTCTCAATGATTGAAAAAAATAGGAACTAGACTTTAAAGTACAATTTTAACTGATAGTAAGACAGCGCTCCAAGTGGGTCTGGGAGATAGAGCAAAAGTAGACTAACCCTCTAGTGCTTCTTTTGATGACCCCTAAGAGCCATGAGTGAAAGAGGCTTGTTTTTGATGCTTATTATTGATTCCCCAGGGACTAGAACAGTATGTGACGGTGCATGCTGGATAATGAATGAATGAATGAATGTTTTCTGCTTCTCAGTGAAGGCATAAGTCACTGGATGTTAATCGGCGTACTTTTTTCTTACCTTTATTGCTTCCTTGCCCTCTTCTTCCTTTCCCTGTCCCTCTCATCACCCAAAGGATAGATAAATTTTCAATGGAAGTATGTCCAGAGAGATTTCTAACACTTCATTAAAAAAGAATTTTATTGGCTCTGTGTGTTCCCTCAGAAATAGGATCAAATTCAGTTAGGAATTAGTAAGATGTAAATTAAGGGCACCGAGCGGGTAGCATGCAGACAAGAACATACATAAATTCACTGGAAAAAGATTCTTGATTTTTAGTGGAACAGTACAGTACTAACCATGAATTAGCAGTATATGAAGTGTAACTGTTTTTTAAAGCAGATAAATCAGAAATGTGTAAAGTCAAAGAAATTTTAAGCCTCTTGTTATCTTAATTGAAGGATAATGATACTACCATAAATATTTTGGAAACCCTCATTTTGGATTTCCCTAAGAGTTATGCAGCATGTGCTTTAGGTCTTTCCAGGAGCACTAAATCTTTGTAATCTGAGGATGCACTTGATTTTTAGAAATAGCCAGAAGTTACATCAAGCCAAGTTTTATCAATAAGATACATGATCAAAATGAGTAACAAAATATCTGCTCAAAAATATTGTGAATATAAAACAATGAGACTAATTTCATTTGATTCAGAGGTTAATTCAGAATGAGGAGTTTCAATTACAGTGTAATAGCTCTCACCAACACAAGTTTAGGACTTCCAAAGGTGGCTATCTGTAGGACAGGATTCAGCAGATATATCGGAACCAATCTTCTAACTTTACAGTTGCACTTGAAAATGTTACAAAACAAATGCTATGATAGTTTAGAAGATTTAGAGCATGAAAAACTGGTAGATGTTGGATAGCACATCTCTTAAAGTATTGTTTCCAGCTTTGTCCTCTTCTTTTTTGGGGAGGCAGGTGAGGATGGAGAAGTCTATAATTTAAAAATAATATCTAACAAGTAGAGAAGACCCAGAAGAAAGCATAAACATTATTCAATTTAGGCAAATTAGTCTCTATGAGAAAGTTATTGTTCAGAAAATGGTATTGATTGGCTTAATTTGAAGTCCCAACAGGTTTTCCCAAGGGTCTCTTGGATCCCATCCTTCCCCCCATACTCTACAAGCTAATTCACCTGCGTTGCATTTAGGGATTAGCTTCAACTTTATGGAACTCAGGCAATATGGCGGTTCCTGGGGACAAGCTACACCTTCATGAAATAGTTTTAAGGAAGATATTGACCAAGTTTCTATTTCACAGAGGCCAATAGACAAGATGTGGGCTTAAAAAACTGACAGCTTTTAGTGAGGCATAAGGAAGTATTTCCTTTTCGAGGAGGTTAAGTATCAGAAGAGGTTCCTGAGGGAGGTCATGGAACCCTATCCACAGGCAGAAAATTAGAGCAAGCATTTCTCTAGAGCCCTTCCTGTTCTGTGAGTCTATAATTCTACTTGTCAAGGTAATTTGATATTCTTATCCAAGTCTCTAAGGTGCTTTTGCCACCACCTAAATTGGTCTCATCAAAAACCTTATTGATTGTGCTGCCTCTCCCATCTTCTAAGATGGTGACAGTATTAAGGCAGTAAACTCAGATCTCAGACCTGTCACATACCACCTGTTTTGTCATTTCCCTCCACCCTTACCTCCCCAATATGTTTTTTCTTTAAAATATTGTTACCAGTCACTTTAGAATTTCATTCTGTTCCTTTGGTTCAAAAAAATTATAGATTAATTTCCTATAGTCACTTAAAGCGCTTCGTAGATTTTAATCAACAGAGGTCTACGTTGGCATGTTGAGCTCAGTTGTTTATCCTTACCAGATGGAGAGAAATAGTCTCAAATACCTACTAAGGAAAATATGTCTGCAGAAACCTGCAGCATTAGAAAACCTTTTCCTTGCTGCAGATTGCAGATTAACTTCTAGCTAATCAGAGTTCAGCATTCTAATGGACTGTGACGGGAGAGACAGTTTTTCCCCCAACTTCAGATCACATGTTTCTGCAGTTGTAAGGCAAATTTTAAAAGGCCTTGGGGATCACAGCCAGCCTTCATTATCGGTGCGTGACCGCTTTGTAACCAACTGCAACTTTAATATCCAAGGAGATTTGCACATAACAGTCTTTTTTCTTTCTTCTTGTTTTTAATAATTTACCTTTGAGATTCTCTTCACCACCATGCTGGTGTGCAGAGATCTGTTTGTCTGTCAAACCTACAGATATGTAGCGCATGTGAAAGCTACATTAATTTTTTATTTGTTTCCTAAGGAGGCTGAACAATAAGCTGGTTTTGCTGAATACAAGAGGGCTACTTCAGTGAACACATACTTGAATTCACTTCAGCTGGCTCCCTCACCTGCAGCACGGCAGTTTCTCCTATGATTCTCCCCTCTGCCAAAAGGGAGTCACCTATGCAAATAAACTCAAGGAACTTTTTGTATAAACCATCCACCTGAACCTGAGAGGGTTTTGTCTGAAACCAAAAGATTACTAGAAAGGCTGTGTAAGGCCGGGCGTGATGGCTCAGGCCTGTAATCCCAGCACTTTGGGAGGCCAAGGTGGGTGGATCCAGCCTGACCAACATGGAGAAACCCTGTCTCTACTAAAAACTACAAAAAATGTTAGCTGGGCGTGGTGTCGCGCACCTGTAGTCCCAGCTACTCAGGAGGCTGAGGCAGGAGAATCGCTTGAACCCAGGAGGCAGAGGTTGCGGTGAGCTGAGATTCCGCCACTGTACTCCAGCCTGGGCAACAAGAGCGAAACTCTGTCTCAAAACAAAAAAAAAAAGAAAAGCTATGTAACACTGTTTGTGGATCCTGCAAGTATCTCATTCAAAACAAATGCCTCATTTTCAAAATTAGAACACTTCTTTTCTTTTAACCTTGGAGGCTCTATGTAAACACTAATCTCTACACAAGTGAATTTCCTCAGCAGAATATTGAGCTATGTCAGTGTGACAAATGTCATGGATATCGGGCCTCTGAAACGCAAAGCACTGGCATTTTTAAGAAAATAAATTTAGATGTCAGTGAACCATAACCTATAGATGATTAGAAAGACACTTACCATTCGAAAGTGGATAATGTTTTCTTCAAGGCTGCTAAGATTTTCTACAATAAAGAAATATGAGGTGCGTAGGGAACTATGTGTGGAGACGTTCTTGGTAATTTAATGTTTTGAAAACTCCCAGGCTGAAAACTATTATTATGTAAATCAACTAGCTCCAGCTGCTAATTCTTAGAAAATGGAAAGAGTATCTAAAGTTTAACTAGATTTTGACCTTTTGTGTTATGAAGACTACAATAGGGAAGAAAGAAGTAGGAAGTTTGTTAGGGGGTTATTTTTTAAGGTAGTCAGGGAAGGCCTCACTCATAAGGCAGACATTCAAGCAGAGACTTGAGGGAGATACTTTTTTTTTTTTTTTTTTGAGACGGAGTTTTGCTCTTGTTGCCCAGGCTCGAGTGCAGTGGCGCGATCTCGGCTCACCGCAACCTCTGCCTCCCAGGTTCAAGAGATTCTCCTGCCTCGGCCTCCTGTGTAGCTGGGATTACAGGCATGTGCCACCACGCCCAGCTAATTTTGTATTTTTAGTAGAGATGGTGGTCTGGCTGGTCTCGAACTCCCGACCTCAGGTGATCCTCCCGCCTCAGCCTCCCAAAGTGCTGGGATTACAGGCATGAGCCACCGCGCCCGGCCTGAGGGAGATACTTAAGAGCAGAAGGAACGCAGATGTAAAAATGAGGAGCGAGGGAGACCCATGGGGCTGGAAGAGAATAGCTGAGGAAGACATGAGGACAGAAAGAGGTAATAGGAGGTCAGATCACATAAGGCTTTTTATGCTATTGGAAGCGCCATTTTTTTTCAACTATGAGTCGGAATAGATGGCCTCACTGCCCGAAAAAAAAGAAGGGACAGAGATGAGGACAGGGCTTTAGGGGAAGGTGAAAATTAAAGAGTGGGACAGGGAAGTATAGTCTAGAAAGGATATAGAGGGAATGCGATGCTGTCTATAAGAAGAAATGAACATAGTACCTCAGGAATCCAAGAGGGAAGAAAATTTCTATTTTGTTTGGTTTAGCAGATTACCTATGGTCTGTTATACTTCTGTGATTCATACCATATTTACACAGGTTAATAAGCATGCCTTTGATCCCTGTCTAACTGCAGTATCAATACATTTGTTCAGTTTCTGTTACTGAGGCACCTAACTACTTGAGCAAGCCAATCAAGGTTTCAATTACCCCAGTGAGAAAGAAGTTCTACTTCTCTGTTGCAATCATAGTTGATTGGTTGATGAAGTATTTATGAGATCTTTCATAAGAGCAACTTTAAAGGTCACTTGTACCATAATAAGTGGAAATCGCTGGGAAAGAAAAAGTTTAGCAGTATTATAGTGCTGATAAAGTCTTCAGAGGTACGGACTCTCAGAGTCTAGTTACTGCAGCTGAAAATTCTTTGCCCTGAGCATTTGTCATGACTCCTTCAATCCAATATGCCCTTTAAACGCAGTGAAACTATAGAAAAGGAATATCTAATGTTGTTGGGTGTTAATTAAAGAGTAGGCTTCCTTCCTTTCGTTAATGGAAAGCCTTAATTTGTCTTCAGTTGCAGCTGAAAATTCTAAAGAACCATTTCCACCATCTTATGTAGGTTTTTTTCTCTAATGATCAGGTTGTTCAATTCCTTGTTCAGATGCTGAAAAACTCATCTTGGCTCACACTGTATCTTCCTATTTGTAACCTGATGTGATCATTCTCAAATGGGAGTGAAAAAGACCTGTACAACTATATGAGTCCTGATTTACTTTTGATATTCTTTAAGGTTGTCACCCATCTTTACTATAATAACAAATAAGGACCACAGCCCAAGCTACAAATCAGTTAGAGGTAACATACATTGGGATCTGTGTTTCCTATCACCTCTTTTCTCCTTGGTTCCAGGCCAGTGCCACAAAAGTGTCAATAGTATAGGCCGGGTGTGGTAGCTCACGCCTGTAAATCCCAGCACTTTGGGAGGTTGAGGCGGGTGGATCACCTGAGGTCAGGAGTTTGAGACCAGCCTGACCAACATGGTGAAACTCCATCTCTACTAAAAATACAAAAATTATCTGGGCGTCGTGGTGGACACCTGTAATCCCAGCTACTCGGGAGGCTGAGGGCAGGAGAATTGCTTGAATCTGGGAGGCGGAGGTTGCAGTGAGCCAAGATCGTACCATAGCACTCCAGCCTGGGCAACAAGAGCGAAACTCCACCTCAAAAAAAAGAAAAGACAGTGTCAGTAGTACCCAAATCAATTCAAGCACAGAATATGTTAACTGTATGAAGTAGAGGAAAAGAGAAGGAGAACTTTTAAAAAGAAAAAACTTTTTGGTAAAATGATGAAAAGTTATTGCATCTAGGATTGCCTTTGCTGTTTCATTGTCATGTTCAGGACATCTTTGGGACAGGGAAAGGAAACTGCTGCTATAACCCTACCTCATTCACTGGTCTGGACAACCTGTCCATTGCTACCTATTTTGCCTCCTGTTATGACTGGAATGAAATGAGAACCCCACCAATAAGCAAAAAGTTTCCGCCTTTCGTCCTATCTCCTATTTGAAATCCCTCAGTAATGATGTTCCAGCACAGCTAACAGCCTCCTATCAGTAAAGATGGGAAAAGTATAAGAAAGCTTAGCAAGGTCTAGGGTAGGGAACCAAGTGTGGGCTAATTCTCCTGGTCCTTCCATAAACATTGAGGCAGACTAAGTGAATCCCTCATTCTAAGACAAATGTTCCCTAAAGAAATAAAATTAAACTCCTACTTTCCAAAGCAATTGGTCTTATATTGGACTGTGTGCTTTATTTTCACAGTGAGGTAACAGAACTAGAGATGTTAGAAAACAACAACAACAACAGTAATTCCTGCCCCCCCCACAAATTCACTACCTTTCCCCAGGAACCTTCAAACCTCAGTTTTTGCTACAGTCCTGTAAGGCATGTTGAAACTTGAGTAAAATGATGCATGAATTTCTTTATTAGTCAAAACAGCACATTAGTATATGATCTTTATTATTTCTTAGATTTGTCAAATATGATATCCTAACACCAAGAATTTTCCCCCAAAACCTCCCGTTGTTCTTTCTACCTCTATCTTTTTTTCTCTTGGCACAGAAAGACAAGTCCTATTATCTGTTCAAAGTTGGTGGCTTAAAGAGTGTGTGGGTGTTTTGTTTCTTCAAACTTTTACCTGATATTGCAAGATTTTCATATCAAAAAGAATTTCTCCTTCTCCCCAGTGTGCACGCACACATGTGGACATGCTCCTGGGTTGGAGGAAATGGAGTAGACCTTGAAAAGCATGGGACCTTTGTATTGCCCAAATGTGGAATAATATCACAATATCTACCACCATTTATTGAACATGTTTTATGTGCCAAGCACTGTTATTAATAACTTTATATGTGATTCCTCATTAAATCGCAAACCAACACTGTGAAGTACAAGTACAATCGTGTTGCTTAATGAGAGGGATACAGTCTGAAAAATGCATTGTTAGGTGATTTCATTTTTGTATGAACATGATAGAGTGTCCCTACACAAAGCTAGATGCTATGGCCTACTACACATTTAGACTATACAGTATAGCCTATTGTTCCTCGACTACAAACCTGTGCAGAATATTACTGTACAGAATACAGTATGTAACACATTGGTAAGTATTTGTGTATCTGAACATCTAAACAGAAGAGGAACAATAAAAATACTATATAAAAATAAAAATGGTACACCTGTGTTAGGGCACTTAGCATGAATGCAGCTTAGAAAATTGGAAGTTGCTCTCATCAGACACAAGCACACACGTTAGCCTCGGACTACACAGGGTCAGGATCATCAATATCACTGTCTTCCATCTCCATGTCTTATCCCACAGAAAATCTTCAGGGTCAATAACACACATGGAGCTGTCATCTTGTGTGATAAGAATGCCTTCTTCTGGAGGACCTGAAAGACCTGCCCGAGGCCATTTTACAGTTAACTTGTTATAAGTAGGTGTACACTCTAAATGGTAGAAAGTATAGTATAGCAAATACATAAACCAGTAACATAGTCATTTATTATCAGTATCAAGTACTGTGTATTGTACATCATTGTATGCACTATACTTTTATAGGACTGATAATGCAGTAGGTTTGTTTATACCAGCATCACCATAAGTACATGAGTAATGTGTTGGGCTCTGACATTATGATGGCCATGACCTCACTAGGTGAAAGGAATTTATCAGTTCTGTTATAATCTTATGGGACTGCCTTCATATATGTGGTCCCATCTGTTGTACTAAATGTCATTATGAGATGCATGACTATATTTCACAGATCGGGAAAAGAGGGTTAGTGCAGTTAAGTAAATGGCCCAAGGGCATAAAGCACTATAGTCTCTAGAGGAGCTTGGATTTAAACTAGATCTCCCAACCCCTCAAGGCCATCCTGTGTTCATTAGAAAGTTTGGACTATGGATCCCGACTTAAAATGATCCATATAATGAGGACAATTTCCCATTATTTTTACTCTGGGCATAAAATTACAGGTAAGAAATTTTTTAAAACTCTTATCAAGATGCATAAAATTAGAATTATACTTATCTAGGAAATATGGAAATGGACGTTATTCTGGTCAGGGGTTATTTAATATAAATTTTAAGTGTCTTATTTTTAAAAGAGGTGACTGAAATAAACAATTTAAAAAATCTTCAGTGTCTAGCAAAAAAAACAGAAAAGTTAAAAAAAAACTCTAAAAGCACAGTCTGAATTAAAGCTAAGAAAGAATCAGTTGCTCAGAGAGTTCAAGATTAAAAATGTGAAAAATATTTAAAAATTAGCTGGGCTTGGCTGGGCACAGTGGCACACACCTACAGTCCCAGCACTTTGGGAGGCCAAGGCGGGAGGATCACTTGAGGTCAGGAGTTTGAGACCAGCCTGGCCAACATGGTGAAACTCCGTCTCTACAAAAAATACAAAAATTATTCGGGCGTGGTGTCACACGCCTGTAATCCCAGCTACTCGAGAGGCTGGGGCGGGAGAATCGCTTGAACCCAGGAGGCAGAGTTTGCAGTGAGCTGAGATTGGGCCACTGCACTCCAGCCTGGGTGACAGAGTAAGACTCTGTCTCAAAAAAAAAAAAAAAAAAAAGTTTAGCTGGGCTTGATGGTTCAAGTCTGTAATCTCAGCACTTTGGGAGGCCAAGGCAGGAGGATCACGGGACTTCAAGACCAGCCTGAGTAACATAGCTAGGCTCCATCTTTAGAAAGGAAGAAAGGAAGGAAGGAAGGAAAGGAAAGAAAGGAAAGCAAAAAGAAAGAAAAGAAAGAAACTTTGCCAGGCATGGCAGCTCACACCTGTAGTCCCACCTACTTGAGAGGTTGAAGCAGGAGGATCTCTTGAGCCTAGGAATTCGAGGTTGCAGTAAGCTAAGATTGTACCACTGCATTACAGCCTGGTGACAGAGGGAGACCCTGACTCTAAAACAAAATGTGGAATTTCCCCTATTTTGTTGAGTTTTCATTAAAACTACTATCTCAGTGACTCATATTTAGTGTATAAAAAGATTTTCAATATAATACATACCAGGTTTCTTTATATCATTGCCAAATCATTTTTCTCAGTATCATTTTCAAATCCTTCCAACACCCTTGATGAATGAAGAAATACTCCTCAGTGTGATCACAGTATTCCTCTGGCGCCGGAGTTACCAATTTGTTCACCAGGACATTTCTAATTTACATAATTTTATGGTTATGTGACTCTACTATCATACAACTTCTGATACTGTAATGAACTGAAAGTCTTGCCAACTATATTCACACGGGTAACCAGAATGATCCAAAACTCAAAAGAGAAAATGAATACATTCCTAGTTTTCTTTTTCTTTTCGTGAGTGCCAAGTTACAGTGATATATATGGAATTGTAAAGTTACCTTAGATGCCAATAATATGGTACAGTTGAAAATCATATTCAGTACAGTTATGAGGGTAGATAGTATCAGGTTGGTATATTTCCAGTCATAGTTTATGTCCTCATAACTTCCCAAAGAAAGGAGGAAGGGGGTTTGCAAAATAAGTCATTGAAAACAGATGTGGTCATTTGTCTGTCAGTGACTGAATTCTTACTGTTCAAACTTTTAGATGTTTCTGTTATACATGGTAATCACAGCTACTATATAATGAGCATTTCCTCTATACCAAACTTTGTCTTAAGTGTTTTATATAAGCATTATTTCACTTAATCTGTTTAACAATCCTGTGATTTAAGTAGTATCTCGATTCTGCAGATGTGGAAACTCAAGCTCAAAGACATGAACTAACTTGTTCAAGGTCACACAGTTTTTAGGATAAGTGATGGAGCTTTGATTTGAAACCAGATTTTTCTGACTCCAGGATCCTTACTACTAATTGTTTTATTTCTCTGTCCCTGAAATATGCCTTCAGCTTTCAGTGATCTCGTGGTGCTTGTAAAGTACTTCAGCAGTCAGCTCTGAAATAGGAAGCCAATAGAAGCAATGGTAGTAAGAAATTGTTTGCTGTGATGGTGGTGGTGGTGGTAGTGGTGGTTTATGTTTTCAAATATCAAGGCAAGGTTGGAAGATGCTTGCTTCGTGTAGACCTGACCTGAATGAGGCTGGCATCTGGGCTCCTTGGAATTTTCTGAATCAGTTTCATCCATTTCTTAAAGCTTAATTGAAATAAATGAGAGGTCTTAGCATTTACATGAATTTCTTTTTCTTTTTTTTTTTTTTTTAGCATATGACATTTTTAGTCCATAGGTCTTACTTGGTAATTATGCATAGCAAGGGAAATAAGATTTGTAATTTATTCACATTTTTTTTTTCAGTAAGGCAATAGAGGTTTCAGCAAGAGATTTAAAATTAGGTTGGTGAATATTTTGTAGTAAATCCTAGATACATTTTTCTTTATATTTTACTCCTTTTGTACCTTTTACCAACTCTTAACAAATAGATATGCCAGTAAAACTGAGACTTTTTTCTGTAAACATATTTCTTTTTTTTTTCTTTTTTGGAGTCTCGCTCTGTCGCCCAGGCTGGAGTGCAGTGGCGCGATCTCAGCTCACTGCAAGCTCCGCGTCCCAGGTTCACGCCATTCTTCTGCCTCAGCCTCCCGAGTAATTGGGACTATAGGCACCCGCCACCATGCCCGGCTAATTTTTTTTTTTTTTTATTTTTAGTAGAGATGGGGTTTCACCATGTTAGCCAGGATAGTCTTGATCTCCTGACCTCATGATCCGCCCTCCTCAGCCTCCCAAAGTGCTGGGATTACAGGCGTGAGCCACTGCACCCGGCTGTAAACATATTTCTTATCTTGTATGAGGTTAGTACCAAAACACTTTTTCAATTAGCATCCTTTTAACAGAACACTGTCCTGTACAATGACAGAATCTAATCAGTTGGCATTTCCAACCTTGAGAAATAATGATTAATGCTTACTTGAGAATGACGTTTAAGTACTCATGAGTTAGTGTTTTAAAATGTTTAGCGAGGCTTGACAAGTACAAAGTAATGTTAATCACAGTCAATTATTTAGGGGATTTTCTTAACCTGACCTTAAATTTGTTCCTACTGCTTTCGTTCTTTTGATTATTTGATTTTTATTTTGTAAGAATTAGGATGATGAGAATATATCCCATCCCTCAAAATAATTTTTTTCCTCACCAGCTTTTACATTTTTAGAAGGGTTAAACAATGTCTTAAAAACTAAAGATTATTGATATGAAAGTATCTTTAAGATTTCCCTTTCTCTTTTAAAATTATTTCCTAAGGAAAGAGAATTAAACAAGCATGTATTTTCTATCCCTAATTTCCTAAAGCCAGAGCCAAGTAAAAACACCAAGAGGAATATGTTATTCTTTTCAGCATGAGGCCTTTTCATGAAAACAGCACCAGTGACATCAGGACCAGAATCTTTTTCTAGTCTGTGTTGCTTGAAAAATATATGCCTTTGTAGATGTTTTCATTTACTGTCAATAATGCCAAACCACAGAAATGATTTTTTAAATTCTGTTTTGGCCTCTTACATATGTAACAAACCTGCACGTTATGCACATGTATCCTACAACTTAAAGTATAATAATAATAAATTTAAAAAAAAAAAAGTTTCAAAAAAATAAAAAATGTAAAAACAAAAACAAAATAAAAATAAAAAAGGCAAAAGAGCTTAAACAAAAAAAAAAAAAAAGATTACACATGCCATATTACAAATTGTGGGATTGTTGTAGTTAAATGTATTCCTGAGGTCAAGGCTGTGGTTCAAAGCCTGTAATCCCAGCACTTCAGAGGTTTCTAGACTAAGGATCACTTGCGGTCAGGAGATCGAGACCATCCTGGCTAACAGGGTGAAACCCCGTCTCTACTAAGAAATACAAAAAACTAGCCGGGCGAGGTGGCGGGCGCCTGTAGTCCCAGCTACTCGGGAGCCTGAGGAAGGAGAATGGCGGGAACCCGGGAGGCGGAGCTTGCAGTGAGCTGAGATCCCGCCACAGCACTCCAGCCTGGGCGACAGAGCGAGACTCCGTCTCAAAAAAAAAAAAAAAAAAATGTATTCCTGAAACATTTCAGATATAAACTGATAGACCTATTACTTGTTCTGCTTTATCCCTTACTAGATCTACATTCATGTTGTTTTAGCAGTGCCTGTTGCAAGCCTCCCTCTCATATAAAAATTTAATCTCTTGCCTTATTTTCTTCTATCGCAAATTGTATCAGTTTGATTTTTATATGAACTCTTTTTTTAGTTTTAACGTATTTTCCAGAAATAATAAATATATGGAGAATGCTACAGAAATAGCATGATTCAAGTTCATGTACAATATAATGCCTATCAATAATCTATATCAACATTTCTATTTTCAAAATGTAGTTTTGATTTGGGCATTTCTTTTTGTAATCATTTCTACTGTCTTTATTAGATGATCTTAGTCTATCAAAGGATGCTTATAAAAAATCAACACAGTCTTGGGAATCGGACTGCCAGGTTTATCAAATGAAAATATAGGAGGATTCTCAGTTGAAGCTGAATTTCAGATAATGGATAATTTTTTAGTATCAACATATCCTAAATATTACATGATTTTTTTCTATTTAAGTATGTTCCAAATATTATATGAGACATACTTCTACTAATAAAAGTATTCACAGTTTATCTGAAATTTAAATTTAACTGAGAAGCCTGCATTCAGTTAAATTTAAATTTAACTGAGAAGCATTTAACTCTATTTGGGGGGCATCCTGATAGTGAAAATGAACGTAGAGGCTAATGCCAAACAATCCTAAGTGGTTGTGTTACTTAAGAAGCTGTGAAGCTTTGGGTATGTCACTTAGCCTACCTGAACCTAAATTTCATGTATAAAATGGAACAAATAATACCTACTTTGCAGGTTTTCTATAAAGATTACAAAGTATGTATTTAAGACTAGATAATGTTTAAAACCCCTGGTACGTAATAGAGTTCCATTAAAGAGTAGCTGTCATTATCAGAACAAAGAAGAAATACAAATGCAAGTAACCAGTGGTTTTTTTCCCTCCATCTTAATAAACTTTTACTGAGGATTCCTAATGGCAGCACTCAGCATCTAAACAACCCATTAGATTGATAATCTAATAGTCCACCCAGATCTTGGTGACTGTTTACCAAATCAGAGATTTGACCACTAATAAAATATATACAAGCATTAGCCTTCTTTCTTTCCTCTGCTACTTGCCTCTTTTCATGTTACTTGCCAAACATCATATAGCTTATTAGTATCAGGGCCTGAATATGTGATGCCTTTTCACATTGTTTTTTCCCTTTTGAGTTACAATTTTACTTCCATCCTGTCTTTCTTAGACATCTATTTATTAATGTGATTAATTTTTATCGAGATAATTTACATACCATAAAATTTACCATTGTAGTGTATGTAATTCAGTGGTTTGGCCGGGTGCAGTGACTCACGCCTGTAATCCCAGCACTTTGGGAGGCCAAGGCGGGCTTATCAGTTGAGGTCAGGAGTTTGAGACCAGCCTAACCAACGTGATGAAACCCCTTCTCTACTAAAAGTACAAAAATTAGCCGGGCGTGGTGGTGCATGCCTGTAATCCCAGCTACTCAGGCGGCTGAGGCAGGAGAATCGCTTGTACCCAGGAGGCAGAGGTTACCGTGAGCTGAGATCACACCATTGCACTTCAGCCTGGGCAACAGAGCGAGGCTCCATCTCAAAAAAAAAAAAAAAAAAAAAAAAAAAAAAAGAAAAGAAAAATCAGTGGTTTTTAGTATGTCATAAGGCTGTGAAACCATCACCACTATCTTAATTCCAGAATACTTCCATCACCTCCCCACCACCACCCACAAAAGAAACTCCATATTCATTATCAGTTTATTCTCATTCCCCTCTCTTCCACCCTCTCACAACCACTAATATACCTTCTGTTTCTGTGGATTTGCCTATTCTGGACATTACAAATAAGTGGAATCATACAATATGTGACCTGTATTTGGCTTCTTTCACTTAGCATGATGTTTGTGAAGTTCATACATGTTTTAGCATGTATCAGCATTTCATTCTTTTTATGGTTGAATAATATTCAATTGTAAGGATATATATCACATTTTGTTTATCCATCCATTGATGGACATTTGGGTTGTTTCTACTTTTTGACTTTTAGGAATAATGCTACTATGAACATTCTTGTGCATGTTTTTGTATGAACATCTATTTTCTTTTGGGTATATATCTAGGTGTGGAATTGTTGGATCATATAGTAACTCTATGTTTAGCATTTTAAAGGATTGCCAGACTGTTTTCCAAAATGGCCACCATTTTACATTTACCCCAGCAGTGCACAGGAGTTTCAATTTCTTCACATCCTCACTTATTATCTTTTTTTTTTTTTTTTTTATTTTGAAAGTATAGCCCTCCTAGTGGCTATGAAGTGGTACTTCACTGTAGTTTTCATTTGCATTTCCCCCGTGATTAACGATGGTAGCATCTTTTCATGTGATTATTGTATGTATGTTTATCTCCTTTGGAGAAATATCTATTCAAACTCTTTGCCCATTTTAATTGGGTTATTTGTCTTCTTATTGTCAAGTTTTAAGTGCTTTGGTGTATTTTTTTTTTTTTTTTTTTTTTGAGATAGAAACTTCTGTCAGCTTCAGGCTGGGGTGTGCAGTGGCACAATCTTGCACACCTTGCTCACTGCAACCTCCGTGATGCCAGGGTTCAAACACCTCCTGGCCTCAGCCTCCCCCGAGAAGGCTGGGACTAGTTGCATATGCCACCATGCCCAGCTTTTTTTTTTTTGTATTTTTAGTAGAGACGGGTTTCACCAGACTACAAGCTTGGTCTCTACCTGACTCGCGGATTCGGCCCCACCTCAGCCTCCCAAAGTGCTGGGATTACAGGCTGGAGCCACCAGCTTGGCCCTTCTCCTATCAGATACATGATTTGCAAATATTTCCCACCATTCTGGGTTGTCTCTTAATTTCCTTGACAGTACTTATTGATGGCCAAAAGTTTTTAATTTTGATGAAGCCTTATTTATCTATTTTTTGTTGTTACTTACGCTTTTGATGTTACATCCACATTTTCTTTTCTTCCTTGTACAATAAAACAAACACTAAACCAGTGTTCCCTTCCAGCCTTGTAATTACATAAATGTGTGACCTTAGCCAAGTACTTAAACTCATTCAGAATTCAGTTTCCACATCTGTAAAAGGAAGCTTGGTTTAACAGAGTGGATGCTAATTTTTTGTGAATAAATTATCTTTATAAAATCCCTTACATGAGTAGTTCTCAGCCTGGGGCAAGTTTTTCCTCCATGTAACATTTGGCAATTTCTGGAAACATTTCTGGTTATCACAACTGGAGTGGGATCATACTGGCATCTGGCAGGTAGAGGCCAGGGATGCTGCTAAACATCCCACAATGCACAGGACAGCTCCTACCAAAGAATTATCTAGCCTGAAGTGACAGTAGTGCTGAGGGTGAGAAACCCTGCTTTAAAATTATGATTCTAGTATGCCAGTTTATTTTTAAGTGGTAGTCTTTGAGTTCGTCTGCAATAGCCAGGTGCCTTTGTGCTCCTAGCCTATTGCTATGGAGTCTAAGAGCACAAAAACAATGACGGGAGAAAGGGGAGGTACCAGTGAAGGTAAAATAATTTAGATTTTTTAGGAAGAAATCAATTCTTGCACGTCAGGAGAATTTTGAAAGTGTTTTTAAGGCTATTTTAAACTACCGTGTCTTTTAACATAAAGAAAAAAATTATTTCCATGTAAACCCCTCCAGGCAAAGCCTTGTAGATGTACTCTTGTTATTGAGTCGTTTTCTTTAGGGTTTCTGGAACAAAATAGTTTTTGTGAAATAGTTTGTACATGCTATGAAGTATTTTTAATCAATCATAAAAGAAACAGAGCAACTTGATGGAAGGAACTTGTAGTTGATATGTCTCTGCATTCGTAATTTATCTGAACTCAAAGGAAGTTGATATTCCAGCTGATCACATTAATTCAGCTTTCTCTAATACCATCTGCTGGAATGTACTCATTCGCCTATGTTCCACAAATAATCTATCCAAAATCAAACAGATGATAGCTTGAAATATGTTTCAGCATTTCTAAATATTTTGGCATGTAAAAAGCTGTCATATTTGAAGGTATTTCTTTTCTGTGATAATACTGCTGTTTCATGCCCTGCATGATTAGATGTAATCATTATCACCAGCACCAGGACCACCACCATCATCATCATAGACTAAAATTCCTTGATTATAATATATCAGGATCTATTCTAAGCACTTTATGTTCGTATCATTTTTCCTCACAAAAATCCTAGAAGGTAGTTTTTTTATTAATCTCAATTTTGCAGATAACAGGAAAGTATCCAATAAAGGGGATAAAATACTTGCTGAGTCATATTTCCTTACTATGTCTTCTCATGTGTCAAACTAGTTCATATTTCAACAATAGATAAAGCGTATTTATTGTTAAATCTGTAACATTGATGTCCTTAATTTTCTGGCACCCTAGATAATGGCAATTGAAGACTGAGTTATTTCTAAATCTTTTTTCAAGAACAGACATTTTACAATTAATTGTCTCTCTCAAAAGTATATGTATGCACCTTCCGGCTGCTGTAATACCTTCCCATCTCTGCATATTTATACAAATTTAAAACTGTAAAACTTCTCCATTATATAAGTAATGGAAAGGTTTTTGTTTAACTTTGTTTATATGTATAGGAAGCAGTGAGAGAAAACAATAAGAGAAGAGAAATGGAAGAGAAGACCAGGAGGGCAAAACTTGCGAAAGAGAAAGCTGAACAAGAAAAGTTAGAACGCCAGAAGAAAAAGAAACAACTCATTGACATAAACAAAGGTATGAAAATATTTCCAATTTTTATAAAAATGCAAAAAGTACAAAATAATTGCAGTTATTTATTTTTGGATTATAACATACATTTTCATAGAAAATTCACAATAGTATTAGTTACTTGTGCCAAATTTCTCTCATGATGCTGTCTGTATTTCATATATCCCTACATTGAGCATCCAGGATTTTTAATAACCAACGCAAGATGTTATTTTGTTGAGATAGTGTTTTTCTCCCTACTTTTCTTACCATAGTATATTATATTCTGGATGAGGCAGTGGGGAGGGAAGAAGAGGGTGAGATGAAATGTGAAAAACTGGTATGGGGAGATAAGCCTTAGCTTTTAACTTCATTTTGTTGGCACATGTCTGTTGACAGTGCAGTAACAGTTAACAGTCTTTCTTGGAGGCTTGAACATTTTAAGTCCTAAGAGATACTGACAGCACTATTACAAGTTGAATAAAATAGGGAAAGGCATCTTGCACAGCTATGAACCTAAGCACAAGATGCTGGTATGTCTATAGAGTTTAAAGTAAGTTGTTTGAGGCCAGGCACAGTGGCTCATGCATGTAATCCCAGCACTTTGGGAGGCTGAGGCGGGAGGTTCACTTGAGGTCATGAGTTCAAGACCAGTCTGGCCAACAGGGTGAAACCCCATCTCTACAAAAAATACAAAAATTAGTCAGGCATGGTGGCAGGCACCTGTAATCCCAACTGCCCAGGAGGCTGAGGTGAGAGGATTGTTTGAAACTGGGGAGGCGGAGGCTACAGTGAGCCAAGATCGTGCCATTGTACTCCAGCCTGGGCGACAGAGCAAGACTCTATCTCAAATAAATAAATAAATAAATAAAGTTAGTTGTTTTATTGGTTAGCAAGAGTGACTGTATATTGTTGGTGAGTTGTTTGGTTGGTTTACTTTCTAAAGAAGAGAGGGCAAAAAAAGAAAGTGATTGGTATCAGGTATCTGCACACTGAAAATTTAAGAATAAAAAAGCATGCATAGATAGCCTTTGTCACCTGAGGTTTAGAGAATTTACAAACAAAACAAAACAAAATCTGAACAAGATACAAGGTAATATGATTAATATGGACCATGTATTACTGAAGATAACAATAGTAAAAATTGCAAGCACTCTATAATATTGACCATATGCCAAGCATGGTCGTAAGACTTTTACGTATTTATTTTATTTTTTTTTTGAGTCGGAGTCTAGCTCTGTCGCCCAGGCAGGAGTGCAGTGGCACGATCTCGGCTCACTGCAACCTCTGCCTCCTGGGTTCAAGTGATTGTCCTGCCTCAGCCTCCCAAGTAGCTGGGATTACAGGCGCCTGTCACTACACCCAGCTAATTTTTGTATTTTTGGTAGAGACGGGGTTTCACTGTGTTGGCCAGGCTGGTCTTGAACTCCTGACCTCGTGATCCACCTGCCTCGGCCTCCCAAAGTGCCGGGATTACAAGCATGAGCCACTGCGCCCAGCACTTTTACATATTTTAAGTCAATCCTCACAACATCTCTATGAGGTAGGTATTATTATCATCTCATTTTACAGATAGAAAACTGAGGCTAATAGAAATTAAGGAACTTGGCCAAGGTCACACAAATAGGAAGTACTAGCACCAAGATTAGAATCCAAGTTGTCTCACTATGGAATCTTTCCATTTACCTATGCCACTGTCAGGAGAAAATGATAACAACAACAACTAACATATAGCACTTGCTACTCACCAAGAACTATTCTAGGAATTTTGCATTTAGGAGCCAATTTAATCCTCACAGAACCCTATTAGGAAAGTACTACTATCTCATTTTAAAATGACAAAACTGGGGCACGGAGAAGTTAAGTAACTTGCCCAAGGTCACACAGATAGTGAGAGGTGGAATTAAGATTTGAACCCAGGCAGTGTGTAACCAGAGTTAATTATGTGTTTTTAAGTATAATTATTAATTATAACAATCATTATCAAGTATTTTGCAGTAATGTCTCTTAATGTCTAATCTTCTAAGGTAATGTCCATACCGTTAAGTTTAGTCTTCGTACTTTTAAAATATATAAACATTTTCAGGAATTGACTATAGTTTGTATCTTCCACCCAGGAAACAAATATAACATTTTAACAGAAGAGAAACAGTAATATTATGTAAAAAGCTGTGTTAAAATAGAATAGTATCAACATAATTTAGCAAACAAACTTCGTAATTAGAATCAGGAAAACTGGTCATGACTGCAGTCACTCTATTAGGAGGTAAGCACTAGAGTACAGCATGGCAATATGTATTTACAGGAAGTTATCATTGAGAAAGTGAAGAAGTCAGTAGAAAAGTTCTGAAGGTGGCTGGGCACAGTGGCTCACACCTGTAGTCCCAGCACTTTGGGAGGCTGAGGTGGGCGGATCACGAGGTCAGGAGTTCGAGACCAGCCTGGCTAATATGGTGAAACCCCGTCTCTACTAAAAATACAAAAATTAGCCAGGCATGGTGGTACGCACCTGTAGTCCCAGCTACTCGGGAGGCTGAGGCAGAAGAATCGCTTGAACCTGGGAGGCAGAGGTTGCAGTATCATAGTGCTGCACTCCAGTCTGGGTGACAGAGCAAGACTCTGTCTCAAAAAAAAAAAAAAGTTCTGAAAGTTAGCTCCTTTATGTGCAGGGAGGAGTAGCTGGGGAAGAAACTGGAAGAGATAGTAGGGGACAGGGGACAGATTGTGAGCTCTCTTTCTTTTTTTTTTTTTTTTTTTAAATTATACTTCAAGTTCTGCAGTACCCTTATAGAACGTGCAGTTTTGTTACATAGGTATACACATGCCATGGTAGTTTGCTGCACCTATCAACCCATCATCTATTTCTCCTAATGGTATCTTTCTTTCTTTTCTGCTATGCCAAGGGTCTTACCCTGAAAGCAATGGGAAGCCTGTGAATGTTTATAAACTGGAAAGTGATGTACATAGTCAGGTTTCTTAGATCATTTTGTTTTTGTTTTGTTTTGTTTTTTGGGTTTTTTTTTTTTTTTTTTAAAGACAGGATCTCACTGTCTCCCAGGCTGAAGTACAGTGCCATGATCTTAGCTCACTGCAGCCTCCCAGCCAGAAAGGTCATTTTGACAGAAGCAGAAAGAATGTATTGGAAGGGGAAAGCACTAAGGAAATAAAGGTTATGAGGATATTGTCATAGTCCTGACAAGAGATGATGGTGGCCTGAACTAATACAGTGACAGTGAGATTTAAAAAGCAGCAAGGGGTATATTAGTCAGAGTTATTTTGAGAAACAGAACTAGTAAGATGTGTATGTTTACAGACGCATGCACACACACACAGACTTATGGAATTGTTTCGAGTGATTATAGAAGCTGGCAGGTTTAAATTCTGCAAGGCAGGAGGACAGGCTAGAGTCCCAGAGGAAAGCCAGTGCTACAGTTCAAGTCTGAAAACCATCTGCTGCAGAATTCTCTCTTGCTTGGGGGATGTCAGTCTTTTTGTTCTAGTCAGACCCTCAACTGATTGGACGAGGCCCACCCACAGCATGGAGTACAAACCGCTTTACCCAAAGTTCACTGATTTAAATGTTGATCTCATCCAAAAACACCCTCACAGAAACATCCAGAATAATGTTTGACCAAGTATCTGGACATTGTGGCCCAGCCAAGTTGACATATAAAATTAACCATCATGAGAGGATGTTAAAGGATAGAATTGAGAGGTGCTGATGATTGATTGGATGTGTAAATCAAAGGAGGCAAGTGTTAAAGAGGATGGTACACTTCACAGAGAAAGCAAATTCAGGAATAGAACAGATTTTATCAGGAGACTTACAATGACTGGTATCATTTTAAACACGTTTAGTTTTCAGATACCTTGTAAAGATGGAAAATGCCTAAGAAGCCATATGGTATATGTGATTGTGAAACTCAGCAAAGAAGTCTAAACTAACCATATCGGCTTGGGGATCATTGGTTTTTATTCGAAGATTAAAGTTACAGTGTACTAGTTTGCCAGGGCTTCCATAAGAATATGCCACAAGCTAGGTGCTTCAAACAACACATATACGTTGTCTGACAGTTCTGGAGGCTAGAAGTCCAAGATCAAGGTGTCAGCAGGGTCATGCTCCTTTTGAAGAGTCTACGGTAGGATCTGTGCCAGGCCTCTCTCCTAGATTCTTGTAGTGTCTTGCTTTGTCGCAGCGTAACTTCAACCTTCACATGGCATTCTCCCTGTGTGCCTATCTGTCTTTTCACATGGTGTTTATTTTATAAAAATACCAGTGATATTGAATTAGAGGCCCACCCTACTCCAGTATAACCTCCTCTTAATTATTTTTATTTTGTTTCTTTAGAAATGGGGTCTCACTCTGTCACCCAGGCTGGAAATACAGAGATGTGATCATAGCTCACTGCAGCCTCCAACTCCTAGGCAGAAGCAATCCTCCTCCCTCAGCCTCCCATGTAGCTGGGACTATAGGTGTATGCTACCATGCCCAGCTGCTCTTAGTTACTGGTTTTTTTTTCCCCCCCTAAAATAAATATTTAGAACAATCACCTCTTAATTACATAGTTCAACTTATAGCATGTGTGTTTGAATGGGATCACCAGGGTAAAGTATAAATCAGAGGTTCTGAAACTATTTGATCTCAGAACCCATTTACACTAAAAATCATTGAGGACCCCAAATGCCTTTTGTTTATGTAAGTTGTTTATATTGACATTTATCATATTAGATTTAAAACTGAGATAATTTTAAAATTCTCGATTGATTGATTCAATTAAAATAATAATAGTAAACCTTTTCATGTTAAAATAAATAACCTTTTAAATGAAAAATACCTATATTTTCCAAAACAAAAAAAGAATTAGAAAAGAAAAAATTAGTGTCATAAATCTCTTCACAGTCTGACTTAATAAGACAGCTTGATTCTCATACCTACTTTTCTATTCAATCGGATTCAATATCATTCTTCATGTAACTTCTGGAAAACTTCACGATACACTCAGGAAAGAATGAGAAATAAAAAGGCAAAAAATTATCAGTATTATTATGAAAATAGTTTTCACCTTGCAAATCCCTGAAATGATCTTGAGGGGCCTCCAGGAGTCCCGTGCCCACACTCCAGCATTGCTGGAGTGAACAATGAAAAGAGTAAGTGGTTAAAAATGGAGCCTATTGGCTGAGCGCAGTGGCTCACACCTGTAATCTCAGCACTTTGGGCGTCCGAGGCGGGTGGATCATGAGGTCAGGTGTTCAAGACCAGCCTGGCCAAGATGGTGAAACTAAAAATACAAACATTAGCTGGGCATGGTGGCAGGTGCCTGTAATCCCAGCTACTCGGGAGGCTGAGGTGGAGAATTACTTGAACCCAGGGGGGCAGAAGTTGCAGTGAGCTGAGATCACACCACTGCACTCCAGCCTGGGCTACAGAGCAAGACTCTGTCTCAAAAAAAAAACATTGAGCCTATCCAGTTTTGTTCTGAGAATGTAATCTTTCTCCACACTACAGCAATTCCTACCCTCCTCCGAGTATTTATTAACCTTTCACTGTTCTCCTAAAAATGTGTCTATAACAGACAAAGAAAGAAGGTCTTATTTTGATTGTGTCTAGTTGTTATAGGACCAACAAGTTTGTATGCCTGCTGCACAGTAACAGACCAATACCCTGAGACAACTGGGATGCAGCAGAGAAAGACATTAATGATTGCAGGGCACCAAGAAAAGAGATGGGAAGAGACCCTCAAATCCATCCCCTCAAGGAGTTCTGGGCTGGGATGTTTAAGTGGATCTTGGCGAGCAGGGGGCTGGAAAATTAGAGTTATTGATTGACCAGGGCAAGGGGGATGAAATCATCAGGATGTGGAAACTGCATTCTTTGGTGAGTCAGCTTCTTGTGGGATCCTTCAGACCAGCTGACGTCAGTAGTTTCATTGGTACGCAGCACTGAAAGAATAGCTCAAATGGAAAACTTAATGTTTTATAATGTTCAAGTTGTTATCTACACAGCAGTTAAGGGGAACTATAATCTTGTAACAGGGTCTGTGTGATTCTGAAGCAGTAAGTACCGAACAACTATGAGGAAGCAGGTCAAGCAGGTCAGAGAGCAAGCTGACTTAATGATTAACACTGAATCACTGAATGTGCTACAAGCTTGATTTATCTTCCTTTCTTTCTGTCTTTTTTTTTTTTTTGAGATAGGGTCTCACTTTGTTGCCAAGACTGGAGTGCAGTGGCGCAGTCTCATCTTGCTGCAGTCTCCGCCTCTTGGGCTCAACCAATCCTCCCACCTCAGCCTCCCCAGTAACTGGGACTATAGGCACACAGCACCATGCCCAGCTAATTTTTGTATTTTTTGTAGATGAGGGGTTTCGCCATGTTGCCCAGGCTGGCCTTGAACTCCTGGGATCAAGTGATCTTCTTTGGCCTCCCAAAGTACTGGGATTATAGGCATGAGTTACTGTGCCTGGCCTATTTTCTTTCTCTTTCTTTCTTTCTTTCTTTCTTTCTTTCTTTCTTTCTTTCTTTCTTTCTTTCTTTCTTTCTTTCTTTCTTTCTTTCTTTCTTTCTTTTGTTTTTTTTGAGATGGAGTCTTGCTCTGTTATCAAGGCTGGAGTGCAGTGGCGCAATCTCAGCTCACTACAACCTCTGCCTCCTGGGTTCAAGTGATTCTCCTGCCTCAGCCTCCCAAGTAGCTGGGATTACAGGTGTGAGGCACCACTCCCGGCCTTGGCCTATTTTCATTTCTTTCCCTCCTTTCTTCCCTGATTAATTTTTTAATTTTTATAGGGATGGTTTCATAGTCTGTATGTATTTTCATTTGCTAATATTTAGTTAATTACCTCTTCAAATGTCATTGAGACCATAAGATAAATATCCAAATAAGTTTTTATGCATATGCTCAGCTGAGTGATTTGAGCATGAAAAATAAATTTTTAAAAATTGTATTTGTTTTTTATATATTAGTACCATAGCTCTATTTACGTATCAATCAAATAGTAAACTACATTAGCTTCTTGACTCATGGCCCATGTGTTACAAATATTATTATCATTTATTGTAATGTTACTTTATTCTTGGACTATATGTGCCTTGGTACTTATAAATACGTTTCAAAAACAGATCCTTCTATTGCAAGTGTGTAGTTTTAATTATGAAAATGAAAAGATGCAGGAAAGAAAGAATAAGAATAATAGAGTTGGGTGTCTGTCAAGATGGAGCTCACTGTCTGAGTTTCTCAGAGAGTGTCTTATGAAAGATGCTGTTATCAACTAGATGGAAGGCAGTTGTGAGCCTTCTGAGAGCTGGGAGGAATCATGATGGAGACACATCATGTGTGAATCCATGGGGTGTGAAAGCCTATGGAAGACACGAGTGAGGTGTCATCAGAAAGTGATTATAGAACTTTAAATATGTCCAATTAGAACATTGTAATCTTATCTTCCATTGAAAGAGAGATGATATGGAACATTTCATTGCCATTGTGAGGTATGTAATATATAGTACATAGAGGTATTTCATGCATGGGACCAGAGATACATACCATTGGAGCCATAGGATCTTACCTATAACAAAAGTAGAGAGTCTATTGGGTAAAGTAAGTCACATTGGAAATTACAAATAACTTTTTAAAAAAGTGTACGCTTTCTGTAAAGCTTCTATTTCCTATCAATGTAGCAAAGGACAAACACTTCTCCCCCAACTTTTCTTTTTTTTTACACATCTATTACTTAGTAGATGTAACTTAGCAAAAGTGAGGTGTATTTATATGGCTTACAAAATTATGTACATTCATCAAGGAGAAATATTTGAGGATTTAATTATTCAGAATAATAATAGGATAAAGCAAACACAAAAGATTATTTCTGTAATCTAGATGTGATCAACTGAGCTCAGAATTAAGTAAAGATATGAAAACCAAGCAGCCAGAGAATTATATCTTTCAAGTTAAATCCATAAAAAAATACCACGTGCCAAGGCTATATTTTGAGAGAATTGGAGATCAGAAGGCAAAGGCCATGATAAGAAACAATTATTTTAATTGTAAAGAAGAAAATAGGTATGACTAAATATTAAAGAGACAGACATTTTATAAACATTAAGTGATATTGCTAAAAATGTTAATTCTGTGTGTTCACAAGTGAAGATCAGTCTTAGCTCTGCTACCTACCTTTATGACCTAGTTCTGTTGCCTTATCTCTTCATGCCTCAGTTACCTCCTCTGTAATATAGAATAATGACATTCACCTCCTATAGTTTTAGTGAAGATTAAGTGAGATAATTAAGTACAGTACAAAACACGGGACCTAGAATATAGTTGCTGCTGCTGATACGATGAGAGTCATTTTTATGCTTCTTGAAGAATCTGGTAGAAGCTCAAGAAATAGTCTCCACCCTTAAGAAGTTTTCATTTTTGTCAGAGAAATAAAATAAAGCTGACCTAGCAAACATTAAACTGATACATAATAGAGATTATTTCCTCTTTAGCTCTATCTTAAAAGGGAAATCAATGAGGTCTGGTAAAATTACATAAAGTTTCATGGAGAAGGCTAAATACAGCCTCTGAACATACCAGTCAATCTAGACCCTGAAGGATGGGTAACATTTGGCTGAGCAGAGGTGAAACTATCCAAGTAAAAGGGAATAACATCAGCAGTAGTGCACGTCAGCACATAAGGCAGCATGCTTTATGTAGGATATGTGTAATAGTCCACAGGAAAATACATCAAAACAATTAAGAGAATGGGTCCTAAGTTCAAGTCCCAGCACCACAGTTTAATAGCCATATAATCTCTGACAAGGTGTTTCATCTTTCTGTGCCTCAATTTTTTTCTTCTATAAAACCAGAGACTGGTGTTATTTATACTGTAGTCTATTTAGCGATTATACATTAATGGCATTTGGCCTGTTGCCAGTCTCTGATAGTTAAATTTTCAGTCAGTATTTTCTGTTGGTATCATTTTAGCGAAGGGTTTGATTTGGAAAACTGTTGGAAAGGTAGGATGGAGCCAGGCTGTGAAAAAGCCTTCCAAGTCAGGCAGGAGTGTTGTGGCATGATGAGGTAGGAGAGCTAAGAGCTAAGGTTATTATGGGAATTCATTCAGGGATTTTCAAGAAGTAAGGCAAAGCACAAGAAAGGAGAGGAGGCTACAAGGAGGATGTAGCTGGGAAAGAACAGTGAAAGGTGATGAAAAGGGGAGTGAGCTCATACCTGATTTCTCTCTTCAAAGGAGTTTAAACCTGTAGCAGTTTGAGAAGATGGTAACAGGAAGGAAAAAAATTCATAAAGGAGATTTTATAAGGGAGTTGGAAGTTGCAAGCAACAGATTGACAGATGAGCAAGAGACATCTTTTTAAAAGAACAGCACAGTTTGACCAGTAGATAATTATATATTGATGTATTTTGGCACATTAGGCTATTTGATTCATCCAACCAACATTTATTGCACCATTTTCCAAATAATTATAATTAGAGCATGCACAGTAATATACCACTTATTTAAATGTAAAATTGAGAAAGCTAATTTAAATGCAACAAAAATATGCTAAGTCAACAAATGTACTCTGAAATGCATGCAACAGTATGCAAACTATGTAAAGTACTTGGTCTAATCTATGTTTTCCAATGTTTGGCTATATTGGTATAGATGATAATTATCTTAGGGACTACTATAAAAAAGATTAATTAATTCTGTAGGTAGAGAGAAAAAGCTTACCAAATATTTGTAAATAAATCTCTTTCTTTTCATGTTTATGGAAGTCAGCAAATTAACTGCAAAATCTTAGAGGAAGCAATAAGAAAAGTATGTTAAAAATGGGTATTTTGAAATTGCAAACTATAAGCATGATTCTTATGCAAATATTAATTTAATCAGGAACAGTTTTACTCCTCCTTATATAAGATTATATGGAAATCAGAATTGCCTGTTTACTTCTAGTGTCATGATAAAGAATGAGGTACCTTAGATTTGATGAAAAATCAGTCTTCAGAGAGTAGATTAGCAGTTTTTGCCAAATAAATCTAAACATTTAAACTCTGTGGTTGATAGCAATTTTGTTTTTGTCTGTTTTTTCTAGTTGTGAAATAATTACATCTTGTAAGTGAATGAACTCATTTCACATTATATTATTTTGATCTGAGTAGGTCAATTTATGTTTCTTACTGTCATACCCCAGACATTAAATTATAGTCACCAAAATTATAGATTAGAAAACTCACAAATAATGGAATTGATTCAAGTAGTAGTAAATCACCTCCAATAATGTCAATTAATGAGACAATATTGGTACTATCATTCCAGCATATTTTTACAACTGCTAATAAACAGCTCATAGATGCTAATACAAAGTAAAACAAGTTTGTATGCTTGGTGGACCTAGAAAACAGTCTTTGGCCTAGCAAAGCCTTACCTATGAAGAGAAAAAGTGTATCTGGCTGATACTCTGTTTACTTTAAGTTACCTAGATTCCTACCTTAGCAAACATTTCAAGAAATCTGTGTTTATTCAAAAATCAGAATTTTTTTTCTCTTTGTTCTCTAGATTTGTTTTTTCAGTGAAAATTTGGGCTTTGTTTCCCCAAATAAAATTATTCAGTACAGTAAAGATTTTCCCAGGTCTTTGGAGCTTCTCACACATTAAGGTGTTTAGTATGAATTCGTGACTTTGTTATTTTACTGAAGTATCTTCAGGTCCATGTTAAGGCAATATCATGTCATGCTGCTGCCATTCATCAACAATTTGTTGAATTTCTAAGTTCAAGCATTGGGATAAAAGATATTGAGATGCAAAGAGGAGGAGCTCCCACTGTAGCAATCATCGAATGATAAATCACACCCTGCTGGTTGAATCTGCTGATCCCCAATGACATGCAATCTTTCAGATCTCTCCTTCATTGGTTTAGCCTGTGATTGAAATGAGTTTACCCCTCTTGCCTTTGGAGCCAGACAATACCAGTTCACGTCATGGCCCTGCTCCCTACGCAGTGTATTCTTGAACAACTCATCTAACCTCTCTGATCCTCAAGGACAGAGAAAACAACAGCCTCTACCTCATAGGATTTTCATAAGAACTAAATGAGAGGATACATGTAAATCTCTTAGTACTTGCCTGGCACATGGTTAGCACGTAATAATAAGTGTTAAATGTTATCCCTTTAATAATAATTGTTTAGTGAACATATCAAGGAAAATTATTGATGGCAATAATCATTACAATAAGATCTTGATTGACTAGCCTAAGAGAAGTGGTGTTTTGATTACTCTGACTTTATAATTATATAGAAAGCTATTTATTCATCAGTCTTTGTCATCTGAAATCTTTCTGAACTCTTAGTGTACAACCCTCCTTGCACTCTCCCAACCACCTCCCCCACCAAAAAAATTTTGGCTTTACATGTTACATAGGTGAAAATGTGCAGCAGCATATTGCTCTTAAATATAATTTTGGACATGTAGCCAGCATGTCCAATATTGCTGGACATGTAGCCAGCATGGTATAAATATATATATACCAATATATATTTACTGGTAGATCATTAGTATTTCATTATTGTTTCTGGGCATCAGTGATCAGTATATACTAGCATTGGAGCACGTGCTTTATCTGTACTATTTCCAGAATACACTCTAGATTAATTGAAGATTCTAGTTATTTTTCCCTGTAGCCTATTTGAGCCACTTATCACTAGTAATTTTTTTTTCTGACCCCATACTAAAATAATTACATTTCTGGCTTCAGTTCATGGGAAATAAGTGCTAAACTCTCATTCTATCTGGCTTAGCAGTAAAACAAATTTCTACATCTACTAAAAATATTCTTTTAAATGAGAGACAAAAATAAATATGTGAAACAAGATAGGTAATATACTTTAGATCTCATTAAGAGTTCTTACATTCTAAATGCAGAAACTCAGATTTGCAAAAACTGTAAGAGCTGTCTTCAGTGTGCTGAACATTTAGCAAGATTTCATCAATTCCTGTGTAGAAGATGAGTAACACTGGCAGTTACAAATTTGGCTTTTCTCTACAATATATGCTTTTTGCTATATATGATTTATGCACCTTTACTAGGCAGAAATCTATGAAAATATTAGAACAGGTAAGTGAAAACAATAAAACTGACTGTATAAGAAATGACCAAAACACATTGTAGGTGGCCTAATCATTTATTAAAAACATGCTTTGTTCCATATTTTAATATTCTAACTCCTATTACAGAAAAGTGTCAAATGAATAACAGCTGTTATACAGCAACATTGCAATTAATTTGGCTCTGTTCTCAGTCAAATGCGCGTAGATTCATGTCAGTAATTATACCTAACAGATTCTCAGAACCAACAAACTGCACTGAACCCAACTGAGTCTCTAATGACTTTTTTTTTAAAATTATATTTGTTCCACCCACACTGAATCCCCGAGCCCCTGGGCTGCTTCAGAATCAGGACAAAATCTACTGTTACACTTGGCCAGGCGCCGTGGCTCATGCTTGTAATCCCAGCACTTCGGGAGGCTGAGGTGGGCAGATGAGCTGAGGTCAGGAGTTCGAGACCAGCCTGGCCAACATGGTGAAACCCCATCTCTACTAAAACTACAAAAATTAGCTGGGTGTGGTGGCGGGTGCCTGTGATCCCAGCTACTCAAGAGGCTGAGGCAGAATTGCTTGAACCCGGAAGGCGGAGGTTGTAGTAAGCCAAGATGACACCACTGTACTCCAGTCTGGGCAACAGAATAAGACTCTGTCTCAAAAAAAAAAATTCATTGTTACACTAAATGTGCAAAAGGATTATGGACGAAAACCTTTCAGTGATTAGTTTAATTCCACAAGTATTTATTCAGTGCCTACAGTGTGCTGATTGGTGGTGACATACCCTCATCAAAGTATGATTGACTGATAACTTAGCACTATTAACCTATTTGAGGGGTTATTAACTATCAGCCTTTCTCCCTCTCTTATGTGTGTCTGTTCTGTAAGAAATAATGGTTCTTGCTTCATGTAGTCCTATAGGTGTATGTATACTCTCACACAGGACCGTATGCAGCATATAATATATAGATTTAACATTTTTTCTTATTTTTTATATATATATATCTTTAAAACGTCTATGTTTCTTTTTTTATAAATAGTCAATCCTCAGTCCTCTGTTACACCCCTCATACATGAACAACCTATAAAATATATAGTAAGTGTATAATATCTTAACTAGTTAGTGGGAAAAAATGGAAAAGAAGACATAGTTTAAGAAAGCAATTATAGCTTTGTCACAATGGTATTATGAAGACATTAAAACCTAAACTTAGAATACCTGCTTGTCATATATATCAACAGTAGGTTTCATATGCTATTTCATAATAGCTTAGAAGATGATGGTATGATTCATTTGAAAATCAAAAAATAATTATCCTTTTAAATGTGCAATTAACTATGGATGGCATAATACTTTTATTTGTTTGAACCAGCACTGGAATCTACTTTAAATGTCCTTTAAAAAAATTCTTTTTGTCAGAGTAGATATTTCAGAGCTCCTGTATTTGATTTAGCCTTTTCTATTTGCTGAGCCCTGGAGAAAGTTGCCTAGGAATTATTTGGAGCATCATTAAATAGGATGGATGCATATAGGCCTCAGAAGACTCAGGCATAGCCGTGCTGAGGATTGGACAGCGTCCAGGAGGTTCCTTTTACATCCATGTGGTTCTGTGGTGTAAGACAACCACATTCTCAGAGTATGCTGGTTTAGGCTATGTTGTAATCTGTAAATCATAGTATCTTGTTTTGTTTGTCTCTTTAGTCCCTCATTTTTATAATGTAATCCCTACCCCAATTTCTAAGCTAATAATTTTATGCAGTTGAGTGTTTGAAGTTGAAGAAGTTTTCCAAATTTCCTGTTGATCTCACCAATATCTACGCATTCTTGGTTGAGTCACTACCTTGTCTGATTTTTTAGAACAGTATTTCTGTGAAAGGAAAATGTGTTCCCTCAAGTCCTCTTTTGTCAAAAACCCTTTGCACTTGCTTTCTTTTGCCAATTGAACCTTTTTTGAAATGCATCAGTAGGGAGAGCTTGCCTAGTCTTTGCTAGACAGGAGTAGCTGTAGGTGCATTTAAACAATCCAACTTGAAAAGGGGATTTCTCTCTTTTTATTTGAAAACAATTGAAAATGAAAAGTGTATGTCTCAGGACAGAGTGCTTAACCGACCTCATTCTACTGAACTTCAGCATAGTATATGAAACTGCCTCCCCTGTGTCTTCCCCAGTGTTTTAAAAAGATGCTTTACTTGTTTGAGGCAACTGGTTCTGAGTCAGAGCTCTATCCAGCATCACCAGAATCCATTATGTTGTTAGGTCTTGTTATACTGTTCTTTGCATCTCTTTCTTCTTCACTCAAATAGTCAATACAGCTTTGTTCTAAGGGCTATCTGATCATGTTTTGAGGGGAAATCGAGATCGAGCTATAGAGATGAACTATGGTTACATTAAGCTTTAAATGTAACCACACTCCTTCCCCAACAGTACATTCACATGCAGCCTGTACTTTTAAGTAATCCTGTAAGCTCCTGTGGCTAAAGCATGTTGAAAATATCTATTTTCAATTGAGTAACCATGACAGTAGATGAAACCTCCAAAAGATACCTCCCTCCTCAAGGTTGGAAGTGGAGGTAGGGGCAAGGGTTGGCAGTGCAGTTTTCAGCCTATTCTCCCTCATCCTCTCTCTTTTTTTAAGACCCTAGAGGAACAAGGTAAACATCTTTATAAGGAAATGTATGGGTTTGCTCTTTTAAAACCACAGATAATTATAACCTTATAAAAAGAGATTCTGTGCCCTAGACTTCAGTAGTTAACATTTCTTCTGAAGGATGTGACTTTTTTTTTTTTTTTTTCCTTCTTTTGAGATGGAGTCTTGCTCTGTCGCCCAGGCTAGAGTGCAGTGGTGCGACCTCAGCTCACTGCAACCTCCGCCTCCCGGGTTCAAGCAATTCCAGTTCTCTGCCTCAGCCTCCCAAGTAGCTGGGATTATAGGTGCCCACCACCATGCCCGGCTAATTTCTGTATTTTTAGTAGAGATGGGGTTTCACCATCTTGGCCAGGCTGGTCTTGAACTGCTGACCACGTGATCCACCTGCCTCAGCCTCCCAAAGTGCTGTAATTAGAGGCGTGAGCCACTGCACCCGGCCGGATGTGATTTTTTTAAAGACAAAGTAACTGTAGACTAATTGATGCTGACATACCAAAGTAAAACCAGAAGTCTGTATTATTGAGGAGCCGTCTCAAAAATTTACTTTAAGACAGTATGTCTTAAAGAAAAAAATGTATTATTTGAATGGAAAGTAGGACCACATGCCAGGTTTGGTTTGGTTTGGTTTGGTTGTTGTCATGTTTTTGTTGTTGTTTGAGAAGGGAAATGAGCGACTAGTTGCTTGTCTCAGAGGTATGGTAGGGAAAGGAAACCTTTTGGTGGAAGTTGGCCATCTCTTCAATCTCTGATATTCAAGGAATACCCAGTTATGGTTCACCAAATGTAAATCCTTTGTTATAAGCGTCCTCTTTTATGTTGGTTTGTTTGGCCTGTAGACAGTTTCTGAAACTAGTTTCTTATTTCTATGAAATGCTTTCATATAATATTCATCTATAAAACCATTTGGATTTTACGAGTTGATATATTTTTATCATTCTGCTGCACCTCTCTCCCCTCCTTCTTTGGGCTTGTTGCACTGTCGTGCTCCTCCTGATGCATTGCTTCCTGGTGGGTGACATCATGATTTGTGAGCAACCCGATGTATAAATAAGGTGGTGAGAACTGCCTCAGCAATTCAGTTTCTATTTGAAAGGCATTAAGCAACCTCTTTCTGTTTTCTTACATTTTCCTCTACTTTGTGTTTTCACAGTTTTATTAGGCACTGTAGAAAGACCTGTTTTTCTCTTTCACTCCAGTTCTGAAAAACATTAGGTTGATTCAACATATTTTTGAAATGTAATGCCCCCTTCTGCTATAATATACTTCTCATACTGTATGCATTTTGGTCACACCTGGATGTGGAGTTTAGCAATAACTAACAACTACTAATTTTTAGGAGCATCCTAGCAATACAGATGCTTTCAGCAGTATGTTTTTATTTTTGCTGATATTAAAGGAGTGTTTATCTTAGAAGAGTGATAGGAAAGTACACATCAGATTTGGAACTTAATCCTTGACTATGTAGACATTGAATATTCATAGGTGTTTTGTGTGGTATGATATGTGTGGAAATATATGTGAGATCAGTATCACTTCACCTCAATATCTTCAAAAGTGAATATGGATATGGTTTTATTAGCTGAACTCATTAGCAAAGATGCCTTTTAAAAATGGCAAAGGTTACAGTATATATAATGTATATGTGAATATCCACATATTATTAAATAGATTCCAACATGACTATTTGTATGTGTTTCTGTTAACAATATAATTTACTATCATAGCTCATTTTTCAAAATCCCATTGAAGTATAAAGCTAGTTAGAAAGACATACAGTATCTTTTTCTTTTTTTCAGCTTTCCTGAGGTATAATTGACAAATAAATTGTACATATTGATGGTGTACAATGTCATGTTTTGATATATGTATTCATTGTGAAATGATTAAATCAATCTAATGTAACATATTCATCACCTCACATACTTTTTTGATGGTGAGAACATTTTAGATCTACTCTCTGAGCAATTTTTTAGTGTACAATACAGTATTGTTAACTATAATCACCATGCTGTACAGTTAGTCTCCAGAACTTACTCATCCTGTCTAACTGGAACTTGGTACTCTTTGGCCAACATCTGCCCATCTCTTCCCCCAGCTGTTGGCAAACACCATTCTTTCTGCTTCTATGAGATTGACTTTTTTAGACTGCACATGTAAGTGAGATCATGCAGTATTTGTGTTTCTGTAAACAAGCATACAGTATTGATGTCAAGGTCTTGTATTACCCACCTTAGAACAAGACAGTAGGATAATTATTTTTATTCAGTTAATGTTCATTTATACTTACCCACATATTATTCTTTTTTTTTTTTTTTTTAAGACAAAGGAGTCTCACTATATTGCCCAGGCTGGCCTTGAACTCCTGGGCTCAAGCCATCCTCCTGCCTCAGCCTCCCGACTAGCTAGGATTACAGGAGTATACCACTGCCCTAGCTCCACATTTTACTCTTCATTCTTTTTTAGCATTTCAGAGCATCCATCTGGGATTAAGTCTTTCTGCCTGAAATACTCTTTTGTTTGGACAATGATAGCAAAGTATTTGGACAGAGCTTCTTCAGGAACTTTCTGAGTCAAGTCAGACCCAAGCCTTGTCCCACCCCTCCCCCAAGGCATGGTACCTTTGCCCTTCTTGTTAACCTCCTATGAGCTTTCATTCCTGTTGTCCCATCTCACTAAAAGTGTTCCTCATGTGTTCTGACTCATTAGTCTAGCTGATTCTCTCTCATCCCTTAGTTTACCTGGTTTCATTTTCTGATTTAGGGCCTTGCATAGTCTGATTGATTAGTCTCAGTTTCAGGTCATAACCTCCTAGCTTTCTCAAGGCTCATCGAGCCCCACTCCCCTCACCCTATCCCTTGTTAATTAGCAGGCCAATGTACTACCATCATTCAGCCTGAGTTTCTTCTGAAAGAACACTGCTGTTCTCTGTTGATACTGTAGCATCTTGGCAGGCGCCTCACGAACCCTGCTACTGTGGGTTTAGTACTTCAGATTCTTGCCATGGGACAGCTTCAGCATAACCTGGGAATTGGTTAGAAATGCAAAGTTTCTGGCTTCACTATAAACCCACTGAATAAGAAACTGGGTGCGAGTAAGGGGACAGCAGTCCATTTTCTAACAACCTCCCTAGGTGATTCTGACGTACACAAAAGTTTAAGAACCCCAGAGCCCAATGACTCATCTTCTTATTTCACAGGTGTGGCAACTGAGTCACAAACAGCACTCGCCAGGTCATAAAGTCAGTTTAGTGCTAAACAGTAGAGCCAGGAGTAGCCTACCTCAGCCCACCACCTTTTCTACTAGGCTTCTCTGTTACTTGTGCTGAAAACTGTTTTTAGTTGAATATTAGAGCTGAGTCATGACATTGCCATACATTTGCAAATGAGAGGCTTGTGCTCTAAGCTTTGCATTCATTCCTTCTGCCAGTGACAGTATCAGTCAGAATCAAGTGGTTCTCAGTGACAAAGTGAGAGGATACCCTTGGCATTGGACTCTTTACAGGAACTCAGTAGAGTCTTTGTGTTGTTCATTATGGCTTTGGTTGATGTATAATATATTGCCATGTTCTTAAAACTAAAACATGCTAGAATGAACTCAGCAAGTGATAAGGAATGATCACTTGCATCGTGTGTGTGTGTGTGTGTAGATGTATTAATATTTAGTTTGTAAAATGAATTACCAGAGAATTTCTTAAATAGCAATGTCCCTGTATATTAAAATCGAATTCTTTGAAAGTGGGAAGGAGGTAGATAGTGAGTTGGATAACTGTTCAGGAACACATCTACTGAAGAGCACGTTTACCTTCTCTTAGTTCCTAGTATAGTATTAGTATACTTATTCAATAATTGTCCTTATTTGTATGTACTTTAAAACATTTTGTTTACCCTTACTGGGTGTTCTCATGTCTTCTTCAGATAACAAATAAACATGTCTGAGAGTTTCCATTTGTTTTAGTTTGACATCTTTGCCCTATAAACCCTCATGGATCTGAACTTAGAGGAAAGGAAATCCAAAGCTACTATTTCAATCTTTTCTGCTTTCAATTTTATTTTTCACAACCAAACAGTTCTTTTCGATGATAAGGAATCGGAGCATTGAGACAATTTTCTTACTAAACCATGCTCATGTGGATGGAAAAAGTTAGTGCAGCCTCTAACGGAAGTGACTTAACCACTGGGAAATTCTTCCTTGATATGATTTTATAAATACAAAAGTAAAGAAAACCGCATTAAGAAACCATCAGGAATAGTAACCACTGCATAATTTTGAAGACCCTGTCATCTTTCAAATGTTAATAAGAAACTCATGAAAAATGGACAGCCAAGATAGTTTATCATGTTACAGATGAGTTTTGTTTTACCAGAACTGGCTGTGTAATTTGTGAAGCTTCTTGCAAAATGAAAATGTGAGGCCTCTTATTCAAAGATTATTAAGAATTTCAAGATGGCAGCAGCAGAGCAGTAAACCAAGTGTGGGGCCCTTCTGAGAGCAGGGCCCTATGTGACCGCTCAAGTTGCACGCCCATGAAGCCTCTGTGGTTTACCTAATTGAGATAGTTAATGACAGAAGCAAAATTCATACCACTTTGTTCCCGGAATAAAATGAATGTTTTGACTTGAATAAAAGTGAGAATCTTTTAGCAAAAAGCCACTTCTAAAAAAGGCTCTTCCTGTAAGTGACCTCTTTTATTCATTTCAAAATGTCTATCTTTTTCTATCAATTCCAGCGTGATCTTTGTCACAAATAAAAAAGGGAGCTTTTCCCATGAGAACTTCTGTCAAGAAACAATCTTCTTCAACCCTCTTCTGATATGTGAAGAAATAGTTCTTATCTCTCTTAAAGTAGGTTTGAACCTTTTTCTCTGATGAATACTTTCCATACTCTAAGCAAACAGCTTCAAATTTCTCACAGATTTTGCCGATGAGATTCCCATTTCTCTTTTTTAGTCCCTAATGACTGAAGGTATCGTATCTAGGGATAGTTTACACCACATTCTCTATAAGTAATGTAATAGGACTTATAAGATTTCATTTTGCAGCATATCTTTGGGTCTGTTTGCACTTTATGTGGAGTTCGCTTTGAGTAATATCAGTCCTTTGAATTTGTTTTATGTGATTTGGTTTTTATAAAACATTAGGATGCTCTAGATTATCCAGTCCAGTTCCCTGCCTTTAGGTGTACCTGAATGTAACTCTGTAAGACAAATGGTTAAACAGTAAGTTTCTAAATATCCCAGGAGAACAAAAGTGTAATGGTACAGATAATCCTTTTTTTTTTTTTTTTTTTTTTTTTTGAGATGGATTTTTGCTCTTATTGCCCAGGCTGGAGTGCAATGGCTCAATCTTGGCTCACCACAACGTCCGCCTCCCTGGGTTCAAGCAATTCTCCTGTCTCAGCCTCCCAAGTAGCTGGGATTACGCGCATGCAACACCACGCCCAGCTAATTTTGTATTTTTAGTAGAGACAGGGTTTCTCCATGTTGGTCAGGCTGGTCTCGAACTCCCGACCTCAGGTGATCTGCCAGCCTCGACCTCACAAAGTGCTGGGATTATAGGTGTGAGCCACTGTGCCCGGCCTCAGATAATCCTTATATAGTGAGGGATGTTCAGGGAAATACCAGCTGTACTTGTATTCCTGACAAGTTCCATTATTCTTAAATGTAATCATTATTCTTTATTTAATTGCAATTATTTGATGTGTCTTATTCCTTTACTTCAGTGAAAGTTTTATTTGTAAACCTAACCTTATTTATATTCTTTCCCAAGAAAATAGAAAGCAGACTTTTCTACCCAGTATAGTCCACTGTGTAAAACTCTTGAAAACTTTCTCATCACATTTGTCAGCTCTCTCTGATACATAGACAGACCTGAGTTAATGATTGTTATTGTTTACATTTCTTTTTTCTTTAATGAAAAATATTGAATTATTCAATTTTTATTAAAAGTTCAATGATTTTTATATTTCAGATGTTCTTTAGTATTCAATGTATTCACAGTATACTCCAAATCTCCCTCACTGGTCCACTGGTTCTAATATTTACTAGAATAATTTTATTTACTATATGTTTGTGTCATATTGGAAATGTTAGGGGAAAAATTGAATTTTGAATGTGAAAGGTCCTTTCTTCTTTTATCGAAAGGAAAAAAATGCATTCTCTGACATTAATAAAAGTCATGCTGACGTTCTCTTACAAGAAACTCACTAAAATGACAAAGAGCATGAAAAAATGTAATTAGGTGTTTGGTTAAGCTGAGTTGGTTGGTTTGTTCTCCTACCTGATAAATTCTAATACACAGAAATAAAATTCCAATTAATGAGAAAGTGCAAACATGGCAGATATATCGATATTCTAGATAATATTGAAGCAATTGTCATTACTTCATGTGCTTACGATAGAAAAAAATAAGTTTGACTTTTTTGCAAATATTGCCGAATTTTCCTCTGAAAAGCACTATAATGAGTGGATTTATTTATTCAGTTCTCAGTGAGTTACTGGCTGAATCAAGGTTTTGGAAAAATAAACATGTATTCTCTATCTCTAAGTATATTAACTAATCTATAAAGGCTTGACATTCATTAATGCTTGCTGAGGGAAAAAATGAGTTCTAGAGATTGTGTTTTGCTCAGTACTGCATAACTTACTTTCACAAGCTCTGCTTAAGCTTTGATTTCTAAATCTCTCCCCAGTGAAATCATACCTCAAAGATGTTTCATTAAAATGACAAGATAAGCTCTCTCGCATCCCTATGCTGGAGTGGGGGCAAGGGACAGAGTTCTGGGAGATCTTGCAAAACCGTTCCTAAGCTTTAGGGAAAGAAGTGCAAATTATTGACTTCAGTGAAAAATTGACAACATCTCCACAGTGAAGACAATAGCCGAAAGGGCGGGCCAACTGTGTGCCAAGACTCTGCTTGTCTTGATCTTGTTCTCATGGTTGTGCTGATGACTCATGGAGGTTCGATTTGTGTAATGTAGGAACCATTAGAAAATCCATGCTTTTCAAGTAATGCATTTTAGAAAATATCTTTAAATGCATATTTTCATTGTCATCACCTGCATTGCATAATCTTCCATTTTTCCTTCCCTACCTCTTTTCTATTTGGAAATATTTTCTCAGGAGGTTGGTAGTAGTTCACATGGCTTAGTTATGTCTCTAAATATTAGTTTGAACCATATGAAATTGTTGCCATTTGACCGTTTTTTGCCTACAAAATGACAGTGTAATATGGTTCAATCTAACAAGAAATATATGATTCTCAAACAGAAAGGTAATATCCTAGTATTACTTAATGACTTTTTGTTGTGGATGAAACTCAGATTCTACCTTAGTTGATCACTTACAGGCTGTTTGACATTTACTGGCTGTGAGATATTTTTCTCACAGATTGTTGGCATTTACCAAGAACTCTTAAATAGGAAAACCCTCTCCCTGTGCATTCAGGGCCACCCTGGAAAACAAGCCTTAATAAAGTCACCTGATCGGTAACCTGGTCTCCTGTGGATTAGTTCTCCTGTTTGCATTGTATATCTTTAGGGAAAAAAATGCAGTGTAGTTGGTTAATTTATCAGTCTTTATTTTTGTTTCAATGAAACAAAAACCCTGGCCATTCTAATTAGATCAAGAGACACAGCGATGTCTTGGATAGAGCTGGGTGTTAACAAGGTTTTCTCAGCTACCAGTTTTTAAATAGTCTTTTGAAAGTGGATGATTAATCCATCCAGCACATGTTGATTTCTCCCGGTTTGACTCTGAGGTGGAAGTGACATCGTCCTCACTTTACTACCCAATTCAGGGTGTACTTTAAAATAGCTTCCTCTAAACTGGATATAAAGATGTCAGCAATGTATAGATTCTCTAAATATGCTTTTCCTTCTTTGTTCAAGACAGTGCTAATGTGAGTGCTTAGTTACTAAAGCAAATATAATGACATTTTTAAAGCCTCACACAGTTGGATAATTGCTTTAAAGAAATCATGGTACATTTTTTTACTTCCTCTTCCTGAAATAGAAATCATAGTTCTATTGAAGACCCAGGATTCCATACGTCGTAAGAGTATAAGTAGTGTATTCCTTTTAAAGGATGGGGATAAATTTCCCCTATACTGAAAATCACTAGCTGCCATAGAAGTGCTGAGTGAAAAATGGTTCTTATCATTTCTTTGTGGACTTCAATTTCCCCCTGTTGATATAGGCTATAAATAGGAAATAAACAGCCTTAAATGAAATCAGATAGTATGCAAAGATTTCACTGATGAGTTTAGGTGAGCAACTCATAAAAAGAACAAAATACTGCCTGGTCCTAAATCTCTGCCAAGGAACCTTTAGTAACCTCCTTGGTGTCTATCATTTTGGCAAATACCACTTTTTAACTCCATTTTTTGGAGAGTAACAGATATTTGTTTTTGGATTCTTTTTGTTTTTACATAAAAAAGTAAAAATAAGAATGTTAAAAATTATGACTGTTACGTGAACAAGCAAGATAAACATAGTCTTGAATATCCTTTATTTAATACAATTAGCAGTTCCTCCCTTTATGACATTTATCTGAGATAATTTATCAGCATTTGGACTATACTAAAATGAATTGCTTTTCTAAACAGTAGAAACTTGGCTTCTGTAAATACTTGATCCGTGCCCAAAGTATAATGTAAAAGTAGGCTTTTCTATTAATTACTGTTTGAAAAACCAAAAGTCTGTAGTATTTTTCTGTGTTCTTCAGATATATTACGTATCAAACAAATAAAGATTTTTAAAGAATATTTCATTTTTACTTTATTAGCAAATAATTCTCTTTATTATTATTATTACTGGCCATGAATTCTCTTAATCTCCAACTTAGCCCACATAGAGGAAAAAACAAACACACACAATTTGCCTATTTGGAAGATGCCTTACAGTTCTGATTTACATGGTGCTATCTGTTGAGTAAGTGCCCAGTGGTTATGCATTGATAGTTTGAAAGCGTTAATTGGAAACTACATAAGGATTTGCTGAAAGCATGATTGAAGCGGTGATGATGAACTGTATCTAAGTTTGCCCGGCTTTCCTCTCTGGAGCCCACTGTTCCAAGAAGAGACATAGTTAAAAACAAATTTGAAGTTGTAAATCTTTTCTAGTTAATCCCAAGCAAGAAATTAAGTGCCTATTTGCAAGTCTGGCTCTGACCATAACTCTGTTCATTTTACTAAAATATAATGATATTTGCAGACAGTAGTGACACAACAGTAACTAGATGGCAACATAGTAACTTCATAAAATAACATATGATATAAATCATGGAAGTTTTTGAATTAAAAATATCAAAGAATTGCAAAGGTCAAGTAGACGCATCAACTTAAAGCACTTACGAAGCTCCAAGGAATGACAATCTTTTAATGCCACTATTTTCTCTGGTTTTACCAGCTTTGGGGAGGTTATTTAAGCATAATTTTTATTCATGACTTTATTTTAAAAGAACCACATAATGTTCAGAAATTGATATAATTATATCTCTGAGGTATTGGTGCCAAATTTTGTAATTCTATACCATTTTCTTCTAAGTTATCAACACTCATATAATTCAATAGCATCCATATTGTTTACTCAGTAATCTGTAATTATAGACTTCCTCTAATGAAGTACCCTATGCTTTATTGCCCTGTGTTCTCTGGAGCTCTGTGGGTTTCAATTTTAGAAAATTTGAAATTGGAAAAGCTATATTTTCCCAGATGAGCATTATAAAGTAATGAAGAGGTTAATCAGTGTTGCCTTGATTGTTTGAAACACCAAAAGGCAATATCACCCAATATACAATTATCATATTACTTTTAGTATATCTTCTTTTTTTAATTTAAAGGTTAGATTCAATGAAATGGTAGTAGCAATATGTTAAATTTACTATAAGTATATGCCTTAGGAAGTTATTTATCTATTTATTTTGAAGTTAATTTTTTTCTATTGGAGAACAACTTCTCTTTTATGTAGTTAAGAATAGAATTAAGGTCTATCTGACTTTTAATTATTAGAACAGAATATTATTAATATGCATTTGTAAAAATTGTCTAAATTGCCTGAATTTAGAACATTTAAGTTTCCAAAGCACTCATTCCCTCATTTTATCCCTTGAATAGATCTGGTGAGCTAAAGTATATTTATATGGTAGTCTTTCTAAAAGCAATATTCATTTAAACTTGCAAGTGTAAAGTATCTAGGCTTGTTTTTTTTTCTTTTGCTATTTTTTAGAATTTACATGTATCTTTTCTTTCCCAAATTAAGCACATGAGGGAAGATGTATAGGTGTGAACACTCAGGGTATATACAAAATGATAAAGAGAAGCAGCCTAACAGGGGGAGTTGAAGAAGCAAAAGAAAAATTTCTGGAAGCAATTTATAAGGCCATTGTAGTTTGGATTGGATCTGATGTGCATTGAATCTTAGAAAAGAGGATGATGTGATTAAAGTTATAGTTTAGTAATGGAAGAGACTAGAAACAGGAAATTCAACAAGTTAATCCATGTAGTAGTAATCCAGGTTAAGGGTTGAGTGATAATGTTGGAGAGAAAACTCTGATTCTGAAATATTTTGCCTGTGAAGAAGTGGTATAGCTGAGTCACTGTTTGAATTTGGAGATGAAGAAAAAATGTTGAAGACCATGCATAGATTCCAAGCCTGGAGAAAAATCAAATGAAAAAATTGGGATGAGAAGTCATTAGGGGTATGGTTTAGTGGGGAATTTGTGCATGATTAAATAAGTCTTAGACATACTAAATCTGAGATGATGGGAAATCTTCTAAATAACATTGTTTGAGGGTAGCTGATAATTTAGACCTGAAATGGGACTGAGGATTAATAGTGGGGATGTGGATTCCGTTCCAAGATGACTGAATAGGAACAGCTCCAGTCTGCAGCTCCCAGTGTGATCGATGCAGAAGATGGTGATTTCTGCATTTCCAACTGAGGTACCTGGTTCATCTCATTGGGACTGTTTAGACAGTGGGTGCAGCCCACGGAGGGCGAGCTGAAGCAGGGCAGAGCATCGCCTCACCGGGGAAGCACAAGGGGTTGGAAGATTTCCCTTTCCTAGCCAAGGGAAGCCATGACAGACTGTACCTGGAAAATCGGGATACTTCCGCCCAAATGCTGTGCTTTACCAATGGTCTTAGCAAATGGCACACCAGGAGATTATATCCTGCGCCTGGCTCAGCGGGTCCCATGCCCACGGAGCCTTTCTCACTGCTACTGCAGCAGTCTGAGATTGACCTGCGAAGCAGCAGCCTGGCAGGGGGAGGGGTGTCTGCCATTGCTGAGGCTTGAGTAGATAAACAAAACGGCTGGGGAAGCTCAAACTGGGCAGAGCCCACCGCAGCTCTGCAAGGCCTGCTGCCTCTGTAGACCCCACCTCTGGGGGCAGGGCATAGTTGAACAAAAGGCAGCAGAAACTTCTGCAGACTTAAACATCCCTGTCTGACAGCTCTGAAGAGAGCAGTGGTTCTCCCAGCACAGTGTTTGAGCTCTGAGAACAGACAGACTGCTTCCTCATGTGGCTCCCTGACCCCCATGTAGCCTAAGTGGGAGACACCTCCCAGTAGGGGTCTACTGACACCTCATACAGGTGAGTGACCCTCTGGGATGAAGCTTCCAGAGGAAGGATCAGGCAGCAACATTTACTGTTCTGCAATATTTGCTATTCTGCAGCCTCTGCTGGTGATACCCAGGCAAACAGGTCTGGAGTGAACTTCCAGCAACCTCCAACAGAGCTGCAGCAGAGGGACCTGACTCGTAGAAGAAAAACTAAGAAACAGAAAGGAATAGCATCAACATCAACAAAAAGGACATCCACACCAAAACCAAATCTGTAGGTCACCAGCATCAAAGAACAAAGGTAGATAAAACCACAAAGATGGGGAGAAATCAGAGCAGAAAAAGTGAAAATTCTAAAAACCAGAGCACCTCTTCTCCTCCAAAGGATTGCAGCTCCTCTCCAGCAACGGAACAAAGCTGGACAGAGAATGACTTTGACAAGCTGACAGAAGTATGCTTCAGAAGGTCGGTAATAACAAAATTCTCCGAGCTAAAGGAGGATGTTCAAACCCATCGCAAGGAAGCTAAAAACCTTGGAAGAAGATTAGACAAATGGCTAACTGGAATAAACAGCGTAGAGAAGACCTTAAGTGACCTGACAGAGCTGAAAACCATGGCATGAGAACTACGTGACACATGCACAAGCTTCAATAGATGATTCGATCAAGTGGAAGAAAGGGTATCAGTGATTGAAGATCAAATTAATGAAATAAAGCAAGAGGAGAAGTTCAGAGAAAAAAGAGTAAAAAGAAACGAACAAAGCCTCAAAGAAATATGGGGCTATGTGAAAAGACGAAATCTACATTTGATTGGTGTACCTGAAAGTGGCGGGGAGAATGGAACCAAGCTGGAAAACACTCTTCAGGATATTATCCAGGAGAACATCCCCAACCTAGCAAGGCAGGCCAACATCCAAATTCAGGAAAAATAGAGACCGCCACAAAGATACTCCTCAAGAAGAGCACCCTGAAGACACATAATTGTCAGATTCACCAAGGTTGAAATGAAGGAAAAAATGTTAAGGGCAGCCAGAGACAAAGGTCGGGTCACCCACAAAGGGAAACCCATCAGACTAACAGCAGATCTCTCGGCAGAAACTCTACAAGCCAGAAGAGAGTGGAGGCCAATATTCAACATTCTTAAAGGAAAGAATTTTCAACCCATAATTTCATATCCAGCCAAACTAAGCTTCATAAGTGAAGGAGAAATAAAATCCTTTACAGACAAACAAATGCTGAGAGATTTTGTCACCGCCAGGCCTACCTTACAAGAGCTCCTGAAGGAAGCACTAAACATGGAAGGGAACAACCAGTACCAGCCACTGCAAAAACATGCCAAATTGTAAAGACCATCAATGTTAGGAAGAAACTGCATCAACTAACAGGCAAAATAACCAGCAAACATCATAATGACAGGATCAAATTCACACATAACAATATTAACCTTAAATACAAATGGACTAAAGGCCCCAATTAAAAGACACAGGACTGGCAAATTGGATAAAGAGTCAAGACCCATCAGTGTGCTATATTCAGGAGACACATCTCATGTGCAGAGACACACATAGGCTCAAAATAAAGGGATGAAGGAAGATCTACCAAGCAAATGGAAAACAAGAAAAAGCAAGGGTTGCAATCCTAGTCTCTGATAAAACAGACTTTAAACCAACAAAGATCAAAAGAGACAAAGAAGGCCATTACATAATGGTAAAGGGATCAATTCAACAAGAAGAGCTAACAACTACCCTAAATATATATGTAGCCAATACAGGAGCACCCAGATTCATAAAGCAAGTCCTTAGAGACCTACAAAGAGACTTAGACTCCCACACAGTAATAATGGGAGACTTTAACACCCCACTGTCAATATTAGACAGATCAATGAGACAGAAGGTTAACAAGGATATCCAGGAATTGAACTCAGCTCTGCACCAAGCGGACCTAATAGACATCTACAGTACTCTCCACCCCAAATCAACAGAATATACATTCTTCTCAGCACCACATCGTACTTATTCCAAAATCGACCACATCGTTGGAAGTAAAGCACTCCTCAGCAAATGTAAAAGAACAGAAATCGGCCGGGCACGGTGGCTCACGCCTGTAATCCCAGAACTTTGGGAGGCCAAGACGGGCGGATCATGAGGTCAGGAGATTGAGACCATCCTGTCTAACACAGTGAAACCCCGTCTCTACTACAAAAATACAAAAAGAAAACTAGCCGGGCGAGGTGGCGGGCACCTGTAGTCCCAGCTACTTGGGAGGCTGAGGCAGGAGAATGGCGTAAACCTGGGAGGCGGAGCTTGCAGTGAGCTGAGATCCAGCCACTGCACTCCAGCCTGGGCAATAGAGCAAGACTCCATCTCAAAAAAAAGAAAAAGAACAGAAATCACAAGAAACTGTCTCTCAGACCACAGGGCAATCAAATTAGTACTCAGGATTAAGAAACTCACTCAAAACCACACAACTACATGGAAGCTGAACAACCTGCCCCTGAATGACTACTGGGGACATAACGAAATGAAGGCAGAGATAAAGATTCTTTGAAACCAATGAGAACAAAGACACAGTGTACCAGAATCTCTGGGACACATTTAAAGCAGTATGTAGAGGGAAATTTATAGCACTAAATTCCCAGAAGAGAAAGCAGGAAAGATCTAAAATCAACACCCCAACATCGCAATTGAAAGAACTAGAGAAGCAAGAGCAAACAAATTCAAAAGCTAGCAGAAGGCAAGAAATTACTAATTTCAGAGTAGAACTGAAGGAGATGGGGACACAAAAAACCCTTCAAAAACATTAGTGAATCCAGGAGTTGGTTTTTTGAAAAGACCAACAAAATTGATAGACCACTAGCAAGACTAATAAAGAAGAAAAGAGAGAAGAATCAAATGAATGCAATAAAAATTGATAAAGGGGATATCACCACCAATCCCACAGAAATACAAACGACCATCAGAGAATACTATAAACACCTCTACGCAAATAAACTAGAAAATCTAGAAGAAATGGATAAATTCCTGGACACATATACCCTCCCAAGACTAAACCAGAAAGAAGCTGAGTCTCTGAATAGACCAATAATAGGCTCTGAAATTGATGCAATCATTAATAGCCTACCAACCAAAAAATGGTTCAGGACCAGACAGATTCACAGCTGAATTCTACCAGAGGCACATTCCTTCTGAAACTATTCCAATCAATAGAAAAAGAGGGAGTCCTCCCTAACTCATTTTATGATGCCAGCATCATCCTGATACCAAAGCCTGGCAGAGACACAACAAGAAAAGAGAATTTTAGACCAATATCCCTGATGAACATTGGTGTGAAAATCCTCAGTAAAATACTGGCAAAGTGAATCCAGCAGCACATCAAAAAGCTTATCCACCATGATCAAGTTGGCTTCATCCCTGGGATGCAAGGCTGGTTCAACATACGCAAATCAATAAATGTAATCCATCACATAAACTGAACCAATGACAAAAACCACATGATTATGTCAATAGATGCAGAAAAGGCCTTTGACAAAATTCAACAGCCCTTCATACTAAAAACACTCAATAAACTAGGTATTGATGGGACATATCTCAAAATAATAAGAGCTATTTATGACAAACCCACAGCCAATACCATACTGAATGGACAATCTGGAAGCATTCCCTTTGAAAACTGGCACAAGACAGGGATGCCCTCTCTCACCACTCCTATTCAACATAGTGTTGGAATCTCTGGCCAGGGTGATCAGACAAGAGAAAGAAATAAAGGGTATTCAATTAGGAAAAGAGGACGTCAAATTGTCCCTGTTTGCAGATGACATGATTGTATATTTAGAAAACCCCATCATCTCACCCCAAAATCTCCATAAGCCGATAATCAACTTCAGCAAAGTCTCAGGATAGAAAATCAATGTGCAAAAATCACAAGCATTCCTATACACCAATAACAGACAAACAGCCAAATCATGCGTGAACTTCCATTCACAATTGCTACAAAGAGAATAAAATACCTAGGAATCCAACTTACAAGGGATGTGAAGGACCTCTTCAAGGAGAACTGCAAACCACTGCTCAACGAAATAGAAGAGGACACAAACAAATGGAAGAATATTCCATGCTCATGGATAGGAAGAATCAATATCATGAAAATGGCCATATTGCCCAAGGTAATTTATAGACTCAGTGCCATCCCCATCAAGCTACCAATGACTTTCTTCACAGAATTGGAAAAAATTACTTTAAAGTTCATATGGAACCAAAAAAGAGCCCGCATTGCCAAGACATTCCTAAGCCAAAAGAGCAAAGCTGGAGGCATCACACTACCTGACTTCAAACTATACTACAAGGCTACAGTAACCAAAACAGCATGGTAATGGTACCAAAACAGAGAGATAGTCCAATGGAACAGAACAGAGTCCTCAGAAATAAGACCACACATCTACAGCCATCTGATCTTTGACAAACCTGACAGAAACAAAAAATGGGGAAAGGATTCCCTATTTAATAAATGGTGCTGGGAAAACTGGCTAGCCATATGTAGAAAGCTGAAAGTAGATCCCTTCCTTATACCTTATACAAAAATTAATTCAAGATGGATTGAAGATTTAAATGTTAGACCTAAAACCATAAAAACCCTGGAAGAAAACCTAGGCAATACCATTCAGGACATAGGCATGGGCAAAGACTTCATGACTAAAACACCAAAAGCAATGGCAACAAAAGCCAAAATAGACAAATGGGATCTAATTAAACTGAAGAGCTTCTGCACAGCAAAGGAAACTACCACCAGAGTGAACAGGCAACCTACAGAATGGGAGAGAATTTTCACAATCTACCCATCTGACAAAAGGCTAATATCCAGAATCTACAAAGAACTGAAATAGATTTACAAGAAAAAAACAACCCCATCAAAAAGTGGGCAAAGGATATGAACAAACAGTTCTCAAAAGAAGACATTTATGCAGCTAACGGACACATGAAAAAATGCTCATCATCACTGGTCATCAGAGAAATGCAAATCAAAACCAAAATGATATGCCATCTCATTCCAGTTAGAACGGCGATCATTATAAAGTCAGGAAACAACAGATGCTGGAGAGGATGTGGAGAAATAGGAACGCTTTTACATTGTTGGTGGGAGTGTAAACTAATTCAACCATTGTGGAAGACAGTGTGGCAATTCCTCAAGGATCTAGTACTAGAAATACCATTTGACCCAGCCATCCCATTACTGGGTATATACCCAAAGGATTATAAATCATGCTACTATAAAGACACATGCACACGTATGTTTACTGCAGCACTATTCCCAATAGCAAAAACTTGGAACCAACCCAAATGTCCATCAATGATAGTCTGGATTAAGAAAACGTGGCACATATACACCATGAAATAGTATGCAGTCATAAAAAAGGATAAGTTATTGTCCTTTGCAGGGGCATGGATGAAGCTGGAATCCGTCATTCTGAGCAAACTATCACAGGAACAGAAAATCAAACAGGGCAGGGAACATCACACATGGGGGGGTGTCGTGGGGTGGGGGAGGGGGGAGGGATAGCATTAGGAGAAATACCTAATGTAAATGACAAGTTAATGGGTGCAGCCAACCAACGTGCCACATGTATACCTATGTAACAAAGCTGCATGTTGTGCACGTGTACCCTAGAACTTAAAGTATAATTAAGAAACAAAAAAATAGTGAGGTTTGAATTAAGGCATCACCACCATGGACAGGAACTAGAAGCTTTCAAACTGAGATAACTTCCCAGAATCCAAGAAAGCAGTGTCCACAGACTATCCAGTGACACCTTGGTCTGTTTTCTAAGTAATTATCTTTCAGCAGCTTGTTTCAGTTTTATCAACAGACAGCGGTAAGACTGCTAGGAGCACAAATATATTCTAGTTAATTGAGAAATAATCCAGAGTCAGACTGGCTCTTTCCTGGAGCAGATTATTGAACTCCCCTTAAGAAATTATTCAGGAATTTAGATCAAGGCTTAAAGGTAAATCCTTCCCTCTTCCATCTTGTTACATCAATGTAAATTACAATATTGAGTTACGATAATCCATATCAGAAGTATATACCTTCAGCTGTTTTTCTGAAGCTAGTGACAAGAGACAGTCTTTTATACATTGCTGACCATGTTTTGTACCATGTCATACTCCACTACTTTCATATTGGACAAGAGATTGATTCTTGACCCAAGGACAGCCTACTTTGGCTGCTCTACTTTGTAACAGATAGCCTGTAATGTACACCTCTCCCAAAAAGCTATTCTGTGCTGGTTGAATCAATTTGATTGTTTTTCTTGGGGAGTTTGTACTCAAAGACACATAGATGGAAAATTAGTTGGTAAATGGCAGACGAGAAAATTAAAACAGATACTAAGAGTAGGTGTACATGGGTAGAGCTCATGAGTAGGGGAGAATGGACATCAAGATACTAAAGTAGTAACATTAATGGGTCACTAGGACTATTGTGCCTGGAGGGAGAGTTGTGGTTATATCTTGAATGATGCTTGAGTTCTTTGAGGCCTGACCATGCAGCTGCTGAAACCTATTTCCTTTTCCTCTTTACTTCTGCATATATCCTTATACTAACCCCTCATCTTTGTTTCTTGCAAGCCATATAGTATGTTTATCAAAAGGGTTATAGCAGTAGCCAATTAAGTAACAGACACTCCCTCTTTTCCTTCTCCTTATTCCCTGCCCCAAGCCACTAGTGGATCTAATTTCTCTAAGGAAAAAGAGGGGCAAGGGAAGTGAGTGGTGCCACCCATTTGCCCCTTCAGGTACCTGGGTCCAAAAGACAAACCAGCAATGGAGGAGGGAAACACTTTGAAGCATATGTAAGATTAATAATTAAACTACAACCAGAAAGTTATGGAATCTTCCCAAGATGTTATTACAGGACTTGAAAGGAAGATTTGGCATTGCATGTCTGGGAGCAATGGTGAAGAAAACCAAAAAACAATTTTATGTTCATACCCTCACTGAGGTGAGACTTCTCAATAAACTAGTTATTAATAGTTATACATGCCCTTTTTGAAACTACTTTTGCTTTTTTAAAAAAGCAAAAATATGTAATATCATCATATAAAAGAAAAGGGATGATATGCTTCTCAATTTGAAATGGGTGATTGTAATAAGGACACATAAGTTTGCAGCAGTGTGTGTTCAAAAAATAAGCTGATCAGACATACACACACACACACGTGCACGCACGAGATTTATTGTACTTTAAAAATAATGAACACCGGATCACCTGAGGTCAGGAGTTTGAGACCAGCTTGACCAACATGGCAAAACCCCATCTCTGCTAAAAAATACAAAAATTAGCCTGGACATGGTGTCACATGCCTGTAATCCCAGCTACTTGGGAGGCTGAGGCAGGAGAATCACTTGAACCCAGGAGGCTCAGGCCACAGTGAGCAGAGGTTGCGTGACTGCACTCCAGCCTGGATGACAGAGCAGGACTGTGTCTCAAAAAAATAATAAATAAAAATAAACAGTTCAGTTCCTGTGCAAAAAATAGAATAAAGTTGTTATAGTAGCCCCCACTTATCTGAGAAGAATACACTCCAAGACCCGGCCCCCCCAGCCCCCCAGCCCCAGTGGATGCCTGAACCCTATATACAATGTTTTGTTTTTTTCCCTATACGTACATACCTATGATAAAGTTTAATTTATAAATTAGGCACAGTAAGTGATTAGCAACAACAATAATGAAATAAAATAATTCAGTAAAATAGGGGTTACTTGAAAACAACTACCATGATACCACGACAGTTATCTGATCACTGAGATAGCTGCTAACTGACTCCTGGGCAAGGAGCATCTGTAGCAAGGAGACACTGAACAAAGGGCACCGTGCTACTCAGAAAGGCATGCAATTTAAAATGTATGAATTGTTTGTTTCTGGAATTTTCCATGGAATCTTTTCAGACCATAGTTGACTATGGGTAACTGAAGCCACGGAAATTGAAACTGTGGATAAGGTAGGGACTACTGTTTTGCCTTCCTGCAGTTATGCAAGAAGTTGGCAGGGGAATTGATTCGTTATTTAATTTGATAATGAAAAAAGAAGAATACTAGGATTCAAAAGTTGAATTACCAAATGATGAATTTGTCAACTCATTCCCTGCACTCCAAGTATCAGCAAATTAAGAGTTCCAGTTCCCTCATTTGCCACATTTTTATACTCGGTGGGCTGCCATTACTGTTCTCATGTGTCACTTTTGTTACAGTTACCTGACTGCACTCTCATGAGGACAGTTCTTGAAAAGCCGCTTCCATCCCACACTTGCTTTGTGCCTGTGCTTGGCACTGAAGAAGACACAGATACACATTTGACCTCATGATGGTGCTCTGGAAGCCAAAATGATTCCTTTCCCTCTCCCCTTCCTGACTGGGCTTGTGTTTCTGTGTCTTATGAAGATGGTTAACTATATTTTATGGTGTTATATTCTTAGGTGGCAATCTAGTTGAAGTCCATAAGTAAGGAGCTAGGTCTTTTGTAGAGAAGCTGAATTTATTCAGTGTTATTCAGAGGTAGTCTCAGACAGCAAAGCAAAACTTGAAAAGCAGATTTCCCCCTGGCTTTTGAAAAACCTCTCTTCTCTTTTTTGTGACTGTTCTTTGGGAATTGGACTTTATGGGTTCTAAAATGTAAATTCAGAAAGAAATGAATGTGTAATTGTTGCTTCATTATCTTGTGTCATTCTTGGCTTTGGCTCTCCAAGTGGAAGCATTTCAATTGCAAGTAGACTTATATTGAATGCTGATGTTCTTTCCTGTCTTCCACCTGTGATGAGGCCTTGTTTTACTGATGTGGCTGGCCCTTGCCAAGGTCCTTCAGCACCTCAAAAGCAGATTGTGAGATCCACACATATCTGCACCTAGCATGATTTTTTTTTTTTTTTAAGACACAGCATCTCACTATGTTGACCCACACTGGCCTTGAACTCTTAAACTCAAGAGATCCTCCCACTTCGACCTCCTGAGTAGTGGAGGCTACAGGTGCGCACCACCACACCCAGCAATTAGCATGGTTTTGTCGTTGGCGGTATATGCTCTAGAGCAGGAGTTGGCAAACATTTTCTGTAAAGGGCCACGGAGTAAATATTTTAGGCATTGTGGGCCATAAGGTCTCTTATTGCAACGACTCAACTCTGCTGCTGTGGCATTAACACAGCTATAAGCAAAACATAATGAATGATCTTGTCTGTGTTTCCGTAAACATAGGGACTAAAATTTGAATTTTGTGAAATTGTTATGTAGCACAAAATATTATTCTTTTTAAAATGTGAAAATCATCCTTAGCACGTCGGCTGTTAAAAAACAGCCGGTAGGCCAGGCGCGGTGGCTCAAGCCTGTAATCCCAGCACTTTGGGAGGCAGAGACGGGCGGATCACGAGATCAGGAGATCGAGACCATCCCAACATGGGCTAACATGGTGAAACCCCGTCTCCACTGAAAAATACAAAAAACTAGCCGGGCGAGGTGGCGGGCGCCCGTAGTCCCAGCTACTCGGGAGGCTGAGGCAGGAGAATGGCATAAACCCGGGAGGCGGAGCTTGCAGTGAGCTGAGATCCGGCCACTGCACTCCAGCCTGGGCGACAGAGCAAGACTCCGTCTCAAAAAAAAAAAAAAAACCAGCCGGTAGGCTGGATTCAATCACAAGAAATGTAGTCTGACTTCTTCTACTCAAGGCATCTCAGGGTCCTAATGCTGGTTCTGTCACTTCACAACTGTGTGACCTTGAACAAGTTAATTCACCCAAATTACCCTCAGTTTCTTTACCTGGCCAATAAAATAGGTTGGTGTGGAAATTTCAATATAAATCTCTTCGAACACTGCCTGCCATATAGTAAGCATTCAATAAATGGTAGGTATTATTAATATTCCTACCTCCAAAAACATCTTTGTTTTATCTTTTCAGAGATTAAACTCAGATTACTTTGGTACGTGGTTTTGAATTGAGTTAGGTTTGTTCTTTTTCAAAGTTTGTTTTCAGCTTACTTTTCCCTTCACGAGCCTTCCATGCCCTTAGTAAATGATTGATTCCGATAAGACACACAGAGTATTTCAAAGGTCTCTTTGAAATATTAATTATTTAAAATATCGAATGTGAGATTTTTTTTTTCCAGAGGCATAAACAGTGGTTTTTCTGGTAAGTGTTAACCTTCAGGTTTATTGGGTGCTTGTTTATTTATAGAATGTGTAATTTTCATCTCTCAATCTTCTAGCATATAGGTAGCTGGGAAAAAATGAATACACATAAACTTTTTTTTAACCACCATTTGCTATCAAACTCTCTTTTGCAAAGTGTCAAAAGGTGCTTTTGGCTGAAATTTTCTTCATTGAAACTCTACCATTAGAAATAACAAGCTTCTCTTTAAGATATACATACATTAGGGAAAGTTAACTCACCGATTCAGTTCCCCTAACAAACTTTTAGGTAACACCTACCATGTAGACATTTTGGGAGAAATTGCTTCATCCATCCTTCATCATTTATCAGTTTGGGGTATAATATCCACTTATGACCCCTCATACAGTATTTATTCCATGACAAAATGTATCTAAAACATTAATTTTAAAAGTATTTAGGAAGAGTAGTATTCACTATGAAGTTTATCTGGGATTTGGTGATTTACCTCACTATAGGAAACTGTTAATTACCCGTTCTGGCAAGGAGATGAGATAATAGAATGAATGAACTCTCTAACCGACATATTCCCCTATGCTTTTAACTTTAATTGCTCTGAGATTAATTTTCTTTTTGGTGGATACCACTGTGCAAGGCCTCAACCTGGGAATGTAATGTTTTTCTGTTTTGTTTTACAAACTTTCAACTACTGCATAATGTAATTGCTATACTGCCCCTAGCTCATCCTGTGGATTCTGGTAATTTCTTCTAAGCTCCTGTGTCCTCTTTTCCGTCTTGAAAGTTTTCTTCTTTTGAATAAGAGCATCTGCCTTCATTATTTTCCATAGAACTTTATACTTTCTATTTATGCCCTCTTCTAATCTCTTTGGAATATCTTGATTTTGTTAAACACTTTCTGGCTGTAAATAACTTCATAGACTATTATCTTAGTTACCATCTGTTGATTTTCCAAGTCACCATTAACTCCATTCTTCACTCACTTCCAATTAAACCACAAACTAACAAAAACCTCCTGTCGGCTAGAGGCTTTCTAGGTGCTTGTGGACTGAAATATAAGTTGCTTAGGCTTTTATGATGACTATTGACACAGTGCTTTGCCAAATGGTTTGATTTCTCTAATTTCTGACTCATTTATGGTTTTACTATTACTCTTACTGATAGATATTAAGGTCTTGCAGAGCAATGTGTTATTTTCACCATATCGTGGTAACCTTTTACTTAGTCTTTATTATCTCCTATTGTTTCATGTTAAATTCTAAGTTATTTGTCAGCCCTGGGCCGTCATGTTTGTTAGATCTCAGAGAAGGAGTTTTTGTTTTCCTCTTCTTTAATAAATGAGCAGTCTTCCAATTTTGCATTATCTACAAATCTGTATATCTTGCAGCACATTCTTAATCTGGACCATGATAGATACTGTGAAAAAGATTGAATCTAGCACTAGTTTTTCTTGCGCTCCACTTGTCATCGCCTTCTTATGCTGTCAACTTCCATTTACTACTGCTGATGACTTTGCTCGCAAAACAATTCTACATTTCTATTTATTCTTTTACCAATAATGACCAAATTGACCATCGGACTTTGCCTAGAGTTCTATGCAGAATAATATTTGTCACTGCAAATTAAATTGTATTTGTCACATAATTGATTTCTCTCCCAATCTGGTCCATTTCGCATACTACCGTGAGGCTGATCTTAAATGCCACCTTTGTCACATCACTGTCCTGTTGAAGATCAATCAGTAGGTTTTTAGAGTCCATTGAAGCACATTCAAGTTTCTTAAAATGATATCCAAGCTCCTTTAGAACTTTGCTCTGATCTTACCTATCCAACTGTAACTCCTGTATCTTTCATCTCTATTTCTCCTCTCATGCTTTATCATGGATACCATCCATATTTTATTTCAGGTGGCTATACTGATTCAAAATGGCCTCAACTCTTTTTACCCCCTTAAAATTATGTGCTATGAATAGGCAAAACTAATATATGATGATAGATATTCAGACATATGTTTCATCTGAGTGGTAGGGGCAAAAGAGAATTTTCTGGCGAGATGGAAATGTTCAGTATCATGATTGTGGTGGTAGTTACATGGATGTATGCATTTTTCAAGACTCTTCAAACTGTACAATTAGTATCTTTCCATTTCAACATTTGTAAATTTACACACACACACGTACACACACAGAGTGCACATGTATGTGCACTAGGAGTTCAGATATTTAGATTTATCTGTGAACCAGTATGGTCTGTTTTTGGTTTTTTTTTAATCTGTTTTTGTGCCTTTTACATGAAATTATAATGCCTAAAGTGCTCTAGAAATGTAATGTTTTCAGAGACTTAAGTCCCATTTCTTCCATGAAATCTTCCCCAACTCCTCAAGCCCACAGAAAGCATAGTTTTATTTTTTAAAATGATTTCATATATGCAAGTATTATCTCACATGGAAGGGTCCTACTTTCAGTAAGAAGCCTTTTGCTTCTATGGGATCATTTAACAGTGATTGGTTCATAGCAACTTTTTTCAACTTTGAGCAGCTCAACTTTTGCAGAAAACTTTAAATATACAATCGAGAATTAAAGGAGGCTATAACAGTGAATTAAAACCATTATGCCTGGGTTGTTAAGATTTTAAGGAATGATTTTTATAGTATTGGCTTTACTTTAGTAATTTTCAAGGTGTGATAAACTGGAATAGGGTCTTAGGGAATGAGAGAGTCCAGGGCACTTGGTGCTTGAGTTCCTAGAGGTGTAAGGGCTATTCTAATTAATAATGTTTGATAAAAAGGAAGGAGAGCACAGAGTAGTTTCAAAAACTATGAAGAGTCAGATATTTTGCCCTACTTGCATGCCAACAAGTTAGCTGGCTGCAGTGTCAGTGATGCCGGCAGAATACACAAGACTCCTGGGTCAGAGACACATAACTCTGTTATTCATGATACAGCAAGCAATATGAGCTTCACGTTCACATTGTTTTCCTCTGCCCTCCAACTCCCAGAGTTGGAAAGCAAACCTAGACCAGGGTTGCGAAGGCAAACCTAGGTGGATGCTGCACTCATGGTGGGTTTGTGTCATTGCTGAGGAATCCCATGCTTAGGGAACCCAAATCTTTTATGATGGACTGAACACAAACCTGCCTGACATTTGTCCTAGAGGGAGATATAACCTGTCTGCAAAGCAAATGAACGTGCTGTCTTCTCTAGAGGAAGACACTGTGTCTTCCAAGGTTGTTTTCTGTAAAAACATCCTTGAAAAGATAGTACAGAAAGGCCATCAGTGCCTCTGTTCAGAAAATGTGCAGAAATGTGAGAAACCCATAAAGAATTGTCTGTAAGTATGTACTAGGCAATAGAGAATAGGCTTGCACAAAGGTATTAGAGGTAATTAATTTACCTAGTGCTAATTGTAATCTGTATCATCTCTAAACCCTTTTGTGAAAATTAAGACAACACAACACAAGTAAATGCTGATACTGAAAATTAAGCAGCAGGCATTCGGCATCTAACTAAATGACAAATACTGTGGGAAACATGAAAAAGAAGGTACAACCCATGCCTTCTATTTGATCTGATGATAAGTAGCTCACGCAAAGCCCACAGACTGCATGCAGCCCACCTAACTCCTTAGTGATATCTGTGACTTTCAGGCTGATTAGAAAGTTTCTTCTAAAGTGTTACCTCTCAGATGTGCCCGTAAGTTATCATTTTAGTAGCTAAAAGCATTACCAAATTTTCCCTTGATATTCTTTCACTCAGTTAAATAGGTATTGTACGTTGTAAAAAACACATTTTTTGCACATGTGTTCAATAAAGTTTTTGTCTTTTTTAATGAAATAAATACATAAACAATTTTTTTTTCTTGAAGTTGAACTCGTAGGCCAAAAAAACTTACTCACTACTAGTTACATCTAAGTAAGAATTAATGGTTCTATGAACTTGGAAATTCTAAGTGAACTGTCAACCTCAAGTTAAATCACATACAAAATTTCACTGAAATCCATTCAAAATGAAGAATAACTTCTTTCAAAGGATCATGTTGACTCCCATTTTGTTTTAGGAAGACTAACTGAAATATAATCAATCCCATGATTATATTCATAAAACCTTGATTCAGTAAGCTTAGACATTTTACGAAAAACATTCAACTTCTTTGAAACTTATCATGGAGCAAAAGAAAAAGTAATGGGGGACTGAAGCCTGCATTTCTTTCCTTTAATACATCAGTGATATTTACAAAGATTTTTTTTTTTAGCATAACTATTTAGCATATGTATTCTCACAAGGGACAATATTACCTCAAAAGGGATGAATACTGGTTGTTGGGAATGTGGGTGGAAAAACATCTTAGATATTGCAATGGTTTGTAGCCTTCCAAAGGACCGCAGTACCTAAACAGATGTACAAGATATCTATGGCATTAAATGTTAACAGTAGGGGGCGTTAGAAAAAATATCTAAAAAGACTCCCAGTGGGAGGAAGACGATAATGAAAAAAGGTTGCGAGACACTGATCTAGCATAATATTTTGACAAGTACAGTGAGGTGGCAACTATTAAATTAAGCAAAGGTATTTATTTTTAATTCCTCTTGACTTTATTTATTTTGAGACAGGGTCTCACTCTGTCACCCAGACTGGAGTGCAGTGACACGCTCATGGCTCACTGCAGCCCCAACCTCCCAGGCTCAAGTGACCATCCCGCCCCAGCCTCCTGAGTATCTGGAACTATACAGTGCGCACGCGACCACACCCAACTATTTATTTATTTTTTTTGTATGTGTATTTTTTGTAAAGATGGGGTTTCACCATGTTGTTCAGGCCAGTCTCGAACTCCTGAGCTCAAGTGATCCTCCCACTTCAGCCTCCCAAAGTGCTGGGATTACAGGCGTGAGCCACCGTGCCCAGCCTCCTCTCAACTTTTTGTCATATTTGTTTTTTCATCTTTTTATCTAATTACAATATAATAGCATTAAATAATTTTAATAAAACAATATAATGATATACATTTTTATGTCTGCATATTATTTAGGTAAATCATAAATTTTTTTTCAGTAATTTGCATATATTTACTTTTCTACATAGTCTTTATAATTATCATTTTTGTAAGGATACATAAAATTTCACTTGTGCTGTCATCCTTGCCTTCTTGTACTTACATATCTCTAAAAATTCCTTCCCTGTCTTCTTTGCAATTCTGCTTCTCCTGACTGCCTGTTAAAAGTTGGGTTTCTCTGATTCTGGGGAGGGGATTAGGAAGACATTAGTCAAAAGACACAAAATTTCAGTTGGACAAGAGGAATAAGCTCAAGAGATCTATTGTACATCATGGTAACTGTAGTTAATAACAATATATTGTGTATTCAAAAATTGCTCAGAGATTTTAAGTATCTGACTACCAAAAAATGGTGACATATGTTAAATAGCTTGATTTATCCATTCCACAATGTGTATGTATATTAAAACATCATGGTGGGGTACGGTGGCTCATGCCTGTAATCCCAGCACTTTGGGAGGCCGAGGTTGACTGATCACTTGAGGTCAGGAGTTTGAGACCAGCCTGGCCAACATGGTGAAACTTTGTTTCTACTAAAAATACAAAAAAAAATTAGCTGGGCATGGTGGTGCACACTTGTAATCCCAGCTACTTGGGAGGCTGAGGCAGGAGAATCGCTTGAACTCGGGAGGTGGAGGTTGTAGTGAGTCTCAATTACACCACTGCACTCCAACCTCAGCAACAGAGGGAGACTCTGTCTCAACAAAAAAAAAAAGAAAGAAAAAAAGAAACCACATCATATACTGGGTGTGTGCGTATGTATAAAATTTTTACTTGTCAATTAATAATTCTTAAATATTTTTTTAAAAGTTGAGGTTCTCTGGAATTGCATCTTCTATTCTCTCCTCCTTCTAATATACTTTTTCAGGGTAGGTAATCTCATCCACCATCCAGTGACACCCAAATCTTTAACTCCAGCCCAGAGTTCACTCTTGCATTTCAGACCCACATTTCCAACTTCTTTTTCGTTATTTCTACTTGTATATTCCTTAGACATATCAAATAGATCACATTTTCACTTGTTTATCCCTGGTCATCTAAACTCCTCTCCTTAATCTCACCCTCCTTCTCCTGCCAGCTAAGTCCTATTGACTGTATTAATGCCTTCAAAATGTCCATCCCCTCCATTCACTTTGCTCTCTGGTTAGTTCAGGCTATGTGTTATTTAGACAATTACGCTATGCAATTAAAAATTTCCCTGCCTTTTTTTTTTTTTTTTTGAGATGGAGTCTCGCCTGCCTCACCCAGGCTGGATGGGAGTGCAGTGGCGTGATCTTAGCTCACCGCAACCTCCGCCTCCCAGGTTCAAGCGATTCTCCTGTCTCAACCTCCCAAGTAGCTGGGATTACAGGCGCCTGCCACCACGCCTGGCTAATTTTTTTTTTATTTTTAGTAGGGACGGGGGTTTTACCACGTTGGTCAGGCTGGTCTTGAACTGCTGACTTCAAGTGATTCTCCCGCTTCAGCCTCCCAAAGTGCTGGGATTACAGGTGTAAGCCACTGTGCCCGGCCAAAATTTCCCTGCCTTTTGTCTTGCCATCCTCTGAGTCATTCTCCACAATGCTGTCCAACAAGTCTTTCTAAAGAGTAAATCTGATCAGGTCACTTCCTATTGTTTATAGTTGATATGCCCAGTACAGTAGCCACCATCTGCATGTGGCTATTGTGTGCCTGAAATGTAACTAATCTGAATTGACATGTGCAGAAGTAAATATGTACTAGATTTCTAAGAGTTAATCTGATAAGAAGAATGTAAAATATATCATTTTGAAAATACATTTGGCTGAATGTTTACTTAATGTATTAAAAATTAATTTGGCCAGGTGAGGTAGCTCACATCTGAAATCCCAGTACTTTGGGAGGCTGAGGCAGGCAGACCACCTGAGGTCAGGAGTTCGAGACCAGCCTGGCCAACATGGTAAGACCCTGTCTCTACTAAAAATACAAAAATTAGCTAGGCGTGGTGGCGGGCGCCTGTAATCCTAGCTACTTGGGAGGCTGAGGCAGGAGAATTGCTTGAACCCAGGAGGTGGAGGTTGTAGTGAGCGGAGATCGCACCACGGCACTCCAGCCTGGGCAACAGAGCGAGACTCTGGCTCAAAAAGAAAAAAAAAAAAATTTACCTTTTTTTAATTTTTTTAGTATTACTACCAGAATATTTAGCATTATTTATGTGGTTCACATTTATGGCCTGTATTTTATACGTAGTGAATACTACCGGCTTATAGAATAGTGTTCAAGCCCCATATCGTAGAATTTTCATCTTTCATCATCTGGCCACTAATGCCTAGTTCATTTCAACTTCTGTCAGCTATTGAGCAAAGAGAACTGGGCTTGGTATCAGACTGATCTGAGTTCATACCTGGGCCTCTCCACCACAGTTGAAAAACATACAGTACTTATCCCAGTGTGTTGTGAGGATTAAAATATCTAACAACTGTAAAGTGTCTACTGCATACGATTTAATTCTCCCAGGTACATTCTAGCCATACCAAACTACCTTCAGGTCTTCTTTTTTTTTCCTATTGAAAAGAGCAGGTGGCCGGGCACAGTGGCTCCGCCTGTAATCCCAGCAGCACTTTAGAGGCTCGTGATCGCGACCAAGTCAGGAGATCGAGACCATCCTGGCTAACCCGGGTGAAACCCCGCCTCTACTAAAAAAAAAAATACAAAACAAATGGGTGAGGTGGGCGGCTTGCAGTCCCAGCTACTCGGGAGGCTGAGGCAGGAGAATACAAGAACTGGAGGCGGAGCTTGCAGTGAGCTGAGATCCGCCACTGCACTCCAGCCTGGGCGACAGAGCGAGACTCGCCTCAAAAAGAAAGAAAAGAGCAGGTGATACTTCAGATGTGTCTGTAACCTTAATGATTTTTTTTTTTTTCCAAGATGGAATCTCACTCTGTTGCCCAGGCTGGAGTGCAGCGGTACAATCTTGGCTCACTGTAACCTCTGCCTCCTGCACCAAGTTCAATGATTCTCTTTGCCTCAGCCTCCCGAGTGGCTGGGACTACAGGCGCCCACCACCACGCCTGGCTAATTTTACTTTTTAGTAGAGTCTGGATTTCACCATGTTGGTCAGGCTGATCTTGAACCCCTGACCTCAAGTGAGCCACCCACCTCAGCCTCCCAAAGTGCTAGGATTACAGGCAAGAGCCACCATGCGCCACCTCTTAATGAATGCTACAAGTACACTATCCCCCTTCCGTGTTTACTTAATGGGCTGTACTTCATTTTTCCTGTTTTCACCAAATATTAGACCTGAGAACCTCAGCGTTTCTCTTCATTTTTTTTTCATTCAATACCCCGTCCTAGAGAGTTTATTTTAAAAGAATAAATTATTATAACATTGAAGAAGTCTCAAATCAAACGCAGAACATAATCAAAAATGATTTTAGCTTGCTGTTATCCCATAAGAAAATGTATTTTCAGCTGGGTGCGGTGGCTCACGCCTGTAATCCTGGTATTTTGGGAGACCGAGGCGGGTGGATCACCTGAAGTCAGGAGTTCAAGACCAAGGCCTGATCAACATGGAGAAACCCCATCTCTACTAAAAATACAAAATCTAGCCAGGTGTGGTGGCGCATGCCTATAATCCCAGCTACTTGGGAGGCTGAGGCGGGAGAATCGCTTGAACCCCAGACGCAGAGGTTGTGGTGAGCCGAGATCGCACCATTGCACTCCAGCTTGGGCAACAAGAGCAAAACTCTGTCTCAAACTAAACTAAACTAAAATAAAATGTATTTTCATTTGTGATCTCATACCCCATAGTTAATTTTTTAAACAAAGTAGGATTTAGATTTAACTTTGGAGTAGCATCAGAAATAATGTCCTTTCCCTCTTCCCTCCTTCTTCTCTTAACCCTCTTGCCTGCAAATTGTCATCTGCCTCAGACTCACACATTTAGCTACCCTCAAGGTAGCCACCTATTTGGGGTCCTTTTCATCAGCTAGGCCAGTTAGGAAGAGCAGGCTGAGCTCACTGGGAATTATGCACAGTGTGGTAGAGGCTTTCTGACCATTGACACCTTGAGACAAACTCTAACAAATTTTAGAGGTGTTTTTCATGGCCAGAGTTGTCAAAGATAGGAGGAGGGTAAAATGTTTTAAATGCTGTTTCTGTTAGGAATTTCCACGAGCATCTTCTGAGCATCCCACTCATGGCTCCTTAACAGTTCTTTCCCACAGGAAAAGTGTAGACACACAACAGCATTCTAAAAAGGAAGTGGGACTCTGGCTGATGTCTCTAAAAGTTAAAATGTGGCCTTTCAGATAATGTGGTCACCTTTTCTTTATACGGTGTCAGCATCTCAAAATGGTAAAGGATATGGATTAGGTAATGCAAATGTGTTTTGCAAATAGTGTTTTCTAAAATAATTGCAGATGACGGTTGAATGCCGAAAGTATTAATACAATCAGTATTTAACCTTGTGTAACTCCGCTTCATCAAATCACGCCCTGCACATTGATTGCATTAAGCTGGGTCAGTGGTTTCTTGCTTAGGAATATCTTATAAGAATCTTAACAGGAAGGCAGCAGTAGCTGATCAGCTACTGTTTATTTGCATACTGAGCGTGTCATCAATAATACAAAAGACAAGGTCTTTAAGTTGAGAGAACAGTGGGATTGGCATGAATTTTGCTTAATGGTGCATAATAAGCAAAGTAGTCTGTGGTGCCAGAAACTGACAGGATCCATTATGTTAAAACAGATATATGTCTTTAATTTAGGGATATTATGTAAATCTGACAGGAGTTTTTCCCTTTATTTTCCTGTAGTTTAACTTTAATTGCTGCAAGATTAATTCTGATTTCTCCCTTTCACCAGAGGGTGATGAGACTGGCGTGATGGATAATCTTCTGGAAGCCCTACAATCAGGTGCAGCATTCAGAGACCGACGAAAGAGGATTCCAAGGAATCCAGGTAAAACACGTTCCACCTCACATAGTATTGTAAAATATGAATGTTCAGAGCAAAGTAGCAACACCAAAAAAAAAAAAAAATAAGGAAAATAAAAATACTTCTTCATGAAGACTTTTTTTAACAGTTGATCTCAGCTCATATGTGAAATCTCAGCAGGCATCTACATGATTGCAGGTTTCAACTTGGTAAATGTATCTTCAAATAACTATAGACTTTACAGCAAAAATCGGAAACCAGGACTCCCACTGTGTTTAATATTAAATATTTTAATTGTTATTTTATGAGCATGTGGTTTAGGTGGAAAGTAGTTTAAAACCATAAATGTAATTAAATCATTAAAAGTAATTGGCCCTAAGGATATCACATTAGCTATTCACAGGTAAGGAAACTGAGACAATGTTTGCTTCGAGAGACAGTTTTGGTTTTGCAGCTCAGTCTGTTCTCTGTGATCTATGTTAATAAAGGCAGGAGAGGCACAGATAATCCAAGATCCCCTCAAATCCCCAAGTTTTTGTTTTTGTATTTGATTAGTAGCAGTTAAAACCACACTATGAAAATAGATCTCAGGGGAAGAAAAAACATAAAAGAAGTAAAACAACCTCCCTCACCTAAGTGAACTAGAAAGTTGTCCACTTTCTCTGTTCATATCCTATGAAAGAAGTAAATAATGTAATAGCTCCTCTAAGGATAATCCAAGTAGGCTGAACTGTCTGCCTCCTCTCAGTAAGGTTTTCTATTTTTAGTTCGTATCTTTCTTGAAGTAAAGAAAGAAATTAGGTATGTTGGTTTTAAGACTCCTCTTCATGGGCTGTAAAGTTATATGGATAAGTAAATGAAAAATGGAAAATTAATAGTAAATATGTAAACTCTACTTCATTTAGATTAATAAGATTTGCCTTAAATAGCCTGCAATTCCAAAAATATTCTGTATTTGGACTGGAAGTTACCATGTGTCATTGAATGGAAATTGGTAGCTCTTAAAACCATTGTACTGCAACAAACGAGTGAGAGAAATGGGGCCCAGAACATAGTTGTCCAGGAAAGCTTTTGGCAGTGGTGACCTTGATGGCAGAAGACAATATAAGTTATATTCATCTTTTTCACATTTGGGTGAATCCTGGTGGATATTGGGTAACATTCTGCCTCTGCTATTTATGGATGATCCCTGAGAGACTAGCCTAAAGATAAGATTTGATTGAGAGGAAGGAAGTGTTTTGGTTGGAGTATAAGACTACTTTTATGTGTATGAATGCATCGTAGATGGCCTACAAAAAGGGTGGAAGACTGGAGGAAAAAAAGAATGGAAATCTGTATTTATAAGTTCATATTCATTTTTAAGGTAATGCTGCATGGCAGAATACCAGGAGCACTACTCACCTATAACTATGAGGCAGCCATTCCACTTATCCGCAGCCTTTGTCTGTAAATGAGAATCTTCTACCATGCCATCAGAAGCCCCTACTACCTCTTAAGGAAAATAAAAACCTTCACTGCTCTTTCTGGAACTATCAGAGCAATAGTAGTCAGTGAAAGGTGAACTGAAATAATTTTTGTATCAATTCTTTTCTCTGTTAAGCAGCTGATAAGTAAAAACATGTTATTCTGGGCCATAAAAGAACTGCCATAATTTTTCTAGGCTGTTTATTTTAAAAATGCACATTTGCTAAAGCCCTTGTCTGATTAGTCTCACACCTCATACTGATTCTAGAAAAACTGTACTTGGAGAGAGAGATCATTCCATGGGGTTTCTGTGAGTTTGGTACTCAAGGGAATATAGTGTTGTCAACTGTGAAACACCAAGAATATATTCACAAACTGCATAATTTTATAGTACTGATTCCAAGTAATCTAAATTGGGATTTCCTGTGGATTGTAGCTGGAGTGCCTCCATGAACACATAGGGTTAAAAATATCACTCCATTTAGCTGTGGCAGTTGTTCCAAGTGGCAGCAGCCAAAGCAAATGTCCAGAGGTAAAACGAAACTCCAAGGCAGGCAGTGGCAGTGGTTGGGAAAGCACCTTGGTTATCAGTAGAAAAGCTGGAAGTGAGGGAGAGGGGACAGAAGGCACAGAGTTTACAAGTCTGCCAAAAAACTCTGTCTGCCTCTTTCTAGAAGAAGCGGAACCAGGGACTTTACAGATTTCCTCCTTGCCTCAGCCCTTCCTAGCTAGATCATCTTTTCCTGCTAGTCCTCTGTTATTTTTACTTTCTTGGGCACCTGATTTGTTTCCTTTCCAAGATCCCATTGACTTGGTATTGTTACACTTTCCCTGTTCAACACTGACATCCTTGATCTTTTCCAACAACCTCCACTTCAGTATGATGAGATAAAAGCAGAAAAGCCAAATTATAAAGAAGGCTATTTTCCCCCAAGTAAAGTAAAATAAAAGGAAAATCCAAAAAAACTCTAAAATCAGAGTCAACCACAATCAGCAAAGATGTTCTTACTGCTCTGCTTGCCATTTTCATTACCATCACTTATAGATGGGAATTACTGTTATGTAAAATACAGAGCTCTACCATTGTGTTTCTAATTGTAATCTTTTTATTTATTATTTATTTATTATTATTTTTTGAGATGGAGTCTTGCCCTGTTGCCCAGGCTGGAGTACAGTGGCGCGATCTCGGCCCACTGCAACCTCCACTTCCCGGGTTCAAGAGATTCTCGTGCCTCAGTCTCCCCAGTATCTGGGATTACAGGAACGTACCACCATGCCCAGCTAATTGTTGTATTTATATTTTCTTCTTCTTCTTTTTTTTTCATGTTTATATTTTGAGACAGAGTCTCTCTCTGTCACCCAGGCTGCAGTGCAGTGGCATGATCTCGGCTCACTGCAGCCTCCACCTCCTGGGTTCAAGTGATTCTGCTGCCTCAGCCTCCTGAGTAGCTGGGACTACAGGTGCCTGCCACCACGCCTAACTAGTTTTTGTATTTTTAGTAGAGATGGTGTTTCGCCAGGTTGGCCCAGCTGGCCTCAAACTCCTGACTCGTGATCCACCCACCTCGGCCTCCCAAAGTGCTGGGATTACACGCATGAGCCACCCATGCCCAGCCAAATTGTTGTATTTTTAGTAGAGATGGGGTTTCGCCCTATTGCCTAGGCTGGTCTCAAACTCCTGACCTCAGGTGATTTGCCCACCCGGGCCTCCCAAAGTGCTGGGAGTACAGGTGTGAGCCACCGTGCCCAGCCATCTAATTGTAATGTTTTTAATTTTATATGTAAACAAAATAAGGTGATAGTCTGTATTCTTCATTAGAAAATCAAAATGTTAATAAATGGTATGATTAGTTGCCTAAATTATAAATCGCCCACTCAGAGCCTGTGCCCCCTACCCAAGACCTACCATGTTTAGTAACTTAGAAGGAGCTTCCAAATATTGCATCCAGCCCATTCAGCAGAATGTGCTGTTTCAGTTAAGTACCAAAAGACATTTCAAGGCAGACTATCATATCGGTAATGATAATTGAAAAAATTTTTTTAAATAAGAAACAAACAAAAAGGCTGGGCATGGTGGCTCACGCCTACAATCCCAGCACTTTGGGAGGCCGAGGTGAGAGGATCATCTGTAGTCCCAGCTACTCAGGAGGCTGAGTGGGAGGATTGCTTGAGCCCGGTAGGCAGACGTTGCAGTGAGTAGAGATCATGCCACTGCATTCCAGCCTGGATGACAGAGCCAGACCCTGACTCAAAAAAAAGAAAAAAGAAAATATTAACTGGTGTATCACAGCCCCCAAAGAGTTGAAATGTACACAGGTAATAAATAGTGACGCTGGTTGTACTGGTGCATACTAGCTGAATATTAACCCAGATCACAAGCTTTGCTGGTGTCAAAATCAGAGATTAGGAAATGAGCCCCTAAATATTCATTTATTGTACATCTGCTGTGTAAAAGGTACTATGCTATACATGACGAGGGAAGATGTAGAAATAATTAAGATAAGATTTCCTTTAATTATAAGACCCTGTGTATTATAGGAACCATAAGAAGCACAGAAAGAATACAGAATAAGTAAGGCAGAAGATAGTAAGTATCATACAAGAGGTGTTAATAACATACTTCGTGACTTCAGAGGATGGGACTAGCATGCATTATCAGATATATCAGAAAAACAATCATGGAGGAAAAGACTGAAGGATGGGTTGGGATTCCAACAGTGAGAGCTGGAGTTGGGGATAGTGGGCATTTTAGTCAAAAGAAATGTCATTACGAAAAACAGAGGCAAGAAAGTTCAAAGCATTTTTCAACAATGGCAAACAGTACAGAAAGAAAATAGGATATATATAGTATAGAAGTATAGAGGTAATTCTGGAAAATTAGGTTGGCTTCATATCATGGAGTGCTTGAATGAGTGACTAAGGTGTTAACTTATAATTCTTTAAGCAATGGGGATTTATTGAAGGTGTTTAAGCAGTGGAGGGTAGCCGGGCGAGGTGGCGGGCGCCTGTAGTCCCAGCTACTCGGGAGGCTGAGGCCGGAGAATGGCGTGAACCCGGGAGGCGGAGCTTGCAGTGAGCTGAGATCCGGCCACTGCACTCCAGCCTGGGCTACAGAGCGAGACTCCGTCTCAAAAAAAAAAAAAAAAAAAAAAACCTTAAAGCAGTGGAGGGACACAATCAAAGTTATGCATTAGAACATTTAATCTAAAGGAGTATAAGTATTCAATTAGGAGTCTATTGTCATATTCTTAGTTGGAGATAATTTAGAGGGAGAGGAGTAGTCAAGAGGCAACCATAACCCTACAGCTTTGAGTATGACTGGCTAAGAAGACGGTTGGGTTACTAAACTATTATTATTTTATTATTTTATTTTATTTTATTTTTTTGAGAACGAGTCTCACTCTGTCACCAGGCTGGAGTGCATTGGCGTGATCTCGGCTCACTGCAACCTCCACCTCCCAAGTTCAAGCAGTTCTCCAGCCTCAGCCTCCAGAGTGGCTGGGATTACAGGCATGAACCACACCCAGCTAATTTTTTTTATTTTTAGTAGAGATGAGGTTTCATCATATTGGCAAGGATGGTCTTGATCTCCTGACCTCGTGATCTGCCAGCCTTAGCCTCCCAAAGTGCTGGGACTACAGGTGTGAGCCACCGCACCCGGACGTAAGGTTACTAAACTATTAAGATCAAGAAAAGGAGGTGATAGTAGAAGAAGGTAAATTCAGTTTTGGGTGAGTTAAACTGAAAGTGATAGCAGAAAGTTGAGGTCAGGATGTCCAGAAGGTTCTTGGAAATATAGATTTCATGACAAAATGGATTCTTGAGTGTTCTGGATATAGTGTGGATAGGGGAAGGGATTGTTATAGGGATTTTTAAGAGAAAAGAAAACCAAAGACAGAGCCTTGAAAACGCCTTCACTAAGGGGCCAAAAGAAGATTAGACAAGGAGCAATTGGGCAGGTAGGAGGAGAATCCAGACATTATTGTCCTAGAAACAAAGGAAGAGGGAAGTACTAAGAAGGCAGGAGAGGTGAACATTTTTAACAATGACATATGCTCTGGTGGAATAAAAAAGGGTAAAAACCAATGATTTGCTATTTGGGAGCTTTCTAATGACTTTTTGAAGAGCATCCTTTCAATATTGTGATGGAACTGAGAAGAGAATACAGAGCTATGCAGAGTAGATGGTGAGGCTATAGGGAAAGGTCATATTCATTCAACAGTTGAGCAATCTTATTGAATGCCTCCTCAGTGCATTATACTGAGTAAGGTACCGAGGATACAAAATCAAACGGGAGCCTAGAGGAGCTCACATACTGTTTGGGAAAACATGAATATAAACCATGTGATCAAATTACAATGCGGTCTTCTATATGCTGTAATAGAGATAGGAACAGTAAGCCTGTGCAGCATAGGAGTTAGAGTAACCACTCCCAACCACCCACCTCTCTCCTTTGTGTCTACATAATATGGGCTATTCTTTCTAGCAGTTCGGTGGGTGAGAGGTACATCTCGTTTTTCCTTAACAACCTAGTATGGATTTATCTTCTGTGAATTTTGCTAAACCTTTCTTGATCCTGTGTTGTTACAGCCTTTGTTACCACATAAGATAATAAGTTGCCTATGTTTACCATCTACTTTGTAAAGAATTGCCCGTCAGGATTCCTGACTGTGTCATTGTAAGATCAAAGATAAGCTTTGGAGGAAAAAGAAGCACAGAGAGAGACACCTTGCGGGAGTGAAAACCACTCTTAAAATACAAATACACAACTCCACTTCTGTTTTATTGCCAAATAGCTATAGATACTTAGAGCTTGCTTCTCTTTCTTCAACCAACCCGACCTTTTTATTCTTTGCCCACTGTAAGTAAATATAAATGGGCTTCTCAGCAATAGGTGGATATCTAACTTAGCATTTTGGCTATGACTGGATTTTGATCTATAGTTCTAGACATTAAAAAAAACACACAAGAGAAGCATTATGAAGAAATGAAACCAGGAAACAATAAATGTATTTTGGTTTTAGAACCGCACAGGGCAACCAAGAAAACTAAATTTCACAAATCAGGGGCAACTCAGGAGACGCATGATCCTAGTTTTATGTATCAGCAAGATAACAGTATAAATGAGAAGGTATGATTCACCATTTGAGAACAGATAGAGGACAAGAAACAATGTTATACAACAGAGGAAAAGAAACCTCTCTATGTATTAGGGAAGAATAATTTCACAGCAAAACAAAACCCACATTGCCCCAGGCCTCACTGCCTCACGTAAATAACAAAACTCAAATTTTGCTGGCTCTTGTCTCCACATACACATTCAGGACCTCAGCTGCTATAAGGGCTCTCTGAAACGTTTCTGGGAGTTACCAGGGGGCATTTCACAGAAACAAGCACACACCACTGTTCCTCCACCTCTGCTACAATACCATGCATTTCTACACTTGCTGTCTTCACGCCAGAATTGGACAGTGGTCATTGACAAAGTAGGGGGGAAATGCCTCTCTCTTTTCTCTTAGTGTGGCACTCCACCTGTGTACCAAGTAGTACTGCTTATACCTCAGAGTATTACAAATCATTTTAGAGAAAGAGCTTTCAATTTTAAATGACACCCTCCCCCGTCCACCGTCACATGGGATTTGACCCAAGATGGCAAGAGCCAAAGATAAGCTCATAACAGATCCCATGTAATACTCAGCATTATCTTGATAACCAAGGTCTGTTGTGGTTTTGTGCTTGTTTTGTTTTATTATTACTAGGTCATGCTGGTCATTCATTGCAAGCTGTTTACTTCTTTCTCCCTGAAGATGAGTTCTTCTTCATGAACTTTCTCAGTCTCTGTTTTATAAATGTCAGAATCTTATACTAGCACACTAATCCCCATGGTAGTCTATAGTACATTCATTATACTGTAATATACAATTAAAATCTGGTTTTAAAAAGTAATGCAAAGAAATAAATAAAAGCATGACATTCATCCAAGTAATACTTATTAATCAAATACTAGGGGCCAGGTAACAGTGCTAGGGCCTTGGAGTACAAATGTGGGTCTTGCCCTTAAAAACTCAGATTCTCATGGTGAAAGACATGTGATGTAAATTTCATAATATAAATGTACAAAAAGTGCTAAAAAGAGCAACTAACTGCCTGGAGAATTCAAGAGAGGCTTCATGATGAAAGTGGCCTTTGATCTGAGTTTGGAAGGGTGAATAGTAGTTTGGGGGAAAACAAGAGGAATAGGCTTTTCAGATAAAGGAAATGACGAAAACATGTGATGGAGATATGAAAGAGTAAAATGGCAATGACAAAAAGTTAGTTTGTTGTAGCAAAGAGCCAGCAGGGGGTTTAAAGTAAAGGATTACATGATTTTACACACACACACACACACACACACACACACACACACACACGTAAATGAGGTTGAGGCTGGGGATTGATTTTGGGGACATCTGCACATATATCTGTTTACTGAAACCTTAGGATCACCCAGAAAGAACATGTCAAATGAGAGGGTTGAGGATGGTACATTTGGGAATTATAATATTTAAGAGGCAAATAGAGAAATCAACAAAGGATACTCAGAAAAAGGAAAAAAAAATGGAAAGGGAAGAAGAGAAGCAGTAAAAAGTGGTACCTAAGAGCTGGGCATGGTGGCATGTGCCTATAATCCCAACTGGTAAGAGGAATGCTTGAGCCCAGGAATTTGAGACCAGCCTGGGCAACATAGTGAGACCCTCTCTTAAAAAAAAAAATAGTAGTACCTGGAAGACCAAGAGTAGATAAAATTTCAGAACGGAGAATTAGTCAACATTGTCACATTCTATAGAAAAGCTAGGCGGAATGACAACTGATAATTGATCAATGGGTTTTTCAACTAGCAGATTACACCTGACCTTTTCCCAAATACTTTCAGTACAGCTGTGAGGGCCAAGAGCCAGGTTCTTTTTTTTGTTTTTGTTTTTCTTTTGTTTTTTAGACAGAGTCTGACTCTGTCACCCAGGCTGTAGTGCAGTGGTGCGATCATCACTCGCTGCAGCCTCAGACTCCCAAGCTCAGGTGATCCTCCCACCTCAGCCTTCTGAGTAACTGGGATGACAGGTGCATGCCACCATGCCCAGCTATTTTTTTTTTCTTTTTTTTTTTTTCTGTAGAGATTGGGTTTCATCATGCTGCCCGAGCTGGTCTCAAACGTTTGGGCCCAAGCCATCTGCCCGCCTCAGCCTACCAAATTGCTGGGATTACAGGTGTAAGCCACCACACCACACCAAGAGCCAGAATATAATGCATTAAATAATGAAGAATATCTTTTATACCTTGAATGCTGAGATTTGAGGGAAAGACAAGTAGTTAGAAGACAATGAAAAGATAAATTGTGTCTCTTTTAGAGATTCTGACAGGAAACGCTAGATACTCCCAAGATCTTGAATGGAATTATCAATCACTAATAATTATGCCAAATTTTACTTTCAAACATGTGATGCCCCCCGCTTAATTCAGTTGCATTTGTTTAGCATACACTGTGTGATTCAGCTAAACTACCTTAGCATGCCTAGTGATTGGTAGTTGTGTGATATGTAATTCATAGCCTCCAATGTAGAGTTTTACTCTCATAAGTTAAAATGAAGAACATTTATGGCTCATACAGAGAGGGACTGGATTGAGGATAGAGGAGAGATATTCTTGAGTTAACTGGAGAGAAGAGGGTAGGATGGAAAAGGTGCCAAAAATGAATAGGAGCTGGGCACAGTGGCTCACACCTTTAATCCCAGCACTTCGTAGAGCCAAGGCAGGAGGATCTCTTGAGCCCAAGAGTTCAAGACTATCCTAGGCAACACAGGGAGACCTTATCTCTACAAAAATTTTTATTTGAAAATTAGCCAGGGGCAGGGCGCCGTGGTTCACGCCTGTTATCCCAGCATCCCAGCACTTTGGGAGGCCAAGGTGGGGGGATCTCGAGGTCAGGAGTTTGAGACCAGCCTAGCCACCATGGTGAAACCACATCTCTACTAAAAATACAAAAATTAGCTGGACTTGGTGGTGGGCGCCTATAATCCCAGCTACTTGGGCTGAGGCAGGAGAATCATTTGAACCCAGGAGATAGAGGTTGCAGTGAGCCAAGATCATGCCATTGCACTCCAGCCTGGGTGACAGGGCGAGACTCCGTCTCAAAAAAAAAAAAAAAAAAAAAAAAAGAAAAGAAAGTTAGCCAGGTGTGGTAGTACACACCTGTAGTCCAAGCTACTAGGAGGATGTGGTGGGAGGATCACTTGAGTCCAGGAGGTTGAGGCTGCAGTGAGCTGTGATCGTGCCACTGCATTCCAGCCCAGGTGACAGAGCCAGACTCTGTCTCAAAATAAAAGAGGGATGGGGGTTGGGTGGGGCCACCTTAAGAAAATCTTTGTCAACTTTTAGAATTAACTGGTTTGCACAGGGTGAAAGTCAGGAGAAGGTGGGTCATAGTACCTATGTAATTCTCTTGAGACGAGGGAAGGAGGTGGTTGAATAGGGGCAAATCAGATATCTTTATGCTAGCCACTTAGTTTTCTCAGCAGCATGAGTCCAGGAGTCTTGGAGAAGCGATAAACATTCAGGTGATAGTTAATAACATGAGGGTGGGTCAGATAATCTCGGGAGAATGAGTAGAGCAGCGATCCTAAGACAGAACCCTAGAGAAAACAAACATTTATGGCAGTGATTCTCAACCCTGGCCACACACTGGTATTACTTTGAGGTACTTCTGAGAAATATCCACGTCCAGTTCCTCTCTGAACCAATCAAATTGAAATCTATAGAATTGGAGCCTGGATAATAGCATGTTTAAAAATTATTTAGCCAATTTTAATGTGCCTACAAAGTTGAGAACCACCAATTTATGGGACTAGCTCAGAAGTTGGAGCCTATGAAAAAGAGCATGGGCCAGGCGTGGTTGCTCACGCCTGTAATCCCAGCACTTTGGGAGGCTGAGGTGGACAGATCACCTGAGGTCAGGAGTTCGACACCAGCCTGGCCAACATGGTGAAACCCTGTCTCTACTAAAAATACAAAAATTAGCAGGGTGTGGTGTCAGACACCTATAATCCCAGCCACTCGGGAGGCTGAGGCAGGAGAATCACTTGATCCTGGGAGGCAGAGGTTGCAGTGAGCCGAGATTGTGCCATTGCACTCCAGCCTGGGGGACAAGAGTGAGACTTCGTCTCAAAAAAAAACAAAAACAAAAAGAGAGCGTGAAGGTATTGCTTATGGAGATATGGGGAGAAGAAAGCTATTGTGGTATCACAGGGGCCAAAGGAGTAGAGCTTTTCAAAGAGAAAGGGCTTAATGACATCAAATGTAGCAGAGATTACATGGACATAGAATGTGGAATAATAGACATGGGAGACTGAGATAGGATGTAAGGGTAGGACGGAGTGAGAGATGAGAAATTACTTAATGGATATAATGGACATTATTTGGATGATGGTTACAATAAAAGCTCAGACTTCACCACTACAGGATATATCCATGTAACAAAACTGCCCTTGTACCCCTTAAATTTATACAAATCTATAAACATGTACCTGAGAGGATGAATAAAATAAGAATTGAAAAGGATCCACTGGATTTCACTAATAGAAATTCACTGGTGACCTTAGCCAAAACAGTTTCAGGAGAATCTGTTTGGAGGGAGGCGATAAGAAAGGGGTAGAAATAGGCTGGGAATGGTGGCTTGCGCCTGTAATCCCAGCACTTTGGGAGGCTGAGGCCAGAGGATCACCTGAGGTCAGGAGTTTGACACCAACCTGACCAACATGGAGAAACCCCGTTTCTACTAAAAATACAAAATTAGCCGAGCGTGGTGGCGCATGCCTGTAATCCCAGCTACTCAAGAGGCTAAGGCAGGAGAATCACTTGAACCTGGGAGTGCGGAGGTTGCGGTGAGCCGAGATCGCACCACTGCACTCCAGCCTAGGCAATAAGAGTGAAACTCCTTCTCAAAAAAAAGAAAAAAAACAAAGGGGTAAATGTCAGATTGCATTGAGTTCTCAAATGCTATTAATCTTTAAGACCACTTAATTTAGTATCTTTTTTTCATCACTTCATACGAATCTTGTGATGAAGTGTGTACCTGTATTGGTTATGTGATTTTTGTTTGTTTCTATTTTCTTTTTATTTTTAAATGAAAATTAAATTTTACTTTTGGGGCCGGGCGCGGTGGCTCACGCCTATAATCCCAGCACTTTGGGAGGCTGAGGCGGGCGGATCACAAGGTCAGGAGGTCGAGACCATCCTGGCCAATATGATGAAACCCCGTCTCTACTAAAACTACAAAAATTAGCCAGGCGTGGTGGTGCGTCCCTGTAATCCCAGCTACTCAGGAGGCTGAGGCAGGAGAATCACTTGAACCAGGAAGTCAGAGGTTGCAGTGAGCCTAGATCGCGCCACTGCTCTCTAGCCTGGTGACACAGCGAGACTTCGTCTCAAAAAAAAAAAAAAATTTTACTTTTGGGACAGACATACACATGTATTGGCTAATAAGATCTAGGTTTGCGTTAAGGAAGCTAGAAACTGAAGATTGCTATGTAGTCTATCCTTGATCACTCCTTGACAGTTAGAGAGCAAATTGAACATGGACCATTTATGCCCTATTTATATGCAAAATTGTTCTAGGTAAGTGTTGATGATGTTCACCATAGAAATTTCAATCACTCATTTGCTTGTCTGTTCTCCTACACAATATAATCAGCTCTGCTGCACATTTCCTCATTGGTGATCCCTGCAGGAAAGTAGGAGATAAGGTCAATTCTAGTTAATTTTTATGATAATATGATTATAGCAGGCTTTCTTTAGTTATTGGAGTATGGGATAAGTTAGGACAAACAATTATGCAGTGATAAATTTATCTTGATAGTTTTAAGTTCATTTCAAAAATTCACAGACATGCTAATGTTCGTAGCTAAGCTCACACAACTACCTGCTTATTTACAAACCTGCAATTCAGGAATAAATGGTTGGGATCTTATATGGCAAGTGCATGATGCCAGTCTAACAGGAGCAGACATTCTGTGCATTTGCAACTACAAAAACCAAAAAGATGTTCAACAGATTGTCATAAGTACCTTAAGATTTCTAGAAAATTAAGTGCTTTTACAACTAAAGGAAAATAAACATTTATTCTAATTGGTGGCCTTGATTATGGAAGTTTCTCTCATATAGGCTCATTTCTATATTATTAAAATTGTCCTAAATAGGGATAGGAAATTTTAAGCTTTGCTTGCTTTTACAGCAGAATCCATCTGCTTTCCCAGTGGACATCCCAAGACAACCAGATTTACCTGGACATGAATGTACTTCTGACCCTTCAATTTTCATTAAACCTTTGAATACTCTTCTTCTGTGTATTAAAATTTGAACCTTACTCCTGCTAGTTCCTTTTCTTGTGCCCATTAAAATGAAAGGAGTGGAAACTGACAGAAGGAAGGAAGAAAGCAGTGGGTATCTTAAACATCACAGTTGTTTTGTTTTGGGTTTTGTTGTTGTGATTGTTTGTTTGTTTTGAGGTAGGGTCTCCCTCTGTCACCCAGGCTGGAGCACAATGGCATGATCTTGGCTCATTGCAGCCTTGACTTCATAGGCTCAAGGGATTCTCCCCCACTGCCCCTCAACCCCACCCCCAGCCTCCCGAGTAGCTGGAACTATGGGCTCACGGCACTGTGCCTGGCTAATTTTAAATGTTTTTGTAGAGACAGAGTCTCACTATGTTGCCCATGCTGGTGTCGAACTCCTGGGCTCAAGCAGTTCCTCTGCCTCGGCCTCTAAGAGTGCTAAGATTACAAGCATGAACCACTGCATTCAGCCCACAGTACCCTTTTGAGATTCCAGTTCTTGTATTATTTCTTGGTATCTTCTGCATTTGCAAAATACCTTGAATCTAAGATAGTGCCTCACCTATTCCAGGAAGCCTTTTAAAGTTATGCTCAATGTCAACTCTCTTAAAGATATATTAATAGATGATACAAAGTATTAAAATACTATGCTTATAACTATATTTTGCTATTAAAAGATTGTGATTTATTTTTGGCATCTAGCACATAATTCAATGTAGCATATGCTTTTGATAACTGCTTGTTGAATACTTTACAATTATTTTTAAAAGATTGAATCTACACAAAAGCCTTTTTAATATATTATACCTAAAGCTGTCTCTAAAGTTTGAAATTTGAGGGATGGAGGAAATAGAAATTTTATTCTACATCACTGTAAATGAAATCCCATTAAGGCTGAGTGTTTGTGAGCAACCTCGCATGTCCTGTGTATGTTACCTTCACGTGACCTTTCTGGTCAGTAATGCTTATGCTTGACAAGTAAAGAAAAATGCCAACTTTATATAAAAAACACAATATAGCTGTATGCCATTACTCTTATTCTTATATTCATTGTGTTCGCATTTGACTGCTACCTCTATGTCATTCTCAACTCAAATCATGCTTTGTTCCACTCCCACATGGCTACTTAGAGGGCAAATTCCTAAATACTGCCAGAGAAAATAAGAATAGAGTGACAAAAATACCCTTTTGTTTCAGCTTTACATATCTTCTCATCAGTCTTTGCAAATACTATTATGCAATACTGTTATGAAATAGAAGTTAGTGAGTTTCTTTAGAATATCAGTAATTAATTGCTTTTCCAACTGTAATACTTATTTGCTCGGGAGACAAGATCTTTCTCGTTTAAGGGTTTTATTCAGTTCTACGTAATAGTGTGTAAGACTATTACAAGGATTTGATCTGTTTGTTTGAGGGACTTCTGGAATCCAGGATGGTATTTTCCCTTTCCACTTGGGAAGGTTTTAGCTTCAGATTTTAGGTTTACTGGTCTGTTCTATTGTTTGTCTAGCATAGATGTAGTATACCACAAGCAATACAATACTCTCTGGGCAATGAACAGGAATTTTTTTTTTTTATTTCATACATTATTCACAGCTCTGCAGTGGTTTCAGAAAGTCAGTGTATATCCTGGACACAAAGAAATGAAAAACACAAAAACAAGGATATGATTTTCATATAGTTCTTTGGAAAGTTAATACTATTGTGCATGGATTTCATTTTTATTTCAGTTATAATACCTGTTAGAGCTTTAGCAGCCTCATAACTATTAATCAAAAGTGTACATGTTTATCTTTTTTCATAATAAACCGATAGATTATCTTCAAATACTTGGATCTGAACTATGAAGGAATGTTTGTATCAGGAGGGGTAAGCAATATGATTTGCTGTGGATAATCCAGTGTTTATTTTAATTATGTTTGTGACATCATCTCAGTTGTCTATATCAGTACTACCTTATGTGGCAGAGATCATGAGAAATGACAGCGCTTTGTACATAAAATTTGTGGATTTAATTCTGTTGTCATATCATCAACCATAAACAATCATGAATTGAAAAGAAAAAGGACTTCAGAAAGTACTTTTCTAGTACATAGATTTTATTTTATGGTCCAAATTTAAACAAACTATTTTGCACCTGGAAGAACATTAAAGTAAGCTCAGTTAGTAGTCCTAAAAACTCAGAACATGGAAGCACCGAGATGATGCCCATCCTTAGTGACTGGGTGTAGTAAATTAGTGAGTAATGGGCCAAGATAGAAAATAAATTTAGAAATGAAGTTCCAACATCATGTGCTTCTAGGAAATTATTAGAGAATCTTTTACATGTTGAATTTCCATGGGATACAGGTTGGGAAGGACAAATGGGAAGAAATATGTCACATCTAGCAATTTAAATAATTTTTTTCATTGCCATAAACAGTATTGATCAGTTTGCATGGCTTATTTAGAACTGAAACTTCCTGGCAGAGGAAGATGCAAAGCATTGAGAAAGTATTATGGGCAAGTTGAATGCTGTCCACACAGATTGTGAGCATTATAGATTATCCCTTTTTCACTTTTTTTCCTACTTCCCATGCTTTATGGCCCTGAGGCTTTTTGCACACCACTTTCCTCACTTTGTTCTCCTGTTTCAGAATCATTTTGTTTTATCTGTTTATCTCCCTCACAACACTGTTTTTTTTTTTCCTTTTTTTTTTTTTTTTTTTTTTTTTGAGCGGGAGTCTCGCTCTGTTACCCAGGCAACAGAGTGCAGTGGCGCAATCTCGGCTCACTGCAACCTCTGTCCCCAGGGTTAAAGAGATTCTCGTGTCACAGCTTCCTGAGTAGCTGGGATTACAGGCGCCCGCCACCATGCCCAGCTAATTTTTCTTGGTTTTTTGTTTTGTTTTGTTTTGGTTTGTTTTTTTTTTGTATTTTTAGTGGAGACGGGTTTTCACCATGTTGGCCAGGCTAGTTTCGAACTCCTGACCTCAGGTGATCTGCCTGCCTCGGCCTCCCAAAGTGCTGGGATTACAGGTGTGAGCCACGTGCCCGGCCCCTCACAACACTGTTTTTCACCTCCCTTGCCCCAACCTGATATTCTACACATTAGTTGTGGGTAAGAAAAACTGGGGGGAAGAATCAGGAAAATATAGTTGCTTAAGCATTGTTTGAAGTCTTTTATCTCCCTTAAGTCTCAGCATTCTGTCTGGTTTATGGGGGTGGGGGGAAAAACAAGAGCGACGATACACACTACTCCAAATAAACCCTCTCTTAATTTATGTAAAATTGTTCTAATCTTGGTGGGGGTGGGGGGAGAAATGTTTTAAAGGGATAGAGAAAAATTCCTGGATGAAATTCTTGCTTCCCAGCCTTTTTGGAATTATGACCTCATCACCACTGGAGTTTACAAGTGTTTGTGATAGTGAGTAAGACATCAAGTAGATAATTAACCTTTTGTATTTCTATGTTAATGATTTCATCAATTAGTATACACAATTGCAAAATGACTACATAATTATTTTGCTCTCAAAAAAGTCTACACTCTTAAAAAAACTTTAAAGGGAAAAAATATCTTTTCATAAAAGTTCCTCAAACCACAGTGCATATTTATTTACATTTGACAAGTGTGAATGTGTTTAATGAAAAGGAAAAAATCCTGTATTTCAATAGGTAGAACAGGTTGGTAGGTTTAGCATTTTTTATTTTTGTCTCTCCAAATTCAGTCAAAATAGTTCTTATTAAAACAAGTCATACTTAAATTCTACTCTAAGGAGAGTTCTTTATTATTAAGGTGTGTAAAACAACAAAAAAAAATTTAAAGCACTTCCCTTATGACCTAATTGATATGTTAATGTTTTTCTCTAGTATTTTGAAAATGTACACCTATGTTCATCCACTTTTTTTTTTTTTTAACTTGGAGGCTTGCTCCAGTAAAAGTAGGACTCTGTAGTGCATGTGTTTATCTGTTTACCTAAACTGAAGTATGGCCCCAGGAAAATAGTATATTTGATTGATTGTGTGTTTTTTTAAAATCAAATCATGCAAATCATATTAATTATGCATAACTTCAAACTACTACTTAACTCCCATTCTTGACAATTAAATAGGTTTTTGTTCTCCTAATTGGCTGGGTTATAAAAGTTAAATGTTGAAAGAAAAATGAAAGAAGCTCAGTTTCGAAGTATGCCTTCTTTTCTGGGCCCTATAATATGTGGTACATGTCCTGGCATAATTGAAGGTAAAAAGGGTAGTGGTTAGTTGGAATTCATCACAGAGTATCACTTCCTCTGTGTCCAAAGCTGCTTTTGCACCAATTAGCTATGACCTTTTCTTCTAGCCTTGGGGTGTAAGATTACTAGAGGCAACAATTTCTGAAATATTTTCTTTCTAATATTAGTTTAATTTCCTTGCAGAACTAACTATTCTTTCATGGTTTCTGGTTTTCTTTTCTTTCTTTTTTTTTTTTCCTTCCGTCTGCTGCTTCTTTCCACTAAGCTGCTAAATCTTTTGCTGAGGAATTAAATGTAATGTTTCTAGAAACATTAATAGCTTGTGCCCTTTTCTGAGTGTCCTACTTCAGAAATATTGCAGCTGCAGTGGTATTACAGGCTATCATTTCTTCCTGTTTCTCTCAGCAGGGAAGTTCCAGCTTTAAGGTAGATCCGAGTTCTTTTATTCCTGGGCTAGGTCTCAGAGATTTTCTTTTTCTCAATGACGTGAATGCCTTAGTCAGGGTTTTAAAAGCCTATTGCTTCTTTGTCAACTTATTTCATGTTGGTTCACTATGCAGCTCACAGTAATAATGGAGACCGGGCAAGAGTATAAATGAATAATTACAAATCAAACCCTTCTATTGGAAAAGCAACCCAAAGCAGGAGGCTGTGTGAGTACTGTCATGGTAACCTCACCTCTAGAGATGGTGGGTGGTGCGTTAGCTCTGTATGTAACAGGGAAAATCCTCCACAGGCTGTAAAATGTTGAAAGCACAGCTAAAATAAAAACAAACCACTGTTACATTTTTTTACGGTAGTTTGGATAATAGGACTACAATGTGGCCAAATGAAAAGATTTTTTAATTTGACTTGCCTTTGGGGCAGAGAATGGCAGGGCTTTGTTGAGGCTCCCTCCCTTGTTTATTTCTTCCCCTCCAAAGCATGCTTTTTACATGGTTCTTCTTTCTTATCCCATTTCATTTGTCATTTTATTTGTTTTCAATTTAAATATCACGCTATTTATGAAACAGTCACTGCTTTTGAAGTTCATTTTACAGAGCTATAAGTTTTATTGAGACGAAAATAATTTTCTAAAAACATTAGTTGAGAAAATTAGTTAAATCTTTTTCAAATAATAAAAGAAGGCAGATTTAACTTATTCAATTTTGACATCTAATTTGAATCTTTTGTGCTTGTTGTCCTAAAAGCTACTACCACTTGTCAAATTTGAACAAGTGGAGAGAACAAAACAGACATAGTGGAATATTTTACTTAACTAGCTTTCAATTAATTTTAGATTACGCAGAACCACATCTTCATTATTAAAGTCAGAAATTCAATACGTATTCCAAATTGTTCTACTCTTCTAACTCCTTTAATAATGTCAAGATTTTGTAACAGGAAAACAAGGGAATTAATATTTTGTTATGGTATAAATGTTTTCCTTTCTAACCTAACATGAAATTAAAAATTATTTTTTCCCACACTTTTGACTCTTCATAGCTAATTGAAACAGAACTCACATGAGTAATTTCTATTACTGACTACTTGCCACTTAAGCCTCAATGGAAACCGAGCAAGAATATAAATGAATAATTACAAATCAAACCCTCCTTTTGGAAAAGCACCCCAAAGCAGGGGGCTGCTGTGTGAGTACTGTCATGGTAACCTCACCTTTATGGAAAGAGAAATAAAGTTTTGAAATAAAAGAAAATAAGCCTACTTTGAAAAGATTGTATATCATGAACAATTTTTGTGGCTTATATTTTCCTAAATAAGCTAGTTTTAAAACATATAAACACATTAAGTTGGAAGTGAATCTTACTAATGCCAGCACTAGTTATAATTCATGATTAGCACTGGGGCAAGCTGATAATCTGAAAATCTAACAGATTTTTACTGCTGTTTGTACCCATCTATGTCAACTGTACCAATGATAAAATAATAATCAAAGGACTGATGGCTTAATATAATAGCTATTGTGCTCTAAATATCTTTTATGCTTTGACATTAAATGTCTCTCTTGCCTTCGTATCTACTTTTAAAAATCTACTACCCATTCCTGATAGTATTTAACTGGAGTTATTAGTCCTTTGACAGTGCTGCATGCTATTGACAGTATCTTTTAATTTGCTTAATTTCCTGACATTTGCTATGTTAATTTTTTACTTTGGGACTTTTTAATGCCAGATTTGTGCTTAAAATAGAAAAGCCCTCTACTAATAAGATTTAGTCATATCACCTAAGTACTACAGAGTTGTCCCAGATGTAATAGGGAGAGATAAAGAAGGGATCACAGATAATAAGTTTGCCCTGCTTTCCCCACAAAGTTATTACTGCAAGCTGTAAGTCTCAGCTTTTATTGATAAATATAAATATGGGTTATGTAAGGAAAGCCTATGCCTATTTATAATAGCATTCAGATCTGGTGTTAGTAATTGCTTTAGGCCAGACCACTCCATAAACAGTCCCAAGGCAATTTGAAAACAGGTATTTGTTGCATAATCTGTTTTTATTACTAATGCTTTTTGTTTTATGATTTTTGTATTAAAGTAATGAAGCTAAATAATACTTTCTGGTTAACTAGCAGGTAAACAACTTTATGCAATATAGATGTATTATATTTTGTGAAACCACCGATGGTCATTCAAAGGGAAGATGGTTGGGAAGGGGTGGAGGAAGGTAGTATTTTCAACTAGCTACCAGGCTTTTAACAAAACAATTCCTATTATAATCCCAGAGAATTTCATCTGACTAAATCTCCACTCAAATGACAAGCAAGGAGTGAGAGCTGTAGCCAAAGGGACAAAGAGTGGGGGGAACCGGTGTCTGAATGAGTCCCACCATGGTGCCCTTTAGTGGGTCCCATTGTGCCCTGGGTTAGCACTTCTCACCATTGCTTATGAAAATACTCAGCATTGAATGATGCTGTATGCCTTACATTCTACTCACTAAAATTGCTTATGCAATGTCAATTGGCTATGGTATTTATCATTTACTGTCCTCTGCATTATAGAGCATGGTTAAGCCTAAGAAGCAGCTGCCTTTTTTTTAAGTGGATCAAGCGATTGTTATGTATTGTGTGAATATCAGTTCAAGTTTCTTGAGTGCTGTAGCATCTAGATGAAGGGTAGTAAATAAACATTAGGCTGTTAAAATAAAAAGACTTTTATGCGATTCTTCAAATTCTACATTGACTGGAAATAAATAGTGGCTATTGGACCCTTTTATTTTAATAAAATTTAGATATATCCACCTGCAGTGAGCACATATAAATCTGCACTTTAATGTTAATGGAAGTTAGGCATGGGTATCAAGAGGTAAAAATCCTAGAAGATATTATAAAATCATGTTATGTAGCTCAGTTTTTACTGTGGTTCAAATGTAAGGGGCATTCTACCTGCCATAAATTACTATGTATACAATCTTTAATCTACAACATCCTTGAATAAATAGCTTTAGAATCATAAGCGTGGTTAGTTTCTTTTAAAGTATAGGGAGGTGGTGAATGTATTTTAATTATAAAAGCCTCTTAGAAGATCTGACATGGTAAAAGGAACTATATTATGTGTACACGTATGTAGCTCCTTTGGTGTTTGGTAAGAGCACTAGGTGCCACCCTAGTATTCTTTCCCATTGTCTGCTCAGGCTGGTTTTTAGATCTGAGACTTTCTCATTCCGAAGCCCCCCACCTCCATATAACTTTTACCCTGATTCCTTCAATTGCATAGATTCTTTTCTTTGTCTTTTCATTTCCGAGGAGAATCTGGGAGCTCTTATGTCCCACAATTTACTGAAGTGCTATAATTATAGCCTTTATCTTTTATTAACATATCTACATACTATGCTTTTCTGTGGTAGCACAGAATATTAATGCAATTAGCACCATTCAGTAAGATGTACTATCCATTTTGAATGACAGCTTTAAGTCACAGGATAAGCCTTCTATACAATGGGCTACTTTTTTTTTTTTTTTTTTTTAAGGAATAAGGGAAGATTTGTAATTTTTAAGAAGTGAAAACTTCTAGAAAATGTTTTGTTGCTAATCCTCCCAACCCACCCAAAAAAGAGCAAGTTTTGACATTGAAACTTCAGGAAATCTTCATACTGATAGGATATTTTCCACACTTTAAAAAGTTAATCCTTAAGTTAATCACAATGAAGACACCCTGCTTATTTCCTACAGTGGCTAAGAAGATAAAGTGAGATGGTGAATGTGAAACTTCTTTGAAACTTTTAAAATATATTTATTTAAAATTTGAATAGAGCTTTAAAGTGTTTAAAGATTATTATCAATACTACATTAAATCAATGCCACTTAAACCCTTCAGTAGCTTTCCATTTCTTCTAGGAGAAATTTACATTTTTTGCAGTCGCTCCAAAGGCTCTGTGTGATCTGACATATATGTACATTACCTGCCTCCTCTCCAACAGTCCAACACTGTGAGGAAATGTGATATCCATTACATTTGAACCACAAGACTGTTGTTACATTAGAAAGGGAAGCATTGTTTTGGTGCAGATATCTTCCAGTATTCGTCTCTCAAGCTGAGTCTTTTTGGTAAAATTCAAGCAGGATTTTGATGTTAGAAGACATTATGCCAGATTTAAGTTGTATGATGATTGTTTTTGTGTTATTATGAAAATAGGTAAGTTGTTATTGGTTTCATTTATTTCTATTATACAATTGATTAAAATAATCAACAATTAAAATGTAAGCAAGGATTTATGGGGTGCTTAACTCATAGCAGTAAATATAGTATATTGAATTTACGGTTGCATTGCCTATTAGACACTTTCAATATAGAATAAGTCTGATATTTTCTAAATGGAGCAATTAGAACAAATCTTATTTTAAAGTATGCCTTTCCCCATACTCCATGTTCCAAATAATTATAAGAAAACCTACGGCTTCTGTTATTACAAGTTTACAAAGCAATAGAAATATTACCTGTAACCTGGCCTTCATAGTTGAACTTTAGACTTCTTTTTTTATGACTACATCTATAATGTGGAAAATGTTTTATTTTCTTAGCTAAGCTATGCTATTGTAGTAAAATTTTTGAAAGGAAAATTATTTTGGATCAAGGACAAGCAACTCCAGCTGTTCAATTGGTTTTTTATCTCATTATTTTTCAATCTAGGAAAAATATTTAAATATGTAACACCAATATTTTGCTCGGATAGATTGAAGCTTCAGATGTTTTAGTTAGAAATGGACTGCAAAAATAATATCTCTTAAAAAAAACATTATAGTCAAAGATGCATCTAAGAAATACAACTTGTTCATACATCTTATAGTATCTCTATAAAGATTTTCATCTCGTTTTTCTGATTGAAGTGTTCACTACTAGAGACAAATATAGTTTTAAGTCTTAATGATTAGAGGGGCTACAACCATCATAGCTCTATTAGAGGCAGAAATATAACATTAATATTTTAGTGCTTCATTTGCTTTCATGAAACTTATGAACAGAAGCTATCAGTGTCTAGGGTTTGTCTTCAAATGACAAATTTAGCATGCTGTAAAAAGTGATATTAGGACTTCCTACTGAGGTCATCTGGAGTTTGACCATCCTGAGAAATGATTATGGGTAGATTCTTATTCTCAAGTGCTAGAGGTTCTTCTTCTCTTTTTGTATTTGATTTTGGTGGTGACCAACATGGTTGTGAAAAGGAATTGCACCACATGAAGAAGGACACATGGAATTACAAATTGGTCAGTGCCCCTTTTCTAGTATTCCAGAATCATCTGACTAAAATGATTTTGTTTAGTTCCATTTTCTAAAAGTTAAAACACAAAATACAATGGATGTAGGCTTCTGAAGTGTTCTGAGTCACCCACGTGAAAAGTCATGGCTAAGATTGTTTATGTCCCTGGGACATAGTATGTCGTCAGTAAAGATTTCTGGAATGAATAAGTAACTTTTCCAAATAAATGCTCTATTTTATCAATTACATATCCCTCTTGTCTTCGTTCTTTTCTTGGCCAACTTCTTTGAAATGTACTACCATCATATATTTTTCTCTTTTAAAATATTTTCCATTATTAAAGATAATGTATGTTGATTGCAGAAAATGTGGGAATATGTAAAATTTAAAGACAAAGGAAAATATATAGTCTCAACATCCAGAAGCAACCACCTTTACATTTTGTTTTTTTCTTCTATCTTGTATTTCTATGCATATTTTACATTGTTCATACTATACTGTATACAAAGTTGTATATACTACTTTTCCATTTAAATTTATAAACATTTTTACATTAATGAATATCTTGGTAAGTCTCCTTTTAAATGATTGTATATTATTTGCGCATAAGAATGTATGATAATTCACTTCATCCATCCTTTAAATTAGAAATTGAATTTGTTTCTATCTTTTTTTTTAGCTACCATAAATAATGCTGTTGTAAACATTTTTCTACATATAATACATATACTCTATGTAGAAAATCGGTACAACTTTTCCCTAGAAGAGATTCAGAAAGTAAATGAAATGAGAATTTGTTACTACTTACCAGATGCAAAGCATGATTAACTTGGGTCAAGTCAGTGCATAAAATCTGTAATCAATGATTTGAATATAGTATATTTACATTCTTTGAACAAATATTTTAATATTATAGCCAAAGCCTGATGGTACAAAGATGGACTTTACCCCAAAGGAATGTACTGTCCAGTATGAAAAGAGAAACACAATAAATTAACTGTTAGGTTGAGCCATATGACGTTGTTGTTTGACCTATGAAAATATTTATTTCATGTGTTTCAATTTAAAATAATATAGGATGATAAGGGTTAATATTGAAGCAAGTACATGGCGGCTTGGGAACACAGATAAGTAAGTAATTAGATCTTCCGAAGAGAGATAACACAGATTATTGCTGCTTATTCAGCAGAAATAAATTTAAACGAGGGAACTTTTATATCTGTGTAGGTATGTATTAGAAAGCTGCTGGGTCAGGCTCATGCATCAGATTTATGGTATTCTGTAACATTGCAGCACAGGAACACTTCACCTCTCTGAAATTCCACTCTTCCAGCAACTGTACCTACCTGGAAATGCTATCTATCTCTTCAAAATATGGTGGTAAACCTGAAAGTAAGCAAAAACAAAAATATCCCTCAATAGGCAAAAGGAATGTGATCAAGTCCTTAAATAGCAGCAGCATGTGGACTTTTATCAAAAGAGTCTTCCAAGTACCTTACCCAAAACTTATTTATTATGTTAGACATAGTTCTGTCAAATTGGATTTTCTATTTTTTTCACCCTCCAGCAAATGGGAAACAGCATACATACCAGGATTGAGAGGTAGACAGACATTTTAAGACCCACTGGAAGCACTAAGACGTGATAGTTAATATCTTGACTCTAGTGGAAGAGATGAACTAATTATCAAAGCAGATAACATCTTAAAAAACAAAAAGCAGAATACAGAACTGTTTATAATTGCTCCCAACTATGTAAAAAAAAAGAAATAAGTATATATATATATGTATATGTAGCTGCTCATTAAAAAATTGGAGTGAAATACACCAAAATATTAATAGTCTTCGTGACTAATCACTCATATACCATAGTATATGAGTGATTTGTACTTCCTTCACATTTTTTATAATATTCTTCAGTGACTCTGCTGATTATATCATTAGAATAAATAAAATAATAATTAAATAAAATTTGTAAATGAAAAAGATCTTTGAGCATAGAACAGTTTTGGTCTATTTAGAGAAGAAACAAATAGACATACCTCAAATATGCCCTACAGACCTTGTAGTTATAGCACAGCACAGTATTTGATGTTTATGATAATTATGTGAATTAGCAAAAATGTGAATTATGTGAATTAGCAAAAATGTATTTTCAGTAGATTATCCTTATGGAGGCAGCAAAGTGTACAATATATCTTCAAAATATTTCTATACAAAATGGCTAAGATAAAAATTGTTGCTGTTTAAGACGTATAAACTCTCTGCTATCCAGATCAACTCATTATGTGAGGTTTCTGGATAGCTGAGATCCTATTTTAGGTTTTCTATTTTAAAATGAAATTACTACTTAAAATGAAATGAAATTACTCAACAGCTATTTGTCCTATTAAATTATGCAATATTATTATATCTAAGCTTCCTGTTCTAAGCGTCCATAGCTATTTATTGAGGCATTATTCTCAGATGGCCATGGAAACAAATATTTATCTGATTATTCTTTTGTAAATGGCCCAGTTATAGGTTAAAATTTATCTTTTTTCCTCAAATGTGACGTTTCTACTTTTGATGTTGCTTTTGTTCGTTGTTTACTTGTTTGCTGTTGATCCTTGCTTTTTTCAGACTTTGATGAAATAAGAGAATAAATATTTACATACTTCCAAATGATTGCAAAATATTAAAATCAAATCATAAATTATTCAAGCTATTGGGAAAGTTTCCTGTGAAAACATATACACCATAAAGAATAATGTATTTAGAATATCTCCCTGTTAGTAGTGTTACAATTGAAGCACAGTTATTGTTACTCATTCCTCTCCCCTTAAATGTAATAATGAAATACAACAACAAAACCAAATATAGTAAAAATAAATTCACTGCCCTTGGGGAAGAATCTTAAATACTACCTTTATTTTATATGTTTGAAGTATGTTTGTAGCTTTAGTTGCATCTTCATCACTCCTTAGCAGTCTCCTTGTTCACTGTTCACTGAATCATATGCCTTGGCTATTCTTCCAGATTTTCTGTATTCTCTGTAGTCCCTCAAACTGAAACTCGCACCTGACAGTCTTAGTAAATGACCATCTTTTCCAAGTTCCCTTCATTTCCCTCAGTGTCACTTCCTGAGGCAAACTTTGTGCTCCTAATCTCATTCCTCTTACCTCCTTCAGAATCATGCTGCTTTCCTTCTTAATGTCTTTCTTTAAATTGACTTCTTCCTACAGAAATGCTCATGTCCTCCTTGAACTTAAAAGCAATCCTCAATGATAAACCAAACAATAAATAAACAGTGTATGTCCCTAAGTTACTATCCTGTGTCTAGCTGAGGAGAAAAGACATGGACACACCAAAGAAGTAAGAGATAAGGATATGTATATAACAGTATGTGTGTACCATGTATGAATTTGCAGGCACTAATACCCATAGATGAGCCCTATTTGGCTATTGGGACTGTGCCTCTCCTAATTGGGTGGCTTGGTTGGAATTGCTTCATCTGATGTGGAGCCTTAATAGTCAGTCAATGGTTTTTTTTTTCTCTTTACTTATTCACTCTTTATTTTGAAATTTTCAAGTATAAACAAAATACAATAATATAAAAAAAAAAAAATACATGAACCCAGCTTCCACAATGATTAATTCTTGATCAATTTTGTTTTCTCCATACTGCTACTCTTGGATATTTTGAAACAGACCTCAGACATTATATTTTTTTCATCTGTAAATGTTTCTATAAGCATCCATAAAAGATGATTATTTCTAATATAACCAAATACTATTATCATATCTTACTAAGAGAAATAATTCTTAATAACAAATATCTATTTAGTGTTTACATTTCCCTGATTATCTGCTTTGGTTTTTTTGTTTCGTTTTTTGTTTTTGAGACGGAGTCTTGCTCTGTCACTCAGGCTGGAGTGCAGTGGCACTATCTCGGCTCACTGCAACCTCTGCCTCCTGGGTTCAGGCAATCCTCCTGCCAAAGCCTCCCGAGTAGCTGGGATTACAGGCACCCACCACCACGCCTGGCTAATTATTGTATTTTTAGTAGAGTTGGGGTTTCACCATGTTGGCCAGACTGATGTCCAACTCCTGAGCTCAAATGATCCGCCCCTCTCCCAAAGTGCTGAGATTACAGGTGTGAGCCACCACGCCCAGCCGATTATCTACTCTTTTTGGTTAGTTTGAATTGGGAACTAAACAAAGTTGATTCATTATTATGGTTCTGTTAAGTCTCTTTTTAACAATGGAATCCCCCTTGTGTTAATTATCAATTAGTTATCAATTGCTGCATACCAAGTTACCTTTAAAACGTAGTAGTTTAAAACTACAAATGTTTATTATCTCATAGTTTCTGTGGGTCAGGAATTTGGGAGCAGTTTAGCTGAGTGATGGTTTCAGTGTCTGTCATGAGATGGTAGTCCATTGTCTCTGGGCCTGACTGAGGCTAGAAGATCTACTCCAAGCTCACTTCTCCACTATACTGGCCTCTCTATAGAGCTTCTTGACTGTTGCTATGGTCTGAATGTTTTGTCCTCGCAAAATACATATTTTGAAACATAGTCTCCAATGTGGTAGTATTAAAAGGTGAGGTCTTTGGAAAGTGATTACCCTTATAAAAGAAGTTCAAGGAAGCATGTTTGCTCCTTCAACCATATGAGGACACCGAGAAAGTGCCTCTATGAAACAGAGAATGAGCCCTTATCAGATACCGAATTTACTGGTGCCTTGATATTAAACGTCCCAGCCCCCAGAACTGTGAGCAATAAATATCACTGGATATTTTGTTATAGTAGCCCAAATGGACTAAGACAAGCACCTTTACAACATGGCAGCTGGCTTCCCCAAGAGTGAGTGATCTAAGAGAGAAAGCAAAGAGGAAACCACAGAGCATTCTGTATCCTAGTCTTGGAAGCAATATAACAATACTTGTGTCATATTCTACCAATCACAAAAACCAACCCAGAAACAATGTGGGAGGGAATTACACCAGAGTGTGAATACCAAGGGATTGGGATAATTGGGGAGGATCATCTTGGAGGCTGACTGCTCCACCTTTTCATCTGTTTCTCTTTTTTTCTTGTAATTTTCAGAGGTCTTTTTTTTCCTTCCTTCCTTCCTTCCTTCCTTCCTTCCTTCCTTCCTTCCTTCCTTCCTTCCTTCCTTCCTTCCTTCCTTCTTTCCTTCCTTCCTTCCTTCCTTCCTTCCTTCTTCCTTTCTTCCTTTCTCTCTTTCTCTCTTTCTTTCTTTCTTTCTCTCTTTCTCTCTTTCCAAAATCCTGAGCTCAAGCGATTCTCTCACCTTGACCTCCCAAAGTGTTAGGATTACAGGTGTGAGCCACCATGCCCAGCCCACTTGTTATTGTTGAAGCAACCAGGTCATTTGTCTGATTGAGTTTATATTTTGTTTATTGCATCACATTAGTGTTATTTACCTGTTTCTTTGCCTGTCCCCCTACTCCATATATTTTCTATAAATTTATAGTTAGATAAACCAAGCCACTCTAAGGCTTGATCAGATTCAGGTTTTACCTTTTTGTCAAGACGTCCTTATTGTTGTTGGTGTTGTGAGGTTTTACATGGGAGCACATGATGGCTGGTTGACTCTTTTTGTTATATTAGCAGCCGCTGATGATTCTCTAGGTCCATTAGTTCAAAAGAGTACTATTCTATTATTCCTCCTTTAATTAGTTTGACGACTTCTTAAAAAACAAAAATGCCCCCTCATCAACTATTTGATTATATGTAGGTATATTTCATATAATGAAGGGATGATAAATACTTCTCTCTGTCAGTTTTCAGTAAGTTGTTGTCTCTCTAGAATCCTCTAAAGGTAACAAGTGAGGTCTAGGAACCAACATGGATGTGCTGAAGCAGAGTCTCCATGGATAGGTCCTGGTCGTGGGGATTTTGAAAACGCTTCCTATGTGATTCTAATTTGGTCCTCTATTAACTTCTACTAATCTCCATTCCCAGAGTCTGGCTTAGTAGGTATGGGAGGGGGCCAAGGATTCTGTTTTTGTTTTTTCTTTTAATCTCTAGATAATCCTCTTCAGCTGACAAGTTTGGGGAACACTACAGTAGAAAACACCTTTTTAAACTTACTGTGACTATATGCATCTATGCTATTCTTCCATGCCGTGGGCGCCTCAAGTTTACTCTCAAGCTAGCTGCCATGTTGTAAAGATGCTTGTCTTAGTCCACTGGGCTAAGGAGAGTTGAGAGTCTCGCTTAGTGCTATAGTTATACCAAAAACTATGGAGTTAGACTGTGTGGGTCTAAATCTTGACTCTGCCACTTACTAGCTTTGTGACCTTGAGGCAGTGTATTACCTTTCTGCCTCAATGTTCTCACATGTAAAATGGAAATGATAGTAGGATTTTCCTCGTGGTGGTTTTGAGAACTATATGAGTTAACATTGTGTTTAGAACAGGGTTTTGTAAGGATTTCTTAAATACATAATAGAGCTATCTCCCTCTGGGAGTACTTCCTTGGAATATTTTGTTGATAAAAGCCAAATTTGGTGGTTATTAATCTCATCATGATAACATTGTCATTTATTGGATGTTTATATATGCCAGGCATGATGGGTTATGTATATTCTCTAGTTCACATAATCCTCATATCAATCCTACAAAATTAGCAATATTAGTTTAATTTTATATATCGGGAAACTGAGTCTCTGAGAAGTAACTTGCTCAGTGTATTAGAGCTCATAAGTGATGGTATGGATATGACATATATTAAAGAGGCAGCATGATGGTTAAGAGCACAGAATCTGGAGCTAAGCTCTCTGGGTTCAAATCCTGGCACTACCACTTCCTAGTTGTGTATCTTGGGCAAGTTATTTAACCTATGTATCAGTTTCCTTATCTGTAAAATGAGGATAATAGTTATACCTACCTCATGGGTTATTATGAGGATTAATGAAGTTAATACTTTCTAAGTACCTAAAATGGTCCCTAGCACAAAATGTTGGAAAACTTTTCCTCAGTTCCGCTAAAGACAGAGTTCATTGTCCCACAGCCACAAAAATTCAGGCTCGCAGACAGTTTGAATCTTGAGTGAGACAGGGTTTTGTTCGGTGAAAAGGAAGAAAAGGGGGAAACAGGGACTCTCGCAAGGCCAGAGTCCCTGCTAGAGCAGGATGTTGGAATCCCAGCTTCCACACAGGAAGAGGAGGGGCCAGTCTCCTCCTCAATGTAAACTTAACGAGGCTCCACCTCAGTGGGCTGTTTAGAGTTTCTCCAGGGACCCCCTCCCACCTGGCTGTCTCAATAATAAATACTTTGTATGTACTAGCTGGTTATTATTACTGCTATTATGATTTTTATTAGTTTAAAATAGTTTAAAGAATAGTTTAAAAGAGTTTAAAAGAGTTTAAAGAAAAGGCAGCAGTAAAAAAGGAGAGACTGAAGTTGCCAGTAAGGAAGGGAATACATGTATTTCAATAAATGCCTTAATAAATAAATCAATCTTCAGGAGGGGAGAAAAGGAGAGTTGTCTCTACCACAAAGAGGAGCAGAATAGAAAACAATTGGTTTCTAGGCGAAGGCAGATGATTAAACTCCTGGGAGATAGATTCATTTTGACAAGGTAGAAATCAAGCTAATCATTTAGAAATGAAGAAAGGAAGGCAGAATTGGAAGCCTGTGGAGGCAGGGGAGATTTGGGGACACTTGGGGAGTCAAACCACGGAGCACACAGTAGACATAGCTAAGTTGCGTTTTGTCAGTGCTTGATCATGGCTGAATTCCTTGTGGCTAAAAAAAATTATGCCTGGTGGAGGGGATAGCTCAGCAGCCTAGTGAGGGCAATGAGTTTGGACATGGTTGAATGGGATAGTTATGATGGTAAGTAGAAGTGAAGGAGCATTGAACAAGGAATCAGGAGACTTGGATTCATTTTTTAACTTTACTATCAACTAGCTTGTATGACCTCGAATAGTTCACTTGACCTTTGGATCTCAGTTAATTCACTTGTGAAATAAGAGAGCTACATCAGTTTATCTCTAACATTACTTCTAATTCCAGAATGTATGACCCTACAGGGCCGATTCTAGCATCTAGCTGCACCAGAAAGGAGTCAATTGAAATGGCAAGAGTTAAGAAACTGATGGGAAGGCCCAGGGAGATTGGGATGCAGGTTCAATGAAAGTGAAGGTAGATGAGGGAACTCATGTCAGTCTCTCAGTCTTTCTGCCTTTAAGATTTTTTTTTCTGTACTCCAAATTCTAAGACTAGTTTGTCTTTTTCTCTTTTTTTTGTAGTAAATATTATTATGGCTATTGTGAATTTAATAGGCTGTGTTTAACACACACAACAGTAAATGTTATTTTAGTTTTACATATCTGAAATGTTCATTAATGCATCAGAAATAAACAGTTCACTGGTAGGGAGTTATTTTTTTTCTTTCAAGCAGAACATAACAAAATAGTATTTTATGCTTTCCTGTGCCCATAATAACATTACATTTTGGAGTAGCTAACTAGGTTGCTTGAACACGCTGTTACAGAACTGGTTAATCCATAATTCAGCAGGTTCTTGGCTTCCAAGTTGCCTTATTGACAAGCCTGAAGAAAGTGGATGGAACTAATTAGCACTCAGCATTATAAAATAGGAAGAATTAAATAAAGCAGCTTCAATATTAAACTCAGACCCCTATGAAGATATTCCCTTTAGTTATGGGGATTTTGAAATGATGGACAGGCTAAACCAAAACTCATAATCCTATTACAGTCTCCTACACCCACCTAATAAGCTTCAAGAGCTGTTTCCTTGGAGTCTGGGATATTGCCATCTTCCTCTAGGCTTTTCTGTATATAGCTTATAAATTCTTTACTGTTTCCACTAAATACTTTGTTATTTAAAATAGCATAAAAGAGAGTATATAAGTATATATACATATTGATGCATTTTGACTGTAATAATATCCTTGGCCTGTAGGGAACTTCAAATTATTAATAATTTCAGAGGAAAGCTTTTTAAGAAAAAAGCTCCAGGCTTAGCTGTAATGAGGCATTTGAAAAGGAAGAGGGGGTATGTTTATATGCGTAATGAAAATATTGAACCCTTTGGGATGTTATGAACCATGGTGCACTAATAAATGATCTTCCCATTTCAGTGTTCCAGCAGACATCTTTGTACCCCTGATGTACTCTTGCAAAATGCCTGTAGCTCACATTTCCTTTAAAATATTTCTATCTCCTGACATTCGTTACTGTGGGTGGGGGTGCAACAGGATAAATCTGATGGAGAAAGGAGGACTATACAAGAAGCAGACAAAGTTGGTGGTTTAGAATAATGAGCCCATTTTCAGCTGAGCTGTGTAGTTCATATGAATTAATTAACCCCTTACAAACATTTGTCTGACAATCCAAATTCTCATTCAGTTCAGTGGGTTTTATAATTATCATTTAACTAAATAGCACTAAGGACTGTTTATATCCTGACATTAAGGAAGCTTTGTCGAATTCTTTTGCTGTAAATCATCTGAAGTTGTTTACAATTTGCAGTAGTCTTGGTTTGTGCTCAGGTTGCTGTTTTGTTGCTTTAAAAAATATTTTCAGAGTGCTAATTATAGAATATGCTGTAGAGTTTGCTTAGCTTTGTAAGGGTAGAAGACCTTTGTAAAGAACATTTTCACATTTTAATTGGAAGAATGTAGGCTTAAGCTATTATCTATCATGTTAAACAAAATGAATCCAATGATGCTAAATGGATATAGAATGATTAATTACTCATTCTTAAGACCTGTGCCATCTAGTTCCTGATGATAACATGGTGATAACGCACTTTTTACCCAGAAAGAGAGAAATGAGAGTATTGTGATGACCATGCTGCAACAGAGTGTGAGAACACTTAAAAAAAAAAAAAGTTTGAAATAGGAAGCATCTGGGACCTCCGTTCTATGCTGTTTGTGTGTGTGATTGCTTTTAATTTTTGTACAAAAAGTTAAGATACTATTAATAAGCATTTTACTTAATTGAGTCTCTTCTGATTACAAGGAACAAAAAGCTACTTAAACTGGGTGTTCATTGAACAGATACAGAAAGGCTCAAGGGAATTCAGGGCAGGATGTATTATATACCTAGACCTGGAGCCCTGGAAATGGGATCTTTGCTGTCCTTTCAAGGTGGCTCTGCGGTCCTTCACAGCATGAGTTCCTGGGCCCTTTAGTGCTTGAAACGAGACTACTTATCCTCATCTAACTGCTTCTTCTTCCTCCTGACAATGATTCTTGGGTCCCAATTCTGTGTTCCTGTGACAGGAATGTTATTTGAATCTTTTTTTTTTCTCCTGTGTTTGTTTGTTTTTTTGTTTGTTTGTTTGTTTTTTGCACAAGGCCCAAGTCTTTGACAAGCCTAGGATGGTTCCCCTGTAGGTCAGGTTCCTTCCCTGCTTCAATCAGCTATTACTTTTTTTTTTTTTTTTTTTTTTTGAGACTGAGTCTCACTCTGTCACCAAGCTGGAGTGCAATGGGGCGATCTCGGCTCACTGCAACCTCTGCCTTCTGGGTTCAAGCGATTCTCCTGCCTCAGCCCCTCAAGTAGCTGGGACTATAGGCGTATACTACCACACCTGGCTAATTTTTGTATTTTTAGTAGAGACAGGGTTTCACCATGTTGGCCAGGTCGATCTCAAACTTCTGACCTCAGGTGATCCGCCCACCTCGGCCTCCGAAATGCTGGGATTACAGGCGTGAGCCACTGCTCCTGGCCTCTACTATTTGTATTATATAATAACAAATTTAATCCTCACAAAAATCCTATTAGAGAGGTTAAGTACTATTACTATATTCCCTGTTATAGTGGGGGAAACTGAGTCAAGGAGAGGTTAAGTAACATTTCCAAGGTTATGTAACTCCAGGGTCTGTGATGAGTTAGGAGATCTGGTTTCTAATGCTTGACCCATCACTGTGTGAATGACTTGGAGTGAATCACTTAATCTCCCTGGGCATTCAGCCATTCCATGAACAGTTTAAAAATTATTTTTCTAATTTTTTTAATTGACAAACTAAAAGGAGGAATCAGGTCCATTACCACATTGTCATAGGCACTGCTTTGTTGTATGGAATAGAAATCTACACAAGGTAGCTTGAGTGAAGGGGTATGTATTTAAGGATGTGATAAGCAACCTTGTGGACATCCAAGGATAGGAAACAACAGTGAGACCATGAGTGTCTTAGGCTGGAACTAAAATGGAAAAGTTAGAAATACAAGTTGCTCTTGGGCCAGGCGTGGTGGCTCACACCTGTAATCCTAGCACTTTGGGAGGCTGAGGTGGGCAGATCACAAGGTCAGGAGATCGAGACCATCCTGGCTAACATGGTGAAACCCCATCTCTACTAAAAATACAAAAAAAAAAAAAAAAAAAAAATCAGCTGGGTGTGGTGGCACACACCTGTAGTCACAGCTAATCAGGAGGCTGAGGCAGGAGAATGGCATGAACCCAGGAGGCGGAGCTTGCAGTGAGTCGAGATCACGCATTGGTTTCCTTTGAACATGACTGCCACAGCTATGATACAGTATGATGCTTACTTCAAGTGCCTATCTTTATGTGACATGGGTCTCTCCAAGTTCAGATTCTTGTGACAGAATCTGACTGACCCAGCTAGCCTGTGAATTTGTTTCCCTTAAGTCAGGTGTTCAGTCTGTGGCCAATCAGCCAGAGCAGAGATAAGATCACATGGTGCATAGGACTGTCACCTTTTCCAGGGACTGGATGAAAGAGCAGATTCTCTGAGAAATGTATGAGAAGGGCTGGCAAATAGACAGATGTTTGCTACACCTATAATCCTAGCACTCTAACAGAGTTTTAAAGTATAATGTTTATTTCTCCATAGATCATCACGTTAGCTACATAAATATTTTTTAAGCACTTCACTATATACCAGGGACTTTACTACGACTACACTAACTTCAGGCCCTCCATTTCCTAATCTGTAAAATGAACTATCTTGTCTTGCTTTAGAATTCACACACATACACACACACAAACATTTATGCATTTATCTGTATTTTACTGAATACAATTGCCATTTCATATCCATAGATTCTACATTCATGGATTCAATGAAAGGCATATCGAAAATATTTTTAAAAATTGCATCTGTACTAAACATGCACAGACTTTTTCCATGTCCCCTAAACAATACAATGTAACAACTTTTACATAGCATTAACATTTTATTAGGTATTTTAAGTTGTCAAGAGATGATTTAAAGTATACAGGAGGATGTGCATAGGTGATATGCAAATACTATGCCGTCTTATATAAGGGACTTGAGCATCTGCTAATTTTTTGGTTTCCAAAGGAAGTTCTGGAACCAATTTCTCATGGATACCTGGGGATGATTGTATGTTGCTTTTGTTACCAAACCAACCAGAATTTTTTTCGTTTGTTTGTTTTGAGGTGAAGTTTTGCTCTTGTTGCCCAGGCTGGAGTACAATGGCGCAATCTCAGCTCACTGCAACCTCCGCCTCCTGGGTTCAAACGATTCTCCTGCCTCAGCCTCCCAAGCAGCTGGGATTACAGGCATGCACCACCATGCCTGGATAATTTTGTATTTTTAGTAAATACGGGGTTTCACCATGTTGGTCAGGCTGGTCTCAAACTCCTGACCTCAGGTGATCCACTCACCTTGGCCTCCCAAAGTGCTGGGATTACAAGCAAGAGCCACCACACTTGGCCCCAACCAGAATTTATTTATCCAAATGAATGTTCTGCAGTACCTTGAATTTGAGCTAGAGAAGAAATTCAGTATCATTTCTTCAGTTACGTCTAGTGTTTAATCAAACTTTAGTATTGCACAGCTTAGTTACCCAGGTTACTTATTAATTTGGCTCTGAAATATTTGTTTTCTAAAACTCAAATCTATTAAATGTCAAAGACTTGCTGTCATCAAAACTATTTAAAAGGCTGTGAGGCCTACTGTAAAGATATCCCGAAGAAGGACTTCACAAACGTTTTTTGCCAATGATAGAATCATTACTTAATTCTGTAGCTCCTAAAATAACTACCTTGAAGAGGACAGATCTTACCAACGTATGTAGGTTGTTTAAAAAATCATTCATATTATGTACAGAATCAAAGATTTTAAAAAGTATACAAGATACAAATACCCAGTTAAATCTATAGTTAGGCGTTTGAGACTTAAGAAACAATTTGATGGGACTCTTTACTGAAGTATTAAAAAAGCGGAATTTTGTCTCACATCTGTTTCACCTACTGTGACCCAGGATCTAAATATGTCAGTATACTTCTCTTCTTATGCCCACATAGAAAAAAATATGGATTGAAATGCTTAGAACACATTGGAAACTAGATGGATTTAGAGCTTTTAGAGGAAGAACACCTTGCCACAAATCTCCCCCTGAACCAGCCGAGTGAATTAATCTTTGTTTTTGTTGTTGCTCTTGCAGCTGTTTTACCATAGTTATGCAAAAGTAATGCTGCAAGTACAGGCCAAAGCCCCAGAGCGGGTAGTTGAGGTTCAGCAAAATAGATTTACCAAATCCATTGGTGTTTGCCTGGTTTTATGTTGGCATTTAGAGGCTATCTTTATTTTGGTAGCTTGGTAGCTTGAGAGAGAGAGAGAGAATATGTGTGTATAGGTATGTTTATATGTATTGCTGACAAATTCAAAGACATTTGATTAAATATGCTTTAGGTCAGAAGTGAAAAATATTGTATATATTCTTTCTTTTTCTATGGATTGCAGTATCTTCATTTCTGTGGTTACTTTTTGCAAAAGATTAGTCTGTCCAGATTCATCATTCTAGTTTCAAAGAGGAATGAAGGACAATTTAAAGCTAAATTCAAATTCTATATAAGTAGTATAATCTGATGAACACACCCTTTTATCCCAAATTTAGAGCAACAAATGTTTTATTTAATTTGAGAATATGAGATAGGAAAGGTCCACCATGAAAGTGGTTTCAGAAGTTCAAAATGTTAACTACAGCTTCCATGCATTACAGTCCCACGATGCTCATTTAATTCCAGAGTAAGTCACTTCTTGTTTCTAGAAAACTAGTCATAGTTAGAATAATTTCTTTTTGATGTTGTTTGACAAAGATTTGAAATAAATGCACGAAGTCTTCCTTCTTTGTAGTAGACTAGTATCCTGGTTTCTGCATTTTTCCTGAGGAATTATACTTTAAGACCTAACATAAACAATGTAGAAGAATCCTCTAAATGTGACTTGTGGATTCCCTTTGTACAGGACATTTTCTTTGGTGTTAATCACGATCCTGAATCATTCCTGCCCCAGCCTTTTGTCTCATCTTCCCTGGTATACATTTACAAACTGACCCTAATGGGTAAGGAAGAAACAGACAAATAGAATAGCTATAAGATGAACAGTAGTTTTATAAAAAAACTTTAAAATATTTTTCACACTCTATAGGGGAATAAGCAGATAATTTGCATATAGACTTGTGGCTCTGTGATGTTTTCATATACCATAATTTAACACCTTTGCAAAATCTTAGCAGAGGCCATAGGGATACACAATTAGATGCTTACTCTAAACCTGGAACAATGTGATTTGGGCTGATTTGCAGAGAGGCTATAAAAGCTGAAAAATCAGTTTGACAACGTTCCTGCTGGGATTGGCCTGCAATAAATGTTCACAGTTGTATTTGGAGGCCATGCCACTTTAGTCAGATCACTGGGGCTCAGGAGATGATGGCTACAGTAAAACTTGAGTTCACTGCTTATCAGGCAATGTGTGAAGGCTCCCAGGCTGAAGGTTCATTAGGTCAGTCTGTAAGAGCTGTCAATCAGACCAAGCTGTCAGGGGAATACTTTTTAAAAAAATAAACAGAAGTAAAATTTTTCTACTTAGGATTTTTCCACATTGCATCCCTTCTGCCATCATATTGTCCATAGAAGAGACAGCTCTTGCAAGAGAGTAGAATATTAGCCCATTGTAATGTTCCGAATGTCAGCCTTTGGCCACCATCACCTATGAGCATGACTGCTGCTCTTAGTAATCATTGTGGTCACTTAGGATGAATAGGGTAGAATGGTTGTCCAAAGTACATTAGTCTTTAAGGAGTTAAGGACTTGCATCATATTCATTAGCCACAGTATCTTACCGCTGTGATGGAAACATAGAAGGTGCTCAGATGTTTATTGATCTCAACATCAAGAACAGAAACCACTATATGAATCTGGCATACATATGGCCTTTACCGCCCCGTTTCCCATTCTTCTTGGCTTAACAAAATTTGACAAAATTATTTCCTGTATTTCTTCCATATTGTCAAGTGTGTATTGTTTTATAGCTAGAAAACCTATTATTTAAGTGTGATTTTGGTGTATTTATTGATTGAGCATGACTAGAATATTTGAAAGGTCTTTTAAAAAAAAAAAAATCGGTGTATTACTTGTAAAGGAAGCCAAGAAAGTTTGGAGGTGCACTGTTTATTAGGTTTTGTGTGAACATTTAACACTAAAACATTAGTTAATATGTATTCACCATTTAGATGATTGTAAAACATTATATCAATGTGGCAAGTCACTAAATCAAAACACAGGTAACTGGAACAGACTGACACAGAACACAGTTGGCCTCATCAGATACATAGAAACCATGGTAGGATGACCAAGATAAAACAGTATAGCTATGAAAACATCAAGTTGATGATAGCATAGGCTCTAATTATTATCATCATCAATAGAATGTGAATGTATAATAAAAAGTGAATTATATAGTTTTGTTTAACTCTTGTTTTAATTAGCACCAGATTCAGCTACAGTTGTATTTATAAATCTATGTTAATTTCTAATAGTTAGAATTAATTACTTCTTCCTAAAATAATACTCTTCCTAGAATGGAAATTTGGAAAATATACTCTACTAAATATCAGTTGATTTTATTTCCAGGTGGCATCCATTAGGACAAACATTATGAAAAGGCCACTGACCAAAATGTTGATTTCCTAGCTGACACCTGGAAGAAAAAATAAACTTATGTTTAATGGAGTAGACTATCTAAATCCCTGTTTTGAGAAGAGTGCACATTCATGAATATGTATTCATTGCTGAATTCAATAGATTCGAGTAGTGAAGGACATCTGTATCATAGAAAGTAGCATCTATTCATTAACTTACAACTTTCCAAAGAAACAAGCAAGAATGCAGCTTGAGATGGAGTGCTGGCAGTACCTAGTTCATTCCTTTATTTTGTGACACGTTTATCATGACCTGCATGATAACTAATGAAATAAATATGAGATTTGTGTGTTATTTATAGCCTAATTTGTTGAGACTCTCATTTCAAGTTACAGTAGCACAATCATAAATCAATATTATAAATGAGTTATTTATGCTTTTGTCTTATTCAGTGTTCTAGGTGCATTATGGTTTTTTATTCATACATTTCAAATAATATTTCTCTTTATTTCTTCTTTTCTGCAGTGGTAAATCATTCCTGTGCAACAAGGGCTAATCCAAGATCAGCTACATAAACGGCCTGAGTGCTGTTTTAAACAGGATTGGGTGATTGTACAACACGACTTTTTAAGATAATCAAGGAGTAAAAGTTTCTAGTGGAAACATGATATTCATTTTGTCCGGTCCTCTTTTATTTCTGCCTAAGGCTTTCTCATAAAATTTATGCTATTTGCCCCTTAATACCGATTTCATGATGGTTAACCATATATATACCTGGAAAGAAAATATAGACTTGGGAAGAACAGATACATAGTCTACAATGAATATTTCTAGCTTTCATTCAAGACTGTATGCTTACTGTGTTGTGCAGAACATTCTGCCAGGCATTAAGCGGGATACAAAAGCAGTCTAAGATATGATCTCTATCCTGTGAATGTGTTTTTAAAATGTATACTAGTCATTATTGGAGTGACTATTATATAAAGACAAAAGCCACTAGGGTAGCCATGTTTTTTGCCAGTTATTAGCCATATATAGCGCATGTGTACACGCATACACACACACATACATATATGTAATACATAATTTTATTACATTTAAATTAATCCAAATATGGATTATATTTAAATTAATCCATATTTTCAAGAACTTCATTAACTTGAACACTCAGAAATACCCTGAGTGTTTTAAGACATAATTGCAAATAACTCATGTAACACTTATATTTTTCTATCTTTGCATGTATGAAGTTTATGCATTCAGGCTTGTGCAAATGTATTTATATCATTTGCCTAAACCCTTGATTATTTACATGTTCCTATATGGGATCACAGTCCTTCAGATATGATTCATAGCAAAGTGATTTCTTTACCTATTGGTATGCTACGATTGAGATACTTTAAGAATCCTGTGAGTTGTGTACATGGAAATATAAAATGGATTTTATCATTAATCCATTCAGAAATCATATTGGGCAATAGCACTACTACATGTACATTTAGTAGCAAACATGGATAGAATATTTGGAGATAATGAAGATTTCAAGACTGTGTTAAGAAAAAAAATAAAAATAAAAACAACCATGCAAGAGACGGGGCTCTTGGCTCTCAGCTCCAAAGCATGTGAAATATTCAGCTTAGGAACATAACTGCAGGAAGCACTTCTAGGTCATGGGAGTTGCTATGCACAAAAGAGGTATGCTTGTTCTAGCTCAGAGAAGCTTCCACATATATTATTTACTGAGGAAGCCTCATCTTAATGCCGTATAGAGGAGCCCGAATGACATACTCTTCGCAAGTGGCAGTATTGGTATTAGAGCATTCCAAGGGTGTGAGAATTAGTTTGGAAATGAACTGAGAAAAAGCAAATAATATTTCTTAACTATTGTAGAAAATGGAGGTATCGCTAGGAAAATTATATTTTCCTCTGGTCTTTCTCACCATTTATTTATTCTGCTCACCAAGGACCCTGGCTTTTGAGGAGAGGTCCATGGCTGAGAGAACATTAAAAGGAAACAGTGAAAGTGGAGAATGCAGATGCATATTTGGATTCAGGAGGAAGGGGAGGTTCAAGAGGTGCCTTCTATAGCAGAGTTGGTTGTTAAGTCGCACTACCCACAACATGCTGCCCACAATAACCACAGAAGAAAGGTTATACATAGGTAGGCCTGTTCTCTCTTTTATGCTCACTTACCACGCAAATGACATCTTTGTGCCTGTTGCTTGGGGTCATTGCCTAAAAATGTTGAGTTGAAACTGGCAATGAAGAAAGAATGGGCTGGGCATGGTGGCTCACGCCTGTAATCCCAACAGTTTGGGAGGCCAAGGCGGGTGGATCACCTGAGGTCAGGAGTTCGAGACCAGCCTGGCCAACATGGTGAAACCCCATCTCTACTAAAAATACAAAAAATTAGCCGGGCATGGTGGTGCACCTGTAATCCCAGCTACTTGAGAGGCTGAGGCAGGAGAATTACTTGAACCTGGGAGGTGGAGGTTGCAGTGAGCCAAGATGGCGCCGTTGCACTCCAGACTGGGCAACAAGAGTGAAACTCTGTCTCAAAAAAAGAAAGAAAGAAAGAAAGAAAAATACAGAAAAAATGGAGGACTTTAACATTTCTTGAGTACCTATTATTTGCTTGGCGCTGTTCTAGGTGTCATATATACACCATCTCATTGCATCTTCACAACATTCCTGAGCATTAGCTTTTCTTTTCCCAAATTTACAGGGGAAGGAATGGAAGATTAGAGAAGTTAAGTAGTTTGGCCAAGGTCATAGCTGGTGAATGGCTGAATCAGAATCTGAACACCAGTTTGTCTAATTCCATACTGCATGCTATTTCCTTACAATGTTGCCTTTTCCTTAGGGGCTCATGCAAAAGATTTATGATTTCCTTCCGATTTTCTTTGGTCATGGTGCTCTAAACACTCGTAGCTGAATTTTTAGTTCTTACCTCAAGTAAGTGTGGTAACACTACTACATTTTTAAAGAATGAGTGATATAATTTGTAGAAATATTCCATGGAATGCTTTTAAGAGATTTCAAATCAAAAAGTTGAAAATTCATGCTATGCTCTAGGCATTATTGATCCTGAGCCATCTCATGCAGGTAGATATAAATCCTCTTCTTAAAGATCTCTGGTGAAAAAACACTTTTAGGCTTTTCCACAGTAATTTACCTCATTGCTGAAAAGGTTTACAGATACGTGTATGTGCATTGTTAGGACCAATGACATAATGCCCAGTTGCAGTGAATCAAGCTATTAAAATAATAATCCCTTTTAAAATTATAATCTTCAAAGGGTTTCCTAAAATCACTTATAGGAAGTTTATGTGATTTTGCTGTTTCTCTAGGAAAGGCAGTTATGTTTGAATATTTAAATAATCAGGCCTTGTGTGGGTCACACAGGGATTTTTATTTTGCATTTGGATTCCCTTTATGGTTTAAATCACAGATCTCTACCTTAAATGCAAATGAATGGAGTGTTAAGAATTGACATAATTTTTTAAATTGCCATAGTTATTTCCAGGGAGTTTTACACCTCAGTGTAAGCATCTTATCCTGTATTATAATTGCTTGCTTGTTTGTCCTTCTAACAAGACCATGAGCAATTGGAGGGCAAGGATTGTGCCTTACTCATCACAGTATCTCTAATGTTTAGCAAAATGCTTGACACACAGGAGTGATCAATAGTTATCTATTGAGTGACTGAAATAATTTCTCCAATTGATTCTGCTTAGACAGGCCTTTCTCCTACATTCCCTCAAATGCAACCTGCTAATTCACATTTCTCTATCCTGGTTTATGTTATTTCTCTCACCTGGAGTGCTCTTTCCTTCTTTTCTCCACTTATATAAGTCCACCTAGTTCTTCGTGGTACAACTAGTTGCTACATGCGTCCTGTTCTGACTATTCTAGCTCTCATAGAGTCATGTCCTCCTCATGCCTTGACTCTTTTAGCCTGTGGGATCCCCACACACTTTAGCCCTTTATTATGTGCAGCTTTATATTATTTGCCAATTTAAAAAATATTTCTGTCTTGTTTTCCCAACCATTATGGAAAGTGGCCATGTAGGCCGGGCGCAGTGGCTCACGCCTGTAATCCCAGCACTTTGGGAGACCGAGGCGGGTAGATCATGAAGTGAGGAGATCGAGACCATCCTGGCTAACACGGTGAAACCCCGTCTCTGCTAAAAAATAAAAAATAAATAAAAAATAAAAATTAGCCGGGTGTGATGGTGGGCGCCTGTAGTCCCAGCTACTCGGGAGGCTGAGGCAGGAGAATGGCGTGAACCTGGGAGGCGGAGCTTGCAGTGAGCCAAGTTCGCGCTACTGCACTCCAGCCTGGGTGACAGAGCGAGACTCCGTCTCAAAAAAAAAAAAAAAGAAAAGAAAAGTGGCCATGTGTTGTATCATTTTCTCTCCCCTTCATGGTGACTTAAGTGTAGAAGAGACCATGGGATAACAAACTATGGCCTATAAGCCAAATCCAATCCAAAACCTAATAATAGTTCTTTCTTTCTTTTTTTTTTTTTTTTAATCTATTTATTTATTTTTGAGATGGAGTCTCGCTGTATCGCCCAGGCTGGAATGCAATGGCGTAATCTTGGCTCACTGCAACCTCTGCCTTCTGGAGTCAAGTGATTATCCTGCCTCAGCCTGCTGAGTAGCTGGGATTACAGGCACATGCTACTGAGACGGGGTTTCACCAGGTTGTTGAGGCTGGTCTCAAACTCCTGACCTCGTGATCTGCCCACCTTGGCCTCCCAAAGTGCTGGGATTACAGGCGTAAGCCACCGCGCCCGACAAGAATATTTCTTATGATTTTAAATGGTGAGAAAACAATCATAAGGGCTGGACGTGGTGGCTCACGCCTGTAATCCCAACACTTTGGGAGGCCAAGGTAGGTGGATCACTTGAGGTCAGAAGTTCGAGACCAGCCTGGCCAACGTGGTGAAACCCGTCTGTACTAAAAGTACAAAAATTAGCTGGGCGTGGTAACTGGTGCCTATAGTCCCAGCTACTCGGGAGGCTGAGGCAGGAGAATCGCTTGAACCCAGGAGGCAGAGGTTGCAGCGAACAGAGATCTTGCCACTGCACTCCAGCCTGGGTGACAGAGGGACTGTCTCAAAAACCACAAGAAAAACAACATTTTGTGACATGAAAATTATATGAAATTCAACTTTCCATAAATACATTTTTTTGCAACATAGCCACATTTATTCATTTACATATTATTTGTGCCTGCTTTTGGGCTACAGCAGTAGAGTTGGGCAATTGTGACAGAGACTGTGGTCCACAAAGCCTAAAATATTTACTAGCTGACCCTTTACAGAGAAGGTTTGCCAACTGCTGGAGTAGATCATCAATGAATACTTACTGGTTAAATAATTCATTGTCTTAGGACCCTATTCTGTTATGAAACAAGATACTCTGCAAGTACTGTTAATTATGCCTTACATAAAGAAAAATAGTAATAAAAGCAACCTCTGGAGCGCAGATTATTTTTATCTTTTAGTTGTTGAAGTATAAAAATTTTCATTTTCTGATTGTCTGGTAAACTGACTTTTAGTGCCCTTATTAGTTTTAAACCTTTTCAAATATGCAGAACCTCTTCCTGCAGAGATTTTAAAGAACAGGGTAAGGCCAGGCGCAGTGGCTCATACCTGTAATCCCAGCACTTTGGGAGGCCGAGGCGGGTGGATCACTGAGGTGAGGGGTTCGAGACCAGCCTGGCTGACATGGTGAAACCCTGTCTCTACTAAAAATACAAAAAATTAACCGGGCATGGTGGTGGGTGCCTGTAATCCCAGCTACTCGAGAGGCTGAGACAGGAGAATCGCTTGAACCCGGGAGGCAGAGGTTGCAGTGAGCAGAGATCGCGCCACCGCACTCCAGCCTGAGTGACGGAGCATGACTCCATCTCAAAAAATAATAATAATAATAATAATAAAGAACAGGGTAGATGATTATCATTCTGGAATGGACTAGATAACTTCTAGTATTGTGCAGCCCAGTGATTCCTTGAATCTCCTCTAAATGTAAACCTTCCTTTATTAGAAATGAGAAATCTGATTTGTGGATATGAAGTCTCCTCATCCCCCATAACTCCTTGATTCTCCTTTGCCAGGACCTCCCCCCACCCTCCACTTTTGGTTTAATCTAGTTCTTCTAATTAAATATGAGATAATTGAAGTTCACAGAGTTTAAACCCAGCAGGTTTGATTTAATGATAAAAATCTTGGTTTGTCAGCTTTTCAAGGCATAATCCTGGCTGCTGCCTTATCTGACAGGTAGTCAGCCTAGCAGGTCTGAGGATGAAAACCAGAGCATCTCATCTTTTCAGGCATGACTTGCTATTTATCTTCTGAGGCGTAATTTACAATTGCCCTATAGAAAATGGGTAGGGTTAAATAAGTAAAAAAGGCCTCTTTTTGCTTTGGCTCAATTAATTCATTTCCTATGCGGTTGTCGATGACTAGGCTTACAAAGTAGACAGGTGTATTTCAAATGAGGGGAAAATACCCCAAACATAGCATATTTGATTATTGTAAATTATTCCTTTACTCACTGAATATGTAAAGTATGTAAATTTAGTCCTGCTGTCAAAAGGTAGCTCTGTGCCATTAGTTTCTGCAGCAGACAAGGCCTGCTGCATCCTGTACTGCATTTTCAGAGAGATAATTCTAATGACAGCTTGAGCAATTGCCTTAATGAGCCAGAAAGGTGTTCTTTTTTCTTCGTGTTTAGCTACTTAGAGTCATCTGAAATAGAGATCATCTGTAGATATTATAGAGTGAAAAAAGACATGGGTTATCTTATTAATGTGTTTCTCCAAGCATGCTAAGAATGAACCATCAATCAGGTATTTGCCAAGAAAATAGCTTGTTGTCAGTTCTGTATAGGTGATATGGCAACCTGAAATGCAAGTTTAGGTTCTAATTATCATGTTAGCTAAGTAAAATAGTTGTCATTGTTGCATCTATAAGTCATTTTGGGAAATATTGTAGGGCTTACCAAACTGATCACAAAATAGCATTAATATTGTAAACCTGAAGTGAACAACATAACCAGTTTTTTTAAAAATAAAGCACTCTACTTGAGTCATCAGGAAAACATTAGAAATCTACATACGTGCATCATATTATATGTAAAATTTAGTTTAATTGCAGCTTTGTGTTGTTAGAATCCAACACATTAATATTAACATTTGAGACAAATTTCCTATCATCTGAGTCTTTCATTCTAAGTGAAATGTCCATATTTTCTCATTAATTTGAGTCTATTTAAAGATAAGTCACATCACAGTAACATGAAGATTGGAAAAGTAATGTTCACATTTTAGTTAAAGTCATGAAATATATACCCATAATTGACTATGGTGTTTTGATTTGGTTATAAATTATAGCTGTGCCTTCCACATGGAGCTAAGAGAAGTCGTGGCTTAACACATTAGTGGTGGAAAGTGTAAGTTTACACTTAAGCCACTCCCCAGCCAAGGATTTGCATAAAAAAATGAGTGAAGTTCACTTGGGCCTATGTTAGCAAAATAGCAAAGGTAGAGGCACTCTAAAGGTCCTTTCTGCCACCGTTGTGTACAATACATGTCTGCATCTTGCCTAATCTTAATTAAATCATGTCTTCTGGTCTGAGGACTGAAATCCTGAAATGTAACCAATATTTAAGAGCTTAAACAGTGAACAGTGCTTTTGTATAGAACTTGTAGTATGAAACAAGGCTTCAAAAAGCCAGAGCTGTAGAATTAATTTTTTCAATTGAATGAGTAATACTGCTTTAAAAAATATACATGGCCGGGCACGGTGGCTCACGCCTGTAATCCCAGCACTTTGGGAGGCCGAGGTAGGGAGTTCGAGACCAGCCTGACCAACATGCAGAAACCCCATCTCTACTTAAAAAAATACAAAATTAGCTGGGTGCGGTGGCATGTGCCTGTAATCCCAGCTACTCAGGAGGCTGAGGTAGGAGAATCACTTGAAGCCGGGAGTTGGAGGTTATGGTGAGCCGAGATTACGCCATTGCACTCCAGTCTGGGCAACAAGAGCAGAATTCTGTCTCAAAAAAAAAAAAAAAAAAAAAAATCATATATATATACACACACACATACACACACATATCCTTTTTATGGCCGGGTACAGTGGCTTACCCCTATAATCCCAGCACTTTGGGAGGCCAAGGTGGGCAGATTGCCTGAAGTCAGGAGTTCAAGACCAGCCTGGCCAACGTGGTGAAACCCCATCTCTACTAATTATACAAAAATCGGCCAGACATGGTAGCTGGCCCCTGTAATCCCATCTACTCGGGAGGCTGAGGCAGGGAGAATTGCTTGAACCTGGGAGGTGGAGGTTACAGTGAGCACAGATAGTGCAAGTGCACTCCAGCCTGGGCAACAGAGTGAGACTCTGTCTCAAAAAATATATATAGGCCGGGTGCTGTGACTCACACCTGTAATCCCAGCACTTTAGGAGGCCAAGGCGGGTGGATCACCTGAGATCAGGAATTCGAGACCAGCCTGACCAACATGGTGAAACCCGTCTGTACTAAAAATACAAAATTAGCTGGGCATGATGGCACATGCCTGTAATCCCAGCTACTCTGGAGGCTGAGGCAGGAGAATCACTTGAACCTGGGAGGCAGGGGTTGCAGTGAGCCGAGACTGTGCCATTGCACTCCAACCTGGGTAACAGAGCAAGACTCCGTCTAAAAAAATATATGTGTGTGTGTGTGTGTGTATACATATATACACAGACACATATCCTTTTTAGTTTAAATAGCCTATTGTATTAGAAAAAGTTATACACGTGAATCAGCTCTACATTTTTCAGAAGGTAAATCAAATAATTACTAAATTGAAGTATAGTGAGACGAACTATCATGTGAAATTATATTTCCCTATAAATTTCTTATTGAAATCTTGCATTGATTTGTGTGTGTGTGTTTGACTAATGAAGTAAAGTGTGGGGACTACTAAAGAATTTAGATTTAATGCCTAGGTAATGGGTACTTGTCCAATTACAGATCTTCATGAAGTTTCTAATGAAAAAAACACTAAAGAGCTCTTCTTCTCAGCCGTATCATAAATGACAAAAAACTCAGCTCTCTAGGCATAAGTCAGTAATAAGTGGAAGAGTGACTCTTCTAGTTACTAATTCATTTGCGGAGTTTTCCAAAGTTAGCTTGCATTGTAAGTTTCTTATAAGGAGGATCATTTCATGAGAGTTAGTTTTTTGCTATTGTCACAATTGTGTAATCATCCCCATAGAAGCGTGATATGCATACACTCAACACATTCAATTTGTAATTCTTCTTGCTAGTAAAGCCAAAAATTCTATTCCATACTTAGACATCCGCGGAGGTGATCCTTATAATGCATTATGTGTCAAATTTTATTCTTTTTCAAAACTCCAAAGAACATGTGACATTCTACTATGTCTTTGAATCTCTGATTATGTAAATTTGTTTATGTTAATCTATAACATGTTACTTGGTTTCTTTGAAGCTCTGTTTTCAAGCTGATGATGCTAAAATTTGTGTTAATTCACATCTAGGTGTACTTGAAATCACCTAATTTGAAATTGCAGTTCTTAAACAGTTAGCTCTAAGAAATGTAATTATGTAAAGAATATTTTGAATGAAATTTTGAATAAATTGGTAGAAACATAGTTAATTGTTCACTGCATCCCAAAATAGTAGGCTTGGAAAGTGATGCTTTTCTACTTTAATTTTAAATCTTGTACACTTTATAAGAAAGAAGTAAGCCTATCCCCATATTAGGCAAGTCAGATTAAATGTTAGTTCCATTAATTCAGAGAAAGTAGGCTCAGTTGATGACGATTCAATGCCAGTTGAAAAATAAACAGATATGCAAAGTCTTGGTTTCTTCCTATAATTTCTTACCCTTTTTTTCAGTTTCTTTGTTGTTCTATGAAATCTTTAGTTAGGTTATGATAGAAGGCCATGGTACCTCATTGTTCTTTAACTCCAGTGGTTGGTTGTTTTTAATTCCATTAATGGTAGTTTTTTGGTTTTTTTGTTTGTTTGTTTTTTGTGTTTTATTTTTTATTTTTTCGATATATCAAACATTTTCTGTGAAAGGAGAAAGGAAAGAAGAGCTTTGACTTACAAACTGACTTGAAAGCTATTCCAGCAATTGGTTGTCTTTGAAGTAGGCAATTTACCCTTTTTTCCCCTTCAAAATCGGTTATACTACATATTTCCTTTTTGAAACCGGAAAGAGTGAACTGTGCATCACAGTTCTCTTATCTATAGCAAATCTATAACTCCTGAATCCTTTCTTCCAGACCCCACCCACCCTGAGGGCTACTTCTCCACCATTAGTTTATCTTCATCAGAGAATTACAAGAGGCAGAGCAGCACAACCTTGTGCTTTCTACTCTAAAGGTGTTGCTTCCCCAGACAACTGAAACTTGAGTTAAGCCCATGCCCCAGGAAAAGAAAGGTCAGGTCAGGAAGTTATTTTGCTTTCTGAGAGGCTACAGAGATGACAGCAAAGGAGATGAAGAGCCTTGGCATCTACTCCAGAAATTGCTCTTGACTGCCAGACTTCGATCTAATCTCTATGTCACATCATCAGCATTCACTGTGTACCTCATACACAAAAGCAGAAGAGTAGCTGGATTTCTTTAAAATTGTGCCCTTCATTTGTTTCCCTTGCATGTTCTATTTCCCCAATTAACTTTGTGAGCCCTGGGCAAATTAGTTAACCTCACTGGCCTCAAAGGCCTCATCTGTAAAATGAATGGTTTAGAATAGATGATCTTTATGATCCCTTCCATTGCAAACATTCTATGCTGTGAAATCTCAAGGCTGTAAACTATATGAGAGTAGGAGCCAATTTTTTTTTTTATCATTTTTTTAATCTCCCCACAGGGCCTAATGTAACTTTGACTGTACTACCTTGCTTTCACTATGTGAAGTAGATTTTGAAGACAGCTCTAATATGTACTAAACTCGATTAGAAATTAGACATCCCATTTTAGTTGAAAGTCAGATTATTAGGTGTAGATATTGTATGAACTTGCTTGTTTCAAAAGGAAAAAAACATTCTGGGAAATGAATCATTGGGATGGAATTATGTAACCCCATTTAGGAAAACAGTACTTTAATAATAGGCTATGAAAGAGTTATGGGTTGAATTGTCACCCAAAAAGGTATGTTTAAGTCCTAATCCCCAGTATTTGTGAATAGGACCTTGTTTGTGATTGGAGGCTTTGAAAATGTAATCAAGTTAATATATGGTCATACTGGATTAGGGTGCACCCTAAATCCAATGACTGGTGTCCTTATAAGTAGGCCATGTGGAACACAAAGATACAAAGGGAGAATGCCACGTAACTGTGGAAGCATAGATTGGAGTGATGTGGCTGCCAAGGAATCCCAAGGATTGATGGCTACTGTAAAAAGCTAGGAGAGAGAAGTGCAACAAATTCTCCATCGGAACCTTCAAAAGAACCAACCCTGCCTGTACTCTAACTTCAGAATTCTTGTATCCAGAGCTGCAAGAGAATACATTTCGGTTGTTGTAAGTCACCCAGTCTGTCATAATTTATTACGGCAGACCTAGGAAACTAATACAGAAGATGTGGACACTGGCCTAGGAAAAGTCCCCAAAGAATACATACAGCTCTGAACTGAAACAGTCATAGCTTGCAACTACTGTAGGACATCTACTTTCAGTCTAGGATGTCTTCATATTTTATAAAATGTGAATCTAGATAGTAATAGAACATTAAGATCTTTGGAGCAACTCACCATTCCTTACGAGATCAGGACCGATCTTATACAAACCCTGATCAGCCTGAATTAGGATCACATTTGTTATAATTATTACTGATCCCTTGAGAGTCACCTTTGACCCAGCATATCATACCCACAAGCCTAAGAGTAAGCTGCAGAAAGACTGTTTCTTAGAATGGTCGTCCATTATTGACTACCCTCTTCTACCTTATGCATGTTTCTTTTGTCCTTTTTTTGTTAACCATTTATAAAGTTAGATGCTAAAGAATTTTGAGCTCAGAAATAATATTTCCAAAGAAACAATGTGTAACTCAATTTAAGCTGTTTACTTGCCCATTGGGAATAACCTCTCTCTTTCTACCCATGAAAACTTCACCCAGGCTTTCACCATGCATAGCTCCGATCCCATCTACCTCATCAAGGCTTCGTCGAATCCCCCATTTCGAAGTAATCTGCTTGCCGCAATTACATAACTTATACTCTCTGTGTAGTTCTGTTGACACTTAGCAAAAAGTACCTTATATTATAGTTTTGTTTTTACATCTGTGTGTCTTATTGTTAAAGAAAAAATTATTATGACACTTGTTAAAGATGGTAAGGCAGACTTCATTCAGAGGGACTACTACAGTGGAATTTTGTAGTACAGTAGTGAGATTAAGCTTAACTCCAAACACAAGAAGTACCAAGTGGACATTTATAGCCATGAACCAGGGTGTGGGGCGATTGATAGAAAATTACTAAGAGGAAACATCAGGCCTATGGGCATTCCAGCTAGACTGACTTGACAGGATTCTTGCTGAAGTCAGACCAAGATGATAAGATATCCAGGGTAGGGAATAAGGAATTTGATCAGATATCAAGGGTGGGGGATCTGCACTAAACTAACCCAGTAGTATTTTTGCTAAAACAGGACTAAATGAGCCAGGGACAGAGCCTAAGTTTGGGTCTAGTTAAAAAGGGAGCTCTGAAGAATCTGACTCAAGTTTGGTCAAAGAAGAGAGTCTTTGTCATTATCTCCTCAATGAGATTCTAGAGAATAGGAATTATAATTCATGCTCTTTTGTATCTCTACTCCCTACTGCCCCCACCCCCATGAAAAACAGTGTATGCATGTCATAAAGTAGTTTGTAGTTGAGTATTTTTCAATGATGGTTGACTAATTTTGACAGAGCCGACACCTTAATTCACCAGTTAAATTGGCTCTAGGCACAGCCTTCCACAACTCATCATTATTTGACTAAATGAAGACAATATATTTTAAGACTCTGGCACAGAATTTCTGGTTAACAGTGGTTGGCATAATTTATTCTCTTGCCTGCTATTTTCAAGTGATGTTACTGCTTTGAACTCATTTTTTAAAGTAGTATTTATAAATATAACTGGTAAAAGTGTGGCATCTTTGGCCAATGAAAAGAATTGCTGTCAGCTTGAGAAAAGAAACGTAAAGCACTAAGTATACTAGAAATTGCAGACATCCTCACAAAAGTGATGGATTAATGACCACATACAGCATTATGAAAGCTAGTTATGGTTTGCTTAAACCAGTCTCTCTCTTTATGGCATTCTCAATCTTTTTAAACAGCTAGGATATAATAACATTTTAAAAATTAAAGTATTTCACATAACCAAGAACTTGATATGAAATGAGCAACATTAAGCACAAAACAATTGAAGCTTCAGATACTGGAGCAGGCAAGAATTTTAAACAGCCCAAATGAATAAGGATGCAACATTGTTGTGCTTCTTCAGATGCAGGAATAATCAGGCTCAAAGGTTAGCAGAAAGAGATTTTATAGCAATAATGGCTCCCCATACCATTTTTCTCTTGTGACTTTGACTCACAAAGGTGAAGCTTTCATTTGAAGATTTGATACAACGCAGCTGCCAACAGCAGGGGGGAGAATTTGGCCAAATGGCTGGACTCTCTCAAACATCTATGAGGGACAGAGATTGAGAGGGAGAGACGGGGAGAAATTGAGAGAGATAGAAAAGGAAAAGAGGAGGGAACCAAAAAGGAAAAAAAGAAAAAAAAAAGATTTGCATTACCAATGACAAATCAAAGTTGAAAGTTTGCCTTTCCTGTTGTCATTCATTGCCATTCATATTTAGAAAGCAGACTGCTGTGATAATTGATTTGATGGTCCAGCTTGAGTGGAAGCACTTCTGGGCATAGCAGCCTCAGAGATGCCAAAAAAGAAGAAAAGGTGGGAATGAAATAATGCACTACTTTCTCCTCAGAGGCATGTGGCCCAGTTTTTAAGAGCAGAAAAACATGCTCTGGGGTGGGGGGAGTAGAAACCTAAAGAACTTAGTAATAAATACAAAAATGACCATATAGCTCCAGTCAGATAAAAATAGGCATTCAAACCAAGACAATGAGAGGACATATTTTACTGACAAGTGAATAATAGGGGAGTGTGGTGGAAATAATCTGATTTTTAACAGACTCTGTCCTTTGGGAGTACCTTTTTTGCTCTTTTATATAGAGACAAAAGTGATTTCTTTTCTAAAAAGCCTTTTAATTTTTAAGCTTTTCATACTAGATTGATAGTTCAGAAGGAGAAAAAGAAAACAATAATTGAGACTGAAAAGCTATATATGTGCCTGGATTATCTAAACATCACTGAATTTATTTCCTTGAAGCAATAGGTAATAATGAAGCTTGTCCTTAGATTTGCATAGAGGTTGGTGTTCAGCCATTGCTTCCTGCTGATATGAATAAGTTAGGAGACTAAAGTGCCAGTTGAAGGGGGCAAAAGAGAGAGAGAGAGAGAAAGAGTTTTTTAAAGTACTGAATTCACTGCCTGACCTCTTAATCACAACTGCCAATTGGATTGTGTGCCCTGTCATTCCATTTAAGAACCTAAACAAACCAGATAAAAGACATAGCTGTCAAAACACAAATTTTAATCAGAACCTGTTTGTCTTTTGAGAGAAATGTACTTGTGTTCAAAAGTAGACCAGTCCTTTAACTTTGCTGCCTTTCTCTCTTTTCTTCCCTCTCCCTTCTATCTTCATTTTTCCTTTCTTCATTTACGTACCTAGCTAGCTGCCCCTACTTATACCTACAGAGAAAGCCTGTTGTTTGGCCTCATTGAATGTGTCATACATAAGCAGCTGTCATGCAAATATCAATACCTTCACATCACAATTTCTGTTTTCCTGGTAAGGTTCTCAACTACAGTGAGACATTAAGCTTTCTGGGTTAAAACAACAACAACAACCAAGGCCTCAAATGTATGACTTATTTTTAAAAGATTCATACAAAATTAATATGGAGGAAACAGTGTTAGCTATTGGTATAATGCATGACAGTATTTCTGAAAATCTTTTTAAAAAATCATGAGAATTACCTGGGAAACTTACTAAAATTCATTATACAATGTATACCTATATGAAAACATCACGTTGTACCCCATAAATATATATAGTTACTATATATCAATCATAAATTCTTTTTAAATTTAGATTATCAGACCCCACCCCAGGTCTTGAATCACAGTATATAGTGCTCAGGAATTCACATTTTAACAAGTGCTCAGATCACTTTTCTACTTACTACTGAAGTTTGAATACCAGAGACATAATAATTAAAGAGCAATATTTATAGGCGGTAGCAGTGGCTCCAAGCCTGTAATCCCAGCACTGGAGGCAGGCAGAGGATCCGCTAGGTCAGAGATCGAGACCATCCTGGCTAACAGGCAGAAACCTGGTCATCACTAAATACAAAAAACTTGGCGAGTGAGGTGTGAGCGCCTGTAGTCCCAGCTGGGAGGCTAAGAGGCAGGAGAATACGTGAACCAGGGCCCGGAGCTTGCAGTGAGCTGAGATCCGGCCACACCATCTTAGCCTGGGTGACAGAGCGAGACTCGTCTCAAAAAAAAAAAAAGAGCAATATTTAATTGCGTGTGAATCTAATTCCGTTTTTACCATTACTAGTTGTATAAACTTAGGCCAATTATCTATCCTTTCTAAAACTTAAATTTCCTCATCCATGAAATGTATGTAACAATGCCTACCTGCTAGGGTTGTTCTGAGAATTAAATAAGATAATGAATATAAAACAGCACAGTAGCTGTTGATTCTAATATCAATACATAGTCAATATGATTGATATTGTTTATCTTTTGTGATTTAGAAATAGGTTCTTTTCTATGGGTTGTTCATACTGCCTCCCTGTAAAGAATAGTTTCTATTTCAATTTTATATTAACATAGAGAGTACTTTTTCATGTCTTAAGAATGTATAAGATTAAACATCAGGCCAGGCGTGGTGGTTTATGCCTGTAAGCGCAGCACTTTGGGAGGCCGAGGCGGGCAGATCACAAGGTCAGGAGATCGAGACCATCCTGGCTAACACGGTGAAACCCCATCTCTACTAAAAATACAATAAATTAGCCGGGCGTGGTGGCATGTGCCTGTAGTCCCAGCTACTCAGGAGGCTGAGGCAGGAGAATCGCTTGAACCTGGGAGGCAGAGGTTGCAGCGAGCCGAGATCGTGCCACTGCACTCCAGCCTGGTGACAGAGCGAGAAAAAAAAAAAAAGAAAATATTAAACATCATCCCTGTCACTTCATCTTACCCAGTGGGGAAACAAAACTATTTTAAACTAAAGTAGTAGCACGTGCTTACTGGCATAGAGCAGAACATTCTTATTAATACCAACTCTATGTAGATAACTAGATATATACATTATGCACAGGTGAATGTGTAATTAAAGAGCATTTAGGTGCTGAACTTGATGAATGACAGGGAAAAATGCCTGGGATGTCAATGTGGTACTGTACATACCAAAGGCAATTCACAGTGTGACTAGTAGCCCCACCTGTCTCACACCCAAAGATAATTCATCAAATAATACCACGTCTAAACTAACAGATTCTTTGTCTTCATAGACTAAAATAGAGAAAAGATCACTAGATTAAAAAAAGAAAAATCGAATCCCAAAGCTTACTAGCTCTGTTACTTCAGACAAACCTCTCACCCTCAGTGCCCCCATCTATAAAATGAGGATAATTATATTTGCCCCACCTCACAGCCTTGAAGTGAAAAGAAATGTGGTAATGTATCCAGGAAGGATTTGTAAACTAAATGCTGCACAAACAAATGGTATTATTTCATACCTATTCAAATGGACGGAAAGTCATTTGAAAATGTTATCAACTTTTGACCGTGATTGCATTCTCATTTTCCAAGGAAGTCCAAAAGATAGATTAAATTTGAATTCTTCATTGTTGTGCCTTGCTGATTTTTGCTTGAGGTGATCAAACTGCATTGATGCATTTTTACACAGCTTTTGTTGAATATTCCTTGGTCCAAAAGCTTTCAGCTTTGTGGCTTTGAAGCTCCAATTCCCTGATCAATGTCTGAACTTGTGAAGCTTGAAATTTGTCATTTGGCATTGACTTATGTGTAAATTTGAGTCAAAACTCAGTGTCCTTTAAACATCTCGGGGCAAATTTTCAGCATGGCCTCATTTTTACTGATATGATCATGTATTTGTAAGTACAGATTGCCACTTTTGTCCTCAAGAGAGCACAACGTGGTCATTGCACCTGCCATGAGGTAATTGAAGGTGCAAAAAAACTCACTTCTACAAAAAAGTCTTTATAACACTCCCTTCCCTTATACCCCTCCCCTCCCTTCCTCTGTGTGTACCGAAAGAAAAAAAAAAGAAATAATGCTATTAACAGGCTATGAATAGAGATCAGCATTTCTTTTCAAGAAAAATAAACTGTATTTAATCTGGGCTTCTTCTCTTAAAAAAAAAAAATGAAGAAGAAAAGAAATACACAAGATACCTGGAGTAATTTAAAACAAAAATATTGATGGAAATGGCAATGTCTTTCACAATTATTATTCAATTGCAATGTTATATACTCCTTAACTTAAGCAAATGAGTAGTTTTGACTACTGGAAAATAGCATTTGAAAGTCAATTACGGAACTTCCAGCACACCTATGGTTTTAGTGTCCTAAACTTATCCTCTAGACCAAAAGAGTAACATTTGTTTTTGATACATCCTTCTTTGTACCAGTGTTCTCTAAGTCCTTTTTGGATTCTCGTGCTAGAGAAAAAGAGATATAAGAAATGAAAGATAAACCTAACCTAGGGTTTATCTGTTACCTAAACAGTATATGTGTTACAAATGACATAAAATTACCTAGGCAGTGGGAGCACTTCCTAGCCATTTCCTGGTGTGCTACCTGTGGCCATTCTAAGCATGGACTAAAAATTACTCATAGAGCTTGATTTTATTGCTAGTGATATATTTACACATACTGTTTAGCCCAGACTATTCATATACTACATATATGCCTACTAGCCCGGTGCAAGGAGGTAGTCACTTGTTTACCTCTCAGAAACATCAAGCTGTTGTTTATTTTTCCTTTTTAAAAATTTGGCTGTATTTGTTTTTTGATTGTAGGAGGAAAACAAGAGATCTACCCTCTTATCAAATCTTTAAGTGCACAATAAAATATTGTTAAATATAGGCACTATGCCATACAACAGATCTCTAGAATTCATTCATCTTGCACAAATGAAACTTTATACCTGTTGAACAGCAACTCCCCACTCCTCCTTCTCCCCAGACCCTGGCAACCACCATTCTACTCTGTTTCTATGAGTTTGACTATTTTAAATAGCTCATAAACGTGGAATCCCACAGTGTGAGTCTTTCTGTGCCTGTCTTAATTCACTTAGCATATGTCTCCAGGTTCAACCATGTTGTCACATATGGCAGGATTTCTTTGTTTAAGGCTGAATCATATTCCATTGTATGTACATACCACATTTACTCCATTTACTCTATTCATTCATCGATGGACATTTGGATTCTTTCCCTATCTTGGCTGTTGTGAATAATGCTGCAGTGAACTTGGGAGTACAGATATCTCTTTGAGATCCCGCTTTCAATTCTTTTTTTTTTTTTTTTTCTTGAGAGAGAGTCTTGCTCTGTCACCCACGCTGGAGTGCAGTGGCACGATCTCGGCTCACTGTAACCTCCACCTCCTGGGTTCAAGCAATTCTCCTGCCTCAGCCTCCTGAGTAGCTGGGATTACAGGCACGTGCCACCACACCCAGCTAATTTTTTGTATCTTTAGTAGAGACGGGGTTTCACCGTGTTAGCCAGGATGGTCTCGATCTCCTGACCTTGTGATCTGCCTGCCTTGGCCTCCCAAAGTGCTGGGATTACAGGTGTGAGCCACCGCGCCTGGCCTCAATTCTTTTGGACATATGCCCAGAAGAGGGATTACTGAATCATCTGGTAAGTCTGTTTTTAATTTTTTGAGGAAGCTTCATACTGTTTTCCATAATGGCTGCATCATTTTACACTCCCACTAACAGTTGTATAAGTTGTATAAGGGTTCCAATTTCTTCACATCCTTAACAGTGCTTGTTACCTTTTCACATCCTTAACAATGCCTGTTACTTTTTGTTGTTGTTGTTGTTGTTGTTAAATAGTAGACATCCTAACTGGGGTGAGGTAACATCTCACTGTAGTTTTTGATTTGCATTTCCTTGATTAGTGATGTTGAGCATCTTTTCACATACCTGTTGGCCATTTGTATGTCTACTTTGGAGAAATGTCTATTCGAAACCTTTCCTTATTTTTTAAACTGGCTATTTGAGAGTTTTTTGTTTTTTATTTTGTGTTTGAGATGGCGTTTCGCCCTTGTTACCCAGGCTGGAGTGCAATGGCACAATGTCCGTTCACCACAACCTCTGCCTCCCAGGTTCAAGCGATTCTTCTGCCTCAGCCTCCCGAGTAGCTGGGATTACAGGCATGCGCGACCACACCCAGCTAATTTTGTATTTTTAGTAGAGATGGGATTTCTGCGTGTTGGTCAGGCTGGTCTCGACCTCCCAGCCTCAGGTGATCTGCCCACCTCGGCCTCCCAAAGTACTAAAATTACAGGCATGAGCCACCGCACCCGGCTGTTTTGTTTTGTTTTTTTTGATCTTGAGTTATTTGAGTTCCTTATGTATTTTGATATATTTTGGATAATAGCCCTTTATCAGATATGCAGCTAGCAAATATTTTCTCACATTTTTGTAAATTGCCTTTTCATTTTGATTGTTTGCTGTATAGAAGCTCTTTAGTTTTATGTAATCTCACTGTGTTTTTGCTTTTGTTGCTTATGCTTTTGGTGTCATATTCAAGAAATCATTGCCCAGACCAATACCATGATGCTTTTCCCCTTTGTTTTCTTCAAGGAGTTTTGTAGGTTTAGGTCTTATTTTTAAATCTTTAACTCATTTTTAGTTGATTCTTATATATAATGTGGGATGAAGGTCCAATTTCATTCTTTTGTATGTCCATATCCAATTTTCCCACTACCATTTGTTGAAGAGACTTTCCTTTTCTCATTGTGTGTTCCTGGCACCCCATACAAAGATCAATTGACCATACATCCATGGATTTATTTCTAGGCTCTCTATTCTGTTTCCTTGGTCTACGTGTCTGTTTTTTTGTCAGTCCCATATTGTTTTAATTGCTGAAAGTTTGTGATATATTTTGAAATAAGGAAGTGTGGCAAATCCAGCCATGTTCTTCTTTCTCAAGATTTCTTTGGCTATTCATGGTCTTTTGTAGTTACGAATTTTACGATGGGTTTTTCTATTTCCCTGAAAAATGCCATTGGGACATTTAAAGGGATTGCATTGAATCTATAGATTATGTTAAGTAGTATGGACATTTTAACAATATTAAGTCTTTCACTGAATATCTTTTCATTTATATATGTTGTCTTTAATTTGTTTCATCAACTTTATGTCGTTTTCGCTGTACAAGTCTTTCACCTCCTTGGTTAAATGTATTCCTAAGTATTTCATTCTTTGTAATACTATGTAAATGGGATTGCTTTCTCAGTTTTGTTTTGAGTAATTTATTGTTAATATATAGAAATGCAATTGATTTTTGCATGTTGATTTTTTATCGTGCAACTTTGCTGAATTTTTAAATTAGTTTTAACAGCTTTTTGTGGAATATTTAGGGTTTTCTCTATATAAGATCATATTTCTGCAAACAGAGATAGTTTTACTTCTTTTTTTTTTTCCCCCAATTGTAATGTCTTTTTTTTTTCTTGGTCTTGTTGCTCCAGCTAGAGCTTCCAGTACTATCTTGAATATAAATGATGAGGGTGGGCATTCTTTCCTTTTCCTGATATGAGAAGAAAAACTTTGTGTTTTATCATTAGTTTGATATTAGCAGTGGGCTTTCATATATGGCCTTAATTGTGTTGAGGTAAATTCCTTGTATATCTAATGTATTGATAGTGTTTATCATGGAAAGGTGTTGAATTTTGTCAAATGCTTTTTCTGCATCTATTGGGATGCTTGTGTGATTTTTATCCTTCATTCTATTAATGTGGTGTAGCACATTAATTGATTTGCATATGTTCAAGCCATCCTCACATATTAGGGATAAGTCTCATTTGATCATGATGTATGATTTTTTAGAACTTAGTGTTGAATTCAGTTTGCTAATATTTTCTTGGGGATTTTCACATCTGTTTTCATCAAAGATACTGGTCTGTAGTTTTCTTTTCTTGTAGTGTCTGTGACTTTGTATTAGGGTAATACTGGCTTGATAAAATGAGTTTCAAAGTGTACTCTCTTAAAGTCTTTAAAAAGTGTTGGGGTTAATTCTTCCTTAAATGTTTGATAAAATTCACTGCTGACACCATCTAATGGATTTTTCTTTTTGGGGAGGTTTTTGATTACTGATTCAGCCTCCTTGTTTGTTATTGGTCTGTTTAGATTTTCCATTTCATTATGATTTACCCTTGGTAGGTTGTATATTTCTATGAATATAACCATTGCTTCGAGATTATCCAATTTGTTGGTGTATAATTCTTTATAGTAGTCTCTTCTGATCCTGTTTATTCCTTTGGCTTCAGTTCTAATGTCTCATCTTTCATTTCTGATTTTGAATCTTTTTTTTTTAATATAAGGATTTTTCTATTTTGTTTATATTTTCAGAAAAAAAACGATTTTCTGTTTCATTGATTTTTTTCTACTGTTTTTCTATTCTCTATTTCATTTATTTTGGCTCTAACCTTTGTTATTTCCTTTCTTCTGCTAATGTTGGGCTTCTCCTAAATATGTTCTTTTTCTAGCTCCTTGAGATATAACATTAGATTGTTTATTTGCGATCTTTCTACTTTTTTAATGTAGGCATTTTATCACTGTAAATATCCCTCTTAGAATTGCTTTTGCTCTATCTCATAAGTTTTGGTATGTTGAATTTTTGTTTTTGTAGTCTCAAAATATTTTCTAATTTCCCTTTTGATTTCTTCATTGGCCCATTGGTTTTTAAAGAGTGTTTTGTTTCATTTCCACAAATTTATAAATTATCCAATTTTCCTTTTGCTATTAATTTCTAGTTTCATTCCACTGTAGTCAGAAAAGATACTGTGTGAGATTTCAGTATTAGATTTATTGAGACTTTTTTTGTGACTTAACATGTGATATATTCTGGAGAATGTTCTATGTGTGCATGAGAAGAATGTGTATTTCTCCACTGTTGGGTGAAATGTCTTCTGTATGTCTTTTAGTTCCTCTTGCTCAATAGTGTTGTTCAAGTCTATTGTTTCCTTATTGATTTTTTTTTTTTTTTTTTTTTTTTTGCCTGGTTGTTCTATTCATTATCAAAAGTGGGATATGAATTATCTTACTAATACCACAGTGCTGTCTGTTTCCTACTTCAGATCGGTCACTGTTTACTTTGTATATTTAGATACTCTAATATTTGGTGCATATATGGATTTATAATTGTTATATCTTCCTGATGAATTGCTTTCACTATTATATAATGACCTTTTTTGCCTCTATGTTGGTTTTTGACTTACAGTCTGTTTTGTCTCACATAAAGTATAGCCACTCCTGCTCTCTTTTGGTTACCATTTGTGTGGAATATCTTTTGCTTTCTCTTTACTTTCAGGCTATGTGTGTCCTCAAAGGTAAGTGTAGTCTCTTATAGGTAGCATATAGTTAGATATTGTTTATTTATCTATTCTGCCACTCTGTGTCTTTTGTTTGGGGAGTTTAATCCATTTGCATTTATTTATTTATTTATTTATTTTATTTTTTATTTTTTTTGAGACGGAGTCTTGCTCTGTTGCCCAGGGTGGAGTGCAGTGGCGCAATCTTGGTTCATTGCAGCCTCCGCCTCCCGGGTTCAAGTGATTCTCCTGTCTCAGCCTGCCAAGTAGCTGGGACTACAGGTGCGCACCAGCACACCCAGCTAATTTTTGTATTTCTAGTAGAGACGGGGTTTAACCATGTTGCCCAGGATGGTCTCGATCTCCTGACCTCGTGATTTGCCCGAAGTGCTGGGATTACAGGCGTGAGCCACTGCACCAGGCCTCCATTTACATTGGAAGGACTTACTATTGCCCTTTTGTTGATTGTTTTCTGTTTTGTAGTCTTTTTGTCCCTGTTTTCCTCTCTTGCTATCTTCTTTTGTGATTTGTTGATTTTTTGTAGTTGATATCCTTTGGTTCCTTCTTCTTTTTCTTTTGTGTATCTTCTATAGTTAATTTCTTTATGATTACCATGAAGCTTGCATAGATTGTCTTACAGTTATAGCAGTTCTATATTAAGCTGCTGACAACTTAACTGCACTCACATACAAAAACCCTACATTTTTACTTCTCCCTCCCAATACTTTGTTATTGATGTCATAGTTTAAATCTTTTTATATTGTGTATCCATTAACAAATTTGTGTAGTTATAATCTTAATATTTTTGCCTTTTAACTTTAATAGTAGAGTTTAAAGTTATTTAGAGTCCACTATTATTATAGTATCCGGGCTGGGCACAGTGGCTCATGCTTCTAATCCCAGCACTTCGGGAGGCCGAAGTGGGCAAATTTATTGAATCTAGGAATTCAAGACCAGCCTGGGCAACATGGCAAAACCCTGTCTCTGTTAAAAATGCAAAAAATTAGCCAGGCATGGTGGTGCACACTTGTAGTCCCAGCTTCTCTGGAGACTGAGGTGGGAGAATCACCTGAGCTTAGGAAGCCAAGGCTGCAGTGAGCTGTGATCATGCCACTGCAGTCTAGCCTAGGCAATAGGAATGAGACCCTGTCTCAAAATATATATATATACATATATTTATATGTAAACTATATATTTTATTTATATATTTATATACACTATATAAATATGTAATTTATATAGTGTGTATAATTTATGCAATTATGTATATAGTGTATATAATTTATGTAATTTATATAAATTATGTAACTGTGTAAATTTTATATACACTATATAAATATATAAATATATTATATATAAATATATATTATATAATATATATTATATAATATATATTATATTTATATAAAATAAATAATATATAAAAACATAATTTGTATATATAAAAAAAATTTAATTTTTATATATGAAATAAATATTTTTTATATTTTATATATATTATATATAAAAATATATATAGTATTCCTGTGTTTGTCTGTGTTTACTCCCATACCCATAGTGTGTTTTATTCTTTCATATACTTTTGTGTTACTGTTTTCGCATCTGTTCATTTCTACTTGAAGAACTCCCTTTAGCACTGCGTTCAGGTGGTGATGAACTCCTGCCTTTTTTTTTTTGAGACGAGTCCCCGCCTGTCCCCTGGCTGCAGTGCAGGCGCCAGATCTCGCCTCACTGCAAGCCTGGCCTCCCCGGTTCCTGCCATTCCTCCTGCCTCAGCCTCCCAAGTAGCTGGGACTTTCATAGGCACTGGCCACACCAATTTTTTTATTTTTAGTAGAGACGGGGTTTCACTGTGGTCTCGATCTCCTGACCTTGTGATCTGCCCGCCTCGGCCTCCCAAAGTGCTGGGATTACAGGCGTGAGCCACCGCGCCCGGCCTCCCGTGCCTTTTGTTTGTTTGGGAAAGTCTTTATCTCTCCTTCACTTTTGAAGGACAATTTTGCTAGATACAGTATTCTTGATTGGCATTTTTTTTTTTCTTTCAACACTTTGAATATTATAAGCTCACTGCCTTCTGGTCTGCAAGGTTTCTGCTAAGATATCCACTGATAGTCTTATTGAGGACTCACTTTACATCATGAGTCACTTTTCTCTTGCTCCTTTAAAATTTTTCTTTGACTTTGTGCAATTTGATTAGATTGTATCTCAGTGTAGACTTCTTTGGGTTTCTCTAATTTGGCATTCTTTGGGCTTCATGAATCTGGATATCCATTTCCTTCCCCAGATTTGAGATGCTTTCCTCCATGAGTTCTTTATACAAGCTTTTCCCCCTGCCTATCTCTTTTCTCCTTTGAGATTCCCATAATAAATGTATTGGTCTGCTTGATGATGTTCAGTAAGTAGTTTAGGCTTTCTTCATTCTTTATCATTCTTTGCTTTTTGTTCCTCTGGCTATATAATTTGGATGACTTGTCTTCAGTTTCACTGATTCCTTCTGCTTAATCAAGTCTGCTGTTTAATCAATGTAGTGATTTTTCAGTTCAGTCACTGAACCAGAATTTCTGTTTGGTTATTTATTTATTTATTTATTTATTGAGATGGAGTTTCACCCTTGTTGCCCAGGCTGGAGTGCAATGGCACAATCTTGGCTCACTGCAACCTCTGCCTCCTGGGTTCAAGCTATTCTCCTGCCTCAGCCTCCCTAGTAGCTGGGATTACAGGCATGCGCCACCACACCCAGATAATTTTGTATTTTTAGTAGAGACGGGGTTTCTCCATATTAGTCAGGCTAGTCTTGAACTCCCAACCTCAGGTGATCTGCCCACCTCGGCCTCTCAAAGTGCTGGGATTACAGGCGTGAGCCACCGAGCCCGGCCTGGTTTTTTTTTAAAAAATAATTTCTATCTCTGTTAGGGCCAGATGTGGTGGCTCATGCCTGTAACCCAGCACTTTGGAAGCCAAGGCAGGTGGATCACTTGAGGTCAGGAGTTCGAGACCAGCCTGGCCAACATGGTGAGACACCATCTCTACCAAAAAAAAAATTACAAAAATTAGCCAGGTGTGGTTGCACATACCTGTAATCCTAGCTACTGGGGAGGCTGAGGCAGGAGAATCTCTTGAGCCTGGGAGGCAAAAGTTGCAATGAGCCGAGATTGTGCCATTGCACTCTAGTCTGGGTAACAGAGTGGGACTCCGTCTCAAAAAAAACAGGCAACTCAAAACAACAACAAACCAGCCTGAGCTGGGCACGGTGGCTCACACCTGTAATCCCAGCACTTTGGGAGGCTGAGGTGCGCGAATCACTTGAGGTCAGGAGTTTGAGACCAGCCTGGCCAACATAGGGAAACCCCATCTCTACTTAAAAAACTATATATATATATATAATTGTATATATATGTGTATATATATATAATTGTGTGTGTGTATATATGTATATATTGTGTGTGTGTATATATAGATGTGTGTGTATATATAGATATACACACACACACGCCTGCACGCGCGCACACACACGCACACAGAAAAATTAGCCAGGCATGGTGTCCCACGTCTGTAGTCCCAGCTACTTGGGATGCTGAGGCAGGAAAATCTCTTTAACCAGGGAGGCAGGGGTTGCAGTGAGCTGAGATCGTGCTGCTGCACTTCAACCTGGGCAACAGAGCGAGACTCTGTCTCAATAAATAAATACATACATACATACATAATTTCTACCTCTGTTGATATTCCCATTTTGTTGCTGAATTATTTTCTTAATGTTGTTCAGTTGTCTATATTCTCTTGTAACTCACTGAGCTTCCTTAAGATGATTATTTTGAATTCTTTGTTAGCCTATTCATAGATCTCCATTTCTTTAGAGTTGGATATTACAGATTTAATTTGTTCCTTTAGTGTAATGTTTCCCTGATTTTTCTTGTTTCTTGTACTTTTGCACTGGTGTCTGCACATTTGAGGAAGCAGCCACCCTTCCCATTCTTTCTGGATTTGTTTAGACATGGAAAGAGCTTAACCAATTCACTAGGCTACAGATTCTGGGAGCCTCTCAAACCTTTTCTATGAATGTGTCTTCTCTGGATTTGTGTGGGAAGATTCCTAACTAGATGGATTTAGTTGTTTCTTTTTTTACCCTGAGCACAATTCATAGAGTCACGCTTGTGTCTTCTGAAGCAGGACAGAATCCAGCCCGACCCTGGTGATGCACTGAGGCCAGATTGTTGGGGGCATGTTCCATTTCTCTCCTATCACTGTGGAAGAAGCATCAGGCTCTGTGCCTTCTCTCAATCTTGTAGAGCTATGCTCACCACAGTAAGCTGCCTGCCCTTTTCCCTTTGTTCTTAATTGCCCTGAAGCATCCAAGCTATTTCTGTTCTATCAGTGTCCCATGTGAGGTGAGATAGAAACTAGCCCTTCAGGCAGTGCACCAAAAGGCTGGTGCATTGGAAGCATTCTCTACTCTGTATTTTCCCCTGAGAGAGAAACTGTGGGCTAAAGTGATATTTTTCAATGCTGAGCTGTGATGGCTTGGGGGAAGGGGCTAATACTAGTAAAGTGAAATTGCTCCTTACTCATTTCAATGAACTTTTTTAAGTTTTGTGCTTGTCTGGTGTACTGCAGCCTCTTAAAAGGATTCTGGTCTTCTCATAAAGGTATTGTGGTCTACATTGTTAAGTCGGTGTTTCTATGGGAGAACAAGAGATGGAACTTTCTATTTCACCATTTTGCTGATATCAGCATGCTATTATTTAAATGAGAAGTTTCCTTTACTTAGGTGAGCAATATAATTTAATGCAAGTTTGTCTATGGATTTCTCCTTGAGTGTCTACATTACAAAAGGCCATCTGGAATTTCCTTTCTACACATCACTGTTAAAGCAAAAAAATATATTTAAGTGATACCAAGGTATCAGGATTCCCTGCAGGCAGTTTGAGATCTAATATAAAACCAAATACTCCTTATAGGCCACTGGTCTAAATGATGACAGCCAAAACTTCCCAAGACTATTAAGTTTTATTAATGAATATGATGGAAAATAATACCTTGGAATGTGAATTAAATGTTTTTAAGGTGATAAGTGGGTAAGAAAGAGAGAGGTGATAAAAGCTTTTGAAAACTTGTTTTCAAAGCAATACTACTACATACTAAATATACAGTTTAAACTTTTCTCATCCTGCTGACAAATACATACCTGAGCCAAGATTACTGTTTTGTTTCATTTTAACCCTTCCCCTACATAGTAATATCTATAGTGATGACCATTTCTGGAGAGTTTCACTTTGATATGTTAGCACATCATTACCTGTTAGGTAGCCCTAATGTAAATAAGTTATACCTCATTCCATGTTGTCAAAACATAGAAACAGCAACAAAGATACCTAAATGAAAGAAATTCTGATTGTTTTTCAAAACCAAGTAAGTGTAAGAAAACCATTGAATTTAAGGGGCAAAAACTATCCCAGAAAGTTACTGCTAGAATTCAAATACTAAAGAAAGTAATAGAATTATACCTTTATAAAGATTAACAGTTACAATTTTGAACTGGTACCATTTTATTTTTATTTATTTATTTATTTATTTATTTATTTATTTATTTATTGAGACGGAGTTTTGCTTTTGTTGCCCAGGCGGGAGTGCAATGGCACGATCTTGGCTCACCGCAACCTCCGTCTCCCGGGCTCAAGCAATTCTCCTGCCTCAGCCTCCTGAGTAGCTGGGACTACAGGCTGCACCACCACGCCCGACTAATTTTGTATTTTTAGTAGAGACAGGGTTTCTCCGTGTTGGTCAGGCTGGTCTCAAACTCCTGACCTCAGGTGATCCGCCCACCTCAGCCTCCCAAAGTGCTGGGATTACAGGCGTGAGCCACCGCGCCCAGCAAGTACCATTTTCATTCTTAAATTTGTTCATATGTTAAAAAAAGAAAACATAAGCATGCTTTGGTTTTCCATCTTCACATTAGGTAACACAATGAATGAATGAATATAGTTATTTTCTAATACCCTCACACAGATTGGTTCTTCCATGGGTAAATAGTTCTCTGTAGCCCTGAATTAGATTTTTTTTTTTTTTCAAGATGGGGTTTTGCTCTTGTGTCCCAGGCTGGAGTGCCATAGCACTCACCATGTCTCACCATGTTGGCCAGGCTACTCTCGAACTCCTGACCTCAGGTGATCCGCCCGCATGGGCTTCCCAAAGTGCCGGGATTACAGGCATGAGCCACCGCGCCCAGCCATGAATTAGATTTTGATTGATGAAAAGGGAGATAATAATTCCAATAATCTTATGTTACATAAATGAAGTTTTAAAACTGATACATTTTTATATTTAAAAACTTCAAAATAAATAGAAAAATATAACTTTGAGTTGTAGTTTCTTTTAGTGGTCAATCTGATGAGCTTGAGCCCATATAAGGTATGTTAGACAAGAAAACACTATCCTAATCAATGTTGACTTAACTGAATTCATTCAAATAAGTGGAAATATTGTTAGATTTGTTGACTGGAAGGAAGTTTGAGTTTGATTAGTCCAAAGGTGATTTGAGGAAAGGTGGTAAGCTGAACATGACCTCCCCTGAGTATTACTGAAAAGAAGGAGAATTTGAACCAAATTTTAAGATTTGGCCAGGGCCAAATAGGGTATCACGGCAGAAAACCTGTGCTATATGTCAGTGACCCTTCAGAAATTAAAAAGTAGAGATAAAATGGAGTTTAGCCTATATGTGCTGCCCCCACCCCCACCCCTCCCGTCTGTCTCTCAAGTTTTGAGGTCACCCCTGTTAACCTCCTCCTCTCTTCCCTGGCTCAGCCAATTTGTAAGCTCTGATCACATTTTTTTTTTTTTTAACCACATTCTCTTCATACCATATCTTTTGCTTTCTTATAGTTGCTTAATATTGTATAATGGAGGCCAGGCACAGTGGCTCATGCCTGTAATCCCAGCACTTTAGAAGGCCGAGGTGGGCAGATTACTTGAGGTTAGGAGTTAGAGATCAGCCTGGCCAACATGATGAAACCCCATCTCGACTAAAAATACAAAAATTAGCCAGGTATAGTGGCACGTGCCTGTAATCCCAGCTACTTGGGAGGCTGCGGCAGGAGAATTGCTTGAACCCGGGAGATGGAGGTTGCAGTGAGCCAAGATCATGCCACTGGTATACTGGAAGCATTCTCTACTCTGTATTTTCCCCTAAGAAAGAAATTGTGGGTCAAAGTGTGTAGGGGAAGGGTTAAAATGAGTGAGTGAGACTGTCTCTCTCTGTGTGTGTGTGTGTGTGTGTGTATGTGTATATATATATGTGTATATATATATGTGTGTGTGTGTATATATATATATATGTAGTATAACAGTCTTTTTCTAATTCCAAGGAATAGAGGCATGCTAAAGTTTTTAAAGGTGATATAGGGTTAAGAAAATATGTGAAAGAAATATCACAGTGGTTTCCCAGCCATGGCTCATCAAAACTAGAATGTTCTGACTACAGAGTGGCTCTGGAAGTCTGACAGCACCTCTGACATATTGACCACCCTGCTGGTAGTCATCCTTTAGGAGCAGATTTGTGCTTGATTCCAGTTGTACCTTACTAATCCTTCTATTCTCACGATTTGCCATTATGGTGTCTCAGCTACTCCATTTTTATTTTTCTGTCTATCTAATTCTTCTTTTATTGCCTTAACAATGAATGAACTCTCTGTTCTCCTTTCTATATCAGGCTATCTGCTTATTTATGGTTTCTGCTGCCATGTGGCTTTTAATATCCCCTCTCTCTTAGCTTCTGCTTCTGCCTAACATACATATCCCTTTCTGCATGTGTCTCATTAAGTTCCCCCAAGAAAAATTTGGTTTGTTTGGTTCAGAGCAGAGGTTTTCTGCTGGAAAAATCTCTCATGGCAATCTATAGATAGTTTTCTTTGGTAGGTACTCATTATCTAATCTCATGATTGGGGTCATACGAAATCAAACATTGTGATCTATATATAAAGTGCCTCTTTAGCAGGGGACTCTAAGGTATCTCAGAAGAGGGTAGTACAACTGGGAGATATTATTTACAGAATATTCTGTATATTGAGCCCTTACATCAGGAGACTTGAGGTACTAGATATTTACTTTTACTATATATCATTGAATCAAAGATAGTATCAATCATAAGATATGACATTAATTTATTTACCATTGAGAAAGGAAAAGATGCTGCAATGAAATCACAGCACAACAATGATTGTTAGATGCATCTCAGTCTCAGAGATGTTAAAATGTGAAAACACATTTTTGAAAAGATGTAATGTGGTGTCAGTAGCATATCTGAGATTGTCTGAGGATCAAAGCAGGTATAGTGAATGCCCAGAGAAGTTCCCTGAGGACTGACTCCTAGAGTGGGGTAAATGCTAAAGGTTACAAGTTGGATTACTAATCTGACAGACCAGAGGGTAGTGTCTAGAGACTAGATAGCCAGCTATCTGTCTGCAAGTGGAGAGGAGGCTGGTCACTGGTCCAGAGTGTGGTTTGCCTCAGGGACTTGACAGATATTAGAAGGTAGATCCAAGGAGAAGGTGAATTATTCCTGTATTGATTTAAATGACATGAATATATTGAGAATTTCTGTTTCTCTTAATTCCTCATTTATGTTCTGGAATCAATTCAGCTGTGTCTCTTATCTTCTAGAACATCTCCTTGTTTATTACTTGTAGGTTAACTATATCTCTGGATGTAGGGTCATTTTATAAACCAAATGCTGTGTTTTGTCTATGAGGCACCTAAAATACCACAGCCAGGGAGAGCTAAGCTTGCAGTTGGGATACATTAATGAATAACCTCTGGTTGTTGATTCTCTTTTTGTTATTGGGAGAGTTAATGTAGCTTTTTTCAAATTTTTAGATTCAGTAGGTACATGTGCAGGTTTGTTACATGGGTATATTGAATGGTGAGATTTGGGCTTCTAGTGTACTTGTCACTCAAATAGTGACCATTGTACTTAACAGATTTGGAGATTTCTCAGAGAACTAAAAATAGACCTACCATTCAGCCCTGCAGTCCCACTACTGGGCATCTACCCAAAGGGAAAGAAATCATTATATGAAAAAGAAACCTGTACTCACATGTTTATTGCAGCACTACTCACAATAGCAAAGTCATGAAATCAACCTAAATATCCACCAACAGTTGATTGGATAAAGAAAATATGGTATATGTACACCATGGGATACTATGCAGCCATAAAAAAAGATAACTTTAATTATAATTATGAATCAACATGTCTTTCTTTCCATTTCTACTATGTAGAGCAGAAATCCCACATAATGTGATTAGCATGGAAGAAAGTCCTCACTGAATTCCCTGCTCTCTTACCAACTGGCTGGACATGGCATAGGTGGTTATCTAAGGAGAATAGTCCCATGAATCTTCACAGCATTCAGAGATCAATTTACTCTGGGTTTGTTAGATATGCGATATGGGGTAGCTGTTTGTTAGGACTACATTTCCCAATGTGTTTCCACTGAACACTTATTTTTTTCTGATGTTGCTACATGTATTGTGTAAAAAGCATTGGGTAAAAGTGCTGGGTGGTTGAAGGACTCTGATAACTCTACATAATGTATGTAGATTTCTGGCTGAATCTTTGGGTGTTTACTGCTCATGGGTTCCACTGCTATTATAGCCCAACACAGCTGGTATGATTTGTAGGTTGGTCTCTTGGGGCCCTTTGACCTTCTGAGCACCCAAAGCCTGAGATAAGTAATTTTGCCTTTGTCCTTCAAGATGACTATGGTCTCAGCTTAGACTCAAGAGAACTCGTTTGAAATTGAACAAGGGCAAGCCTAGCTCAAGAGGAGAGCACAGTGCCTAGTTTTATTTGTCACTGCACTAGACACTTCATAAGGAATAATTTTAAAAACGGGGCCAGTTTTGTTTCTGAGACTCAACTAGACTTTCAATCATACTCTGGGGGAAGGAATTCAAGTCTCCAACATTGTCCTTATTGTACACCTGTAGGGCCAGACTGATTATCCTAAATTTTACATAGCCTAAGAATGAGCTTAGATTTCAAAATAAAAAGCTTTCTCTGCTTTTGCATAGAACATTTCTATCTATTATTTCAGTTAATTTACCCTTGTTATCAATATTGAAGTACTGCTTGCTGTACATATTCTAGACATGGGTAACAATGTCTGGAAGTACACTCTGACTTCACAACAGCCATTCAAAGATATATATATATCCTTGCAAGTGCATTCTAGGGCTACTGGGACATGTGTTCTTAAATCCTCCTTTGCCAGTTCTCCAAATATGCCAAATTGTTTTGAAATGGCATCCTTGTCTTGTCTTCCTGAATCCACTCTTCTATTCCTTCCTTTTGCTTTTTATTCCAACCTTCCATTTTCCACCCTTTAATTAAAAAGATGGCTAATATATGGGAGATGTTGTAGTCCACTGTTGTGTAAAATGAATTTAGCAGACACTCCCCCACCATTCCCCGTTCCCAAGTTCAGCATCAGGAATAAAAGTCTCATCAGTCCTTTTGGCAGCATTTAAGTGAACGGTCCCCAGTGGCTTTATGCTTGCTAATTTGAGTTCTCTTTTTACATACAGAGCTAGTCACACTGACAGACCACACTGTACGAAGATACATACTATTCTTTGGAATCATGGATTTTGTAAATAAACTGAGAACAGTGGCTGAAAATCAGATTACCTGAAAGTCTGGAAGGAAAAAGGCATAGAATGACCTCATCTAGTCTCTTTTCAAAAGCACTACATATATTTCAAAGTTTAGAGTTTCTAGAGACAATTAGCAGGCAGTAGTTGCAAGAATAAGCAGAACCCCTGTGAGATATATAAGCTGTATGATCTTTATTAACTTATATCTAAAAGTTTAACAAACATATACTGACATTATTTTTAAAAGACAAGTATGTTAAGGAATTTGTCTTCTACATAGTGACAGATATCAAAGTGAAGTATATGACCTTTGGTTTTTTGCTTACTATATACTAAAATGTTGCTTTATATTAGAAGATTGTAATTTATTTCCATGAATCAAATTCTGTGCTTAAAACCGACTTCTGTTTATTTACACACTGTTGTGTGATAGAAATTCTCTTGGGGGAGGCAATATAAATATTGCATGCCTTTTAATAAAGTGGGCTTTTAAAATAATTAAACTTTTCACCTCTTATGAAATTTTTGAAAAGGTATTTTCTAATTTATTTTATTTTATTATTTTTTATTTTTGAGACAGAGTCTCACTCTGTTGCCCAGGCTGGAGTGCTGTGTCATGATCTCGGCTCACTGCAACTTCCAACTCCTGGGTTCAAGCAATTCTCCTGCCTCAGCCTCCTTAGTAGCTGGGATTACTGGCATCTGCCACCAAGCCCAGCTAATTTTTGTATTTTTAGTAGAGACCATGTTGGCCAGGCTGATCTCGAACTCCTGGCCTCAGGTGATCCACCCACCTCAGCCTCCCAAAGTGCTAGGATTACAGGCATGAGCCATCATGCCCAGCCTTATTTTTTTTTTTTTTTTATTTTAAATAGAGCTCTCCAAATAATGTCTGTTTTGTATTGAAATGAATGAATTCATGAATTTGCTTTCTTCACAGCATGAGGGGCTAACAGCTAGAATAAAAATAATCAACCTAATATTTCTTGTTGCTGGAAAATAATTATGAGAATATTACACAGAGGAAGCCATGCTTAAAATAAGGGCTTCATATTGCATTTAAAACTCAAGCGGGACTTTCAAGTATTCTGTTTAGTAGAATAATATATTGATGAACCCTTGGAGAACCAATTATGTTGTTTCACATGAATTACAAATGCATCATTTAGCTGTATTATAGTCTTACATGTGTCCTTTACAATTAATCATCATTAAATGTTAGAAATGTAAAATTTAAGAGGCAAAGAAAGCATACTTCTTTAACAGAGTGGCCCAAAGAAATACCCATATTTTAATTTGAGGTCTATAACAGGTCTACAGATTTTATTTTCTCTTTTTGCACGATCAGTGTATGAATCTGAGTTCTTTTAATAGATTTTTCTTGGGAAATCTTATTGTTAATTGCAAATGTAAGTTGTGACAGTAATTTGTATTATACCACTTTAGACTTACTCTGAAATTTGAGCAGCAGAAACATAGTATTAGAACTTTTTACTATTTCTGTAGCTATCTTTTCAAATATTTCCAAAAGGTATGGCTTTTTAAGCCTTTGCCTCTGCAAGTCACAATTTCAAGTAGGCACTGAGATTCTAGTAACGTGAGCAGTACAACAGCACATTGAGTCTTAGCAGTAAGTTTTAGTGAATTATTTAGGAGGTGAACATTGATTCCCTTATGAGTCACTCCAGCCTCTTTCTGAAAACAGTGTTGTTCCTATTATCTCTACCATTGTACAGGAAAATATTATATTCCAAGGAACTGGGTGTTATCAGTAATTAAGTAGGCAGAACCCATAGACATTGAATAGTTTAAGTTACAAATGTGACAAACTTCTATATTACAAATATTTGTGGACAGAAAATGCTGTGAGATATGGAAGCACAAAGTGGAAGTAGCATTTATGAACTGTTACTAAGTTCCAGACATTTTACTAAGTGCTGAGGATACTGAGATAAATAAGAAATAGTCCCTTTCCTCAAGAAATTATACCAGTGGTAGAAATACTCCAAAGGGCCAACAGTGAAGGAATCACAATGAATTGACATATTATGGACTGAATAGATCTGCTCACATCCTGAGGTCTCCAGGCAAGGTTTACATGGACTTGAACTGCCCTGCATAATTGTTATTCTGCTGACAAAAGTATAGGTGTGATATGGTAGAGCCCAAAGGGCTCTCAGAAGTCATATAGTCCAAATCCTTCATTTTCCAGAGGAGGAGAACCAGGCCCAGAGAGGGTGAAGGGATTTTCTCCAGGTAATGTAGCAAACTAATGACAGTTGGGATTAGAATGCAGATTTCTTGTTCCTCAGTCCAATCTTTCAAGTGGAGATAACCCCAAACTTTTTTGTTTCCCCATTCTCTACTTTAAGCAATGACACAAGAAGTCTATGGGAAAATGAAATTCCCTAAATGAGGAAAAGAGGACCTGGATAGAATGCTCATGAGATCAATAAAGAAATTAAAGGACAGGGTGAAAAAATGGTTAAAAGTATGTAGGGAGTACATATAGACCAGAAACAAAATTAAGAAAAGTCCAGTGGCAAAAATAAGAGAATTGCAAAGAAAGGGCTGAAATAATTATCCAAAACCAATTCTTTTTATGGGTAAACAGGCTAAAATGCCATAGGTCTAATTTTATGCATTCAACCTGTGTCAGAATTTTTTTTTTCAAACTAGATAGTCAGCTATGTTAAGTAGCCTCATATTAAATGGAAGAACTCTCTGTTATTTAACACATTTGTATAGTTGCAACGTAGTGATGAGTGATATGTCTAATGATGGCCCCAAGACAGTGTAATGCCCCAATGTACCTTTTGAGCTATTGAAAAATATTTCTATTATGTTCAGCCTAGTTTTATTGTTAACTATATTTAATATTCAAAATCTTGGAAATGGGAGCTATGTTTATAATATCTCTGGAAAATATCTATAAATACATCTAAGTTCATCACAGCACTTCATATCTTAGATAGGCTGTATAGTAGAGACTTTACTGTAATGAGAAAGATCCTGCATTGTTACCCTACTTGTCTTCCCAGATGTTTTCTTTGTTAGACTTTTTGGGATTTCTGATTTATCTTGCTCTTTTTCTTATAAAATATGAAATATAGAGCCTGTGATTATGCTAGGCTGCCCTGCCCAATTATTGACCAGTCTCGATCCAATTATGCTTTTAAAAGTATATATTATGTAAATAGATTATTTTACCTTCTGCTGCCTTATAAATCTTTTTTTCCACAGCAGCAAGGGAAGATTATAATGTCATTGGCTGTCAAATGCCCTTTTCATGTAAGTCGGCTGCCAGGCAAGGATCCTACATCTGTTTTCTAGCATCCATATAAATGTCTGTGATAAATAAGTCATTGCTCACTGGAGCTGCCTTTGTGAAGCAGATCCTGTACTTACTGTTTCTTTCACATGCACAGTGACAGCAGTCAACCTAATTGACTATTACTTGGTCAGTTTCTGTGTCAGAAGTGATGCCAGGTAAATAGAAAGGAGAAATCCAAATTTAATCCATTTCTGTTTAAACCCAGAAAGATTTAGTAATAGAAAAAACACCACCAATTTCAGGTTTTTCAGAGATGAGTGTGTTCCCAAAGGATGAACTTGACACTACCACATTCTTTCTCACAACCTAAACTGGATTCTTATATGAATCTCTGAGTGAATTCTTAGTAGACACGTTGACATGGTAGAAAATGCATCACATGGCTGTAATAAACATAGGTTAGAATTGTGGTTCAGTTTTCAGTCAAATGCCAGGAAACCATTTTCATATGTAGTCTTTCCTAATTGGAAATCTAGAGGATGGGGTACAAAATAGTCATCCTAATCTGTTCAAACATCAATGGACAATTATGTCTCTAAAATTCTCAATACTTTGCAATTAAAGAGTTTTTGATTCCTACATTGCAGAGCAGGCCTCTTCTGTGACTGAAGCTGCCCTCTCTTTTCTATGTCATCTCTACTTTGGAATCATCATTATTATGGGGCATGACACCAGTCATGTTAGGCCATGCTGCTGACAATGGTTACTTTCAACAGGGGGGAGTAACCAGGGAAAGGACATCCATCATTATGTAATATAGGGGAAAAAACCCAAAGACTCAGAAGCCATGTTAACAAACATAGCTGGAAGCAAGGAGCCATTTGAGTAGGATTACAAACATCTTAGATTGTGCAGATTAGTAATAGATTCAGGGAAAACATGAATTGAACAACCTCTTTTGCACAAATGAGCAACCTGGAGTTTGCAGTAATGGAACCAATAGCCTCATCACATTTTGAATCCATTTGGATGTCATGTAAAGAATGAACATATGCAGTACTTAATAAAGAAAGGTCAATTCTGCCATAGTGATCACTGAAGCATAATGCAGCAAATGAGGTAGAGCTTTTTTTTTTTTTTTTTTTTAAAAACTCATCAATCCTAGAACATTTAAATTTATCTTTTCAGTAAGTTGTGGGATTTTTTTTAATCTCCTGCATCTGTTATAACCTAAATGAACAGCAGTTCAAAGCCAACTCCACACCTGTACTGACATACTAAAAATGTCACATAATTTGTATAAAAATGCTGAGATGCAGTTTTACTAACAGTCTGTTTTGTCACTGCCCTCCCTATTTATCAGACTCTAAGAGGATTGTTGGGTTGATGTGGCTTTGTATATTTCCAATTCCCTCCTATTTTTGGATTGTACTGCTTTGATTATAGTTAAGAACCAACCTTGCAAGAATTCAAAATTTGTCACAACTACAATACTTTTTCCACCTCATAGCTTTAACAGTGGCATTTGTATGTTACCCAAAGCAAACCACTGAGTTCATCATCTTCATCCAAAGAAGAGTAGCTTCCTTGATTTTCAGCATAATATTTCTGGCTATCTAGTACCTTTTTTTTTTTTTTTTTTTTTGAGATGGAGTCTCATTCTGTTGCTCAGGCTGGAGTGCAATGGTGCCATCTTGACTCACTGCAACCTCTGCCTCCCGGGTTCGAGCAATTCTCCTGTCTCAGCCTCCAGGGTAGCCGAGACTACAGGCGCACGTCAGGAAACCTGGCTAATTTTCACATTTTTTAGTAGAGATGGGGTTTCACCACATTGGTCAGGCTGGTCTGGAACTCCTGGCCTCAGATGGTCCACCCACCTGACCTCCCAAAGTGCTGGGATTACAGGCGTCAGCCACCATGCCCAGCCCTTGTTTTGTTTTTTGTTTTTTGTTTTTTCAGATGGTAAACTAAAAGGAAATAAAATTGTAACCTCAGCAGGTGCCATAATTCTTTCTTGGCTTATAGTTTCTGAAAGGTGTAGAAATGATTACATATTTATCCATGAGTTCCAAATTGCCCCTCTAATTCAAATCATTAGAACCTTCTTCCACCTACAACTCATTTGAACTCTTTTTCGTTAAAAGTCATGTCCAAGAGTCAGCTCGAATGTCATATTATTTGGTCATTCCAGCTTTCCTCCTGAGTCTTGTAACCCTGATTATCATTAGTGCTGTGTATAGTTCTGTCCACTTGTCTCCTTTTCTTATCCAGTAGTTCTTAGAGGTCATCAACTGTGCTATTTTTGTTGTTTTCACATTGCTTATACATTGTGGAGGTTGAATACATTTATTCATTTTTAACAAATGTTCAATGTGCTCTTACTAAAGCTTGGCAATGACCTAGATCAAAGGTTTGCCAGCTATGGTCAGTGGGCCAAATCCAGCCCATGGACTGGAGCTAAAACGTTGTTTATATCTTTAAAGGGTTGTAAAAACAAAGAAGAATATACAGCAGACACCATATGTAGCCCACAAAGCTTAAAATATTTGCCATCTGGCCCTTTACAAGGAAAATGTTGCTGGCCCTTGTTCCAGATGCTGAGGATATACCAGTGAACAAAACCAACAACAACAAAAAAAATCCCTGCCTTCAGAGAGCATAAATTCTATTTTTTTACAACAATTTTATGCAGAATAGGCATCTTTGTTACTTGCACAATATTTACATATAGCACATACTCAGTATTTGTGAAATGAATGAATAAGGCATAAATAGAGTCCATCATCCAATATTTTATGATATTGGCAAGTATTTCAATATGATGTAATAAAATGTTGCATTTTAAAAATCTTTATATGAATAATTTTTCCCTAGATAATTTGTAGACCAAAAACTCAAACACTACTTACTTGTCAAGACATTTTATTCTGGTACTTAATAATGATTTCCCATCTTAATGTAACTTTTATTCATGATGAGGTCCTGATTATCTAGTCTCCTTATGAGAGGTAATCATAATTATATTTGATTCTGAAAGCTTTCTGAAATGGTGATTCTTTCATAAGAGATCATTTTGTATACGTGACAGTTAGAACAATGAGTGAGTTTTTCAGAGTTTCTATCCTTGAATTCTACAAGTTTGTGATGTTTATAGCTTGAATTCAGATAAAACCATTTTGTTCCACATTTGAAAAGACAGTCTTTTGCATTAGACTCAGAGTTGACTAAAATTATGGCAACTTTTCATAAAGTCAGGCTGTAGATGTACCTAATTCCCCCACAGAGCCTACAGCCCTTTGAAAGTGCTGATAGAATACTGGGGATGGGTCAGAGAGTGCTGAGAGGAGAGTGGAAGGGAAGAAGGGACAAAGGGAAAGGAATTCAGAAGTGGAAAGAGTTGGATTGGTAGAGCCAGCAGATGGTGTTGGTGATAAAGAAGATTATGTGACTTCTTTCTCTAACCCATGAGTGTCAAAGTTCTCCACTCAGTGCCATGTCTCCATCCCATTACCCCCACCTAAATAAGTTATCTCTTCTAACACCCATCTATCCCCACACCAAACCATCATTACCACCAAGCAATTTCCTGTACTGTCCTTTATCTTTTAAATATTCAAAATTAGAAGTAAATCAGATGTGAGAGCTAAAAAGAAAAATTACATGACTTTTTATTTATCTCCACTGGTCTTTTAATCTGGGCTGCCCTTACTCCTTGTAGACTATACACTGCATCTTAGATACTACACTGCTATTAGTCTAAATACTTTGCTTTATTAAGGAACTGCTCATTTCTTATTCCTTGCATAGATTTAGGGTTGATAAAATGAGAGTTTAAAATGCAGTAACAGAGAATCTTAATTATAAATGAAGGAAATTGAAACATACTACTGTATGTGCTGATTTACTTTCAGATTCTTGACCTTTGTCAAGACTAATGAGATTACACATCTAGTATAGAGAATGGATAGAAATTTTAATAGACCTACCTAATTTACATTGTTAGGAATTCTGTAAAACTGAGAGTTATGCCAGCAAACCTACATGTGCTGTCTTTTGAATTGCATTTCTCCCCACCACCAGCCCACCCTCATTCCCTGATATCTGTGGTTAGTACATATGAAGTCATTACTTACATTATGAAGTGACAAACATAGGAAACCATGGCTTTCTTCTCTGAATGCAGATAACTCATATCCATCAAAGTTTCTAATTTACAGAGCTTTCCTTTGGAGGAGGCTAGAATGCTGAGTAACGATGAAAAAGCAACATTTGTTAAATCTGATTTGGCACAGTACTTGTTTCTGTACAAAGCAGTCTTTCGTAATACCAGCTTGAATCTAACTATTTCTCTTATGTAGTATGGGGGAAAGAAATATCTTTTCTTCCTGTCTTAGGTTCATAGCTGGGGCCCCTTAACAGAAAAAAAAAAAAAAAAAAAAAGCATACAAATTTACTTATTTGTTTATTGTTATTTTTCGAGACGGAGTCTTGCTCTGTTACCCAGGCTGGAGTGCAGTGGTGCGATCTTGGCTCACTACAACCTCCGCCTCCCGGGTTCAAGCAATTCTCCTGCCTCAGCCTCCTGAGTAGCTGGGATTACAGATGTACACCACCACACCCAGCTAATTTTATATTTTTAGTAGAGATGGAGTTTCACCATGTCGACGAGGCTTGTCTTGAACTCCCAACCTCAAGTGATCCCCCCGCCTCGGCCTCCCAAAGTGCTGGGATTACAGGCGTAAGCCACTGTGCCCAGCCCAAATTTATTTAATATACGTACATTTTATGTGACACAGGAAACTTCATAAGGAAATAAAGACCCAAAGAAACAGGAAAACCTGTGTATTCTTATGCTTATGTTTGATGAAGAAGTGGAGAGTAGTGAAGTATGATTGGACAAAGGGGATATGATCTAATAATAATAAACTGTGGGGGACTTAACAAGGCCTGTGTTTTCTGATTCTTCTCTGTGTCCTTGTAGCTTCAGAGAGAAGGATGTTCCTTTCCTCTGAATGTGGGGTTTGGGGATTACCTCTGGAATGAAGGTTTTATGGCCTGCGTCAAGAGAGAAGGGCAAGGGGAAGGTGAGAGTGACCTTGCTTCTGCTCTTTTATCAAATGCCAAGGTGACATATTGTTGGTAGCGGGTCTTGAACCCCATCAGTAGCAAAGCAAACAAGGGACTTCTCACTCTGAAAAGCTCGTAGATCAGTGAACTCTACATCTGAAGGATTATACTCATAATAATAAACATATAAAATAAGCCATAAGGCCAGGCGCGGTGGCTCACGCCTGTAATCCCAGCACTTTGGGAGGCCAAGGCTGGTGGATCATGAGGTCGGGAGTTCAAGATCAGCCTGGCCAATATGGTGAAACCTGTCTCTACTAAAAATACAAAAATTAGCTGGGCGTGGTGGCGCACGCCTACCATAGTTCCAGCTACTCAGGAAGCTGAGGCAGGAGAATCACTGGAACCCAGGAGGCGGAGGTTGCAGTGAGTCGAGATGGTGTCACTGCACTCCAGCCTCAGCAACAGAGCGAGACTCCATCTCAAAAAAAAAAAAAAAAAAAAAAAATCTATAAAAAAATAAGCCATAAGGTCATGAATGTACTCCATCAATAGGTATTTATTGAAGAAATACTATGTGTTTAGTGCCACGGGAAGTATAAATGTAGAAAGCTCGCTCTGTTTCCTTGGGTAATCAAGACTTATAAAAAATAAAAGAATTATATGCAAAAACAAATAAGTACCAAAATGATGTTCTATAGGTTTTTGTATATCCTAGAATTTTCAAAATAATCTCAATTCATTATCACATCACGTGTTTACATTTTTAGTGCAAAAACTAGGCTCTGTGGCAATAGGACCTCAGAGAAGGACAAGATCACTACAGTTTGTGATACTCCAAAAAGTCTTCAGAGAGGAGGCAAGGCAGCTTGTTTATCCTACAGATGTTGTGTCATGTCTTTTCAGATAATTGTCTAATTACACTTGTGGCTATTTCCCCTTGAATTTCTTACTAGTTGGTTTTTGGTTTTGTTTCTGTTTTTTTAAGATAAAGTCTTGCTCTGTTATCCAGGCTGGAGGGCAGTGGTGCAGTCATGGTTCACTGCAACCTTGGCTCAAGTGATCCTCCTGCCTCAGCCTCCTGAGTGGCTGGGACTACAGGCATGCGCCACTGTATCTGGCCTGTTTTTTTCTTTTATCTTCTTTTTTACTCATTCGTAATAATGCAGAATTAGAAGCAATCCCACATCTTTTTTTTTTATCTTTATTGAGGTATAATCGACAAATTATATATATTCAAGGTATACAGCATGATATTTTTATATACATATACATTGTGGAATGATTTCTACAATCAAACTAATTAACCTGTCACCTCACATAGTGATGGAGTCCATAGTGATGGACCTCACAGGTTTTTCTTTCAAGTTAATTTTTGCATTGCTTCAGCACTGCTTCTACCAGAGTCCCCATTCAAACACATATCACTATGGTAGTTCACAGTAACATAGAATAAATTATTACAGAGCATTTGAACTGGGTAATTTTATTTATTCATTGTAGTCAGACAGCAAGTCTAATTCTGTTGTCATTTTTATACAAGTTATGGTTTAAGAAAAAAATTATTTACAGACCTCAACAGCCTATCTCGATTTCTGTATTTTTCTTATCAATGAAATAATAAAGATGAGCACTTCAAACTATGCCTCGCACAACTTTCACAAAGCATGGCAATGATCTATAATTTATCTCTCACCTGTAAGGCTAAGAATCATTGACAGGACCTAAAGGGAGGGAAAAAAGTCATATTTCTAGATAAAGTGATGATAGTTTTTCCCAGCTTTAAAAAAATATATGCAAGGAATTTGTGGTGAAGTACAATAGCATTTTAATAAATTGTTATTAACTTATATTACTGATAAAAATTTAAGCCTATTGATCTCACCTGAGAAGCTTAAAACATTGAACAGCTAAGGCTTTAGTCACACATATTCTTAGCGTTTCTCAGAAACCAATAGCTTTTATGATTTTTAAAAATCTATTTACAAACATCATCTTCACATTCCTCTAGCCCTGCTTTTATTAAAGGAAACCCTACAGGCAAAAATGTAATTTTTCCAAAGTTGGACATATGGCTGATGTCAGAACCAGCAAAATCATGTTATACAAAGCCAAACACTGAGTTAAACCTCCCAATGCTGATGTTCATCAGACCCCAGAATAGGTGTCTGTCACAGGATGAGCAAGATGTTAGTCATAGAAGTGGAACTCTATGGAGATATAACTACTCACCTGCAAAATCAGGTGGCTCTGTAAATGAATAGCACTGTAGCGTTGGGCCAATTCCTGCTGCCCTTGGCACTGGGAATGCAATCTTGTATGGCAAATCAAATGAGCAGAAGGCTTGGGGCCAGAATACTATCAAGCTCTTCTCAAACTTTAAATGGATGAGAAGTCCTGCTCACTGCCATGGAACATGGCATGGATTCTAAGTGCCTAGTAGGCCATTTTATTTTGTTCTGTTCTTTCTTATTTTTGGTAAGCAGAGCTGGCAGTATGAGATGAACTTACATAAACAGTGAGTTCTTGATTTTTATATTTATTTCTCATATAGATCCAAAGTCAGCAGCTTCATTTACATGTAGCTGTAAAACGAGAGGAGATAAAGTAATAGTGTAGGATTATGTTGAAAAATCAGGACGGGGAAGAATCCCCAGAAGAGCCTGACATTTTATTAATCCCTACTAAAAAACATGTTCCAAAATTTTTATTTTATTTTATTTTTTTTTATTTTTTTGAGACAGAGTCTCGCTCTGTCGCCCAGGCTGGAGTTCAGTGACCAGATCTCAGCTCACTGCAAGCTCCGCCTCCCGGGTTTACGCCATTCTCCTGCCTCAGCCTCCCGAGTAGCTGGGACTACAGGCGCCCGCCACCTCGCCCGGCTAGTTTTTTGTATTTTTTAGTAGAGACGGGGTTTCACCCTGTTAGCCAGGATGGTCTCGATCTCCTGACTTCATGATCCACCCGTCTCGGCCTCCCAAAGTGCTGGGATTACAGGCTTGAGCCACCGTGCCTGGCCCAAAATTTTTTAAAATGTCCTTCTAATAGCATGTATATATATATGTATGTGTGTGTGTGTGTGTGTATATATATATAGTTTTTTCCATCTAGTTTTCTCTCAGTAGTGTCTCTTTAATCTAGCAAGCTTCTTAAGCCATGAACTTCTCTATGGATTAGATTCTGTGTATTCGAGCACAAGTGAGTATAGCTTTAGTCCTTGAATGAGCAGGGAAACTCCTCAATGAGAAAATATGGGATTTTCCAAGAAACTGTCCTCCAGGGCCCTTCCTATTCTTCATCTTTTCTCTGTAGCTGAGAATAATAGCTGCATACCTTCTAGCTCCCCCAATTCTAGAAACAAGAATAATAAAGCCTTGACAATCCGTGAAAAGACTTTAATCTGCTCTCAGGATTCCCAATTCCAGCTCAGTTTCTAATGTTCCTGGATGGTGACTCATACCTCAAAGGCAATTTTGGATTTAAAATGGTTTTCCAAATCTACATAAATAATTTCTGGATTGTTTGCTGTTTTAAATTAGCCAAACCACCCTTTCTCTCTAATAGCCTGTATAATTGAGAGTTGGCTATATATTGCTTGATACCTGTAGAAAGTGATTGAACGTTCTGAATAGTGTATTTTGATTGACTGCAATTTCAGGTGCCCAAGCTTGGCCAGGTTGCTTCATTTGTGCTCACAGTGGTATTCAGATATGCCCCTATTTAAGCAACCCAATAAATGAAAATGATATTTTACAAGATTGATAAATGAAGGTGATTTTTTCCCCTTCGGAGATCTCTTACTTTTAAAAGAGATTCATTGTAGTGTTAGTCATGTCCTCAGTTGCATTGAAAACATGTTTCCAAAAAAAAAATACACATTTATGGGCTATTTTCCTCAAATGATTATTTTCCTCATATTGTAAGTCACCTGAATCTACAAGAATAGGCTAAAAAATACCACATATCATATTCACCAGTTCTCTCTTTTCTTTAAAAATGCTTAGATGTCTTTAAAATGGTTTTTAAGTGTTTAAAGGAATAGTAGTCCATGCATAGCCCTCAGTATACCTAAGAAGATGAAGTATACCTGTGACTCTGATTGATAAGAATGCCTATAATTTTCAACAGAGGTTACTGTTTCAATGGTGGCCCAGATATCCATCTGTCAATCTTCGTCAGATAGCTTATTTGTTATTTTTCTGTAGTCCCTTAAACTGTTTTTGTTCTTTCCATACATTCATTCCCTACCCCCCTGCTTTTTCCCAATGTTCCATTCTAAAAGTGAATAAAAAAATTCACCTACCAAATCTGGATAACAAGAATGTTATTTCATTTTACTTTAATCTTTGCTATTCTTAGACCTTCTTTTCTTCCTCATCTTTTCCAATTGAAATAAAAAAGATTTTTGATGTATGTAGAGGCTATGTTTTTTTTTAAAGAACTGTTAAAATTGTGCAACTTCAAAGTGTTTCCAAATGTTGCATTTTCAAAAATGTTTTATCATATTTTTCTTTAAATTTCCTATTGCTGTGTAGTCTCAGTGATGGCTGAAGGCACTGAATTTTACATTCTATATTGCTTTTTTTGTTCCACATCTAGTTAGTAGTTATAACTTCTCCCACACAATAACAGTGCTTTTATGGAAATAATTACTCAAAGATGATTTATTTCTAATGATTTTTCATATCATGATTTTAAGGTATCTTCTAATTTCCACTTACATAAATGTTTTCCTTCTCTATTTAGATAGAACATAGATACATGTTGATTACATCCTAATCTATCCTTCGTCTACTTCCGAGAAAGATTTCAGGTGGTTTACAACAAAGGGTCATTAAAGTTAAATTAAAAGTTAGAGGAAAACTTTTACACAATTATTCCAAATATCTAAATTAAGGCTAGTTACTATTATTGAGCATTAAATTAACTCTGAGCTTACTGGAAGCCAATACAGAAAGGAAAGCATGTTATGTTTTATAATTCTTATTATCTGACAAAGTACAGTTTAAAATGGAAGACAAAGTACAACATTGTCTTTGGTGGTAGTTTTAGAGATGATACAAGAATGTTCTTCATGATCACTTGTTTCATCAACAAACCATTTTCATACTGCCTTTGACTGTGTTCATTTATGAAACACAATTAAATATTGCTGTTTAGGTCTAAATGTGTCCCCCCAGAATTCATATGTTGAAGTCTAACCTCCATTGTGATTGTATTAGAAGGTGGGGCCTTTGGGAGTTGATTAGGTCATGAAGGCTCTGCCCTCATGAATGGAATTAGTGCCCTTACAGAAGAGGCCTGAGGGAGCTCATTTGCCCCTTCCTCCATGTGAGGGTACGGTGAGAAGGTACAGTCTATGAGGAAACAGGCCCTCACCAGACACTGCTGGCACCATGATAGTAGACGTCCCAGCTGCCAGAACTGTGAGAAATAAATTTCCGTTGTTACAAGTTACCCAGTCTATGGTATTTTGTTATAGCATTCCAAATGAACTAGACCATTGCATTTATGGAATACAATTTGCAAGACATTGTACAAAATGGTATATATTCTGGAATGAGTCCTCTTCCCACTCCTTACTCCCCTTTCCTCACCTACACACTCCTTGCCTTTCCTCACCCCCAACGATAGTTCTGGGACAGGAAAATTTTCATTTACTTCTAAGAAGGTGTAAAATCTTGATATGGTTTGGCTGCCCACATCTCATCTTGATTTGTAGTTCCCATAATCCCCGCGTGTGGTGGGAGGGACCCAGTGGGAGGTAATTGAATCATGGTGGTGGTTTCCTCCATGCTATTCTCATGATAGTATGTTCTCACAAGATCTGATGGTTTTACAACAGGCTTCCCCCTTCACTCAGTTCTCATTCTGTCTCCTGCTGCCCTGTGAAGAGGTTCCTTGGCCACAATTGTAAGTTTCCTGAGGCCTCCCCAGCCTTGGGGAACTGTGAGTCAATTAAACCTCTTTTCTTTATAAATTACCCAGTCTTGGATATTTCTTCAAAGCAGCATAGGAATGGACTAATACAAATCTTAATTCTTCTTGTAAGCATTTATTGAGCACCACCTTTGTGCATCTTTCGTTTTCCAAATTATAAATTATTTCAAATGTACAGAAAATGTTATCCTTAGAACTCTTACCAAACAGCCTTTATAGAAGTTTGTGATTAATAAATGTATCTGCCAGTAGAAGTCATTTGCACGTAGGTCCTAGAATCATAGAATTTTAAAGGTGAAAATGAGGTTAAAGAACATTCTCTAACTCCTTCCTTTTACATAAACATTAAGGACTTTTATAGGTTCTTATACCTAGTTAGTAGAAAAGTTGACGACAGAACTCATGTCCTCTAGTACTTTTTCTACTATACCATAATTTAGATTTGCTGGATTATATATACATTCAAACTGTGCTTGTATTCCTGTATGTGATAAACTCGAGCCTTGTGTGATCTTGTTACTCTCTATACAGAACTTACATCTGTATAGAGTATGCAGACTATCAGTTTGTTAATTTTTTTAAGAGATAGGGTCTCGCTATGTTGCCCAGCCTGGTCTCAAACTTCTGGACTCAAGCAGTCTGCCTGCCTGATCCTCCCACAGTGCTGGGATTATAGACGTGAGCCCCCACACATCTGGCTCAGACTTTCAAGTTTCATAGTGAAAGTATCTGGCAGATTAATGAGTTGTTGATACATTCAATCAACAAATACTTCTGAACTATGAGGTTCGTAATTTGAGGTTTATCTGGTTAAAAATAATGACTGCTTCCATTAGTGCTTTAATTAGCTGAATTCTGTATTTCAGAGAGGCAAAACTAGGAACTGAATTTTACTGATAATTGAGTTGTACTATGCCTTTTAGGCAAATGGAGCCCTCATTTTTTTTTGTCCTTATGGTCATTATTAATATTTTGTTTGTTCTTATTTTTGCTTGGAGAAGGAGAACTATCATTGCATTACTGCAAACAGTAAATATATTTACCTCCTGCCCAACAAACACTTCTTTCCCTATTTGGAGAAATAAGATACTGTTTGTTCACAGACCTCCCTAGTGGTCTGTCTGTTAAGCAGCAGCAGTCCTGAACTAAGGGCATAAGAAAATGGAGCTGGTAATCACAAGCAAGTAATGCAAGACTTTTAACACCTTACAAAACAGATTCAGGTGGGGCTTGCCTACTTTATTATCTAAAGTGTTGCTATTTGCTTTCATGCCTTTGGAGATCCCAGAAGAAGGGGAGCTAGCTGAGTCAAACCTCTGTCTCACAGGGCTTTCATCAACAATGACAATTCATTTCAGCCTAGAGGCAAAGAGGGTGCCTTTTCTTACAAGACTTTTGTTCTTATTGCCTGGTGAATTTTTAAATCCAATTGGTGGAAAATTGGAATGTTTTCCTCTTTTTTGTCCTTTTGCACCTCCATACCTCCCCTCCTCTCAGTATTTTTGAGACCAGATAGAAGCAAATAGACTCATGGGGCTTCCTTTGTCCCTAACTCCTATCTAGAGTACTTGCTCTTCCTAATATATATAGAAATGATTTGAAAGAATTCTAACTAACCTCAGATACAGAGATAATGACCAAGATTAAATGGACTGAACATCTCATTCATATCAATTCCAATTCATAATCCTATTTTATTTAAGTGGTTATATTTGTGCTTTGGAATTCCAATTAGCCAAAGGATGCCAGTACTGTTAATAATACCAGATGCCAAGGGAAATTATTTCCTCTGCTTCCACAACTACCAGGGTTTACTTTGTGGAAGCTGTGGGATGACATAATTCCTCTTACCCACCACCTCTTTTGGGCAGTATTTGAAAATGAAAAAGGGAAAAGAGCTGGGGGAGAAATCATTCAAGTAAATTTAGAATAGTTTCAAAACCAGATTTGCTCATTAAAAATAGTACTTGAAATAGACAACAGCTGTGGCTTCCATTTTGTAATTTTTTTATGATCAGTTTCATTTCTGTTTTCTAAGCTACTTAAAACTATTGTAAGCTATTGATAATATTATAATTTTCCCCAAATTATTTGGCTCCTCATTTCATTTTCCCTGCCATGTTTTATAAAGTTTCAAACCACTTTCATATCAGATATAAGAATTAACTAGATATTTTTGAAATTTTGAGTAATTTTTATTCTTAGTAGAATTAGATTTCTTTTAAGAAAAAGAAAGCTGGTACAGTAAAAATCAGCATTTCAGATGTGGGTGGCAAGAATTAACTAGATTTTAGAGTAAACTATAGAATAGTGCCCTCCTCTTTGCTCCTTACCATACTTTGTTTTCTGAGCATTTATCGCCACCCGTCATGTATTTATTTGTTCGTTTGTCTTCAGCTCCCCACTGAAATGTAACCCCCATGAGAGAAGATGCTTTAACTGCTCTAGTTACCCAAAGACTCTCCAGTGCCTAGAACAGTGTTTGGCAAATATTTATAGTAGTTGCTCAATATTTGTTGTATTAGTGATTAGCCTGCATGAGCTATCTGGCTTGCCCATTTCAAGTGCTGGGATGAATATTCTATGCCTGAGAAATCATCCTCCAGACTGGATCATTACCATTATCTTCATATGGCATTTTATTACCAACAAGATAGTACCCCAGGTACCATAATAAAAATGACTTAAGTGCTTTCCATATCCATGTGCCTTTATATTTTACTTAACAACATATATTCTTCACATTGACATACATTCATTCAGTAAATATTTGTCAAAAACTTACAATGAGTCAGACATTTACTTGCCCAGAAATAGAGGCATAGATAAGATATTGCACCTTTACTATAACTCTACTAGAACACAACCCTAGAAAAAATTCAGAAGCTGCCATCTCCATAGTTGTAGATTTCTCTACAAGTTGGAATTCATTGTTGTTTTTGTGACAACACACTTTTGCTAATTTTTCTGATACCTTTTGATTCATCCTCATCAATGATGTTTCCTTTTCTCCCTGTATATTAAATGCTTTTGTTCACCAAGGTTCAACCCTCAGCTCCTGCTCTTCTCACTCTACACAAGAGTCTTTCTGTGTGATCTCACCCACTCTCATATTTTTAACTGTCTATATGCAAATCATTTCCAACTCCGTAGCTATAGCCTACAGTTCTTCCTGGAACTTCAGGCTTGTATAATGAAATGCCTGCTGGACAATTCTACCTAGATGTTCAATAGGCACCCTAAGTTCATGTCAAAATCTTAACTCTACTTTTTCTTCTAAAATCTCTTTCGTTTTTGATTCTTTGTAGGCGGCACCACCATCCAGCTACTCACTCTAGCAGGGAACTGGGTGTGAACCTTGATTCTTCCTTTTCTATAAATCCCCACATCTCATAATCTCTGTATCCTGCCAGTTTTCCTTCCTAAATATTTCTTGAATATGTCACCTCTGTGGCTTCCTAACTGCCATTGTCCTATTCCCGTGTTTTACCAACTGTGGCTGAGACAACCGCAGCAATCTTCTAAATGCATTCCAGCTTCCAATCTTATCCCCCCCTCGAATCCCTCCATTCTTTCATAATTTTGTCCACTGTGTCCCTCTGCCTGGACTGCCCTCATTTTTTTCATTGGATGAACTCCTGCTCATCCTTTAAAACTCAATTTGGCCCCATCACCAGGGGGGCTATGAATATACTTTCTCAGTTCTTGCATGGTGCTTTCAGCATGTTGTCCCCACTGAATTCCCACACTGCTTTGTCTTTGTTTTTTTACCTACCTGTCTTTCCTATTAGATAGTGAGCTCATCAGGGGCATGTCTTATTTATCTTTGTAGATCCTGCATTAAGCATGTCATTGTGAACTTAATAGGCTCTTCAGACAGTGTTGAATAAATGAATAGATGAATTAACAAAAGAACAAACAGCAAACAAAGGGTAGCTTTGAGGTACAATAGAAGTATATCAAAGAATATAATATTCTTTTACTTTAGATATCAACCTTATAATGTATTAGGAGAAATAAAACCACAAAAGGGCAGTAATCTACCAGCCCACATGTAGTCTCATATTCTAGTACAGTTTTATCTGACTTTGCCTTTTCGATGTCTGATGACACAGAGAGCATCTGGGGCTAGATAAACTGCTCATGCTCTGAACTATATGTTGAATATTTTGATAGAAACTCTTTTTGCCTGTGGCTTATTTGTTGTATGCCCCTTGAGTGTGGACTTAATTTGCATGACTACAATAAATGAAAAGTGTTTCTTATTTCCTACTTCGAGTACATAAATTTGACCTTGATCAATGTCAGCAAATCAGGCCTCTGGCAATCACTTCACAATTTTGAACATCCGGAGAGGTTCATCATCTGTAGACAAGTATACCCTGGAATGGCAGGTTGAGTTAGTATCATCAGTGGAGTCTTGTCAGACCTGTTTCCTAACAAAAATGACCTCAAGCAGGAGTGTGTGCTTTTCTCTGAGAAAGCTTTTCTTCCCCTGAGCAGATCATAGCCTCCACAAATGTCTTTGAAATAGGCATGCAAAGGCTGCTTTATACAGATGATTGTGACACCGAACATGAGGTTGATTTGAATGGTTATCCTAAAGTGACCCGCCAAATTGAAGGGCAAATATGCCACTGCTCTTGAAGTCTTAAAATAGTATCTCTTCTTGTTGAATCCATGGGAATAGAAAAAAGAAATTGTGGTCAGGCCATATGAGAAGGAATGCCAAAAAAAGTCACCATATCCATGTAGTACTTGGTAACAAAAGGTAAGAAAAGATATTGAATACTGTACTATTTTTAGTATCCATTCCCGCATAGTGCTAAGTATGTCTTGCGTCTAAAGCGTGTTACTCCTTCTACCTTCTCCACCTCTAACAGTAATAAGCCCAGTCACCTAAGTTCAAACTCTGAGTCAACTTTGACTCAAGCTTCTCATTGATTCCCTAGAGCCATTGGTTACCAATTTAGATTTCGTTATCTCTTGAAACTGTTGTACCTCTAAGTACTCTAAAATTCTCTTATTTGAACATGTCCACTTCCTTCCACCTTTCCTAGTCCATACCCACTCTGCTTGTGCTTTTCTGTTTGGTATTCTACAAGCCTTTTTCCCATTCAACTTTTCCATCTATCTCATGTCTGTCCCTACCCAACTATTACTCTGCTGTCCAACATGTCAGTACGTACTCAAAAGCACTCCTCATTAATTCGCTACCCAATTCTCCAGTTGCTCCTAGCCCCAACCCTGGAAATAGCCATTGTCCATTTTCTTCTCTACTGTTCCCAGACTAATTAATGCTGGTAGGCAATGACATACAATAGTAGCATGTTGATCAGGCCCCTTGCAAGTGAAAGAAAAATTCTAAATTCATTAGTTAGAATTTTGAAAACAAAACATCTGTCCTAATACATCTACTTGGTTCTGAAAAACTGTGATTGCTGTAATTATTGGAGGTTTCTGTAACCCGAATACTTCACTGGGTCTTACATGAAAATTATTTTTAAAAGATTAAAAGTGGAGCGTCTATTGTGCTGACAGAATTTTCTTTAGGATTTACATGAGTATAATCTGATAGAATGGAGGAATGTAATTGAAAACTAGGAAGAGAAATCTAGGCATGGAACTTCATCATTCTAACATTTTTTCCCCCAATTAAAAGCAACATATCAGCATGTGTTTTTCAAATACAGGCAGTCCCTATCTTACAAATGGCTTGTAGACAGATGTAGGGCATATGATTGTTTGAATCCTGATTACTCAAGTGGGAAAACTTTGCTTTAGATGTCAGTTGTTTGGAATCCAGAAAGCATTTTCCTACCAAGGCAGTGTTATAAATGGTGGTTGGGCTCCCCTAGGATAGCCAATAATGTTACTGAAATACTATATATTTGCAGTGAAACAGTAGTGAACACATTTATGATATACTACTAATTAAACAAAAGCAATAACATTGAATAAGATCATTTTATATTTTGGGCTTGAGTGGTGGTGCTTGAGGAAAAACAGGTTTAATTATAAGAGGATGAAAAAGTAGATGGAGACTGTGTGAAGTCTCAAAATAGGGCTCATGAGCATTTTTGAAGACTTCAAATGACACATGTTCTTTATCAAGTCGAACTGATTTTAAAACTTGTGAACTTCTACTTCCCTTTTTGTGGTTATAAGTGTTTTGTAGTACAACTATTGTGCTATGATTCTGGTCAGTTTTTGACTAGTGATGAAAATAAAACAAGGGAAGAGGATAAAGGAAGAGGAGGATATGGTGCCAGAGGAAAATTTTGAGAAGAGGGGGCTTATATGCAAATGTGAGGATTAAAAAAAACAACTTTATACTTTAGCATTCCACAAGCACCGGCAACCAAAGGAAAAGGAATTTTTTCTTTTTCCTTGCTTAGTTCTTAGGCCATCCTGTATAAATATCCTAAATAGAGATAAAAGTTGCAATAAGTTAAAGAGGCTAAGTTGAGCCACACTATAAGGAGATGATATGTAAACCACAAAGCTTGCATGAGCTGAGGTAGGAAAATAGTTATTTATTTGCTTTTGTTGTTGTTATTTGTTTTTTTGTCTCCAGTTATGTCTTAATCTGTTTAGTGTTGCTATAAAGGAATACCTGAGGCTGGGTAATTTATAAAGAAAAGAGATTTATTTGGCTCATGGTTCTGCAGACTGCACAGGAAGCACAGTGCCAGCATCTGCTTCTGGTGAGGGCTTTAGGTTAATTCCACTTATGGCAGAAGGAGAAGGGGAGCTGGCATGTGCAGAGTCCAAATGACAAGAGAGAGAGAGGGAAGGGAGCTTACAGGATTTTTTGTTTTTGTTTTTGTTTTTTTGTTTTGTTTTTTGTTTTGTTTTTTTTGTTTGTTTTTAACAACCAGCTTTCTCAGGAACTAACAGAGCAAGAACTCACTCATTACCACAAGGAAGACATCAAGTCATTCATGAGGGATCCACCTCCATGACCCAAATTCCTCCCATCAGGCCCCACTTCCAACATTGGGGATCAAATTTCAACATGAGGTTTGGGGGATAAACATTTAAACTACAGAAAGTTGTAGGGACTCTATCTTGGAAGAGGGAAGGATATGTTGGAAGTGTGCTACCTTCTAAGTGTCAAAGGTTGAGTCAGAGGAATATAGAAAAAAAAGGCCAAGGTGGGCGGATCACAAGGTCAGGAGACCAGCTCCGCCAACTTGATGAAACCCCGTATCTACAAAAAACTATGTATGCTGGGCGTGGTGGCGCACGTCTGTAATCTCAGCTACTCAGGAGACTGAGGCAGGATAATCATTTGAACCTGGGAGGCGGAGGGTGCAGTGAGCTGAGATGGTGCCACTGCACTCCAGCCTGGATGGCAGAGCAAGACTCTGTCTGTCTCAAAAAAAAAAAAAAAAAGATGTTAGTTCTGTTGAATCCTCCTTTGATATCCTTGGAATATCAAGTAGGATATCAAATCCTCCTTTGATATCCTACTTACATTGTTTTTCAGTCATGTTTTGTATTCACATTCATTTTTACTCGGATGTGACTCTGTACTGGTAGGAAACTATGAGGTAGCTTGGCTTTATTCAAGTTATATATGTGTGATAGATTTCCCAAGATCACATTAATTGAGCTGTCAGTGGGGGACAAAAGAGTATGATTACTCTAAAGAGGAAGAATAGAGGAGGTAGAAGAAGAGAGATAGAGAGCCACATAGTTAATTCTCTTTGCTGTTTACCAACTGATCAACCAACAATTATTCAACAAATTTTTCTTGTGCTGTGTTCTAGGCAATGTGCTAAGTGCTTAGAGACGCAGTGAGAAAGCACTTGGAATACGATAGTATACATATAACATCTGCCCTCATATGTTTTACAGAGTGTGCAGGGGAGGGTACAGGTAAGTAGATAAGGAATTATAATGAATTGTGTTAAGTGCTAATGTGGAGGTACTGTTGAGTATTAAGGGCATATATAGAAAAATCACCTAAATCTGACTTTCAGAATTAGCACACATCCTAGAGCATTCTAAACTCATGTGAAAAGATGTGTCAGAGTGAAACAGGAAAAGAGAAGTTAGGTGAGAGGCAAATATTCCTAACAGAAGAAATAATGTTTAAGATTCAATCATATGGCAAGAAGCCTAGAGAGAGTACTGGGAAAAAAAATTGCCAAAGAGAGATTTCTACTTCTGAAAATTATATAGTAACTTGTGGCAGAACAATGCTCTGCCAAGAATATCTACATAAGCCAGATAACAGACAAAAAGTCTGTTTGAAGGCATTGGAAAGTAGCCAAGACAGCCAGGGCTTGAGAAGTTAAAATCTCAAGCAAGGAAAACTACAAAGAAATGAGGCATATTTCCTTTTGGGGCATTTGCCAATTCTTACTGCATGATACAGAGAAGTCACCAGAAGTTCCAGCTATCTTATAGGCTTAGAGAGAGAGGAAAACAGTGAGGGCTGTCAAGGCAGTCAGTACTGAAGGAGGCCAAAATCCTGAAGAGAGTAGGTAAGTAAAGAAAGGAACTTGCACTCAGTAGTTTTAACCTCCAGGCATTTGCCAAATCCTTAAGTTGTTCATGGGATGAAAAAGCCTAACAACTCATCAAGCAATAAGTGACTGAAAAGCACTCATAGTATAAAAGAAATAGAAAATAACATTCAGGGCCCTCCACAGAGGAGCAGCCCGAAGAAACACCCAAGAATTTCATTTGAGACTCTTAAAGAACCTGCCCTTTAGGAATCGGTATGAACTAAATATAGACTGAACTTTTGAAAGACTGCAACTTCACCTATTTGTTAGTTGATTCCTTGATTAGATTAAGGTGATCTGCCTCTACTCCAGCTGCCCATAAATGATAGAGAGAAACCTCTCTGGAGGAAAATATCATCTAGTGGCTCTAAGATTTTTGCAAACAAAATGTCTATATTTAATCATGCATTAGTTGGCTTATGAAGAAACTGAACCAAGGGAAAAATCAGACAATAGAAATAGACCTACCAATGATTCAGATATTGACATTCTCATAGACTTTTAAATTAGCATGATTTTAAAAATTACTATGATTAATAAGTTTAAGAAAATAGATGACAGTATGGAGAATCTCTCCAAGGAACTGGAATCCATTTAAAAAAAAAAAAAAAGAAAGAAAGGTAAGAGGAGAGTGACAATTAGTGAAAACTGTTTCAATTAGGAAAGAGTAGCTGACACTGACTTATGCTACATGAGGCCCTTTGGATGTAGTAACAAAGAGCACAGGTACTAAGAAGTCCTTTGGGTTTTATATGTAGATCGTTGGTGGGTGCAGGTTCAGTGGAGTGGTGGGTAAAGAGGCAATGATGGTGATAAGGTCAGATTTGAGGTGAGTAGGGAAGGTGACAATGGAAACATGAAAGGCATGATGGGCTTAAAGTTTTGGTCCATTAATTTGTAGTGTCATAAATCTACTATATATGACTCTTTAATTTTCTCTAGAAACACTCATCAACTTGATTAGAAATAATAAGGATAGGTTGTATTGTTCTCCTTCCCTCTTCCCCCTTTCCCATTCCTTCCTTTCTTTTCCTTTCCTTTCCTTCTTCCAGTCCTTTTCCATTTTTACTTCCTTTTCCACTACTATTTTACATTGTTTTTCTTTATTCTTCTTTCCTTTTCTTCCTTTCTTTGTTTTCTAATAGTGGAAATAGAAATAACATTTGTAGATTGAGGGAAGGGAGGCTGTGTACTGAGAGACGTAGTTAGACTCAAAGCATGCCATCATAAATCTGAGATATTTAGAATATGTATACCAGTAAAATCTGCTAACTGAATTTTTACAGACATAGCATACATCACAGTTAAAATGCTTTTTAGAGGCCCATTCTGTTTTACAAGACCAAAATTAAATGTATATATGCTTATATACATACTATTTATCTGCTACGTGCACATATCTGTGTGCATCCATGTATGTAACAACACAGTGTTTTACTGAAGTAAACTTTTAGGATTGAAAGAAATAGGTTTCTCTAGTTGTATAGACTGCTTATGAAAACATTACAATTCGATATGTAGAGAGATGATGATGATTACAATTTATTAGTCCATCACCATTTGGAACAATAGATGTCCTAATGTAATTAACCGTTGAAAGAAATATATTTTAAGTGTCCTAAATTGCATTTCTAATTACTTGTAACTGAAACTCTCTAGAATCTTAAAATCCATTTTGTCTTATGAAAGGCTTCATTGCTTATCCCTGTTGTTTCACTATTACTTTAGATTAGAGTAACTTCATTTTAAAATTACATGTCAAATATAATTTGCTCTTAGTAACGTGGAACGTGTGGCTTCACTCTGAGAAAAAAAGCCTGTTCAGCATTTTTTAATATCATATACCTAAACAGAGCTTCCAGGATGATTAGATCACATCTGGCACAATGTAGATCTATTTGTACTTGCATAATGCATGTACATGTACACACTGTGATATTTTATGACTATTTGAGTACATTGATTTTTCTATAAAGAGAACTATCATCCGCATCTTTTTGCACAGAAGTACACTTAAATATTGGCATAGGTAAACAACTTACTAAAATAAAACTCATGCTTGGCACAACTATTACTGGTGTCACAGATTTTACAACTATAATATTTCTGAAAAGCTAGCTTGAACGCTTTGGAACATTTTTTCTGAGTGAATGCAGAGGCAGTTTGGTGAGCTGTAAAACTTCTACTTTTCATTTTGTATTCTAGTCTAGGCCAAATCTTAAGTGTCACTAAATCTGATTCTATCTTGAATTGTGGCCCAGCGTCATCCCCAGAAGGAGGCTTCTCCCCAGCACTGGCTAGGTAAGCAGGCTATGTGAAACAAAGGAAGCAGCTTTGCCCGCAAGCAACTATTAAGAATGGGAAAGAGTTCGAAATAGGCTAACAAAATGCAAAAAGTAAATCCAAAGTCCAAAAGTAGAGGCAGCTTTAACTCTGCGCTATTTTTATCTTGTGATCCTGTTTGAAGAAATGTATCAATTCATTATAACTGAAGTAAAAGTCACTAGCATAATATGGAAACAGTCTTAAACTGCTAAATATTCCTTCTCCTTACTTAACATAAAATAAAACCCATATTAAGATATTAGTTCCTCCTCGTCAGCACGAGGAATCTCTTTATAGCCTGTCTGAGGACGTGACAGTTGACTGACACTAGAGTGGGCAATCCCAGAGACTGGAAATTGATGTTGAAAACTTTGGTTTTGCCTGCTCTGTTTAATCTGTAATGAGTCAAATTTGTTCTTAGTGGATAAGGTATCTGAATTGAGTTCCCAAAACTCATCTTTATTTCTATTTTTTGTTTTTTACATTTTGCCATAATTTTGAATATGTTTGAATTTTGAACATAAACGTTGCAAGAATAGTACTTGAAAATTCCTGTATACCCTTTACTCGGATTCACCGTTTTAAACATTTAGCCACATTCGTTTTGTTATGCCTCTTAAATTTTCAATACTTCAATTACTGTTTCCTAAGAGCCAGATTATTCTTGTAGGTAGCAATAGCAAATTTACCAAATTCAGGAAATTTATCATTAATGTAATACTTCCATCGAATCAACCATCCATGTTCCAATGATGTTAACTGTCTCAGTGATATCTTTTATAGCATTTTCTCCTCCAATACAAGATCCCGTCCAGAATCACACACTGCATCGAGTTGTTATGTCTTCTTAGTCTCCTTTAATGTGGAGCAGTTCCTCATACCATTGCATACACTGTTAAATATGAAGAATACTGGTCAGTTGTTTTATAGAAAATTCCTCAATTTGTATTTACCTCATGATTAGATTCAGGTTATGTACTCCTGTCCTAACTACTACATAAGCAAAGTATGTCCTTATGGTTCACATCTGGAGGCACATAATGTCTCCCTGTCCCTCACTGGTAATGTTAACTTCGATCATCTGGTCGATGTGTTGCCTGACATCTTCATTTTATAGGTATTATTTTCCCTCTTTCAACTAATAAGTAATCTGTGGAAAGACGCTTTACAACCATGTAAATATATTGCTCTACATCAAACTCCCCCACTAGCCTTAACTACTATTGATGATTCATTCCTGAACCAATCTTTACCACAACAGTTGCATGTCATCCTGTATTAATTTATTTTAGAATGAGAAGAAAAACAATAATTTACTCTGGTAATTTTCTGAAGAATCCCGTCGATTTCCTTTGACAATGTTCTAATAAAGGAAATTGCTCTCTACGGAATCTGTATCCTCTGAGTAGTTTACTCATTCAAACTCAACCAAAATGAGCAGAAATTAAAAGTAAATGATTTTTGCTCTAGAATCAATACTTATGTTCACAGTCAGTATATATGCTCTGCAACAAGTTGTACTCTGGGTATACATATACACAATTTCAGTGTTGCTTTAAAAAAAAGAAAGAAAGAAAAGAATTTTTATTGACTTCATGGAAGAATTCTGTAGTTTTTAACCACTTTATTTTTCTAGAATTTGTGTACTTTAAAACTTTTCAGACTTTGCTTTTCCGTCTCTTTAACAAATTATCACCTCATTCATTTAGTCATGTTCTATTGAATTTATATATTTTTATTCTTTTGCCATTCCACATTGCCTAAATCCTTGTGGCTAGGATTACTTAAATTTTTCTACATGGTTTTCATTCACCCCCATTCTTATAAATTATGTGTGTCATTTATTTACTAAATATCTTGGTCATGTTCAAGAATTGAAGATGAGCGTTTTCAGTTATCACATTGAAAAAGATTAAAATTGTATAATATACATATCAATACTATTATACTATAAAAATCTTTGTGTAAGTTCTGCAAATCAATATTTTATATATTTAGTGAACTGCACAAAAGGCAACTTCTATTCAGTGTAATAACCATAATTTTATTTCTTAATTTTAAAATTTTAATATTTTCTATTTAACATTCTCCATAAACAGCTTATTGTAGTGTTACAATGAAAGAAAAATTTTAACATCCTCGTGAATCCTGACTACTTAGTGTATTCATATGTAAGGTGAAATAGGTTAAATAGCTTATGTGACTATTTTCTAGTTACTTCATTAAGTCTCTAATGCCTTTTGGATAAACAAAAATGATGAAAAGTAGGTCAATTGTCTACCTCAGCCAGGTGATCAAGATCAACATCATTAGAGATAGTGATAAGACAGGTAGATAATATGTTCTCTTCATGCGTTGAGAATGGCATTTTACTTCTGTCTTCCCCCAGAACATATAACTCCAGTCTCATTATGACGAAATTGTCAGACAAACCCAAATTGAGGGACATTCTACAAAATACTTGACCATTACTCCTCAAAAGTATCAAGGTCATCAAAAACAAGGAAAGTTTAAGAAGCTGTCACAATCTAGAGGAGCCCAAAGAGATGTGATAGCAACATATGATGCTGTATCCTGGCTGAGATCCTGAGACAGAAAAAGGATAGTAGATAAAAACTAAGGAAATTTGAGTGAAGTATGGACTCTAGTTAATGATAACTTACCAATGTTGGTTCATTTGTTTGACAAATGTAGCACCCTAGTATAAGATATTTACAACAGGGGAAAGTGGGTACAGCTGTTTATGAGCACTCTTATACTATCTCTGCAATGTTTCTTTAAACCTAAAATTATTCTAAAATAAAATTTTAATTTAAAAGATACGTGTATTGGGAAAGTTAAATTTTATGTGAAATGTGATGTTGGATTCTTAAAATCAGAAAGTTCCTGAAAGTATATACCATAAAATGGTTTTTTAAAAATTGTATTTATTTATTTTTTTGAGATGGAGTCTCACTCTGTCGCCCAGGTTGAAGTTCAGTGGCGTGATCTCGGCTCACTTCAACCTCAGTCTCCTGGGTTCAAGCGATTCTCCTGCCTCAGCCTCCCGAATAGATGGGATTACAGGCACGCACCACCACACCCAGCTGATTTTTATATTTTAGTAGAGACAGGGTTTCACCATGTTGACCAGGCTGATCGAACTCCTGACCTCAAGTGATTCACCTGCCTTGGCTTCCCAAAGTGCTGGGATTACAGGTGTGAGCCACTGAGCCTGGCCAAATGGGGTTTTTAAATACTTGGTAAAGAATAGATCATGCCCAAGGTCACTATCATCTAGCTTTATATTTTTTAAATAACAAAATATACAAATATATACTGATTATTCTTTCAAGTACTGTATGTTATGGAAAATAAGAATAGGAAGTGATTAAAAGACTATGGTCCCAGTACATGGGCCTGGTCTAGTGACTGGCTTCCAACATTGGTGAACACAATTTATACAAACCACAGAGAATAGAGTGATCATTCCAATCTTTTACACATACTTAGGGAAAGTGCTATGTAAATTATATGATTGCTTTATACTTCATAGAGATAGCACACAAAGGGAACACTTTTAATATCAAGGAATTCTAAGAATTTCAAGAAGTTTACTAAATGAGAAATTAGACGAAAACGCAGGTAAGTATATCATAAGGAAACGTAACTTTAAAAGCTTATCGATGCTAACTCAGGCTCTGCTATTATAATATGTAGCATCTTCTGGACAAGGACAAAATAAATCTCACTGAAAACTTAAGACCATTTTCACCTTGAAAACTCAATATGAAATTTTCCATGAAGAGTCCTTGTCATCAAAGCACTCATAGTATTGACCATATGAAGCCACACTAGTACTTCTGGCTCATTGGAATGAAAATATCATATGTGTCAGCTTTTAAATTTTTTTTAAATTCTATTATTCTGATCTTAACACATTATTACTACATGAAATTTATCCTCAACATTTTGATCAGCTCTTTTTAAGTAGACTATTGTACAGGTATGACAAGTATATTAAGATACACATAGCCATTTCATATTTGTATCAGAGTATATCAAATTACCAATGTCCTCGAATATTCCACACTAGAAATACCTGTTTGTAGAATTTCTTTACTGGATCACTTACCTCTTCTTTCTATAGCATTTTGGCTTCACACCTTTCTCCCATAAATCCAACAGTCCAGTTACACTTTTTTCAAGTATGTTTAAATATTGGATTGAAAATCATGTACCCTGAAACTTCATAAAACACTGTCACCAAAGAACATGTCATCAGATTGAGTGGGATCCAATGCAGACCTGGATTATATAAAAATTTTACAAAATTATACACAAGCAATTAAGTCTAAAATACATTTCTTTACTGTTGAATTATAAGCACAGTATTGTGCTAGGTACTGTAAGGGTTGCAAATAAGCTGAATAAACCATGATCTCTGTTTTCAAGGACCATACAGTTCATTGGAGGAAGCATTTATATTCAAATACTTTTGTTACACTGTATGTTCATATATTTTACAATAGAGGTCAAACTGAATTATATGGACATATGGAGGAGAGAAGGATTGAATTTTACTAGGAACATCTCAGAAGCATTAAGGGCAGAAAAAGCATTTGAATTGGGCCCTAAATGAATGCAGGAAACCTCAATAGGTAAAAATGGACTAGGAGGATAGGGAGATATTTCAGATAGTGGGGACATAAAGGTGGAAAAGCATACAATGTTTACAAGTAGTCCAGTGCAACTAGAGTGAGAAGGCAGATCCTGGGAGGCCAAATATATGACTGGGGAGTTTGAACATCATTCTGTATTAGAGGTTTTTAGTGGTAGAATTTCAAAATCTTATATTTGAATGTCTATTGGGCAATCATGATAGATGGGAAGAGACAGAAACCACTTAAGAAGTGATGCTATAATAAGGCTCGAGTTTATTTAAGTAGATATGTTCACTTAATTTTAACAGGTTAGTTAGGTGTGGTAAATAGCCTCTAAGATAGTCCCAAATGATTTCTGCCTCCTGATTCATGTTCTTTGAGTTTGAGCTTGGTCTAGTGACTGGCTTCTAACAGCAGAAAGAGAAACTGATGGGATGTCCCTTCTGAGATTAGGTTATAAAAAGAATGTGGTTCCCATCCATCTTCTGTGCTCACTCTCTGTCTCATGGACCACGAGCTTCCATGTTGTGAGGACACTTAAGCAGTTTATAGAGTGGGCCACATGTCCAGGAACAACTGGCTGCCAGCAGCCATGTGAATGGACTTAGAAGAAGGTCTTGCCCTGGTTGAACCTTATTTGAAACCAAAACCTTGGTCAGTGGCTTGACTATGACCTCATAATAGACCTTGTGCCAGAGACACTACTGAAGTGAAGCCTAAATTCTTGACATACAGAAACTGTGAGGTAATAAATGTTTATCGTTTTAAGCCACCAAATTTTGCCATAATTTATTAGGCAGCAATGTGTCATTAACAGAGGTCAAATCCAATATCTAGCCTGATTTATCTTTGTACTAAATTATTGAATATTTTATTTCTATCATTTCTATACATAATATGGCTTAAAGATTACTAAATTATAAATAAAATCCAGAATTTTCTCCATATTGCTTAGTATAATCTTAACTACTATATTTTATTGTGAAAGCTTTGTGATCCCTTGCATTTACAGCTTTTAGAGAAATGAAAGATACAGGATTTATATGTAAGAGAGGTCTTAGAAACCTATTTTGAAATTAAACATTTTTAATATTTTCTGTTCATCCTTTTTAGGAAAAAAAACTTGTTTTTAAAGTTTTTACTAAAGTTAAAGAACACTAACTTTATGGATTCACTACAGCTTTGATAATGAAAAAACTACTGGAAAATAATTAAAGAAGTTGCTAATCAGTTCATTAATCAAGTGTATCTGCTGCACATTATACTGAAACAAATTGAAAAGGATGCTGTGCTAGCCAGAAACTCCCTCTCAAATAAAGTCAAAAGTGAAGATAAACTAAATTGACTTTTCCTTTGTGGCTGATTTCTATCTAAGTAGATCCATTTCTAAAACACTGAATAAAGGAAGTTGCCCCATACAGAGATTCAAGACTCCACTAGGATTCTGTATCTTAGTACTACTGAGAATAATTTGCACTCTATTTCATCAGTCTGTCTTTAGTTTTTGTTTTTCGTTTTGTTTTCATTTACAACCCACAGACCACTTTCATTTTTAAATGTTAAATATACTTAGAAAGAAGAAGAAAAAAACCAACACCTTGCTCACTGCGTTAAGACAACTGGTTTTGTAACCCAATCGAAAGAATTAAATAGATTTCTATATAGCTTACCCTCCCACAAAATCTTTCAATGCACAAAATATTTGTCAGTGGTCAGAATGATTCCAGTCCATCCCACTCTCTGTGGTGTCTTAACTATAAAAATGGCAGTGAGGCATTGCAGCTTGAAAAAAATATAATCAGATTTTCAATTATGATTTGAGTAGATCTCCCAGAGAGGTCTCTACAGAAGGTCCAAGGTTCTCTAAAGGGTAAAAGGAGTGACAAAATTCTGACTTAAAACAATATCGTCTTTCCTCTCTTTTCTTGATACCGACCTTCAAATATTTTGGGGTTTTTAAAAGCCAAATTCTAGAAGAAATTGAAGGTTCACAATTGGAATTCGCTTGAGTTTCATTAGGTTTAAGCCAGATACCAGCCTATGTCATTTTCTAAAAGCAGAATAATTTAGTTTTAAAGCAATAGTACAAGATGAACAAACAGGTACCTGGCAATCACATTAAGACTCCCTTGCTGTAGACAGATATATATAACTTCTTTTGACAGGTTATTTTGTTTATTCATTCATTTAATTTTGGCACTCAATTTTAAAAGAGCTTAGAAATCATAGACTTTTGATATATATATAATTGGTATGAATCTAAAATCAGTAAACCAAGATGCATAAGAAATGTAATTTTCTTATTTTCTTGTAACTGAATTAATTCTATATTAAGACCCTATTCTACTGGAGGGTACTGTGGAAGATAAGAAAACAAACCACAAAAAAATACACAAATTTATACTTCACATACTGTCCCCACCATGTTATAAGGATATAAAACTCATTCATTAAGACATGAGTTGCATGTTTACCCCATTATAGATTATTTAGGATTATGCTGAATTTACAAATGAAGTAAATGAGCAAAGAAATGCCACTGGATAAAAAGTGTTTCGCTTTCCAGAAGCATTAATTTAAGTGACTGGCCCATGATTATCCATCTGCTCTATCAGTGAAAGATCCCTAAAGACAATGCTTGTCTTCTATCCTTGTCATACTCAGTACGCTATTCGCATTAGCAAGTATTTGCCCCAAATTGCTCAATTTGGGATCCACAATAGAAATATATGAACTGCAGTGAGTCACTGATAGGATCTGAGTGAAAATTTTTTACATTTTCTTAACGCTTAGATGAATGGACAGTTTTCTATTGTTTTGTTTACCTTTGTCTGGTTTCCCCTACCACCCCCATGCACATGTTCACGTGTCTTTAATTAAACAAAGAAGAGTGTCAGAAAGTTGGAAATGTCAAATGGAAACAGACATCTTCACAGGAACTGATACTATATCATTTATCCTTGTGCAAACATGCAAACCAGATTCAAATAGTTTTTAATTTAATTGATTTGCAAACTTTGCAGTAGAATTTTCTGGTAATTAGCAACTTGCTGGGATTAAGTGAAGTCATAGTTAACTTCACAGTGGTTTAAATCATATTTCATTGTTTTGCATGTTTTAAAAGTCAGGTTGTAAATTAAAAACGCAAAGAAAAAATCACCAACTTATTAATAGAGAATTGATCATTATGCAACCAATTAGAAGATATAAATAAATATACAAATCAATGATGTATAAAATGGTAGGTGCTGCAGAATGTTAACACCGTACAGGCAGGTGCTTGACAAATAATAATGAGCTATAAAGATAGACTAGAAGCAAAACAGTAATTTGGCAGCTTTGTTGGAAATATTTTCTAGAAATGAAGATGCATGACCTTCTGTACCTTTGTTAATCATCAGTTATAGATAGTTAAAATGTTGTATTTACAATAATTCTGTGACTTTTAAAGTAATTGCTTATACAACTATATTGAGCTTACTAGTGGCAGTATGTTCGTATGTCATGTATCTCTCTTGAGCTCTCAGGAGAGAGAAAAAAATCTGAGGAAATGCTAGCAAGCATAAGCAGGGAGATAAGAAAAATAAACTATCTTATAAGTATAATAAAAATCACCCATTCCTCATGGATAACCTAACTTCCCAATTAAACATGACATTTCCTCCAAATTATTAAGCGACAAACTAGAATTCTGTTTCTGAAGCCAAGGAAATTAAAGAAAAATAGAGTCAAGGGGTAAGTAGAAGAGAAGAGAGTTAATTACATTTAGCAAGGGTCCCAATCCACTTAGATACTTACTAGGGTACTCAGCACTTGTTCACTGCAGCATTTGCATTTAGCACTTTTAAAATTGGGATGAAATGAGTTTTATAGATACTGGAGGAATCATTATGAGATCACAAAGAAGTACTGTGATATCATAACTGAAGCTAGGAGAAGGGAAAGCAAATTCATATCACAGAGGAAAGCAAACTTCCATCCTTTCAAGTTATCTTTCCAGTCAACATTGCCTGCATATCACATATGGTGTGCAAAAGGGGACAGATTAATGAAGTACTCAACAGGAAGGTCTAACAATCCAAAATACATCCTTTGTGACTCTTTATCCATTTCTGCCATATTCCAAGGAAATGCAAATATATCTTCATTTCTATGCCATCATATACTTGGGCTGGGAATGGGGGACAAACCCAGAGTGATTGTTCTCTTTCCCAGTGTTCATAGCGTGTATGCGCACACACATGGGAGGGCAAGCCTGCACATGTTCATACCCCATGACAGTCTGACTCCGCTGATTACTTTCTAGAATCTTTTTTCTTTTATGTGCCCTGGACAAGAGAGTAGACAGGGAACATGGTAACAAAAACAAAGATAAACATCCTTCTATATAATTCTAAAGAAGCGTTTTTCTGTTTCCTCTTAGGAGAAATAAAAATGTATAATTTAAATTACCAATTAGGATCATGTTGGACTTTAAAACTTTGTTGTTGTTGTTGATGTTAAACTGTATGAGGGTTGCAAAAAAGTCACGCAAAGAAAGATACTGAAATCTCCTAATACAACGTGTTGAGAAGAAAGTTAATGATCGGTTTTTCTGGTAGTTTTTGCATGTAAGCCTACTTGGAAGCACTGTGTAGGCCTAAATGACATTAGTGAATCAGCAGAGAGCTGATTTGAAATGTATTATCCGATAGGCATGAGATTAAGCAGCTTGATAGGCATCTTAGAGCTGTTTCCATGGCCTTATTAATTTGTAACAGTTGTGTGGTAACAAGTTATGCCAACCTCCCAGTCAGAAAGTCTTCAGTAAGTTTTTCAGGCTCCAAGTTGAGGGATGGGTAAGACTCTGGGACAAGACCCTAGTGGAGGCTTATAGGAGAATTTAAGCATTCAGAAATGCTACATTCTGGGTGCTACAGGCCCAGAATTCCACACTAAAGTATTTGTTTGGAGAACTCAAGTATATTATGAGTATCTTATTTGTGTTATGTATAAGTAAATATCAACATGGGTTTGATCATTTAATCCTATATCCTGATTTTGCTCTAAGCGAAGGCAATTATTTGAGTGCCAGCTCAGAAAAGGTAATTCACTATTACCTGTTAAGTGTGAAGAAACAGGACTTCTTAGCATATCTTGCTTGATGGTATTTTAGGTTCAAAGCTGATGGATTAACTTTTTGCCCTTTCACACATTCTACCTATCAGTGACACCATGGCCAGGGGAAACAATCCAATTCACTTCCCTGACAGAGTTTTGGATGATGGTTGTATCATTACGTATCCTGGAATGCAAGACTCTGCTTGTATTGATCTTAAACATATAGGCTAAACTCAGTAGCAAAAACATAACCAGTATATGGTAGGGAAAACGACAAGGGTGGGTTTTCTAAACCCAAGAAATACTCCATAAATAGGCTAAGACCAAGATAAAAAGGGCAAAGAAGCAACAAGACAAGAGTAGAAAGAATGCAGGGCTCAATAAATGGTATTATTATCAGAAAGTATATTCCATAATCTATCATTGTATAACAAACTACACAAAACTTAATGGCTTAAAATCATTGTTCATGATTCTGCAATCTGGGCTGGCCTCAGCCCGGCAGTTCCTGCCACTAGTCTCATCTGAAGTCACTCACAAAACTGCAGCCCATTGGTCCAGGGTAGTCCCATTCATATGTCTGGTGGTTAGTTGGGACTGTCAGGCCAGCATTTCAAATCCCATGGCTTCTCCAGAAGGAAGCTCAGGCTTCTTACATGGCGAATGTAGTGTTCCAAGAAGTCAAGAATGGAGACTACACAGTCTCTTGAGGCCTAGGTCAGAAGTCACACATCATTACTTGTACTGCATTCTGTTGGTCAAAGGAAGTCACAAGGCCAGCCCAGGTTAAAGGGGTAATGAAATGGATTCCACCTCTACATGGAAGAAGCTACACATAATATGTTTCCATATTTAAAATATCACAGAATTTAAAGGAATATGAAAATAATGATGGCAAATGTAGTGTATTCTTAGGAGGAACTTTTTTTTCTTTTCTTTTTTGAGACGGAGTCTTACTCTGTCGACCCCGGGCTGGAGTGTAGTGGTGCGATCTCAGCTCATTGCAACCTCTGCCTCTCAAGTTCAAGTGATTCTCCTGCTTCAGCCTCTCGAGTAGCTGGGATTACAGGTGTGCACCACCACACCTGGCTAATTTTTTATATTTTTGGTAGAGATGGGGTTTCGCTATGTTGGCCAGGCTCGCCTCAAACTCCTGACCTCAAGTGATCCACCCACCTCAACCTTCCAAAGTGCTGGGATTACAGGCGTGAGCCACCGCGCCTGCCCAGGAGGAACTGTTTTTAATGTCCACCATTGTATACTGCTCCTGATAGAGCCTCTATTTAACAATTTTTAAAATGTCTCTACATATTTTATTTTTGATTCTCTGAAAAGCTAATAATAATAAATATTTACATTGTATTCATTCAATAAACATTAAGTACCTGTTGGTGTCAGGCACTATGATTTCTCTATCACTCTCAGATCTATCAGAAATCTTAGATGTAAATGGATCGTTTGATGCTTTATTATAATAATTGTTAAACATTCTTCCTAAGTGCATTATTGACCCTTGATAGAAAAAAAAATTACTTCACGTTATACTTATTCATCAGAAACACAAGAAGTGCCCTTCCCTCTCAAACTCCTTCAGTTGTCACCCCTGCACTTCACTAGAGATACAAATAATAGCACATGAAATTGTAGCTGGAAGGGAAGAGGAAGACTGGTAAGGCTTATTTAAATTGCATTCCAAGCATAGAAAACATATCTTCTTTCCAAGAAATGAAAGCTAGTAGAATATTAAATCAATAATATACATACTTAAAGGCATATTATTTTATGTGATATGTTAACCATGACGTAGAGTATCTCAAACCAAAGTGATTCAGTTGTCATTACTATCAACAAAATGGAACTTATAAGTGGATTGTTAGCAGCCTCTTTTTAGTTTGTTGTAGAGTGTTCCTCTAAAGAGAGGGGAGGCCAGAAATCATCTCTGTGCACAGACACAATGTTGCTGCATCTCCATTTTTCCACACCAATTTTAGTCTTGATATTATTTCCCTATGGAGGCTATCTGAAAGCTAAAAGCCTATACAGAAGTAACTTAGGCCAGATCATTTTTACTTACTAAAAGTCAGTTTTCCTATAACATGTACCACAAGATATTACTTTAACAGTTTTGGTTCAAGGGTCACCAGGCTGTACAGACTACTTGAGCTTCAGCAGTGGCATTGTTTTTTTTGTTTTGTTTTGTTTTGTTTTGAGACGGAGTCTCGCTCAGTCGCCCAGGCTGGAGTGCAGTGGCGAGATCTCGGCTCACTGCAAGCTCCGCCTCCCGGGTTCCCGCCATTCTCCTGCCTCAGCCTCAGAGTAGCTGGGACTACAGGCGCGCACCACCACGCCCGGCTAATTTTTTGTATTTTTAGTAGAGACGGGGTTTCACCGTGTTAGCCAGGATGGTCTCGATCTCCTGACCTCGTGATCCGCCCGCCTCGGCCTCCCAAAGCGCTGGAATTACAGGCGTGAGCCACCACGCCCGGCCAGCAGTGGCATTCTTTCAGGTGGCACTCTATAAGTTGTCTGAATCATTGGGTTAACATTCTCTTCATGTTTTCATCTTAGCAAGGCAATTTAAAGTATTTTTAAAGAGGTTTAAGAAGAAGGCTTAAGAAAAAGTAAACATTTTTTTAACCCATTGAAAAATAATTTTACAATTTATTCAATACCCTGAGTTTTTATTACAGACCTAAGATCTTTTCTGTGTATATTTTCTCCTACTCCTCTCATCTACCCTATACTCCATCCTAAGTGAATGATGCCCTTTTCTCTGACTATATCTTACCTTTCCTACCTCTATGTCTTTGTTGATCACTTTCACCCTAGCCACTCTTCAAGACTCATTTCAAACACAGATTTCTTCATGAAGACTTTTCTCCTGAATACACACACTGCTGCCTCAAATCCAGAACTATTTCTCCTTGTTTATCTCCCATTGCACCTTAATTCACCTTTGGGCTAGAGTTGTCTCTGTATCTTGTCTCCACCATCCACCAAATTTTAAGACCTGAAAATTGAGACATCATTTTGTTTCCATCTCCTAACATACTTTGCAGTTAATAAGAGGCAAAATAACTGTTTAGTTGAATTAAAAATGAATGTGAGGAAATACTGTGGCCATCTGCTAAAATGCATAGGTAACAATGTTGGAAAAGAGGTGGCTCTTTTTTAAGTTTGATGAAATATATATATATATATATATATATATATATATATATATATTCTTAAAAAATTAATCACTTGTCCAAGATATAACAGCTAAACTAACATTTACTGTATGTTCATTATTCTGCATAATGTGTTTCTCATACATGTAAAAGCACATTATTTAGTCAAAACTATCATATTAAATTTCTCCTGTAATTCCTAAGGGCTGTCAGCTGCTCATTAAGTCTTGATTTTCTGTCAGGAGGAATTAATAATCTTGCCTTTGAGTGAATTTAGAAGCAATGAGGGATTGAGCAGGAATATTTGAATACCCTCTCGGTGGTAAATTGGATATCCAATTTTCAACTTAGTCTTAATGGGAAAAAAAGAATAAATTGAATTCAGAAGCTGTTCTTTACTTTTTAATATTTCCTCCCCACTTTTAACTGAGTTAAAATGGAAGGGTATGGTTCTTTCTCAGTGGTGGGGAAAATCTACTTTCATTCACTTAGAAAAGTGTGTCAAATTCAAATGAGACTTAATATATGGACAATCTATATGACTAAGTCTATAAGGTGATCCTTTGGAAATCATAGGAAAGTTCAGTACAATAATACAAAAAATGATTTGCATGAGGTTTAAATCGTGTTTTTCTAAAAGCAAAGAATCCTGCTCCTCCCTCTCCCCAAATGAATTTTGTTGTCAAATACTGGTACTAACAATTATTGATATCACAACTCAGTCTCTAAAAGCAAAACTGTCCCATTTTTACCACAGAGGTGCTAACTCACGTTAACCTAATAATATATAGCTCTTAATTTTCAGTTTTCATCTTTCATCATTTTTCAGCAATTCATGTCTTAGATTTAAAGTCCCTTAAAATTATAAAAGGTTGAGAGACTGATAAACAGGCATAAAACCTTGTAGTTTTTTCCCCCTCCACTCTTTTTTTCTAATTAAGCTACATGGTACCATCATGTACCATCCATCAGTACATTTAGCTGTCGTGAGGCTGCCGATAGAAGTTGTCCATCCACTAGGCAGTATAAGATTACAATCACGTTCTTCGCCAGGTGTGGCGGCTCACACCTCTAATCGTAGCACTTTGGGAGGCTGAGGCAGGTGGATCTCCTGAGGTCAGGGGTTTGAGACCAGCCTGGCCAACATGGCAAAATGTCGTTTCTACTAAAAATACAAAATTAACTGGGCGTGGTGGTACATGCCTGTAATCCCAGCTACTCGGGAGGCTGAGGCAGGAAAATCACTCGAACCCAGGAGACAGAGGTTGCAGTGAGCCAGGATCGCACCACTGCACTCCAGCCTGGGCGACAGTGAGGCTCTGTCTCAAAAAAAAAAAAAAGAAAAAAGAAAAAAGAAAAAAAAGTTACGGTCACGTTCTCAGTGAGGCAGTAAGGTGGAAGTGTGTATTTCTTTCTGTGTAGTATAACTATATGACCTCATGTGTGTCACTTGCTTACACTTATTTTCAAATATCAGGCAGCAGTTTGCTTGAAGTTAACTAACTGTTTTATCATGCAACTTAAGAAGAAGTTGTAACACATACAACTCCAAATTATTCTTATTCATAACTCTGTTCTATAGTAAGCATTTGCGTATGGATGCAGCTCATGTGATGACCATCATTCTACTTGACATGAAGGAATGAGATCCAACTGCGAGGACCCCAGTCAGAAAGAGCTGAAGGCCCATTGCTGCCTCTTCTTTTCTCTCTGCTTCCCCCACTCTTGCCAGGGATCATTGGCACCACCACTCAGACTGATTGTAAAACTTTACAAGAAATTGTCTTCTGTCTAGCTCAGACACATCACTTGCCCAACTCAACTCCTGCTTTGGGTACAGAAAGTTTTAATCTGGTTAACTTGAATAGAGTTTCTCTTCTAGCTTTTGCTGTGCTAAAGCAAGAGAAGTACAAATGTCAACAAGCAGAATAAGAAGAGTATAACAAGAAGTGGTAAGAAGTCAAGGCCGAAATCCAGATACCGACCTGTGGATAATTGAGAGGTGTCAGCAACTCTCTAACATCAAACAGACATAACAAAAACCTAACAAAAGATGTTGAAGTCTGACCAGCATACCTCTTACTTTGCACAGGTGCTGTTTGGACTTCTATCCCAGCCTGTGCTTAAAATCAGCCTTCACATTGAATGTTGATAACCTTTCCTTTTTTACATGCCTCATTTCAGTTTACAGCATTCCAACCTTTTCTCCCTCATGACGAACACTTTTTTGTATCAATGTGAGGCAAGCTCTGTCAATTCATCTAATCCTCAAAGAATTTTTGCAGAATAAGTATCATTATCCTCATTTTATAGATGAAGAAATCAAGGCCCAGAGAAGTTCAATTAGTTGCCTAAGGCCATACATCTGGCAAGTGATAGAGTTAGGAGTTGATCTCAGATCTGCCTGATTCTGAACCCTTTGTTTGGTCTTTGTGTTGTTCCATATCATTTCCCTATTTAAGAAACTCATTTATATTTGCCCTCCACAAATATCAAGCCTGTTGGAACTAAGTTGTAATGAGTTCAGCATCATTTCTTGTTTACTGGTCTGGGCTAAACAGTGCTGATAGAAATGCTCAGGTGACCACTGGGAAAGGTCCATGTTCATGCTCTAATATCTGACAACAGAAACTACTCCCTTCTAGAGAAAAGAGCAGACCTGAGGATACCTTGTGCAATCCAAAGTCAAACTCCCTATTCATTCATTCATTCTTACTTTGTGTATGTGTCTTTCTCTTTCTCTTTCTTATGCACATATGCACACACACAAATTTCGATGCACAATTTTAAGGTCATTTTTAATCTAAATAATTTGTTCTCTCTTCTTTCCTGATTACATGGCCATACAGCCTGCGCCAAACAGTATGACTTACTCTCCATGACTCTTCTACGGCTCTTTGTTGTAAGTTTTCATTTTCTGCCTCATTTTTTAATATGCTCTAAAGAGCAGTGATGGCCTTTGGCTAGAAAGAATGGCATGTCAGGAGGGTTCCACGAGCCATGTTGCTTTTCTGAATCATGAAAAGGCATCAGCACTCAGTGACATGGCCCAGTTTTCTAATCTAATTTAATTGAATGTACAATGATATGGGCACTGGGGATTAAATACAACCCCACTTCTCTGCAAAGTTCACACTGCCTTTAAAGCAAAGTAATATTTTTTTCATTTCTTATGAATGGTTTTGTGTATGTGTCATGTATAATTTTACTTGTATTCTCTGTGCAAAGTGATACCTTAAAAATTATCTGTTAAAAGTCTAATATAACTTTGTCTTCTGGAATATGGCTTGATTTAATTAATTGGCCAATATTACTTTAAACCATTATATTGCAGCAAAAGTTTTTTCTTGTCACAGTAAGAACTAGAGACGTGTCCTAACAAAGTACTAACTTATTTGCAACTGATATAAAGCGAATTAATATATTTATTACTTTTAAAAGAGAATGTATTTTGGAGTTTTGCAGTTATTTACATATTAAGGCCCATATTAAGAGCCTGCCCATTTATAAAATGGTGGGTAATTTTCCCAAGTGCTGATAAAATATTTTATCATCTAAATTTGAAAACAAAAAGAAACTAATTTTAAAACATTTCTAATTTATAACATTTTGTGACTAACTTACTTTTTAATTTATTTCCTTTCATTCCCCTCACTGTGATCCAATTTGTAGACAGGCGGGCTTGCTAAATAGCTTCAGCATTTGGGTTTGATTTACTGTGAAGTAGATCTTAGAAATTAAAGTTTCAGGTGGAAATTTGCCTTTCAGATCTTCTTGCCTAAATATATATGTAAATTTGGGAGTATTCTAACATGTGCATAAACACATTCAAACTATTTTATAGCTTTAAAAAATTATATTGAAATATTTTTAGACCTACAGAAAAGTTACAAAATTAGTCCAGATTTTGATACCCCCTTCACCCAGATTCCCCAAACATTAATGTTTTACTGCATTTCCTGTATTAATCTTTTTTCTATAAATACATACACAAATTATTTTTTCTTAATGTTTCAGAATAAATTGCAACATGATGCCCTTTCACCCCTGAATACTTAAGTGTGTATTTATCCAAAATAAGAACACTCTTTTATATAATAGCACATTTATCAACATTGGTAAATCAACATTGATAAATTACCACATAATCTATAGACTTATATGTTATCAATTCTCCTGCTAATATTCTCTATAGCAAGAGAAAAAAATCCCAGACCACATGTCACATTTAGTTATCACCGCTCTTCAACCTCCTTTAATCTGGAACAGTTCCCCTGCCAAAAATGCATACCCTGAATCTAATCATGAGGAAACATCAAGCAAATCCGCATTCTAAAAGATAATTTACCTGTACTCTTCAAAAATATTATAGTTTTTAGAGCTATAGTGTATCTCCAAGTAAGCACTTATGCATATCTACATTTTTAATTTCCTCAAAGATAGAACAATTCAAAAAAATCCCTGAGTATGTTTTAAAATAAAGGTTTCTTTTTGAAAGTCAAAGAGAAATGCTCTTAGGCTAAGGTTTCATTTAAACATAGAATGGCTATTTCAAAAAACAGTATTATATAAAATATGGGCTGGGTGCAGTGGCTCACGCCTGTAATCCCAACACTTTGGGAGGCCAAGGCAGGTAGATCACCTTAGGTCAGGAGTTTGAGACCAACCTGGCCAACATGATGAAACCTTGTCTCTACCAAAAATACAAAAATTACCTGGGCATGGTGGCGGGCGCCTGTAATTCCAGCTACTCAGGAGGTGGAGGGAGGAGAATCGCTTGAACCCAGGAGGTGGAGGTTATAGTGGGCTGAGATCGCGCCACTGCACTCCAGCCTGGACAACAAGAGCGAAACTCTGTCTCAAATAAAAAATAAAAATAAAATATGTATTATATAAGTAAGGGACAATCTGGTCTTTCATATATAGACTTCAGACAATTGGTTGTTCATGCTAAGTTGAGCACTATTTCTCTCATGGGCTCTTAAGCTAAGAACATTTAGCTGCGTGTCAGGTATGTTTCTTACATTCTGCTTCATGACCATCTCCCGCTGCCATGCATATGACAAAGACACTTGACTCTGAGCCCCAAGCCTAGAGGAGAGATCTAAACGTCATGTGAAGTTCTTAAGAACCTTTCTTCTCAGGAGTCAACAAGGGATATTAGGAAGATTCCTCTGCCCAAAAGACCTCCCAAATATCCTCTACCAACTCAGGTTGCATTAAGTTAAACCAGATCTTTTTGTAAAACAGAAATGAGAATAGCTAATGCTATCAAGATTTCATAGCTTTATTTTAACTACTCTTCTCTGGCTACTTTCTGGGTTGTGAGGGAATGGAACATTTTACTGAGGAGCCAGGTGAATAAAAGAAGAAATGCAGAGCAAGGGGTCTTTGGTGAGAGGGCCTATTTGGGCCCCTACTCTAGGGAATTAGGAGTAGCATGAGGGCTCTGTATATCCACATATATCCACAGAGGACATTCATTTTTAATTTTCTCTAAGAAAGAGGAACAACTAAAAATAATGCCTAAGTATGTTTTTAAAAAAGATTTTTTTTTTTTTTGGAAGTCAGAGAGAAACGATGTTAGCCTAAATTCTTATGTAAACATAGAAGGTGATTTGTAAAAGCCATTAAGGAGGCAGGGGAGGGGTATAAAGAAATAAATTGAAGGCCACCTACTTTACAATTTTGTCTGGTAACACCAAACTAGGCAGCCAAAGCCTGGCTTCGGGTTTATCACTGCTATCAATTATGATAAACAATATTACTGACACTTCCTGGTTGTAGTCTGCATGAATTTGAAAACTAAAATTTGCAGTGGCCAGGTATGGTGGCTCATGCCTATAATCCCAGCACTTTGGGAGGCTGAGGCGGGTGGATCACCTGAGATCAGGAGTTCGAGACCAGCCTGGCCAACATGGCGAAAACCCATCTCTCCTAAAAATACAAAAATTAGCCAGGCATGGTGGCACACACCTGTAATCCCAGCTACTCGAGAGGCTGAGTTGGGAGAATCGCTTGAACCCGGGAGGCAGAGGTTGTAGTGAGCCAAGATTGTGCCGCCATTGCACTCCAGCCAGGGCAACAAGAATGTGACTCTGTCTCAAAAATAATAATAATAATAATAATTAAATTTAAATTTAAAAATTAAAATAAAATAAAATTCGCACTGTTATGATTCAGTAAAGCAGGGATGTTATAGTTGGTTGTTTTCTCCTTTTTTCCTCTGTAATTTGTTTAATACAGTGACAATTTTTAGGAGGATCTAGGTAGATATCTCACTCTGATTATTCCCAAAGTATGAAGTCTCCCATAGTGGCTATTTACATATAACTTAATTCATAAGACTTTTAAGAAATCTCTTTTTGCCTTCTCCTTATTCTCCAGACTGGGATTGTGAAGATGGGAGCCAAAAAATTGTACCTCAAAGTCTGGAAAATTTGTCAACTCTTCCATACTTGTACGTGAAACATTTCAGACTTTGTGCTTTGTGAAAGCAGCACTGACTCAGCTAGGGATCGTGGAAAGAGCATAGACTTAGATCAGAAGACTCATTCTAGTTGGTAACTGTGTGATCTTGATCTGATCACTAAGACCCTGCGTGCCTTAGGAGTCTCCCTTTGCATGAAATGAGGTTGGTGACCTAGATGATCTTCGCATTATCTCCCAAGTTGTAAACTCAATCATTTTGAGTATAGGAATTAACAAAGCCACTTAAGGGGAAAAAAGTTCCCTTCATTTCTTGATGAAATACTTATTGAGCTATGTAGCATATTCTATAAAAAGGAAAAAGCTAGATATCTTAACCCTACTAAGTTGTTTAGCGAGAAGAACGTGAAAAGTTCAGATGAAAAGTCAGGAAGTCAACATAGGAAAAAACAGATAAACTAATAAACTGAATAAGTAAGTAATACAGCTTCAGTTAAGTACTGAACTTCCAAATGGATGGAATCATACCATTCAGGGCTAAATTGTATTTGAGAATACCTACCCTGAGGAATAGGTTTTTATGCTCTGGAAGCATCACCTCAAAATTCAACATTTAATTCATTTCACTCTTCACTCATTACTCTTTTCTTTTTGAATATACACATTTTTTTTCTTTTTACTTTTTTTTTAAACTATAAGGTAAACCAAAAATAAATGGCTAGGTGGATGGCTGGAGTTTGCTTGTTTGTTTTAATGTTAGTATAACTGCATATAGAAAAGCAATCTATGTGTTCCTATATGAACAACCCAAAAGAAAAATAACTTTTAAGTCATAGAATTTTGAAGGTCTGCAAATAGTTGTTGACTTAATTATTACCACGTGTATTAATTTGCTAGGGCAATTACAACAAATGCCATAGACTTGGTGACTTAAGCTAGATAAGTTAATTTCCTCGAAATTCTGGAGGCTAGAAGTCCAAAATCAGAGAGTCAGCAGGTTTGGTTTCTTCTGAGGCCTCTGTCCTTGTGCCTTCTCATTGTGCCCTAACGTGACTATCCCTCTGTCTCTATGCTCTGTGTACTAAGGACACCAGTCAGATTTAACTTCATTACCACTTTAAAGGCCTTATCTCTAAATACTGTTATATTCTGAGGTACTGCAGGTTAGGACTTCAACATATGAATTTGGGGAAGACACAATTCAGCCCATAATCCTGCATTTATCCTTATAATAAGGGACAAGGATTTATATTATTCTACTCTTTTGTGTGCTGAATTTATTTTTAACTTTGATTGTACAATTTCCCTTACACACACATCAGCTTATCACATTGTGCCAAGTATGTGAAATGAATTGCTTCAAAATACACCCTAATTAAGATAATTAAATATTCACAACATTTTTATAGCATTTGATTTTTTTCCTTGTTAAACGTAACAGAGAATTTGATGTTGTTCACATATTACAGATAAGCCAATAAACCAGACATTTTGCCATATTCTGTATCGATAAGAATTTTTTTTGGCAAGGAAATTATATATTTTATTGCCTTTAACTTCTAATACTCCCTTAATTACAAAGACAATGGATGTTTTACTAAGGATATTATATATGCAGCAGTTGTTTAAACCTGAAATAGAAATGCTAAGAGGGAAAAGTATTCAAGTCCAGTGTAGCCCAATGCTGAAAGATAAAATTGCAGCTTTTGACATTTTACCAAATTATTGGTTCTGTTCTCTGGCTGGCTTTTAAAAAACTTAATGCAATGAGTAGGTTAAAAAACAAACAAACAAACAACAAAGAAGAAAATGGCTGGGAAAGCATAAAGGTAAAAGAGTTTTAAAAAAGTATGAGAAAGCTTAAGGCCTAACTCAAGTGATAAGCAGTAGATTTTATGGCAATGGTGCCAGACAGCCGGGGTTTGTATCTTGACTCTTCCTACTTAATAACTCACTGTCAGGCTTGATATGATAATAAAATAATTCATGTGAAGCACTCAGCACATCTCTGGCTTATACTAAACTGAACAATTTCTAGTTATATACATAGATAGACATACACTAGTACATGTGTATATATGTATATATGCCTTGTATACGTATGTGTATATATTAATATATGTATGTATTATTCATATACGTACTATGTATACATATTCACATTCATTTTCATATTCTCCAGCCTCCGTTTGGTACACTACTACAGGGTGCGTGGTTTAATTAACAGCTGGTTCTGCTGTCATGATGGCTAAAATAGCAAAGACCTAGTCAGCCAGAGAAACCAGCCTCAAATGGTACATCTTTCTGTAAGCAGACATATATGATCTATAGCAGCACGTCCAGTGATTGCCTCACAGATACTACTTCTAATCTACGGGGGAATTATTGCATAGAAATCCGAATCCCCTCCTACCTCTCCTCTCAGTACTTGAGCAATCTATTGATACATATAAAGCGTTGTAACTATCCTTAAGTTTTTCTCTGGTCTACATATGGCCTTTATGTTTAACTCATTGTTAAATTCTCACAGGACAAAGGCTACATACATTCCATATATAACTTCAGCAACATCTGCTATAAGCTTTCCCATACCTTATACACTGAATAAATCGTGAAGGCTGATGGAATCCTGAAATGAACCCATAATCCAATAAAATGAGAAAGGCTAAAGACCTTACCTGCTCTGGACTCACAATAGTCTAGAAGCTTCAGGAACTCACTGAAAGGCAAGATAGAATAGTGGTTAGTATATGGACTACAGAATCGGGAATACTTACATTTGAATCCTGGCTTTGCAACTTATAGTTATATAACTTGGGCAAATTATTTGACCTCTCTGTGCCTCATTTTCCTCGTCTGTAAAATGATGATAATCAGATTATCTGTTTCCTAAGGTTAAGAAGAATAAGCTTATTCATATTTGTTATGTGCTTAGATTAGTTCCTGGTACAAAGTGAGTGATAGCACTTACTATAAGTGTGTACTACTAAAATAAAATAAAATAAAATAAAATAAATTAAATAATGCCTGGTGTCTCAACACTGACCCGCAAACTAATCTATTCTACACAGGTCTTCCAGACCAAGAGCCACTATAAACCTAGTAGACATCTCTCAAGGCAGCTGTAGGTCTTCAGTGTTAGTGCTGGGTTTTGTCAGCAGACCAAGTATTATGAATTGGCTTTGGCCAACGGTTTCCTGTAGAGATTGAAAAAAAAAAAAAAAAAACAGACTGATGGAACATTTGGTATGTGTGTTTCTTTGGTGGTTTACAATCTGTGTTTCTAGTGTCTGCATCATTAATATATTTCTCTTTCTGGGTTTAAACCCTGTCATTACGCATCTGTGTCTGTTTTGACTTAAACTCATCACTAGAAGAAAGAAAGGATATGGGTCTCATTGAGTTTTATTGCTTCTTTATGGTGATAACTTTAGTGCCCACAAGGAAATAGTTGCATACCCACTGGCTGCAAACTAGGTCTGCATTCTTCGGGAAAGAAGTTACATGGCAGCCTTCAAGAAATGCAGTCTTATAGCCGGGCGCGGTGGCTCACGCCTGTAACCCCAGCACTCTGGGAGGCTGAGGCGGGTGGAGCACGGCGTCGGGAGTTCAAGACCAGCCTGGCCAAAATGGTGAAACCCTGTCTCTAGTAAATATACAAAAATTAGCCAGGCATGGTGGTGGGTGCCTGTAATCCCAGCTACTGGGGAGGCTGAGGCAGGAGAACCTCTTGAACCAGGGAGGCGGAGGTTGCAGTGAGCCGATATCGTGCCACCGCACTCCAGCCTGGGTGACAGAGTAAGACTCCGTCTCAAAAAAAAAAAGAAAGAAAGAAAAAAGAAATGCCGTCTTCTTTTACCTTCAACTTTGTGTCTTATTTCACTCTACAGTTTTTAAGTGAAGGAGATAAGAAGAAAGAGCTAGGTGCAAAGGTGAAAGTTGAAATATTTTTACAGAGACATCATTATAATGAACATGATGGTCCCCTGTAGTTGTAAATAGGGTGAGTGGGAGAAAACTTGAAGAAAATTAGAAACAGAGATGAAGAAAAGGATTTCAGGTAAAAATCAAGGAAATCAATGTCAGTATAGGAAAAATGATAGTAAGGTAGAAAAGGAACTTTTAAATGAAAAGAATGAATAAAAGATGATTTTATATTGATTTTAAATAAAACTCCATGTCAAAGCCTTTTGTAAATAATAAGGTTATAGATGATTGTTGAGGTGGTTATGTTTGTTTAGCAAAGACTATATTAATGAAATGGCTAAGAAGCAAAATCTTACCAGGTTTTAAATATGCGTGCACTGTGTTTATTGCTCTAATCTTTGTTACAAAGTTACCCTAAAATAGGTCTTTTAGGCAACGACAGTAATAGCGCCAATCACAGTTACTCTACCAATCTCCCACAGACCAGGAAACATTCTCCTGAGGACTCCAGCATTAGATGGCCCATTTTAGGGCACAACACTTCAACCAAAACTTTGGTAGAGAAGCAATTACAGTGAGTCATTCATGATCCTAAATCTTTTGGCTGTGGCCTCAAGATCTCCCCTCTGTTCCCAGTGGGAATTACGGTAGAGAGACACAGTTAATTGCCTGTGGGTTTTATGACTGTCCCCTTCCCTGCAGCCAGAATCATCATGGAATTAAACATGCACAGAGGTTATCAAGGGACTCTCTCTTATGCGGACTGAGAAACTTTTAGGTTAGACCCTTTGAAGAATTCATTGGACTGGACATAGTCTCTACTGAGTAAAAGGATCTCCTCTGTTAAGTTGTTCATCATTCATTTATTTATTCATTCAATAAAAATGTATTGGGTGCTGTATGAGTTTCCTAGAGCGGCTGTAATGTATTACCACAAACTGTGTGACTTAAAACAACAGAAATTTATTCTCTCACATTTCTGGAGGCTAGAAGTTTAAAATCAAGTTGTCAGCAAGCTTCGTTTCTTCTGGGGGCGCTGAAGGAGACCGTTCCGTGTCTCTCTCCTCTCTCCTATCTTCTGTTGGTTCCCAACAAATCTTAACGTTCCTTGCATTCCAATTTCTACCCCCATTATCACATGACCTTCTTACCTCTGTGTGCCCTCTGTGTCTCCAAATCTCTCTCCCCTAAGGACACCAGTCACTGGATTAAACTTATTTCCAAATATGGCTACATTCACAGGTAACAGGGGTCAGGACTTCAACATGTATTTTCGGGGGACACAATTCAACCCACAACAGGTACCTTTTTTTGTACCAAATACAATCCTAAATGCTGGGGATAGAAAGATGAATAACATGCAGTCTCCGAACTCAAAAATGTCATTTCAATCGGGGTAGATGTAAATATACAATCACAGTGTCATAAATATTCAATTATATGTCTCAACAAAATGCTATGGGAACACAGAAAAAAAGGGCAACTAACATTGTCTCAGGAAACCCAAAATGTTTCACTGTGAAGCTGCCTTTTGAGTTACAGGGTAAAGGATAATGGAGTTCATCAATTAATTCATAGTTGTGAGTATGCAAAGGGCATTGCAGAGGAATGCAAAATATGTATAAAAACATGGTATCAGGAAAAGACTTTGTATCTTTCAAGATAGGGAAGGAGTTGGCGTAACTGGAGTCTAGGGTTAGTTGTAGGGAGCGGCAGAAGACATAAAAGAGAATAAACAGGAGATGGTAGATGGCAGAGGACCTACAATTTCATCTCAAAGAATTGGGGCTTTAGGCCGGGCACGGTGGCTCACACCTGTAATCCCAGCACTTTGGGAGGCCAAAGTGGGCAGATCACCTGAGGTCAGGAGTTCGAGACCAGCCTGGCCAACATGGTGAAATCCCGTCTCTACCAAAAATACAAAAATTAGCTGGGTGTGGTGGCAGGTGCCTGTAATCCTAGCTACTCGGGAAACTGAGGCAGGAGAATCGCTTGAACCTGGGAGGCGGAGGTTGCAGTGAGTCGAGATAGTGCCACTGCACTCCAGCCTGGGCAACAAGAGCGAAAGAATTGGGGCTTTATAACATAGAATGTCTCTGCCAAGACTCTTGGGGATGTTTTTTAATCCTTAAAGTAACAATAAATGTATTTAAGTAGTATTATAAAATGAAGTGAAACAGTAGTTAATAAAGCATCTTGCAAATTTGGAAAGGCCATTTTGATTTTGAGAAAATTATTTGAATTATAGAATAATTTTGAGGAAATGCTTTTTAATTTATTTTTAGGATGCATAGGAGCTCAAACTAAGTTAACAAGATTCAGTCATCCAAACCATTGCCTAGTAGGTGTCCTTAAGGACCCAGTCTTAATAAACAAATATAGCTAAATTATAATTGGCATATCAATTGTATGTAAATTGAAGCTTATAAAGTACTTGAGGGGATTTGAAAAGTTTGTTCTCTTAAGCATTTTAAATATTACTCACGTTAGTTATACTATTTATTATCTATGGGGAAGGAGTTTGCTAAACCAAGGTAATGTCAGTGCTAGTTCCTAGACAACTATCATGAATTCTGAATTAGTCACTTTTTATTTATTCAACAAATATATATTACTTAACATCTATGAACCAGATTATGTCCTAAGTAGCAGGAATTCAAAGATATGACAAGGGTACATCCATGTCCTCTTATAACTCACAGTCTAGTTGGGGAGACCAAGATGGAAACAAAGAAACACATTAAAGTTTGTTGAGTTAGATAATGGTGGTGCATACAGGGTGCTTGGGTGAACGCAGTGGAAGACCCAACTCTTTGTTGAAGAACGCTTTATATTTAGCTTGTGAACTCTGAAGGATAAAAAGTGGTTTTTCTAGAGGACAAAGAAACTGGACAGTGTAGTGAGTATCCTAGGGATCAGGCGCAATGGTTTTAAAAGTTAGGAGAAATGAAGGCAAAGCCAAAGTCTCAGAACTGCAAAAAATTAAGTCCGTGTGGTTTTGGTTAAGATGAGAGGAGGCAAGGTAGGAGATGAGGCTGGGGGGTTTGCCAGCAGCCAGTAAGGGGTCTGATACAAAGGAGTTAGAATTTTTATATGATGTAGGATCCACTGAAGCAGAAGAGGGCCATGAAATTGGGTTTTAGAAAGAGACCTCTGGGAACAATTTGGAAGAAGAAATTAGAGCAGTGGTTTTCAAACACTTCTTTTTCTTTTTAATACAGAGAAAACTTTCCTAAATAAAATCTTACATCTAACCAAGATAGATAAAATAAGAGTGATATTTCATTCAAATAAATATTATGCATTCAAATGCATAACATTTATTTACTATGAGGCCAATGAATACAGGCTACTTCAAACTCAAAAGTGTCAAGTTTGGGGTTATAGATTAGAGCACCTGTGTTACATTAGATTCAGTATCAAAATTATATCTGTACAGAGTTAGGAATTATGATGGTTCAACTATTTTTCAACTTTACAATGGTGCGAAAGCACTATGCATTCAAGTAGAAATTGTACATCTCTCATCATGCTGGGTAGCAACATTGAGGCATAGCTCCCAATCAGCTACACATTTTCAGCTTCTGTTGGGGTTATCAGGGCGTAACCCCGTTGTAAGTCAAGGAGCATCTGTATTTATTACTGTACTGTATTGAGACAATTCTGATTTTCTGTAATAAGTTTTAAATAATAACAGTTCAAATGACTCTCCCTGTCATGTCATGGAACCCTTCAGTTGCATTGATCTAGAAATATGAAAAAGTCTGGGCCGGGCGCGGCAGCTCACGCCTGTAATCCCAGCACTTTGGGAGGCCAAGGCAGGCGGATCATGAGGTCAAGGAATCAAGACCATCCTGGCCAACACGGTGAAACCCCGTCTCTACTAAAAATACAAAAATTAGCTGGGTGTGGTGGTGTGCACCTATAGACCCAGCTACTCAGGAGGCTGAGGCAGAAGAATCGCTTGAACCTGGAGATGGAGGTTGCAGATCGTGCCACTGCACTCCAGCCTGGTGATAGAGTGAGATGCCGTCTCAAAAAAAAAAAAAAAAGTCTGATAGTGGGAAAAAATCCCTAACAAGAGTCACCACAACTCACATTCTTTACTGTAAATATAGGCATTCAAAACTTTCTTAAAGGCCGGGCGCGGTGGCTCAAGCCTGTAATCCCAGCACTTCGGGAGGCCGAGACGGGTGGATCACGAGGTCAGGAGATCGAGACCATCCTGGCTAACATGGTGAAACCCCGTCTCTACTTAAAAAAAAATACAAAAAACTAGCCGGGCGTGGTGGCGGGCGCCTGTAGTCCCAGCTACTCGGGAGGCTGAGGCAGGAGAATGGCGTAAACCCTGGAGGCGGAGCTTGCAGTGAGCTGAGATCCGGCCACTGCACTCCAGCCTGGGCGACAGAGTGAGACTCCGTCTCAAAAAAAAAAAAAAAAAAAAGACTTTCTTAAAATGCTAAAAGCATTCATATTGTAGTCTTACATGTCTATTTTATGTGTTCACTTTTTGTTTCTATGTACATGATAGACATGGTAAATATCTGTTGAATTAAAATGATCAAAAACAAAGTAAAGATTTAACCAAAAAAATACAGACAATATAAAACCATGAAGATTCGAAGTCAAAAGTAGCTATAGTCTCTAGCAAGGCAGATGTTCACTGGCATTTGTCCTCTGGTCCAACTTCCAGCCCCAATGTATATAATCCTGACCTACCAGAAATTGGGATAGATGTCACTTCATGGAAAAAGACACCATGCTTTAAGAAAGAAGAAACACATATAAACTTGTATGGGGCTAGAGGAGTGATGTCCCTCTCTGGTTCCATTAGAAATTGCTGTTAAGAAGGGTCAGAAACAAACCTCTTCCAATCCTACCCACGTCTCAAGGCCTAGATCAAATTTGACAGTCTCTGTGTGACACACTGATATCGCAACACTTCCTGAAGGTGACCCATATGCCAGGAGTAGCACTAGATCCAGAGATACAAGCATTAAAAAGATCCCTGCCACCTCTCATCTACATTTCTAGCATCTGTTTTTACTCATTTGCCATTTGATCATTTCCCATCTGTATACAATACTTTAAGGCCCATGAGAGCAAAGTTTCTGTAAGTTTAATTCAACCTACTTTTCTTGGCCACAAGCTTTGTGGCGGGAGCCATGTTAGGTATTAAGAAATACAAAGTATAGAATACAAGTCCTCCAGTAGCTTTCAGTCTACCATGTATAAACCTCAGATGACTACTACCATATACCCCTCAACAGCCAGTTAGCTCTGAGAGTAAATTGTAAATTCTTTCATGCTCAGACCAGATTTAAAAACATATTAATATGTATATTCTTTTCCAAATGTGTCTTTTTTTTTTTTTTTTTTTGATGGAGCTTTGCTCTTGTCACCCAGGCTGGAGTGCGATGGCTTAATCTTGGCTCACTGCAACCTCCACCTCCCGGGTACAAGCTATTCTCCTGTCTCAGCCTCCCGAGTAGCTGGGATTACAGGCACCTGCCACCAGGCCCAGCTAATTTTTATATTTTTAGTAGAGATGGGGTTTCGCCATGTTGGCCAGGCTGGTCTTGAACACCTGCCCTCAGGTGATCCGCCCGCCTCGGCCTCCCAAAGTGCTGGAATTACAGGCATGAGCCACCATGCCCAGCCCAAATGTGTCATTTTAGATTTCACTTTCTTCCTGAGACCATGATGATGCCACATGAGAAATCCTTAGGTCCAACTTCAATTATACTGCATATCCTAGAATGGACCATTACATTAACAAGAATTTTAATATGCTAACCATTACATGTCCTTCATATCATGAATGTAGATGGCTAATTTTCACACATCACCATGTATTTCAGCATTCCCTAGAGTTATCTGAAGCATCTGGGGGGAAGGGGGAGAGGACCTTTAAGTTTTCTGTTTCTGAGACTATTTTGTTGTTATTGGGTATCACTTTGACCCCTTTCTTTTAGCGCTTATTCACTAGGCATCTGCCATATTTAATGATGTGTGTCATTTCATTTAGTATCACTGACTTGGATCAATTCCTCTTCCAGGTTTCTGTACTGTCTTAATACATGTATTTGTTTTGCTTTGAAAGGAAGATCAACAATTGAATGTGTGAGACATACAAGTAGGACCATTCTTAATGGATGTATAGAGATAGTTTCTCTTCCTTTAATGTCTGTGAATTATCATCCACTGTGATGCATTTAAAAATGCAACTCAACAACAGTAGTCTACTGACGAACAGGTGACTGCCACCTGTGATGTGTTTTCAGTTGTTGGCTTTTCTAAGTAGTTACTTGTCAGAGAGAAACGAAAAAGGATGAAAATATCCATTTTGACACCTCTTGAAATGTGTTTGTTGACTGTCTCTCTTTTAAATCGTCCCGTACCTATTCGGCATCACTAATCACAATGCTAAGTGACTTTTTACTTTACTAGGCATTAAACTTGTGCTGCTTAACCTTTGAGCATCAGACAGGCCTTTCCCCGGCACCCTGCTGTATCTTTAGTACAAAACTCCTGAATCATTATCCATCTTGAGGATCTGCCTTGCCTTAGAGGTATTCTGACATTTGCTAAGACTTCCCATTGGACCTTGCAGACATTTCCAGATCATGACAGTGTCATTTGATATTTTGGTTTTAAACATCATCAGAGTGGCTTGTGCTGAAGAACCTGAACTAGAAAGAAAATGGTAAAATGAAAAGAAGGCTATTTCCTCTGTGTTGATTGTTAAGATGGCATTGGAAACATTTTTATTTTTACTATGGATATAGTTATAAAACCATGAATATTTTTCAAAGGATCACAGTATGAAATACAGAGCCAAAAGTAGAATATATGAAATTAGCCCATTTGAAAGAGGGTCTATCTGTAAATAAACCTTGCAGTTAAGAAAGCCAATTATGATAAAACTGTATAGTTACCTGGTAAACTACTATTTATAAACTACTTTAATTTTACAATATCTTATTTGAACCTCACAAGAAATGTGTGAACATAGTAAGATAGGGGACTGAGAATTAGAAAGGCCATGTGATGGCTGGACATGGTGGCTTACGCCTGTAATCCCAGCACTTTGGGAGGCCGAGGCGGGCAGATCACCTGAGGTCAGGAGTTCGAGACCAGCCTGGCCAATATGGTGAAACACCATCTCTACTAAAAATACAAAAAAAAAAAAAAAAATAGCTGGGCATGGTGGCACGCACCTGTAGTCCTAGCTACTCTGGAGGCTGAAGCAGAAGAATCACTTGAACTCCGGAGGCGGAGGTTACAGTGAGCCGAGATTGCGCCACTGTACTCCAGCAGAGCCTAGATTGCACCACTGCACTCCAGCCTGGGCGACAGAGCGAGACTCCCTCTCAAAAAAAAAAAAATTAAGAAAGGCCATGTGACTTACTCCTAATTTCCTGGCTTGCATGAGGCTGAGCCAGAATTTGAACCTAAAGCTTCTGAGTCCAGATTTGATGTTCTCTCCACTATATCATGCTGCTTCTACTTATAATATGGGATTTGGAAATATTCGGGAATTTTAATTGACATAAGTGAACTGTGTTCAGGACAGAACTTAAAACTAAGGTAGATATTAAGGCAACGCCCTATAGTTCAATGGGTGTTTGTCTAGGCTATAGATGAGGAGAATGCCAAGGTTATTACCTACTCCAACGCCACCACTTTGTGGTACAAATTAACAAAGACACTCCTTAAACCTATGTATGATTGGCTTGCACAAATTAACTTTGTATTCGGCAAAAATAAAAAGCCCTCAGGATAATATTTCCTTTATGTAGTAAAATAGCTACAACCAAATTTAACAATCTTTGTTATTTTCTATTGAAATGTCCACAGGAAAATTAGAATTCTGCTAATTGATTTTTTTTTCTATATTTATAATAAGCCCTCATACAATTGAGGCTTATCTGAGAAAACTAGAAATCTATTTTATTTCTCTTATAATCTGAAAAGGGAGTATTATAAAAATTAATAAGGTTTTCTAGAGTAGGAAATAAAACTGTAAAAAATGAAGTAATGATAAACATTAAGCCCTTTAAATATATAAGAGGCATATAGAATTACAAATCAACCTTGGGAGACCAATTGGAGGGAATGATGACAATGAAAGTAGATGCATTTTAGGATGTTTGGCAGATTAATCCTTCAGTTTTATCCCTTCAGAGGTATGAGAGGTCAGTGGCATGTCTAAATGTAGGCTTATGTCATTTACTTTTCATCATCACTGTGAGGAAGGGTGAGTTTTTTTAATAGAAAGAATAAACTATCACAGCATGGAGCTTGCTTGTTTTTTAATTGGCATATAATTTTACACTTAATATTTCTCTTTCAGCTCCATACATTATCAGTTTAATTACTCTGAGGAAGTAGTCTATCCTATCAAAACTTTAAGGAAACTAAAGTAGGAGAGTTTGCAGTTTACACTCAGCTGTTCTGAGTTCACTGAAAGTGAAATGCCAAGCTGCCAGAGATCTACTGCAGAGATCTGGTGAGGCTCCTGAGTGGGCCGAGAAGTGGCAGATGAGCTTCATGTGGATACGGTAATGCATTTAGGGAAAAATGAAAAGTGAAAGAAGCTAGGCTGCGTTCACAGACTGGCAGGCTTTGACTTCTCAGTTCCAAACTTGAAAAAGGGATCTAGGAGTGACTGGCAACCATTCTGTGAAAAAAAAATTAGCTCAGGAAGGTGTTGTAATCACAATGGTCCCCACTCTGCAGATCAGTCTCAGGAAAGAGACTGGCATCCTAACAGAAGACATTCTGCCTCCTTAGTACAAGATTAGGGTCCTCCAGACAGGATGAATTATTGCAAGTAATTCTGATTGCTGCTCCTGTTTAAAAAGAGACTGCTGCATCAGGCTAGCGAAGGCCCTTTGTAATGAAGTAAAAATGGGTGAAAATTCCCTGTTATGAAAGACCAGAACAATTAGTGCTCTTCTCTTGGAAAATATAATAGTTGAGTGAGAAGCTTCAAAGAACTGCCTGGCCCTTCCACTCCTTTTGCCATGTGAGGACACAATGTTCATCCACTCTACAGTGTCAGGATGCAGAGGCTATGCTCAGCGTTTCTAAAATCAAGAAATCATAAACTATTTGGATAGGATAAATGCAAACCTATTTACGAAACCCAAGCATGTTGAAACTAAGGGGAACCTTAATCTGTTCAGGCGGCTCTACCTGAGACTGGGTAATTTGTAAACAATAGAAATTAATTGCTTACAGTTCTAGAGGCTGGGAAGTCCAAGATCAAGGTGCTTTGTCGGATTTAATGTCTGATGAGGGTTTGCTCTCTGCTTCCAAGATGGCACTTCTTGCTGTATCCTCATTGTGGAATGGACAAACACTGTGTTCTCACATAGCAAAAGGAGTAGAAGGGCCAGGGAGCTCTCTAAGGCCTCCTTTATAAGGGCACTAATCCCATTCATGAGGGTAGAACCCTTATGACTTAATCACTTCTCCAAAGGTCCCACCTCTTAATACAGCTACAATAAGAATTAAGTTTCAACATAAATTTTAGAGGAACACAAACACTCAAACCATAGTAAAGGGTATCTTTGAAGCCTTGCAGAAACAAATGGGGAAAGGGAAATACTATACATGACTTACAGAATAAGTTATCCTGGAAGTTCTAAAGAAATAGCATGTTTTAAAAAGTAAAGTGATTCAGGTCAACTCATGCACTATAGACACACGGTTGCTTTGTGAGAGAAACGAAGGAGGAAAAGCCATTCCTTTCTACAAAGCATCCCTTGGTGACTCCCACCAAAAATAGAATCACAAGGCTAAATTGATCATGAATTTGGTATTCTTCAGGGTTTTAGTTTTAAAAATATTTTTAAAGTATTGAAAGGATTAGTATTGAAGATAGTAATACTGGTAATGGATTGCAAAGCTTCTCGTTCTTGTCCTACTTTGGACTCCACCTGCATTTACACAAAGTACCTTCCTGTCAAAGTCATGGACCTAGAAATCCAGGCTTAGTGCTTGTGGTTGCCATCTGGTATGGGGGTCAGCTTATGGACTTTGAAACTCCACAGATGTCTACCACTTATTAACTACATGATCTTGTGCAAGCTTTTTAATTTGTTGGAGGCTTACTCTTCTCATTTGTAAAATGGTTTTATAATACCTATGGTATGGGATCCTTTTAAGAATGATTGACACAATATATGCAAGTCACTTAACACAGTGCATGGTATCCAGTAAATGCTAAGTAAATAGCAGCTCTTACTACTGTTGTGAGCTAAGTAAGCTATGTATACAACCCTGGATTTAAAAAGTTGTAATAAATATGGTGGATAAGGTGAGCCCACATTTTCCTAATAAGACTTTAAAAAAGTTTTATGACCATTTTGAGTATAGCTAGACTTTTAGAAATGTAGATGAAACAGTGAAATGTATAGTTATGATATTTAATTTGTTTAGTTATACAGATATATTCAAATTGCAGATGATGCAGAATAATATCTTCATGTATGATACTTTGCTTTTCCTCCCCACTATCCCATTTTGTAAAACAATTCTGTTGAAACTCTTCACACGTATCTCTGACATTGGTGTTTCTAGAAGCACTGGAACTAATTTTTGTGTCATCTAAGTTTTCTGGAGCATATTACATTCATGTCCACCTAAGTTGTTAGAGATACAGCACTTTAATCTGTGTATCATAGTATCAATGTCAGGCTTTTTCCCCAAGCATAAATACTCATTTGCATACAACTAGGTCCATTGGTTTTCCCATTCATCTTGCATGTGTATGTTGGTGATCTTCCTTAGGTATTTACCGCAGGGAAATCTTAAGTAATCTTTCAAAGGCTTGTTTACAGTGATATCCAACACTTAGTACTATGACATCATACCCTGTAAACAATTAATAGGTCTGTGTTAAATTTCATTATCTTAACTGCCTTGCCCAATTTTGTACATTTACATCATAAGCATCTAAAACCCATATTAATTTAAGTTGTTCCAGACTAAGGTGTGTTTTCCAGAGAGTAATTATTAAGAATAATTTAGAAAATGTCTCTTGTAATTAAGCACTTGAATCTAAGATAGCTTCCTTTTTTTTTTTTTTTTTTTTTATCTGAGAAATAACTTATAGGGAGCAAGGGGAAGGTATGCTTTATATTTGTGAGGATAGGAATAGAGATTTTCTTGAAATATTTATCCAATTACATGACTTTAAAATCATGCGAGTTTCTTATTTTTATTCATTGTATATTTGTATTAAATGCCGGGATGATCCAAACACATAGGAGGTGAAGTTCCTGCCATTATAGGAATTTTTGGACCTTAAAGAATATCCAATTCCAGAACAATGCATTGAATACTTTGTGGAAAGCATTTGCAGAGAGAAAGCTGTGAGTTGCAGCCCTTGTCCTCAACAACTGATAGCAAATTTGTCAACAAATTTAATTATGTTTATATCAGGCAGAATGTGTTTGAAGGGCCTGCACACATGTTTCACATAGGAAAAAGAAAGAGGTGAAGAGAGAAATGTTACATGTAAAAATTTTTACATAGTAAATCATCACATGGAAAAACACATTTTTCACTGGCAAGTGAAGAAATGCAACAACAAAGTAACAGGTAGTGACATATATGTATTGTGAAGGCTAAGCACTAAGTGAGGTGTTGGAGAAGCTGTAGAGAAACAGGTACAATTTCAAGGTGGTGCCATTAGGTGACAATTCATGGAAATGTATACATACAACAATGTTAAGTGAAAGAATTAGATCACAAGAGAGTATATAAACACTGATTATATCTATAATAATGTATGTATGTTGACATCTATTGGAAAAGGATTTGAAAGAATGTAAGTAGTTTAATGTTGATTTGAATTTTCTCTCTGTAACAGTGATTTAAATGCATACTAATTTGAAAAGAATACAATGAAAAATGACTCCCCATCACACCCCTAAAACACATAATACATACACACATCTTGGTAAATAGATTGCGGTAGAATATAATGCTCATTGTTTGCGATGTTGCAACATTATATATAAATCAAGGACTTAATTGAAGTTGTACTTCCCTTCTTTATCTACTGTAAGTCTGATGAAGCATTTTTTTTGATCACTGTTTTATTATAGTAATGACAGAAGAAGAATTCTTTTCCTCGTAAATCCTGACAATCTGCATTTTAAATCCTTGCACAACCTGAATTCTTTGTCTCCACTAAATGAATACAGAAAGTTTAAACCTGTGATTGCCTTATTTATTCTGCCTCCCTGCCTTTCAATAGCTACTCAATAGCTCTTTCTTGACCTTTACCTGTCAATTAATAGTTGGTACATTGAGATGTGTCTATTAAGTCCAGGCAGCTAAGGTTCAGATTTATATGCAGCTAATACACTGAATGAACTGAAGATCTACTATGTACCACAGATCTTTGCCTGGTACTTTACAAAGGGGACTTCACTTGATCTTGGTAGTAACCATCTGAAGTCTGAAATATTATCCCTATTCTGACATGACAAAACTAAGCATCCGTTCAGTAGGCAGTCCTCTTCCGAGCCCAGGACAGGGGTCCTGCCCTTGTTCCATTGTGCCTTTTAAGTGGCTAGTCTCAGTGTGTTATGGAGAATAGTATAGTTTTAAATATATAAAATAAATGTGTAGGAATCAGCATATTTTTAAGAAAGATCTTTTTAAAAAGATAAGTGTGTTGCTTTTTTCCTGATTTAAAAAACTGTATATTGTTGATATAAAATTTGTTTATAAGAGTGGTTGGAGGGAGGCCGAGGTGGGCGGATCACCTGAGGTTGGGAGTTTGAGACCAGCGTGACCAACTTGGTGAAACCCCATCTCTACTAAAAAGTACAAAAATTAACCGGGTGTGGTGGTGCGTGCCTGTAATCCCAGCTACTCAGGAGGCTGAGGCAGGAGAATCGCTTGAACCCAGGAGGTGGAGGTTGCAATGAGCAGAGATCACACCAATGCATGCCAGCCCGGGCGACAGAGCAAGACTCCATCTTAAAAAAAAAAAAAAAAAAAAAAGAGTGATTGGAAATTTTTATACAAAGCAATTCAAAATTATACAAACAATTTGAGTAGAATCCAAACATGAAGCAAGATTTTCTACTACTTTAATAATTTCAATTAAATAAATGTTAGGAGCTGATAAAACCGTTTGAGGTTTTATTTAAAGGGGAGCATGGTATTGGCATGCTGACCAATAACACTTGGAAAGTAATGTATTGTGACATGATACTACAGATAACACAAACAGGGACAGTTTTTGGAAAATCATAAATAACAAAATAGAAGGACTGTAAAATGGAAGAAGCATCAAGGGGTAATTGGTACAATAAGATATTAACTCTGAGAAAGTTTTCTGACTCATCACATAACATTATGAATACTGCATTGGGATGACCGCAATACTAGCTTCTGTATGATTGCTTAAATATTGATATTGAAAGTGTGCACCACATGATAACCAATATTTTAAGGTGGGGGTCAAATAGCTGCTGGTATGAATCTCTAGAAAGATTAACTGGAAAACTGTCTTGTGTAACAAAAGGAAAGGAAAACATCAGGGAGGAAAAAGGAAATTTCCTAGAAATGGGAAATGTGGCCATAATGTGATTCCTTTCTATAACCCATGTATGCATAAACATTCATCTCCTTTTACTCTAGACACACTTTGTAGCTTGCATGAGTAAGAAAGCTAGATGAGGAGATAATTGTTCAGCAAAAGAATTATAGAGTTGAAATCAGTGAAGGGAACAGTATTTTATAGCAAAGAGATCCCTGATAGTAGGTGGCAGAAAGAATAGATGCAAAAAGGTATAGCTTTCTTGTCGAGTTCTAAAGACCTCTATTGATGACGTTTTGCTCATGTAAATTCCAGAGAATAATTGGAAACAGAGACTTTATGAGACAGAGCTTTCATTTAACTTGTTCACCTGACAGTTGGCTTTGAATGGTATTTTATTACCAATCAACCTAAATTAAAATACCCAGCTTACTGTAAAACCCTGCAGACAGTGTCTGGAATGCTAAAACACATACCATATATAAATAAAATTAAGGTAAGGATAAAGATTGACCAAAGCAATGACAGTGAACATTAACATGATACCAGCAGCTTTGAGCTTCTTCCATCAACAATGTGGACTATGATGAAGTTACCAGAGAGGGCAGTACAGATGGATTTTCTAACTTACATTTATCAGAAGAGATTTTCACTTTTCAATCTTAACTATGTCTTATACCTTTTAATAAAGATGTGTCAAACATCAAATATATATGTCTATACCTACATATAAATATATATGCATGTGTGTATATGTATAGCCATAGCCATCCATCCATCCATCCCAAAGTTCATTTCTCCAAGGTGCTAGTCCACATAATTGTGTTCAGTTCTTCTCTGATCTTTGTATAAATGTGTACTTAAGGACTTCGTGGATAGTGTGTGACATAAATATGGCTTAGGCCCATCAAAATTCAGATTATAGGATTCAGTGACCTTTTCCTTACCAAAGAACTGAATTCCTGAATGTTATATTATTATAAAATTGCAAAAGTTTCAAACTTACTGCTATTCCCTAATTACTTCTATAGAGTGATGATTATATGGGATCGCCAGATGATCATGGTCTATCATGCTATTGCTATCTTTCTTCATAAATATATAATCTATCAAAGCTTAATCATATCATTATCCAATAAATGAATGATAGAGTAATTATAGTTATGTGGTTCATTACCTTATGTCCCATTCTCTGACTGAAGCCTCTCAGTTTCATATCTTTGTTGTGTAGACTATTTATGACAAGTTAGATCTCTTCTCTGGAACTTAGTGTCATTGTCTATTAAAATGAAGGATTGGAATTCAATTAAATAATTCATAAATTTCCTGTCAGCTCTAAAATTCTATGTTCCATTGATTATCCTCAAACTATTATACAAGTTCATAAGGCCTTCTAATATATATATATAGATATATATATTATCTATATATAATATAATCTATATATAGATATATATCTATATATAGATTATATTATATAGATATATAGCTATATGTAGATTAGATTAGATTATATATTATAGATTAGATTATATATTATAGATTATATAGATATTATAAAGATTATATATTATATCTATCTATATGCATATATATCTATACATATACACATATGGCCTTCTAATCATAAGGCCTTCTATAGATCTATATCTATATATTAGATCTATATATATTAGATCTATCTATATCTATAGATAATATATATTATATATAAAATATATAGATATAGATTAGAAGGCCTTATGATTAGGCCATATATGTATATGTATATATACACACACACACACACACATATATATAATGTGTTCAGTTCTTCTCTGGTCTTTGTATAAATATGTTTTACATATATATTTTTTAAAACACTATATTAATGTGCATGAATTGAGAAATGCTGTGGTATCTAAACTCCTTTCTGCTTGACTCTATGATGAGAGATGAATGAATTTGGAAATATTTAGTCCAAGAAAAGAAAAAGTGTGGGGATCATCAGTCTTCAGGTTTATGCTGAAATTGTGACTAGCTTTCACTCTCTTGTAAATGATAGACAAAGAGAGAACAAACTGTACCAAATCTCAGAATGCATAATGTGATAGTGCATTAAAAAAATGCTATAGAAGCTGGAGATTCTTAGGGAAGGTAGTCATTTGATGCAAAATATCAGTTAATCTTCTCTCTAGTATGCTTTAAAGCCAGGGAATCTAAAATGGGGGATGCCAAGCAGGAGTGGAGTTGCTTCTCACTGTTCAACAGGAAGACACTTTATGTATTTTCTTATATATGAATTATTTCTGAGCTATTTCTCCTAAGAGAAAACCCTTATATCTGGCCTACAGAAGATGTGCTTATCATTGGCCTTTAATGATACAGACATCGCCATTGCTACCAAAGTTAGTTTATATGCACAAGGTTATATTTAGTTGGCTTGCGTATATCAAAATGCAAGGACAGAACCTAATCCCTCCTCTTCCTCTGTACTGATCAATTTTTAATCTGAATGTGTCAGAATTTAGATTATGAATTACATTGTATCTATTAATCCTTGTAACCACAGCACATTTTATAAAAATATACATACTTTGATTCTAAATGATAATATAGCTCAAGTTCAAAACCGAGTAAGTCGCAGTTGGTGGGCATGGAGACATTGGTAATAATGGGATCAGCCAGCTAACAGCAAGTCTCTGTTTTTTCTTTAATGTTATATGATGAAGGTAATAATAGGTGGCCGGTAAGGATGAAAAGCCACTGAAGAAAGAAGCAGTCTTAAACTTGGCTCTTTTGCTTTTTTCAAGTTTTCTCATAATATATTCAATTGCATGTAAATATTGCAAACAGCTGAATTGCAGACATTAACCTAAACATGAATAAAAAATGTTGATATTTTATTTAACCTAAAAATAGTAGTTATGGATAGACTGCTTTTATGATTATCATATTTAAACTATATCATTTTACATTGGGAATACAGGGAGGATTGTCACTGTTATTGTATAATAAGAAAATTTGTTTTGAGTACATTAAAAATACAGTAAGTGATTATTGCAATATAAGGGGAAAAGTTGTTTGCTTTTGACAGTCTGTCAGATGTAGCCTAGGAAGACAAGTATGGTAGCTGCTTTATATAAAACAGTAGGAGAAGGACACAAGCTCAAAGAAATTTTACCTAGCTGCTGTTATTAAAGAAATTCTTTTATAGAATAGAGGCTGCTTTTTTTTTTCATCTTTCCGTTTTTGCTTCCATCTCTGAATCCTTTGCTTTCATATGGCATGCAAAGCGTCTGTGCATGGCAGCCTGTAACTTCTGTTATTTAAACTGCCAACTGTTAAAATGGATTGAGTTGAACCAGATGAGGAAAATAGCCCCACTGAGGCAAATGCATTTTTACACCCTTCTTTAATAAAATATTGTAAGGTATAGCTAGAAAGTTTCCCCTTGGACTTTCATCTAAAACTGTTAGATTGTAGCTTTGTGAAAGAATCATTGTTGACTCCTGTCAGACAGTTTTGGAGAGGAGGTGAAGAGGCTTGTCTTCTGACTTTCTGTGCACTTTGTCAAATCAGGTACTTTGAGTAGAAGTACGAAGTGAAGGCTGATGTCAGAGAATGCCTTGAAGCAGGAACTTGTGCTAGTCTCCTGTGACTTCCTTTTTTTTTTTTTTTTTTTTTTTTTTTTCAAGGAATCAGATTGGATTGTAAAATGATGGGAATATGACTGGACACAAACACGTTTATTGCAGGCTCAGCAGCCGTTATGTATCATTAGTGAAGGGAGGCAAGGAGCAAGGGGGACCATTTTGATGTCAGTTTCATTCTTTTTAAAGACAAATGTATTCACTGATGAGAAGTAAACCAGCATCTGTAAAATTGCACAGACAAGTAATATTTTAATGCCTTCTTTTCCTGCAGATAAACATATAACTTTTCAATAATCATTAATATAAACTGAAATAAGGGGTAATTATGTTAAATACCCATAATGTTGGAGCTGCTTTTAAGGAAACCAATTATGAAGCAACTGTAACATCAAGATCAGTATATTTCTGTTTCAAAATAGTCTTTTCTGACCTCCGTACATAAGCTTGCTGTTATGCCACTTCAGCCACAGTTAATGCCAAAATCTAAAATTTTAAAGGTGATAATGCTTTTTAATAAGAAATACAATTTGGCCTTAACTTTCCACTTACAAAAGGCCATATTTCTTACACATCAACTCAAAAGCTTGTCCCATTTTCTGACTTTTCTTTTTCTTTATTCTCTTTGCCAAAGAATCTCTGTAATTGACTTGCTCTGCAAAGCATTTTATTTGCCCTTCTGAACATTAACTCTTTTAAAGATCCAAATGTATTATGGCAGAGAACACAAGATTTTACTTGAACCTCTTCTATGCCCTCCCCTCTCTACTAAATTAATTATTTCTATTTTGAGTGTTCCAGGGAAAGAGTAAAATTGCTAAGGTATAACAGGTACCAAGGAGTCATCCAAACAGAAGTGCCATTCCAGGAAAGTACAGTATCGGTGTGCCCGGCATGGATTTTGGCCCTGCCCTACTTTTAAGCTTCTAACATATCTTCATAGTCATTTCTTCTGTATTGTGATTTTTTTTTTTTAAGTGAGTACTTTTAGATGTCCCATATGGTTTAAACCAAATCAGAAATTCATGTCCTAAATGTTTCGTTAGTCAGAATAATTAAGTTGATCAGTTCGGGGAGCAGTGGAAGCAAAATAATGGGGTCATTGAAGCAGTCAAGCTCTAATGGGAACCTGAGCTCATTCAGATATCAAATCTAATAATTGTTCTACACCGGTATGCCCAGTCCCATTGAGCAAATTCACATTAAAGGTTTAGTGGAACGATTTCAATGCTGTGGTCCAAAGGGACTTGCTACTGTTTTCACAAGAAAGCACTGTATATTTTTTCGCAATATGTTTTTTTTGTGAGTGTGTGTGTGTGTGATGTGTTAACTAAGCTCTGTGCATGTATGTTGGTGCCCTATCCCTACCTAGGGAGGAAGAAAAGGGAGAGATGTATTTCCAGGAATGTTTTTCTTACCATTTAAGGATAATAAAGATACTCTCAAGAGTTTGCCACCTGGAAGCAATAATAGGAGATGACTAAACTCACTGGATAGTTTGGGGAGAGGGGGAGTTTGGTTAGTCTATGCAACCGACTAGAAATTAAGGTCACTTAATCCTTTTTCTTCATAAAATAAAATGGTATCAAGCATGATTTTTTTTTTTTTGAGATGGAGTTTCACTCTTGTTGCCCAGGCTGGAGTGCAATGGTGTGATCTTGGCTCACTGCAACTGCTGCCTCCTGGGTTCAAGTGATTCTCCAGCCTCAGTCTCAGCCTCCCAAGTAGATGGGATTACAGGTGCCTGCCACCACACCCTGCTAATGTTTGTATTTTTAGTAGAGATGGGGTTTCACCATGTTGGCCAGGCTGGTCTTGAACTCCTGACCTCAGGTGATCTGCCTGCCTCGGCCTCCCAAAGTGCTGGGATTACAGGCATTAGCCACTGCGCCCGCCCATCAGGTATGATTTTGGTTATTGAAGTAGAAAGTAGCAATTAAGCATTGTGTAACAATGCACTGTTTCATTTCTCCTATGTCACTCTGTGACTGTAACAACAAACTGACTGCCTTTGATTCTCCTGTAAGATATCTACAGAGAGTTGACCAATCTAAAAAAAAGTAAAGATCTAAAGAGTGGAACTATGAATTTAATTCTGCCCTAAACTGACCATTGAACTGACCTATCTCCAATAGAACTCCCTCATTGGAGGATTCAAAGCACACAGGAAAATGAAACGATTTGCAATTTACCTTGAACAACTACGAAGTACAGATCTGACCAGCTTTCTTTATCAAAAAAGGCAATCAAAGCTGAATTCACTTACCTAAAGAATACTTCTAATACACATGAACATATTCATTCAAATGAATATTGTGCTCTAATATTTTTATTTCCTTTGGGGAATTCAAAAATCATTTGCCAAATGTCTCTTATATTACAGGTATCAAAAAAAAAAAAAAGATTCAAATTACAGTTGCTGCCTTTCCAAAGCTCATGGTAAAATGGGGGAAGACAGAACGCGCAGGAACAATCATAGTATAAAGCTCAAGCTGAATCTTAACAGATGAGTAGGAGTTTCTTGGGTAGGAAAAGAAAAAGGAAGAGACGCATGATCCAAGAAAGGGAATAGCATTTATGGAGGCAATAGGAGAACACAGTATATTCAAGGAAGAGCCAACTGTTCAACATTGCTGGAAACGTAGGTATGAGAGGCTGGAAAGATGAATACTCATGATAGGCCATATACAATTAGTTCGATTATTTTACTGCATGGGTGATAAGGAGCCATTTCAGGCTTTACCTTATGGTAGCATGGCTAGATATACATCGTAGAATGATTATCTTCTAACGATATGGAAGGTTGATAGGGTAAGGGTGAGGCTAGAGACAGGAGAAATTCAATAGGGATGTATTATAAGAGCCTAAGCAACAGAAGCATAAGGCCTGCACTAGAGCAGTGACAGTGGAGATAATGCAGAATAAATAGATCCAAAAATGATTCAGGGCTTAGAATTGACTGAACTTATTGAGCCACTGGATATGAGGATAAAAAAGGGAAGAATTCTCGGATGATTTATTGATTTATTTTATGATTGGTATATGATAGCTGTAGTAATTTTATTAGGGCTGCTGTGACAAAGCACCACAAACTAAGTGGCTTAAGCCATCGAAATTTATTGTCTCACAGTTCTAGAGGCTAAAAATCCAAGATCAAGGGGTTGGCTGTGCCCTGCTCCCTGTGAAGGTGTTAGGGAAGGATATGGCCCAGGCCTCTCTCCTAGCTCCTAGTGCTTTTCTGGCAATGTTTGGCATTCTTTGGCTGGTAGAAGCATCACATTGATCTCTGCTTTCATTTTCACATGGCATCCTCTCTTAGTGTGTGTTTGTCTCCAAATGTTTCCTTTTTCTAGGGACAGTAGTCATAAGGGATTAGAAGCCCACCCCAATGACTTCATTTTAACTTGGTTACCTCCGTAAAGACCCTATCTCCAAATAAGGTTACCTCATTCTGCTGTACTAGAGCTTCAGAGATCCAATATATGAATTTCGGGGGACAGAATTCAACTTACAACATGACTCTAATAATCAAAATTAGGATATATAAAAAGGAGGGAATAGGATGAAAGGAAAGGAAATCAGTTTAATTTGGATCTGCAGTGTGAGGTAGCTTTGGAACAATCAGGAGAAATATTGAGAAGGTGATTGAAGCTGTAGCTTAGAGCCTGAGAAATGCAGAATTGAGACCCGTTAGCATGCAGGAGATAGAATAGTTAGAGTAGTTGAAGTTTGGCAATTGGATGAGCATACTCCTGGGAAGTAGCTCGTATATAGAGTTAAAACATGGGAAAGGGCAAAGAATAAAGTGCTGAAAATTACTAACACATTGTGACCAAACCAAACTGTGTCTGTTTGCACACAAGCAATGGAAAGCCAAACACCAAAGCACTGCGTGGGTGATAAGGAGCCATTTCAGGCTTTACCTTATGGTAACATGGCTAGGTACACACTGTAGAGTGATTATCTTCTAACGATATGGAAGGTTGATAGGGTAAGGGTGAGGCTAGAGACAGGAGAAATTCAATAGGGATCTTGCAGTGAGAAAGTTTATTGCTAGGCAGCCAAGCAAGGTGATAGGAGTCTGGTTCAAAGCTGTCTCCCATACCAGCCTTGTAGCCATGGATGGATTTAAGGGAGAGATTTTGAGGCTGGGATTTGGGGGCTGGACAGTGATTGACTGTAAGGAAAGGGGGGTTGGAAAGTCCCTTGGGCATGAGCTATTGACCATGCATGCTTCTTCATGGGTCGCATGTTCAGAAAATGGCAGCATTAGCATGATCTGAGGGTGGAGATTTTGGCCCTTTGACATCAAAAGATCACTCACCAGGCGTGCAAGTCTATTCTGTGTAGACTGCAGATGGACACATTAATGGGTTCCAACTTGTCTCAGCCTGTAAGCCAGTTTTGTTGCAAACTAAGGGGATTGTAACAAAGTGTTTTCTTCTCTGTGCTCCTGCAAGACAAGCTCAAGAAATTTTGCTACTTACCAAATTCTCCAGGAAAAGGATAGTAGCTTAGAAACAGAGAAGGATTGAAGAAGTAGTTTGAGAATTAAGAAAGAATAATAATATACAAGCTAAAAGAAAAGAGAGTTTCATGAAAAGAATAATTGTCAGCAGTGTCATGTGCTACAGAGAGGTCAAGGAAAATGAAGACTGAAAGAAAAAAATCTTAATAGTAACTGCAGAATGTGATATTGATTCAGGATAGGCCAATTCGTAAAGAAAGTAATCATGCAACATATGCTGTATTTTCAATAGAATTTCACTCTACTTATTACTAAAGAATGAATTTATTTATATAGTATAAAATTTTTATACTTATAGAAATTATATTTTTTCCATATCATATAGTTTTTCTAATCCATAAGAAAGTCATATCTCCTATTTGACTGTCTTTCAAAAGGTAATTAAATAATCCTGACAGGGCATCTTTTAGAAACAATACATACAAATTCTGCCTTGGTCTTGAATTTTTGATATTTATGGTTATTATGTTTTGTGACAAATATTCAGAATAAGATAAAATAGGCCATCTCAGAATAAGATTATAATGTGGTTGGTCAGAAGAAAGTCTTCTAAGGAAGTATCTTTCACTTCAAGTCATTGTCTGTTTTTTCTGTGGTTAATACTGGAGCTCTCAGGGCTGCTAAATGTCATTTTCTGTACTACTTCACAATCTAACCATACATATTAACGTTTTCCTTCAACACCCCTAAGAACAGAAAGCCATCTCTAGAAGCAGCTTTAAAGATTCACAGTTAGATCCAGAGTAAAATAACGGATTGAAAAGATAGTTTGCAAACTATTTATTGTCCTGCACGAATATGTATATATGGGAACAAATGACATATTTATATGTCTATAAATCCTTGTAAAAGTTTTATTCAGAGAAAGAATCAACATGTATTGACTACATGGCTATTTAATATTGAGAAAGCTAATAAAGAGGTAGAAGAGATTCATTCTCTGCCATCCCAGAACTGTCCTCTTAGAAAGGCAGTATCTGAAATGATAGTGAGCAGTATGAAATTGGCTGTAATTGAAAGCTGAATTGTGTGAAACAAGCTAAGTTTGTGCTATTGGAGTCGAGAAGAGAGAAAGATCAGGGAAGGCTAGAGGGATCGGGAAGGTGGGATTTGAGTTGGGCTTTGAAGGATGAGTAGTCTTGAATGGTGGGGAAGGAGAAGGCAGAGTGGGTACATAAGCACAAATCTGGAATATGTATAGATGTGTTTGTGGAACAGTTGTGAAGCCAACCTAACTAGATTCAAAGGGGAATAGTAGAGAATGGGAGAAAATCTGATTGGACAGAGTGGGATCTGTGTAAAAACAATTTTTAAAACCCAGAAAATATATACTCCACAAATCTCTCCTGTACTTTTTTAGCTGCCACAAATTTTCGGGCCAAATTTATTACACACATATTCTAATCTTCTGGAGCTACTTCCTTTAGTGTGGATCTGTTCACTTTTGTCTTCACATGTCTTCTCTTGCAGTGAATTTTAATCTGAGTCCTCTGAAAGTTAACTTTTACAATTTTTATTGTTGTTTTGTCTTTTCCTCACCACTTCAAATTAGGATTGAACCAGATTAGTCTTGTTTTAAATCCACTACAGCCTTTTGAGCTGGGGAGTAAGGTCTCTTTGAGAAGGCTGTTTTCAAAGCTGGATTACAGATTGACTAGAAGGGAAGAAAGCCTGAGTATAGTGATTAGTCTATCCAATGCATTGTTTCTCAAATTTTAGGTGTAGTAAAAGGAATCTGTGGATACATTTTAATGAGAACCTAATACTTTCGGGTCTCCAGTAATTGACTTAGGCTTACTTTTAATATATTGTTGCTTAAATATAAAAATAGGCACAAACTCTATATGCTGTAAGAATTTTAATTAAACAGATAAAACTAAAGGTAATGTTCACTTAATGTGCCTACTGATGCTAGATTTAATAGTAGAGCTTCAGATCCACTTGTACATTTTTTCGACCTTATCATTACGAATGCAGAGCATCCCTGTTGTATAAGTAGGCTGAACAAAATGGTACTAGTACCTTCAGTCAACATTTTGTGATAGAATTCACGACCATCAGACTCCATACCGAATGAAAATTTTGGTAGTGAGCAACTCTGAAATTCCAGTTTTAATAGGATGTCTACTCCATAACCTTGTAAAGCTGTGTTGCTCACATGAAGAGAAGGCTAGGATTGGAATCTATGTAACATGGGTATTTAATCCATTTACTGCTGCAATCAGGAAGCAAAAAATTATTCAGTACATATTTCCCACTCAATTTATAGCTAATGAACAATTGCAAGTTGGTCCCCAAAGATTACATCCTTATAGTACAACTGCTCACATCCTGAAGATGGTACTGACTGTTATGTCACAGTTCTCATATGTCCAGCTTGCCTAGACTGTTGTGTGAAAGAGCATTGCACCCTGTGATGACTCAACTCTCTGAAAAATTTTCTCTCTTCAAATTGTTGTGAAACCTTCATTAGTACAGTGCACAATGATGTTGCTTGGCTTTTATGTAATATAAAAGCAAATATATATATAAGCCTTTTTGTATATCAGTGATCAATACGCTAGTTACTTATAAGGTGATGATGCAGGATATCCTTATGTAAACACTTTTTACTGTACCATAAAATGAAAAAACACAAAACTGTAAATATACCCTGCTTTAAGAAATAATGCCCTAGTGAGCTCCACTGACTTTTTTTTTTTTAATGAAATTGACTGCAACATTGGGAATTACATCTTGTAATTAATATATTTGTTACACTGGGCTCTTTTAGAACAGAAACTTACTCCTGACCCCTTAAAAAACAAAATGAATTTTACTTTCTTCTGTGTGTCTGTTCATTCTTTTCTATTTATCTTTAAACTGGCTTATTTCCCTATTGAGTAGTGCCTTTCATCCCAGATCATGCCTATGTTACCTATGAATTGACTGCCCCTGAAGGAAACAGATGTCCACAATGGTCCCTTCATTGGCCACTGTTGACGGGGGAAAAGCCTATTTAGTACTGCTTTCCTAAACAACAACAACAAAAAAAACTATGAGGGTGATGGTTTCAGCTAGAAGTGGTGTTGGGTACATCAGGCACAATGACCTGAGGCAACTGTTTGCACTCTAAGAAAATATCACCCCTTTTAGGGTCATGGGAAATCCAAGTGTAAGTTATATTCATTGCCTCCACTTACTCCTCAACCTTCTGCAATCTGGCTTCTGCTCCCCTTATTTCAAACTGAAATTACTCTCATTAAGGTCTCTAATGACCTTCATATTTCTAAGTCTGATCGTTTGTTTTTATTTTACTGCATCTTTCTACAACATATATTATTGCTTATTCCATTTTTCAAAATATCTACTCCCCTGAATTCCATAACGTGTACTCTAATGGTTCTTTCTATGCCTCTCTGAATATTTGCTGTTTTGTTTCATGGACTCTTCTTCCTATACTTATCTCTTAAATGTCACTGTTTCCCAGGATTTGATCATTAGCCCACTGCTCTTCTCACTGTACGTATATTCCTGAATAATGGCTTTCATTACCATCTACCATCTATTACCCAAATCTCTCTCACTCTTTCCAGGCCTCTCCCCTGAACCTTGGTCTTGTAATATTTGCAACAGCCTTCTGGGCAGGTTCACCCAGATGTTTCAAAGGCATCCAAATTGACAAATCCCAAACTGAACTCATCATCACCTGGAATGCACCTTTTTCTCCTATGTATTCTTAGATGATAGAACCACCATTCTCCCAAACATATAGGCTGGGAATTTTAGAGTGATCTTGGACTCCTTTTCTGTCCTCCGTGTCCAATTAATCCCTAATTTTTGTCTTGTCCTTTTAAAGTTCACCTACTGCATGATCACCAAATTGAACTATCTTACCATTTCACTCCCTATTGCGTATCTGAAGTTTAAGAGCCTTAAAATGGCACAGAAGCCCAATCTGTGTTCTAACCATCATCCCCTGCTTTTAATCAATACTGATTTTGTTTGTCGTCTTAACACACACATTTTTTCCCTCATATTTTCTCTTCCTTTCCTCACAGCATCTCCTTTTCCTGGAATATACTTTTCTTCCAGGATAATTCATCCATATCCTTTTTAAGAATCGATGACAATATTGCCTTCTCTAGAAAGTCTTCCCAAAGATGCTTCCCCTAAGGCTTGGCTGAGTATTTAATTTCTGTACTCCTGAACAGTATACCCCTCATCATAGCACTCACTATAACTCTCTTCTTATTATCTTTGTATGCTAACCCCATTTGAGAGAGAACACCATGAGGCAAAGTACTGAGACAATTCATTTTGGTATCAGGGGATCCAATATAATCTAAGTTCTCAAACTAACTCGCTGAGAATTATATAGAAGAGTACAGAGAGAGCCTTAATACATTTCCATTAGACTAATTTTTAAACCAAAAGGCCACAATCACTGCATAGTACCTGCCTTGAAAGACTGGCTCATTTATCTCTGTATCCCTCTAGCACTGTGCCAGGCACATAGTCAATGTTCAAGAAAAGATGGTTGAAATAAATTACAGGCCAATTTTTGGACAGAGGGAAATATGCCTGACATTGGAACAGACTCTGCTTATGACAGCAAGGCTCCTCCTCTTTCGAGTGCATAAGTCTACTCAGAACACTGAATTAAATTTCAGCAGGTTGCCCGGTAAATCTGCTGTCCTAGAAAAAAAAAAAAAAATGAGTGACCGGTTTTACTAGATGCATCATTCAAGCCAGGCTGGAATCTCTAGAAATAATCTCTTTCTACCCTAAGGAACAAATCTGTCCAGACAACTGGAATCCTAAAGCAGCGAAGTAATAGAAAGCAGTCTGGCAACATTTCTATACCCACTGGATGACAATAAGAAAAATAAATAAATAGTTATGAAAGATTTTCATTGCTTCTCAAGGGCATAAAAAAATACCCTCGCCTGTGATGACTTGTGAAATAGAGTTAGAACCTTGATAAATTCTGACTTTTGGCTGATCTTTTTAAGTCTTTGTTTCAATAGGCTAATCTGAAAAATACTTCTATAAACATCTGTTTGCATCTAATCTCATTGTCCCAAAAGTGACTAAAAAATGTCATAGTACCATAATGAGGCTGTCTAGACTTTGAAAAGTGTCATATAATCATGATGTTAAAATCTTTAGAATTTGACTCTCACAATATTTAAAATGTTAAGCTTTTTCTCTCTATCGGGTGCCATTCTGGTCATTTTACATTATTGTCTCATTACTAAAGCCTTTGTAACTACCCTGTTAGGTAGGTCTTTAATATTATTTTTATGTTCACAAAGGGAAATTAAAATGAGAAAAACATAGATCTTAAGTGGCATAACAAAGATGTGAACCCATATGTATGACCATACACCGAGAACTTTGACCTGTCACGCTAAATTGTGACTATCCGTTGTAAGTAGAAACAGCCTTTTGCTTAAGGCTTGTTTATTGATTTGTGTGCATGCTCTTCACATCTATCAGAAGATTAATATGGGCCAGGTACTAGATTATCTCATTTAGTTCTGTTAATACTTTTCAGTGTAAGTACCATTATTATCCCCATCTTACGAATAAGGAAACTGGTGTTTAGAAAGGTTCATTTTGCAAATGCATAAATGCAAAGTGGGCCTAATTGGTTAGGAAACAAATGAGTCTAGTAGTCTACATTAATAAGTTCAAAGACTACACATAGCAGTTAGCTTTACTTTACTCCATTGTTATAAGTGGTAAGAAAGAATATATTGCTTAGTGCTAAGACTTCCCTTTCCACCCCACACTGCCTGCACTATGAAGGGAACATTAACCCGGAATTCATGCTTTACTAAAAATCAGTCAGTACCTTTTACCATCAAGGGACAGACTTTTTTTTTCTATTTTTATTTGTCATTCATAGATATCATGTTGCAAAGCAATTTTGAAGTCTCATGTGATTTTATCATTGAAGTAAAACTCTCTCCAGGTGATGTAATGACATACCTCCTATTTTTTTCTGGATTTTTACCCATCTGATTGGAGAGAGTCAATCTTTTAGAGAGAATCACTTTTTAAGACTTTAACTTTTATAATTTATAATCTAAGATACATGAAATACCTTTATAAATGATAACTGTGTGGACACAAATTTATTCATGTTCTAAAATTTGTAAGCTGTGACTTCCGCATCAGGGAACATTCCACGGCCCTTACTGAAACAGGGCAGAAAAGTGGCACCTCTTTTATATCCTTTTTTTCTTTCCATTATAGTGTAGTTAGTGATGGTATAATCAACAAGGAATTAGTTTAGCGAGTATTGGATCCTATGCTACTCTTTCTAAAACTTGAAAACAGTATGTACTTTGTAGCTAAAGACTGAGAATTTAACATCCTATCTAGATTTTGTTCTCTAGTTTGACAAATTAATCATGCTCAATGCCAAAAATTCAGATATTATAGAAATATATATAAAAGAATCAGCTGGGGGCGGTGGCTCATGCCTGTAATCCTAGCACTTTGGGAGGCCGAGGTGGGCAGATCACCTGAGGTCAAGAGTTCAAGACCAACCTGGCCAACATGGTGAAACCCCGTCTCTACTAAAATACAAAAATTAGCTAGGCATGATGGGGGGGCGCCTGTAATCCCAGCTACTTGGAAGGCTGAGATGGAAGAATAGCTTGAACCCAGGAGACAGTAGTTGCAGTGAGCCAAGGTCACACCACTGCACTCCAGCCTGCATGGCTGAGCGAGACTCTGTCTCAAAAAAACAACAAAAAAAGAATCATTCCACCATTCATAGATAGCCACTATTTTTATTGGTGTATATCTCTCTAAACTTTAAAAATTATAATGTTATAAATTATATTTTTTTCAAAAATAAGATTTGACATACTCTTATAACTTGCCTTTTTCACCTTATCATATGGACCTCTTTTTATCAAGTACCTGTAGATCTATGTAACAATTTAGATTGACTGCATAGTATCTCAATGTAGGTTCCCTGTTTTGTCTAATCCCATGATTGACATATTGGCTATTTATGATTTTCATTAGTATAAACAATGCTGCAAAAAACATCAGTGTATGATGATCTAGATTTATACATTTATCCGATAATGTGAGGACTGACTTTGTTCCAATAGATGTAAATGTCAGGAATGATTCTTTGAGACGTCTTATATGAGAAGCAAGTTGCTAGGTTAGTAGCCATTTTTATTCATGTACAGGCTCAGCCTGGCACTCAGGTTGTGCATGGATTACATTAGACACTAGAATTACAAAGGAACTTGTGCCAATTATGAATATGGAATCGAGAAGCTGTGTTTTAACTGTGTCCTAATTGTTCATATTTAAAACAACTGCTGACTGGTTCCTACCTTAAGGGACAATTTATATTTTAAAACAATGTCACCGACAGTTGTTAAAGTGTGTGTGATATTAACCATACAGGTTGCCTTTGTTCATACAACTGGTTAAGTAATTAAGCACGGCTAGCATGGGGAACACTGCTAATGGGAAGCACCTGTTTATAGACTCTTGCATTGTAAGCTGTAGGTTAAGTATCTTTTTCTCCTCAGAATCATAGGCAATGGTATATTTCTGTGATCTGGTTCTTTGGGAAATGGAGACATCATGCAGGGTGAATGAAGGACTGCCATTTCTGCCTTACTGCTGAAACTAGCGAGCCTGCATATCAAGGGTACCTGGGCTTCCTTAAGCTAGAGAGTTGGACTGACTACGCTAAAACTTCCATCATCAGCAAGAAATACGTAGCCCAGACCCAAGAGATGGGTTGCACATGTTAAAAACAAAAAGAGTAGATATATGGTCTTAGAGTGATTCAGAAACAAAGGCAGGTGACAGGTAAGTGTATTCTAAGTCAGCATATCAGCAACAAAGTTCGGGCAGATCACAAACAACTGCTTCAGAAAATGACAGAGGGTTGTCCATCATATGCTCAAAGTTAGAGAAATGGCTGATGCCTACTATTCTTAGTCATAGGCACATATGCCACACATGGAGTAGAAAGGCACAGAGATGACAGGCGGTAGTAATGAATTGACCTTGTAACCACCATGCCATTTAACAGCTAGTTTATTCTCCACCAACCCAAATGGCTGCTTGAGCTCTCACCCTGCCAAACACTCCTGGCCCAGGTTATTGCAATCTGTGCCTTGATTGGCTTTTCTACTGTCACTCTTGATACTATCTAGGATATCTAGGCTTCAACAATAGAACCTTTTTGGAAGATTTCAGAGAGCCCATTTTTGCTCACTTTTTAAAGCAGAACTCCTGTTTTCGATGTAAACGCTTCAAGATTTAAAAAAAAATAGAATTAAAATTAAAATTACATGTTTATTGAAACAGTTGTCACTCTGTCTTAGTTCTAATAACTACAAGTCCAGTCAGTATGTTTTATTTCATTATTTTCTTCCTTTTCTTAGAGAATAAAGGTTAAATATGTATAGGCATTCTGGTTCTCCCTTTATACATTCATTGCTTTTCATACCCTCCTTGCAAATAGGAAACATGTAGTCATTAAATAGCAATATTCGAGAATTAGAACTCCCTTTTTCTACTAATCAGAAATTAACAGCTATCTTTCTGTTTCTTCTTGTTGAAATCCCCCTATCTTTTAAGGCTTCACTGGGATGAAGTTTTCCCTGACTCCCAACTCCTGTACTCAAGGGATATGATTTTTCTCCACTCTGAACTTCCCTTGTACTTAAAATGCAATGATGCTACAAGGGACAATATAGTTAGTTTCATGTTCTAGTTGTTGGTACATTTATCCTTTCTACCCTAATAACGTATAAGGGTGCCTGTTCAGGTACCCTGCAGATAGCTTATGCAGTAACAATGTATGGATAGACAGAAGAAAGCCTTTCTTTTCCTTGTATTAATGTCAAAATACATTCCCTCTATGAAAGCAGCAGAGCTGAAGGTGAATTCAAGGATCAGTTTCTGATTCGTTGTAATGATTGGATGATTATTTAAACAACAGACAAGTTTCTAGAAACTGCTATGTGTAAGCCACTATCATAGACACCTGGAGCATCTCTGTTATAGTTTGTGTGGTTTCTGTTAGCTTGCTCTTCAATGTAAGTTTCACATATATAACTTCCTTGGAAGCTTTACCAACTATTGCCTAACTTTCTTCATGTATTTATTTGTCACCTTTGTCTATATTTTCTAGATATGCAGGCATCCTCATCAGACTTTGAACATCATAGAGAGAAAATCTGTCTTACAACCCAATTCCATTCTCTAGTAAAGAAGCAAACATAATGCATGGCTCATGTACAAAACCAAGGACATCTTAAAAAATCTATTCACTAGCTTTGACATTGAGTCCAAAGATAATCAATAGCAAGGTCTGTGGCAGTTGAAATACTGAACAATACACTGATGTAATTTTTTCTGAACCATTCTTTTCTAAGATTTCTTGAAATGCCCACGTTATCAATTATGTAAATGCCAGTCATTCAGAACCCCAAGAGGTTGGCTGTACATGTTATAAAAATATCATGTTTATGATAGATAAAAGTAAGGATTGCATATTTTCTACATTTGTAGTTTAATGTGGATATGTTTTTAATGCCTTGAAATAATATTATTGTACTATGTGATTTTACTTTTATCAGGTATTTCAATCTTCCTAAAGTTACTATAATTGAGTTTGTTTGATAATGTACCTTTATATTAGTACGAGACTTGATAGTTTGCAAAATATGAGGTTCATAATAGAGATAGAGAGTAGAGTTACTACCTGGCAGGGAGGATAAGAAGAAAGTGAAATATAGAAAAGTGATTTAATCTCACTACTGCAGTTTTGTAAAATATAATTTGTTTTTCCCCTAGCACAGCAGAGTTTCATGCTGATAACAAGCTACTGAATTAATAAATCCATTGCAACTATTGAGATTTTTCCTTTAATAGCATAACGAATGCTGAGCACTAAGAAAAGGAAAGGCGTTCTTTGTACAGAAGTTACCTCTAGCAGATCTACATCCCTATGCATGGGAAAAATACCAACATCATACCGTGAACAATATCAATGTGAAAGTAATCTGTGCATCTCAATTAGAATACTGTATTTTCTACACAAAAGCACTCTGTTTGGTGGAACACATTTGCTTATTTTCCAATTGGAAAGACATTTAGGGGTCTATTTTGTTATCATTACATGTGTTTAAGTCCAATTACAGTTAATGGGAGTCGTGTGTCTATAGTCACAGTAGCCTCTGAACTATTTCAACATTATTGCTTTCCATTACCATCCTCGTTAAAATAACTTTCATTTCTTCTACCAAACTGAACTACCACAGTAATCTAGGTTTCTGTTTTCTTTGCACGGATTTATTTGCATGTAATGAAGGATACAGATTACACAACATGACCTGTTTCTAGTTTGCACATTATAATGTCATTGAGATTAGAATAGGTCTAGAACTATTTAATTGTTAAATGGAGGTAATCGATTGGCTTCTAGACAAGTACCCATTGGGTTTGTTTATCTAGCTGTGTTATTTTTAAGTTGTTTTGGGATTATAGCATGTAGAGTTCTAAAATGTGTCCTAAAAACTACATAGTTTAAATGAAAATATAAGTAATGGAGGTTTAACTCCACCAGATATTAAAACATATCATGAGGCTGAAATAATGAAATCAGAAGCTATTGGCACAAAAATATGGAATAATCTCAATATCAATGGAACAGAAACCCTAGTATAGCAATTTAATATATGATAAAGGAGTTACCATGAATCATTATAGAAATTTCATGATTATTCAACAAATAGTGCGAGGACAGCCCATCTCCTCTTTGTAAGAAAAAAAAAGAAACAAACTGGTGTGCAAACTTACATGACATCGTATAACAAAATGGATTACAGATCATTTAAATAGTTAAATATAAAATAAACAAGAGAAACCTTAAAGAGCAAGAACTCATATAGTTGAATGTCACATGTCTCTGGCTAGAGAAAAGGACTTTCTAAGCTTAAAAACAAAGAAACAAATCACAGTGTAAAAGATTTATAGATTTAGTTTCATAAAAACAACAACAAACAATGAAACCATATGTTCCTAAAAACCTACAACACAAAATAAATAACAATCAACAAGCAATCAACAAACTAAGGAAAATATTTCTAATAAATATTTCAATTGTTTAGTATCCCTAATATGTACCATTTAAAATAAAAACAAAAGCAGAAACCTAAGATCCCAATAGATAAATGGGCAAAAGACACGATCAGTACAGAAAGGAAGACATATGAAAAGTTCCACCTAATTAGTATTTGAATAAATGCAAAAAGAATGAATCAGATGCAATTTTTTCACTTTTTATATTAGCACATTTTAAAAAGATTAATACCTAACGAAGAGATGAGATACACAAATTCATATATTGCCAATTGGATTTAAATTAATACAACTATTCTGGAATACATTTGGACTTACTTTTGCATACCCTGACAATGCCACTTCTACATATGGCATTTGTAAAGATGTAACTATCATGTTCCAGAATTTTACTGACATGGAACATTTCTACAATACAATATTAAATGAAAAGGTAGAACACCAAACTGCATATGTAGTTTGAGCTCAGTATATATATATATATATATACACACACATACACGCACACAAAAGACACTATTCTGGTCACAGTGAGGAGAAAGAATCTAGTCAACTAGTAGAGCAATTGGCTGTCCCCCACAAAGAGATTAGGCTCAAGCCTAATTTGGCTGCCACCTTGCAGTCATTTCTGGTGAGTAAGAAACTATATCCAAGTCAGGATTTCTAAAATCACAGAGAAAAGCATAAATAAAACCATTTTGGACACAAGGGGGAAAAAACTTAAGTCCATATGAGATGATTTCAGTATAACAGTCCAAAATAAATCATCTTTCTCTCATCAGTGCTTGGGATGCAAATAGCTACTCCATGGAAATTTTTGGAAGCAACATAAAAAAGTTTTCTTGGTTTCCTTAGTCTAAGCTGCAGTAGACCCAGACCTCCACTCGCTCTTTGCTAGAAACAATGCCTGACCACTGATGGTAAATCTGCCACATCATCACTTTCAAAGGGCTTTGGAGAAAGCAAAGCTCATTGTAAATTACAGAAGATTTCTTTTACTTTGTTTTCTAGCCTACTAATTGGCATTAAAATGGGATATTTTGTAACACTATGTATATAAGGGTCATAGACTTCATTTATGTTATCCTGCTGTGAGGGACTAGTAAATAATGTTAGGTCAACATTGGTATCTCTACCTGCCTATGAAGCACCATAGGGAAAGAAACAGCCTTCCCCTAGGCCACAACAGATGGACACCTAACCTTGTGGGGAATGAATAATGGACATGGCCCTTTTATAACAGTTTTTTTCAATCCCAAGTTTACCTCCTCATGCCATATTCAAGATACAGCCTTGTGCTTTTGGCACTCACTCACTGTGTTAGAGGATTGTTTGCACACTCCCAGGTTACATAACGCAGGCTTGAGTCCTCCAGTCTATCTCATGTCACATTGTGTTTAAGCTTTATCTGTACTGTGCTTATTCCCAGTTATTTCACTTGACAAAGTTTTCAGTAAGAAGGAAATTAATGATGTAGATTTAGGTGTGGATCTGAAACTTTGTGACATTCAGGTATTTTGTGGATGATGTGCTTTGTACATCGTTGCTGAATAAATGATTGCATGAATGAATTCTAAAGCAATACTATAATGGGTTTAGTCCATTTACTGCAGAACTCAGTTAGGAAGGTTTTGAGATGAATGCCAAATCAATTTATGCTTAGAAAAGGCATAAAGCTTCTTATATGACAGCAGGGAAAGCCTTGACATCTGTTTGAGCTGGTTAACCTGATATTCAGAAGCTGCAGAACCATGTTTAAGCTGGGCCATGGTTTTATAGTTTTTTTTGGTGAAAGATTTGAATATTACTTTTGTTTTGGCCATGCTTTCTCCATAAGATGCACATTTTCTTTCTTTCTTCCTTTCTTTTTCTTTCTTTCTTTCTTTCTTTCTTTCTTTCTTTCTTTCTTTCTTTCTCTCTCTCTCTTTCTCTCTCTCTCTCTCTCTCTTTCTCTCTTTCTTTCTTTCTTTCTTTCTTTCTTTCTTTCTTTCCCCCTTTTTCTTTTTTCTTTTTTGAGATGGAGTTTCGCTCTTGTTGCCCAGACTGGCAATAGCGCGATCTCTGCTCACCACAACCTCTGCTTCCCCAGTTCAAGCAATTCTCCTGCCTCAGCCTCCCGAGTAGCTGGGATTATAGGCATGCGCCACCATGCCCGGCTAATTTTGTATTTTTAGTAGAGACCGGGTTTCTCCATGTTGGTCAGGCTGGTCTCAAACTCTCAACCTCAGGTGATCCGCCCACCTCAGCCACCCAAAGTGCTGGGATTACAGGCAGGAGCCACCGTGCCGGGCCCAGGATGCACACTTTTGTATAACTATGTTCCTGTCTTCAACCTTATGCTTTATCCAGGTCACTCTTCATAGTCAGAATCTATTCACCTTCACGTGGGGCACATTTCAAAGCCTTTGATGAACAAAAAGAATCTGTTAGCGTATGCATAGCCGACTCTGGTGGATTTGGAAGGTCCATTTTGGGATTGATTTCTCAGGCTTATTGCTGCATTAATCCTCATGTTTACAAACATTAGAATCCCTTAATGAATTCTTAGACCATAATGTGTTAGTCTATGAAGTAAGAAAAATGACTCAGATGAAGAATATGACAACTCATGTTACCCCATCCTCCAATCAAGTGTGTTTTTCTGTATTTCATTGCACAATGTCCCCAAGAAGTATACATACATAGACAGACCCTCCTCTTCCATTTTTCTCTCTTTGGTTTCCAAAAAGATAACAGGCAGATTGGAAGGGATGCCACTACTTGTTAACAAAGCCCTCCATATAATCTCAGGTAAATACATGTGTTGTCAACGATTGACTTTTTGAAGGAGAAGCCTGTATTTTTTTCGCCTAAACTATACTAGTATTAGGAGAATGAGACTAGTTAGAAAAGTGAATTGGATTCAGGCTGGGTCTCATGGAGCTCTCAGATCATATCACATGAGCACCCAGTTTCTCCACCTGTTTCCAAAGAGGACATACAACCATGTCCACTATCACCCAAATTAATGTATCACTTCTGGCAGCAATCATATCTAACGTTTGCCCTTTTCTCATAAATGTGATGCCAGCTATGAGTCCTGACCTTATGAGGGCCAGGCCATGGCTTTTTCCCCATTAGTTTTTAATACTATAAATATAAAAGTTGTATTTCAAACAATTGAGTGATATTCAATCTCTACTTAAAAGAAGACATGACTCCAAACATGGAAGTCATCATCATTAGATTGCTAGCCATTAGAATGTGAAGATAAGTGAAACCAAATTTACACACACAAAAACACGCAGAGTATAAGAGTGTGTGTGTACATATATACACACACACACACATATATTTATAATTATATATATGTGTGTGTATATGTTTGTTGGTTTTTTTAACTAAATTAGTTTTAACATACATACAGAGAGTTGGAAATAAAAGGTCCAGATCAGCCATTGCTGCTATTGTTTCTAATGATATTTTTTTCATAAAGGTTGTAGGTTGACATTATGAAAATGTAAGTGGCAACTTTTACAGAATTGCTTCTTATAATTATCTCATTAATATTGGGACACATTAGACATCCAGAGAGGTGTGGGAGGTAGAGGCAAAGAAGAAAAGGAGAAAGGAAAAAAGGGAGGGAGAAAATCTAGAATAATTATGTTTTGTGCATGTCAAAAGCTGCATTTAGGCCCTGACCTCAATGTTTATCCTGCCTTGCAAAAGCTTCCATGTCTTTTCGTCAGTTTGTTTTGACCTGAAACTTTGTTTTCTCATACCAGATGACGCCAGTAAGTTGCACATTGATGTGAAGCCTTACATCCCATCATTTGTTGCTGCAAAGCTGGGTTTTTGGATGTGGTACTTGTCTTGGACCTAGTGGGTAGTGAGTGATGGTGTGGGGTGCCAGTAGCATTACTGAAGTGAAGTGTGGATGCCTGTTGACCTTAGTGTGTAGGACCACCAAGGCACAAGTCTTTTTTCAAGTCAGCATGATCCTCTGGGAATGCTACCATCATTCTCATGTCTGGTAGCTTTAACACCAAACACTTTCATGCTAGCAATGCAATGGGAACCATTATATTGTAATCTCATTTTTAAATGTTTTCTAAGAAGTAGAAAACCAATCTATATGCAAACCAGTGACATCTAAGTAATAAGTCCTTTATTCAGGAATGTTATCTTCACATTTTTAGCTGAATTGTGATCTATATCTCAAACTAAATAATGGATTTTTTAATGGTATCTTCAAAAGGATACCCAAATAATCCATCACTCAGATATATCTCTGGGTAGAGGAAATGCCTTTCTTTCTTTCTCACCTCTCAGTGATATTATTGCATTATGAAGCACTCAGTAGGCTTTAAGTTTATGGCTGGTTGGCTCAGGACACTCATACCGTGGTGTTAATGAGGCTGGGGTCATGGAGGCCCGTTAGCTTTCCTCTGCCTGCTGACCACAGACTACCGGGAAATCAGTCAAGAGATGGTAGCACAGACCAGAAAGGCACCATGGCAAAAACCTCAGCAGTTCTGAGTTTTTCCTAGCCATATAACAGGCAGGATGTGTTAGTTGGGTGTCATCATCTCAAGGAGGAAATGAGTAGCAGCTTGGGAGGCCCCAACCTTCACCTCCGAACAAAGCAGGTCTGACATTTAGGCATTAACTTTGCATTATAATCCCCCATCATACCATTGATTTGCTGTGTAACCTTCATCACTGAAGCACAGATAATAGGATAGAATGAAATGGGCTTACCTCCCGGGGATGTTGTGTGAATTAGCAAATTAACGAGTGTAAAGTGTTAGCATTTATGTAAGTGCTGGTGGTTGTCATTATTTCTAGGGACCTAGTCTCATTCTAAATAGAGAATCTAAGTATATTATGCTTTTGTCAGAAAGGGATTTTCACCCACATCAATTGCATTTAAGCGGAGCATAAAACAGAGGTGATAATAACATAGTAGTGATCATTGCAATGCAGAGCTGTAAACCTTTTCCCTATTAAAGCTAGAACTATTTTCAGCAACTTTCAGTGCTTTTAAACTTTGTTTTCCAAGTTTTGTTATCTCTATAATAATTATTCTTCCTGTGACAGGAGGTGGGAATGGGACCTAGAATAGGTCCTATTCATTATTCATTCCCATAATGACTATATATTGAATTTTTTTACATCATACAATCAAGCAAATTTGGTAGCTAGTGTGATTGACACATACTGCAATCATTGTAAAAAATAAAAACTCTTTTCTGCTCTGCCCATGCTGGTGTCCTCTAGAGGTAGCCAACATACAGATTGAAAACTCATGGGGAATTGAAGTGCTTTCCAACAAAAGGCGCTGTATATAGATCTTTTCAATTTAACATCTTTACCAAAGAATTTTGTTGTTGCCTGCTATTTCCAAGGGGACTGTGCTTGAGAGAATGCTTCCATCTCTTTTATCACTCTGACTTCGCTTACCAAGAAAAAGTCATTTATTGCTGATTGCAGAACTCTTGAACTCAGCCAGGCAGCTGCCGCATGAACTCCTCAGATCTGAGTTCCTTGTTACTTATTTACATATTCATTTGAAATGATTTTTCAGGACTATTTGAAAACCTTTCTCAACCTAACATCATGTAATAGCAAAGATCTAAAGCTTACCATGCTTTTGGTTCTTTTTCACTTTGTCTTACAGATAACAGACGAGTACCTTTGGAAAGGTCACGCTCTCGCCACAATGGAGCTATCTCATCTAAGTGATTCCTGATGCCAAAGAATATGAAAATATTTAAGTAAACAAAATGATGCATTTTGAGAAGAACAAAGTGTGCACTCAGCGGCTGGAAAGGGAATAAGTGCATTTCTGCAAAGATCAAGATAAGCTGGATGAAGTAGTGTGCATTTGTAATACTATTGCAAGACTCCTCCCACAATTATTCTAATCTGAATACAGTTATCAGGATTGCAAAATGTGTTCCATTTTAGTGTAAAGATGTGTATCATTTGTAATTGTGTGTGACCTGACTGTGATGATGAAAGTGTAAGAAATTGAAGAGTTCTAAGGCTTTCAAAAACATTCAGTCTGTCAAAAATTTAAAATCTTAAATGTGTAAGTCACCCCCACCAAAAACAAAAGAGAAGAAAAAGAATAGAAAGTATTATCCAGTGTCAGCTTCCAATTCCTGTTACATATATAATAGAAAAGGGCCAAGAAAAATATACATCTTGATTTGGAGAGGGGCTAATATTATGCACACTGTAAGAGAAGCCATTTTGGAAATTCATGAAAGTACTGCTCCACCCCAGTTGAGTTATTTAGAATCTTATCTCAAGTGAAAGCTGATGGATTCATCTGCTTTGGCTGAAATTAAACTTATCATTAGTCTAGCTAGCATTTCAGCATGATATTGCAAGCACTTCTCATTGCTAAAAATAAACCAAAGTTTAACCGAATCAGTTAGGGAAAGTGATTTAAACTTTATTTAAAGAGGTATTTTCTAATTATGCACAGATATCTACTTTATACAAATACTTTATATGGCTATTTTTGAGAAAACCCTCACATTTTAATGTTTATGCTAGGGATGAACCTGAAAATTCTATTACCTTTATTTAGATTTCAAAGACAAATATTGATTCCTATGCTCTGTGGTTTATTTCTTTTTTCTATTGCTTCTTTCTCCCTTGAGTCCCTTGAAGGCAGGAGATAGAATTCTAGAAAACCTGAGAGGAAAAAGAATTCTTTTTGCAGGAGGCAGCAGAAAACTGTCTAAAAGGTCAATTGTTTTATCTCCCTTTCTACTCTCTTTCCAATTTCACTTTGGTGGTCTGAAGAAGAAAAAGAAATTTTATGTATGTATGTGTAAATATGTGTATATATTTATATCTCTTGCTACAATAATTCCAACTAAGTGAACTTCTCAATTATCATCATACTTACTTACCTTATATTAACAAATTAAAATGATGCTGCCAAAACAAGTCTAGCAGGGAAAACAGGTTCTACATTTTTCTTAAATAGATTAGGGAGTAAAAGTTATACTTAACTTGTCTATTATTTTAAAATATACATTGAAATAATGTGGTATAACTTCTCTGGAGTGCAATTTTAAGTCTAATTCACGCAGATGATTGTGATTATTGTAAGAAATTTCTTACATGTATATTTCTTATAGAAAATACTGTTTCTACTCATTCAAAGCACATTGTAGATATTCAGAGAGAAGAACAAACGGCTGGCTTGGCAAATCCCCATCTGAGATAAAGTAAACAAGTGACCAGCAGCTTACAGATTCCTTTATATAGATGTATAATGATTCAAACTGCTGCCTTTGCCTCCAGTGCATCCTTACTTAGGTATTATACTTTAAAAAGCTCTGAAGCTGCTACAATAGAGAAAGCAAAAAGGGTGACAGTATCTGAGATTTTACAGTTCTATCCGATCTGAAAACACACATACACAAACGCACACATGTGCACACACACATTTAAGGGACATATCAGTTACACTGTTTTTTAACAACAACAAAAGTTTAGGTTCTAATTTATGTAAATACGTAATATGTGTATTTTTGACTTTACAATGTCTTTTCTGAAATCTTCGTGGTATGGCTTTTTTAATTCTTTTGACAGCTTATCAGTCTGTAGGAGAGTGATTTTGAAAATGTTAACCCTGACTAAAATTTGGGAGCATATGCCTAGCTATATTATCAAGCTGGTCAAGGTAGAAATACTGATATGTATCACCTTTTCCAGACGCAAACTTGCCTTATTTTCTAGTTTGTGAACAAGAACGAATGAAGTACTATTATTGATAACTTATATATTTTTATTTAGAGCAAATCCCACTTGCTTTTCACAAACATTAAAAAACTTTTCAGGGTCTTTCATGAAGTTCCAATAATTGAGTTAAAAGGTTTGTTTCCCAGATTTATAATGGTCCTGCTCTAGCCATTTGCAGTTTTGTTTTAGATTGAAAAGTATCACTAAAATAACTATATAGTGACATTTTTAGTATGAAACCAAATTACACTAAGGTCTGTTGTTGGCCATATTACTGCCACATGTGAGAAGCACCATTTATGCAGATTTTCTTCAGAATATTTTTTTAAAGGTACAGAATTCTTAAAATATTAACTAATTGCATCCATCTCCTTTGGCTGCTGTAACCAATTACCAATATGATGGCTTAACACAACAGAAACTTATTTGCTTACATTTCTTGAGGGCAGCAAAGCCATGCTCCCTCCAGAGGCCCTAGAGGAGAATCTTTCCTTGCCACATCCACCTTCTGGTGGCTCTTGGCATTTTTTGGCTTATGGCCACATTTCTCTTTCTGCTGTGTCTTCACATCACCTTCTTCTGTGTACCTAATCTCTCTCTGCCTCTGTTTTATAAGGATCCTTATTATGACTTATAGAGACTACCCAGATGACTCCAAGATAATCTCCTGACCTCATGATTCTTAACTTAATTACATCTGCAAGGCCCCCTTTTCCAAATAAGATAACATTCACGGGTTTTGGGGATTAGGATGTGGCTATATCTTTTAGGAAGCCACTCTTAGCCCACCCAAGTCTGCCCTCTGGCCCAAAATTTATGTCTGTCTCATGTGTAAAAGACATTCATCCCATCCTAACATTCCCAAAAGTCTCAACCCATTTTGGACTCAATCCTAAGTCCAAAATCTCATTCAAATATCATCGGTTCAAAGGTTCCAAAGCTTATTATTTAGATAATCTAAATCAGGTATGAGTGAAACTCTGGTATGGTCTTTCCTGAGGCAAAATTCCTCTTCCTCTGAGAACCAGTGAAACAGAAAAGTTATCTACTTTCAAATTACAATGGTGGGAACAGGCATAGGATAACGGTTACAGACATTTCTGTTTCCAAAAGGAGAGAATGGAAAGTGGAATGGAGTCTCCTGTCCCAGTCATTTTCAAAATCTAGCCAAACAAATTTCTCTTCTTATATTTCAAGACCTGGCAGTAATCCTCTTTCTCAGGGCTCCACCCTTTGGGCCTGTAGCTCTTCTTTCTTGGACTATGGATTGGGCCTCTGCCTCTGTGCCTGTGGCTTGCATTTCTTCCTCTGTTCCCACACTTGGGCCTCTGCCTCTGTACCTGCAGTTCTGCTCTCAGGATGGTGCTTCCTTTATCTTGAAGGGTAGCACGTGTTTGCAGCTGAGTAGTTTTATCAATGGGTTTCCTACCTGTAGACTTTTGGCAGTCTCACAATCTTCTTTCATTTTATTCTGTCCCTGTCCCTTTTAGGCCCAGTTGGAAGTGTTTCTGCTGGTATAGCATTCTCAAAAACCTTGTGGGTCTTCCATGTATGTCACATTGATTCACACATTCAGAAAAGAGGGTCCTCACAGATTTTTCCTGAATAACCCCATCTCTATTCTTGGCTTCTGTTGAAACAGTCAAATAAATCCACAAGTTAATGCCTAACCTCTTCAGCACTAGCCAAAGGTTGTCAAGACACACCCTTGGGCTTATCTCCAGAGCACACTTTTCTAACAGTGAATCTCCTAATTTTAGCATCCTTTTTTTTGCAATCTGAATAGGCTCCGAATTTACCCAGTTATCAGGTACTGATTCCTTGTCCACTTATATGGTTCTTTTCTCTTAAAAAAATGTTTTTTAAATTTATTAGAGATGACGTCTCACTCTGTCACTCAGGCTGCAGTGTAGTGGTGCAAACATAGCTCACTGTAACCTCAAACTCCCAGGCTCAAGCGATCCTCCTGCATCAGCCTTCCAAGTAGCTGGGTCTACAGGTGCATGCCACCATGCCTGGCTAATTTTTTGCATTTTTTGTAGAGGCTTGATCTTGCTATGTTGCTCAGGCTGCTCTCGAACTCCTAGCCTCAAGCAATCCACCCATCTTGGCCTCCTAAAGTGCCAGATTACAGGTGTGAGCCCCCATGCCTAGCCTCTTTTGTCAGTGTATCTCTTTTCTGTCTTATTTTACTATAAGCACTAAGAAGAAACTAAGCTATACCTCTAACACTAGACTTGAAAATTTCCTCAGCTAAACATCCAAGTTCATCATTTATTCTACTTTTCACACTATTGTACTAGACGATTTAGATAAACTTTTTGCCACTATATGACCAGGATTCCCTTTCTTCCATTTTCCAATAAAATCTTCATTTCTTTCTAAACCATCACTATAAATGCCTTTAACATTCACACTTCTACCAACTGTCTGGTTAAGGCAATCTAGCTTTTTCTATCACACCCACCACAATTCTTCTAGTCTCTACCCATTATCCAGTTACAAAGCCATTTTCACATTTTAAGACTTTTGTTACAGAAGTACCCGATTTCCCAGTTCCACAATCTGTATTAGATTCCTGTGGCTGCTGTAACAAATTACCCTCAAGCCCGGTGGCTTAAAACAATAGAAATTTATTATCTTGTTGTTTTGGAGGCCAAAAGTCCAAAATTGAGGGGTTGGCAGGGCTGAACTTCTTCTGGAGACTCTAGGGGAAGCACTCTTCCCATGTCTTCCAGTTTCTTGTGGCTGCCATCATTCCTTGGTTTGTGACTGCATCTCCCTCTGCTCTGTCTTCACATCACTTCCCCTCTGTATATATAATCTACCTCTGCCTCTCTCTTAAAAAGACACTTATGATGGGATTTAGGGCCCATCCAGATAGATTACCCATGTTAATTCCCTTATTCCAAGATTCTTAATTACATCTGAAAGAACCTTTTTTCCAAATAAGGTACTATCACAGGTTCCAGGGATTAGGATATTGAATATATTTGGGGGGGGGGGGGGGGGGCACCGTGCAGCTCACTACAGTACTCATTGCACATAAATGAATTTTTCACTTTTTAAGATGCATTCATGGTGCTCAAACCAAATCGAAGTTTGTCTCTAAAAGCTACTGTCTGCACAGGCTACTGCATGCTTTGTTGTTAAATGGATGGATAGGCTATTCTAAATTTTGCTTGATACTTTTGCCCCCATGGCCAATTAACTTGAAAAAAATAATCGATCCCAACTCTGTGCTCTGATGTACCACTTCTGCCCCTTTTTTGACGCCTTTGACCAGATGCCTTCTATGGTTCACAATACAGGCACAAAACTACCTCTGATACAGAAGGGTTCTTTACAAGCTTATTTTAAATACCGTGAATCCCTTACCTGAAGGGAGAGGTGAAAGCAAAGACTGCTTTGAGTGGGTATTGAGGGAGATTGTGTCCATACCAAGCCACCCTGAAGAAGTATTTCACTTGCAGTAGAACTGTGGATTTGTGCTCTCGTTTCACCTTGGAATAAACACCTATCTCTAAGCAGGACCAAGGATGACTTGCAATCTATATGTAATGGCTACTTACTTATTCAATAAAGTTAAGATATACATTAAATGTTGTACTGCCTATGATAATTAAGGTTAAACACAAGTGAAAAGGCATGAACTCTGAGGAGTCAAGACAGGATATGAGAACATTCTAGGAGGAGAGGCCTCAACCAAAGAGAAGTGCAGGAGTGTTTTTGTATGGGTCTGGTCAGGTAGAGATCATGGGATCATATTAAAAACATACTTGTAGGAATCATAAGGTTTTCTTTAGCACTGCTTGCTAGAGTAGTGGAGATACTGTGCAACTGAAAAGTTTAGAAACATCAGAAGGGTGATTTACATGCTCCAGAGAAACTATTTCAACAGAAAAGGTTTTGGTTTTGTTTTGTTTTGTTTTGGTATTGAGTATAGAATTAAGCAAGTGGGCTTCAAATGCTCAGAAGGGTGAAAATCTGGAATGAGTAATAAAAGGACTGTAGATTATTATTTTCTGGAGAGCCTTCAATAGAATATCTCATCATGGGTGGGGTGACTTGAAGATGAAGATCTGGACAATGTAATAACCAGGTCTATAAATAATACGATCTGAAACATTTGTTTCCAAGGCAAACCAAACACCATTGTTTCCCTTGGAATGGTTTACATCAGGAATCAAATACATTGGCGTTTTCTCCCCGCTCAGACCCAAATAGGCAAATTCCTTAATAGGAAGTCTGCAAACGTTAGTATCCACAACTAGGAGAATTTGAGCTTAAGGCCAGAGCTCAAAGGAAAAATGGAAATCCAGAAATTAATATATATGCAATACATGTAACATGCTATATAGTTTTGATTTACAATAAAAATAAAGCTATAGCCAAATATCTCATTTACAGACTGAATTTATTTAAATGTCTAGAGTCCCATTGGCCACAAATAAAATATTATTACGGGTAGTGTCCATTTCAGCAAAAACAACTTGCAAATATATGAATTATGCAAATCATAACTTTGTTCCTAGTTCTTGGAGATGAGCCAGAGTTCAATCTTTAGTGATGGTGACCTTATATCTTGGATAATAGCAGTTCAGCTAATATTTTCACCTATATCTTGGCTAATTGAGGTCCAGCCATCACCTTTTGATGTTTATGGGCAAAGTGTAAGCACTATTATCATATTATTTGACATAATAATAAATAAATAAAACCCCTCAACTTCTCTACTTTGTTAAAGTCTGCCCCCACCCCCACTCCCCAGTGGGGCTATTCTCATCACTGAGTGTCCATTTAATGGAAGTTGCTTTTTCAGGACACAATTATGAATTAAACATAGCTCCTGGCTTCAAGATCTCACAGTCTAGTAGGAGATGGGATATGTACAAACAGAATTGTAATTCAAGGTAGAAAGAAACTGATTGATATTGAAACTGATATAAGGCCTGTGGAGGTTCAGAAAAAGCAAGAATTTAGTTTTAGAGAGGTGGGGTGGTTATTGGGTGGGAAGCTGGGATCTGTGTAGGTTTTGTGGAGTGGCTGGCATTTAAACTGAAATTTAAGAGGTAAGTAGATTTGGATCTGTGACACTGTTAGTCATTCAGTCAGTATTTACTGAGCACCTATTGTGTGCCACACACAATGCCAGGCTTTATGACAGTGAACCAGCTAGATGTGGTTCAAGATCTCATGGAACTGACATCTTTTTGAAGAGGGAGGGAGGGAAGGCATGAGCCGAGGTATAAACTTGGAACCTTGGTGCATACGCACAGAATATTGAACAATTCTGTTTGACTAGAGTGCAAGGTCCATGAATCACAGCAGTGGATGTGTGGTTTGGGCTTCTTGATTCTGTACAGGATAGGGAAATATTGAGGGGTTTTGAGCAAAGAAATTATTTGGAGCATTGAAGGAAGATGACTCTAGAAGCTCTATGTAGGACAGGTAGAGTGCGGAGAGGCCACAGAAGACCAACTTTGTTGGGAGTTTATTGCAATAATACTTATAAGAAATGAGGCACCAAACTGGGGTAGCAGTTTTCAGTGGCACCACAGATATGCACAGCCGCAGCTCTGAGGCTTGCTATGATCCTTTTTTTTTTTTTTTTTCTTTTTGAGACGGAGTCGGAGTCTCGCTCTGTTGCCAGGCTGGAGTACAGTTGCATGATCTCGGCTCACTGCAACCTCCACCTCCCGGGTTCAAGCAATTCTCCTGCCTCAGCCTCCCGAGTAGCTGGGACTACAGGCACATGCCGCCACACTTGGCTTTTTCTTTTTTTTTTTTTTTTTTTTTTTTTTAGTAGAGATGGGGTTTCACTATGTTGCCCAGGCTAGTCTGAAGCTCCTGAGCTCAGGCAATCCACCTGCCTCGGCCTTCCAAGGTGCTAGGATTACTGGCATGAGCCACCACACCCGGCTGCTATGATCCTATTATCTGTACTGTCACATGGCTCATGCAAGCCTTATATGCAAGTAGCATCAAATCACAGAGACATGGAGCAGACAGGAGAACATGATTTCTGCAGAACTCATTCAGTAATATTATAGTGATTATGGTAATAAGAGCAAGGGTAAGATCTCTAGGTTGCTTTCTTTTCCTTTCCTTTCTTTCCCCATCCCCTTCAGTTCCCTTCCTTTTTCTTCCCTTTTCTTTTCTTTCTTTTCTTTTCCTTTCTCTTCCTTTTTTTTTTTTTTTTTTAAACAACACTGAAAGCCAAAACATTAAATGGCCGTTCAAAGAAACAAAAAACTGACAAAGACTGAGGACATTAAAATATACTGATTCAGTTTTGGTTTCATACTGTCAGGAAAGAAAGATATTTAGATAAAGTATAATTTATGGGAAAAGTTTCAGTGAGTTCATAGCTAGGCCTTCTTAAGTGTCTGGTTAATATTTTAAGCTGTACATTTAAGAGGCTCTTGGACAATTACTATTCTCTAAAAGAACAGCAGATTCTCCCATTTTACTATGGTCCCAGTAATCTCTTAGACTTTCAAACTGTGCCCAAGTCTATTCCCTTTATGCTAAATGCCTTTCTACTCAAATAACTCTAAGACTTCCCTCCTAGGACATTCAGACGCTGGGTCATGTGACACTGAATAGCTTTGTTTTGGCTAATATTGTGTTATTCAAGAATGAGGCCTGTTTTATGAATCTGCTGTATCTCCTTCCACCCCAAATACCTTGTGTTGCCATCCCTCCATTTTCCTACAAAAACTCAAATATCACGATGGGAATTAAATTGAAAATACCTAAGTACTATGAATTTTCTTTTTGAACAAGTCTCGGAAACCTATGGCATGTAATAGCACAGTGGCCCCGACTTTTGGACAAAAATCGCGTAATGGAGTGCTTTATGTGGCTGAACAACTGGTGGCACTTAATGATGGTGCTTGAGGGAAAGAGGGAGGGGAAACGAAAGGGGTCATGTACTAAGGCCCCTGGCAGAATTCAGTATAATGATAAAATTGAAAACGTCTTCCAGATGTCAATGACTTTTTTACTTCAGAGCATCTGTGATAACAAAGCTGACTTGCTATGACCTTACGTCGTGTAGTACTTGGTATTATTGTAAGGACTTCACTCTTGACATCCATTATCCATCCTCACATTTCCTCTCAGTCTACAAACATCTTTAAGGTTCCACCATACTATTAAACAACAACCTTCAAGCTGTGACTCTTGACAAGGCTACCAATGACCTACCTAACTGCCAAATCCTGTGAATGCTTCTGAATCCTCATCCCACTTATTTTCTCTCATGTCTTCCACCAAGTGTACCTAGCCCTGTCTTCCCCTACCTCTCAGAAAACTCATTCCCCTTTATCATTGGTTGTCTTCAAATGACCCCTAAATATAGGCATTCTTTTATTTTATTTCACTAGGTTTTGGGAGAACAGGTAATGTTTGGTTACATCGGTAAGTTCTTTAGTGGTGATTTCTGAGATTTTGGTGCACCCATCACCCGAGCGTTGTACACTGTACCCAATTTGTAATCCTTTAGTCCTCTCACCCCCCCTACCCTTCCCACCAAATCTTCAAAGTCTATTGTATCATTCTTATGAACAGGCATTACTGTTAGTTGCCTTCATTTGTGTTTTTGTCACCTCCAGTGTCGTCTTAGCCACATCCACAGCGTCAAGAATTTCTTTCATGGAGATGACTCTGAGATCTTTCCTGGACCCCAAAACCACCTTCCCACCGAAAAGGATAGCTCACCCACTAAACTCCGTATACTCCCCACCAAATATGTTCTTCTCCAGCAAACTTACCTTTCCATCCAGGTCACCTGTCTCAGTATTGGCACTAGCCTTTTCCCAATTTCTATAGTTAGAAACTCCGGAAGCATTTTGTATTATTCCTTCTCCCCTAATATCCAGCCAGGCACAGAAGTTGCTCTCCCTGTTTCAGTCTCTTACCTCTTCAACCCATTCTTCACACTCTAGAGAGAGCATCCTAAAATGCCTTTCTTGGCCCACTTCGAAAATCTTTGATTGTTCTCCTTAATTAACGAAACCAGGGCAGCCTTCAAAGGTCTCAGGAGCAGACCCAAACATAACTTTCACGCCTCTTCTACCTCATTCCTTAAGCCATGCCACACAGGATTTATCATTGGAACATACCAATACCAAACATATGATTACATCACTAACTGTGCATATACCTTCATGCCATTATACACACATGCACTTTGCTCTGACTGTTACGGCCTCCTGCCCAGCCTCACCCTTTTTCTCCTATCAATCCTTCAAGGACCAATGCCTTTCTGAAGCCTTTCTTAATTTTTCTTCCCCCATTAAAATAAATTGTGTTATCAATGCTCCCACAGCAATTTGTTCATACCTCTATTCTGGCCTTTATTTCATTCTGCCTTCTACTATAGTTAGTTGTCTGTGTCCTTGACTAAAGTGTAAGTTCCTTGATGGCAGTGACGGTCTCATTCATCTCTGGGCCTTTACACAAAGCAATTGCTCAATGAATTAATGTGTAGTGTCAACTTTCAGGGAATTAAACAAATGAAAAGGAATGTTTGCTACAGGTAATGGAAAATCATAGGTAATTTCCTCATCCAGGTGAGAACATAGCCTTCATCACTGTCCTGGGAACTAAGGACCTGACTAAGGTCAGCATTAAGGACAAACTCCCCAAATTGTGTTTGGCTGGAAGTTGACTTTACAGGAGTACTTTCAGGAGGTGAGGATGGATTGAAGACAAGTAGGAAGTTTTTTTTTCCCTCCAAGGTCAAGCTTTTAACAAGTGTCTGCAATGTACACTGAGGGATTTGGCTGTACTCCAATTATGCTAATATGTTTTATATATGGGCCTCCAGCATCCAGGAACCACCTCCCTCAACAATTTAATAAGTGTAAATATCAAGGCAGAGTTGTAAATGTGGAACTTATTTGTAATGTACCAACCTTGTTATTATCAAATGTCACAGGGTATAAGTCATGGCAATTATGCTGCCTGCTTTTTATTACATTTATTTTACTTTTTAAAAGTGCAGTATATCCTCATAAGCTTCTCCTATTCTGCCCTACCTAAGGAACCTAGTGTGCCTGTGTGTTCTGGAGTCACAGAAGGCAGAAAATTTAGAGTTACAGGATTAGTGGGCATCCCTAGTAAGAAAGGGACCTCGTGAATCATTGACGCCCCTCATTGACACTATACCTCTACATTAGGCTTCACTGTGTATCTCAACAATTCAAGTTGTGAGACCTTGTGAGTTTCTCCATACAAAAGATTTCATGATTTAAAGCACAGAATGGTTCTTTCCTCCCCCCTCCTGCCATCCGAGCATGCAGATGTGTGTGCGTGGTTCTGTCATGGGAAAGCTGGTCATTTTGCACAAAGCCTTCAAACTCGATCGGCCAGCTTGGTGTGATACAGTTCAGAGTCACCTCTTCAGTGGTCTATTGGCAGGTGAAAGTGAGGGGAAGTGGGCCTGATTTTTCTGGTTAGGACCAGAAAGGCATCCACTATATCCAGCACATAATTCTCATTTCCCAGCAGTCTCTTTCTCCTCCCACTTCTTACTAAATTGCATCAACCACTCAGAAGGGGAAGGGTGGGTGAATCTCTTCCTCCATATAACTAAGCATTCCGTGGCAATAGTCCTCTTTTCTTGTAGAGGAGTCCTACCCTATCTGCAGGCTTCAGCAGGCTTCCCTGGTATCAGGCAGAAAACCTGCCAAGCCAGAGAAATCTGTTGGCAAGTAGATCTGTTTTTAAGGGGTTTGAAAAGTGCCACTGCTTTCAAAGTTTCCTCGAAAGAGAAGGACCAAAAAGGAAAAAGTAATACTTCATCCTTGCTCCTAGGAGATACTTTAGTAGTCTTATTTCCCCTAAATCAAAGCACCCTCCTTTATTTTTGGTTTATGATCCAACAACCATGTAAACAATAAGCTATTCATCTCTCCATCATTCATCCTACAAATATTCATTAACATCTACTGCATGACAGGCATTATGCTAGGCACTATATACTAGCAAAAGTAGACGCGTTTTAGGTCTTCGTGAGCTTAGTCAAGTGGAGCATGCCAATGGTAAACAAATCAATAGGTGATTACAGTTGTGTTTAGTGCTTAGAAGGAAAGACTATTGATATTGTAGGAGAAAATAATGGGGTGTGTGTGTGTGTGTGTGTGTGTATGTGTGTGTGTGTGTGGTGGAAAGGGAAGGGGCCTAAGTTACACTGGGTGGTCATGAAAGTCCTCTCTGAAGAAGTGATATTTAATTAGAGACCTAAAGGATGAGTAGGAGTCAGCCAGCACACCGGGGCCTATTGTGGGAGGGGGAATGGGGAGGGATAGCGTTAGGAGAAATACCTAATGTAAATGACGAGTTAATGGGTGCAGCACACCAATATGGCACATGTACACATATGTAACAAACCTGCACGTTGCGCACATGTACCCTAGAACTTAAAGTATAATAATAAAAAAAAATTAAAACTGAGTAATTGTGTAGTCAATGTAAAGGAAGTAAAGTCCATATAATGGGATAGTGTATCTGTCAGCTTTTGCTAGGTTTGTATGATGGTTAAAAACAACCCCCAAACCTCAATTAGCAAAGGTATGCTGTGGCAGCCACAGGTCATCTGTGGCACTGCTTCATTGTGTCTTCTTCATTCTAGGATCCTGGCTGAAGGAGGAGCCCCTTTTTTTGGACACGCCAATCTTACGGCAGAGGGAAAAGAGCAAAGAATGCTGAACCTTGCCACAGCTTTCAATCTTCTGATCATATGTAGTGGAAGTTACTTTGGCTCACATCCCATTGGCCAAAGCAAGTTTTATGACCAAGCTCATATCAGTTCATCAGGGCACGTGGCAGGAAGCAGGAGGAAAAGGCAATCTATAGAAACAATAACGCAATCTGCCACAGCCCTTGTCTGAGTTCCACCTATACCTCTTACTAATAGACGTTTCAAATCTTTCACTAACTTCTCAGGGCCTCAGTTTCCTCACCTCTACAAATAATGTTTCAAACAACTGAAGAGAACCTAAGATGGTTTTTCCAGGGTCAGAGATAGCCCTCAATTTAGGAAGCAACTTGGGGGAACTGAAAATATATCATCTGGAATCTAAGGTTTCTCTACATTTACCTGTGGCATTTTCTTTCAATTACAATGATACAAGGAAGGCGAGTTTTAGCATGCTACCTTGGCCACTAACTAGCTATGTGATCTTGGACAACTTACTTAAATTCTGTGAGCTTTGGACTATTGTAAGGATCGTGTAAAATAATATATAGGATGAGTACATTTTGTGTATTTTCTGTATTACAATGCCATAAACATACTAATCATTATTATAATTATCTGACTGCCATAATCACCTCTACTAAGATCCAAAAAGCTGTCTCTCGGCCAGCCACGGTGACTCACGCCTGTAAGCCCAGCACTTTGGGAGGCTGAGGCGGGCGGATCACCTGAGGTCAGGAGTTTGAGACCAGCCTGGCCAACATGGTGAAACCCTGTCTCCACTAAAAATACAAAAGTTAGCCCGGCGTGGTGGTGGGTGCCTGTAATCCCAGCTACTCAGAAGGCTGAGGCAGGAGAATCACTTGAACCTGGGAGGCGGAGATTGCAGTGAGCCAAGATCTTGCCACTGCCCTCCAGCCTGGGCAGCAGAGCAAGACTCGGTCTCAAAAATAAAATAAAATAAATCTGTCTCTCATACTCTCAATCCCATGTTTCACCCAGCCACCTCAAGCTCGCCATGTCAAAAATCAAACTTATTTTCCCTCTCAGGCAGTCCCCATTCAGTTCCCTCTCCAGACTTCCTGATGTTTATCACTGGCACTGATGTGCTTCTCATTGCCAAGGTCAGAAAACTTCACGTTATCTCTTGACAGCCACATCCCTACTCAGTTCTATCACTTCTCCTTCCACGGTATAGTTTACATTTCTCTCTTTCTGATTTCAAAGCTACCACCTAAGCCCAGAGCCTAGCACCTCACTCCTTGATTAATACACTAACTATTCTTACGGCCTTTAATTCACCCCAGCTCAAAGCAGCCTTTTGATGATCTGATTCCTGTGCTCAAAATCCTGCAGCAGCTCACCAGTGAATAAATAAAGTCCATACTCTTCAGCTGAGTGGCTGACATCCTTCAAAATTTGGCCTGGCCCACTTTTTCCAACCTTTCTTCTCACTCTTACCCATATACACCTTCTGCTGCAGCAGTACTGACCTAACTCACCATTCTCTGAAAATCTCCAGGATCTAGAATAGCACCGTCTGGGAGAAAATCTAATGCAAGCCACAGATACGATTTTAAATCATGTAGCACCTTCATTTTCTTAAATGAGAAACAAGTGAAATTCATTTTAACGTTTCTATTTTCCAAATATCATTTTCACATGTAATCCATCTAAAAATGAATAATGAAAAATTTTACATTTGTTCATACTATGTCTTCAACAATCCATAAGTATTTCACACTTCCAGCACATCTCAATTTGCACACACGAGCCACATGTTCAGGGCTCCATAGCTGCACGTGGCTGGGGCTACAGTACTGGACGGCAGAGATCTATCCCCCACCTTGTGGCTCAAGGCAAGCTCCCACTCAAATTAGCACCTGTGGAAATGCTGCCTTTCAAAGACCCAGCTTCATAGCCTCCAAGAGGTCTTCCCAGATTCTCTCAACTGAAAGTCATCTTTCCCATTTCCATGCTACAGCATACACATTATTTTAGTATATTAATACATTTTCAAATGTTTTGAGTAGATAACACATTCGTTTCAAACTCAGAGAGGGTACCGAAGGATATGCATACAACATTCCCAGCCCGTCCTCCTTCCCCCTTTTGTCTCCTTGGACTCTGGTGCTATACATAATACTCAATAAATATCTATTGAATTGCTCAATCAGAATGATTTTCTTAAAATGCTTTTTGCATATGACACCCTCACCCCCAGGAAAATAGCATCAACTTCTAATTGCCTACACGTATACTTTTTTTCTTTTTCTTTCTTTTTTTTTTTTTTTTTTTTTTTTTTTTTGAGACAGAGTCTCACTCTGTCGCCCAGGCTGGAGTGCAGTGGCGCCAGCCCAGCTCACTGCAACCTCCGCCTCCTGGGTTCAAGCGATTCTCCTGCCTCAGCCTCCCGAGTAGCTAGAATTACAGGCATGCACCACCATGCCCGGCTAATGTTTTTGTATTTTTAGTAGAGACAGGGTTTTGCCATGTTGGCCAGGCTGGTCTCAAACTCCTGATACCTTCACAGTCAGGCCCAACTTTCCTTTCTAGACTAATGTTTACTCCCCAGAAACACACTCCTTGTTTTAAACAAGTCTCCTTACTGGAACTTTCGCACAGGTTGGTATGTATGGACCTATCTGCTTCTCTCTGTGTGTATATATTTTATTGTAATGTCTTCCCAACTAGACTGTAATCCCCTGAAACAGAGGCAATGTCTAATGCCTTTATTCATCCCAGGACAGTACCTACAACTCGGTGATTCTCACTGCATGCTTGATGGGCTTGTAAATATCTTTCTCTAGGATTTCTTCCCTCCTTTCCTTTCCCTTGGGCCTGGCCGGCCCCAGGCTGGATGATAATTGTCCCGATTCTACGTTTCCTTTTGGCAGAGACAGAATACAGTTTGTTTCTGTAGTTCATTTTTATTTTTAAATCATTCTTTCCTCATTCAAATGATTCTCCAGCCAGAGAAGTTGTGGGCAGAGGCAGTGACAAAGGTCAAAGCACATAATAAGTGTACTTTCTGAGAGGGAGCTTTTCTTCCCATTTTAACATTTTTGTCTTGAATTCCATTTACTTAAATCCAAAATCACTGCCTTTTCCTATGTCTCAAATAATGGAAGCTGCTTTGAGATTCACATCAAAAGCCAATATGGCACTATTATAATGGCTGTCTAGCACTTAAATAAAGCCCAGTAGTACTTATAACAGTATCAGCTCAAAAATGGGAAGCGTTACAATAGCTACCACTTAATGAGCGCTATGTGGATGATACTATTCGAAAGCTTTACACCCTTCATTTTATTTAATCCCCACAGTCATCCTGAGATAAACTCTATTATTCATATTTTACAGATGACTCAACTAAGGCTCAGGGAGGTAGGGTGGTATGATCAAAGTGTCTATCAGAAAGTGATAGAGATGGAACTTGAACCCAGGCAGTATGGCTCCAGAACACATACTCCAACCCCTCGGCATATTCTCTCCCTTAGCTTGTGAGAGCCAATGCCTTTCCGGTGTATGTCGCTTGAAATCTATGATAGTTGAACTCCTCAGGAGCACAGGTGCCATCAGCCTCGTCTCTGCGTCCCTATTGTTTCCTCTTCCCTTCACTTGGTTCAAAAAGAACTGTGCTGCTTTTCCACTAAGCCTCTTCACCATTTGACTGCTACTATCCGGGGAAGCCTCTCTATCTGCACTCTGTATCTAGAGTGTTCCTTGCCGCTCAAAATATGCTCCATGGTCCAGCAGCATCGGCATCACCGGGGAACTTGTTAGAAATGAAGCATCTCAGGCATCACCCCAGACTACTGAATCAGAATCTGCATTTTAACAGATTCTCAGGTGATTCGTGTGCACATTAAAGCTTGAGAGCACTGCTCTCCATCTTTTGCAGTACTTACTCCCTTAGTAATTCCTTGCTGGAGTGTTCCGGACACAGAAGTCTAAAATCTATGACTGGAAAGGGAGGGAATCATTTAAGCTGCTCCCCGTTCCCTGGCCTTGAGGAGCTCCAAAATCAGTCAGAGACCATGCTAAGAGTAGATCTTGCTGTCGTTAGAGTAACAAATATGTGGATGAAATGAAAAGACAGCCACGTTAGCCATGATTCCCTTTCCATATTTCATTCATGCTCTCCCTGTATCTCACGCTGCCACAACACAGACGCTTTCTTTTGTATCATGGGAACATTTTTAATTAAAGCATTGGAACCTTTGATAATAGACAATCCTTTAAAAGTTAAGTTTATCTGTATTTACAAGCCTCCATTTATTTGGCAGTGACAATAGGAAAAAACAAAAACAAAAAACCCTGTTGCTGAAGGCATATAGAGGAATGATTAAGCTAATTTACAATAATTGCTTTAATCTTGACATATTGAATTGTAGTGTCTAACTCTTTGAGTTCTCTCGGTCTGAGGTAAAGGAAAAATATATCACTGTGTTCGATATTGTACCTCTGAAGCACAGCGGAAATTTTGCCCTACAGTGCCAGCCTGTCACCCACGGTGTCCATGTGATAGAAGGGGAGAGACCACCCGCAATGTCTAATTGCCACTGTACTCACTCCTGTGCTTTAAGATAGAAAGCCCATGTTCAGAAGCAGAGCCATTAGCAGCTATTAATTTCTTAGCTCTAATAAATTGTCCAGACCAGGACTTAATTAGGGAAGACACTTAGGAACAGAACACAGGACAAGAGGACATGAAGGAGAGCCAGGAATGAGATGAAGCCTGAGCAGCCAGGCAGGCCAGGAAGGGGCCCAGGATGGAGAGAGGGTAGTTGAGATGTATGGATGTCAACTTTACTTACTTTCTGATCGTGTTTCAAGACATTCCGGCTGGCTGCTGCTTCTAAAGACTCCTATAGTTTTGCATCTATATCTCTCCAGGAAGCACCTGGAGTAGGAAGAGCCATGGTATCTAAGGTGATATGAATGGTTTCTTCTTGCTCTTGGCAGCTCTGCTCACCTCTGCCTCTCCTGAGGCTGTCCACTTCTCTCCTTGATGGGACTGGCTGGGTCAGGCCTGGTTTTGCTTTCTGAGTGACTCAGGTCTGTGTCACTGATCAAGAGGAGGAAGTCCTAATCATGAGTACAGCCCTTTCAAGTAAGAAACATGGAATTTCATCAAAAGGGACTGTGAGCTCTCCAAGACATTTGGCTGACAGTTATTGTCCCATTATTTTACTTTTAGAGAAACTACATTCTTCATCTTTGACCCTTCATGAACTCTGCTCCACCAGTGATTTCAATCTCAAAGTTTCCTGAAGGGCTTTGGCCAGATGTGACCAATAGCTCATCATGAGCTGATATCCGGTATAAGGCCTCAAACAATAGGAAGAAGATGATCATTATATTCAGGCAACATTTATATAGGTGTCTGTCTCCAGATTCTGGCAAGAAATTGCAAAAAAATAAACTATTGCTTTTGAATTGGAAACAAAGTACTTGGCTGCTAAAAACGTGGCACTGCAGCCCACTTATAACAGTTGAGGGCATTACAACAGTTGGACTCTCTTGAGGTCAATGCTTTAAAGAAAAGTATTATCAGCAAGAAGCAAATATGGGTCATTCTTATTAATATTTCCATACTCTAACTTCCTTCTGAGGGGCTTAGTGCATTCTACCTCAATTATCTCACTTATCTTTGAGGGTTTTTAATTTTCTTGGGTGGGGTTGCGGGACGGGGAGGGTCGACACACAAGCACATACCCTTTAAGAGCTCACAGATGCTTTTACATCTAGCAACTTGTTTGAGCCTCATAAGTCCATGAGGTCTACAGAGATGATCATACCTTATTTGTGAAAGAACCATGTTTGAAAGCCAGGGCTTCCAGCACTACCTCCCAAATACCCCGAGAGTTGTGGCTCTCAGCACCACTGTTGCTGTGGGTAGCATTCACTGTTCTTTAACTTCCAAGGGTGTCAGGGTAGCCACATGCTTCCAAAGAGGGGGCACCAGGGTCTTTTCCTTCCCCTGCTTCATTCGCTCTTTATTTCTTACACTCTGACTCCTTATTGAAGCTTTGTGGCCCTAAATGCAGTTTCTTTATCTGTCTCTTTCCCTCTAACTCCAGGTAGTATTTTAGCCTGGATAGTTCCCATAGGTATTTCTTTATACCTAAATTAAAAAGTGTTTCTTGACTTTCTTAAACCTGTGCCCTTTTCTGATCAACATCGTGCATGTCCTACCATTTCTCCCCCTCCCCTGCCCCTTGTGAAGACACTGAAATGGACATTCACCCCCAGTGGAGAGTTCAGGCTCCTGGTTTCCATAGCCTTCATCTTATCCCTACCAGCAGCCACATTTTTACCCATCTTTATTTCCTGTTTTAAGAAAGCAATATGCCTATTTTTTCTCTGCTACATAAGATGGCATAATATTGATAGGATCTTTCAAACTATTTCTCTCTGGCCCTGGTTCTGAAACATATAGCCCCTTGAGAAACATGGTTCTATTATTTCCTATCAAGTTTTATTATATTTAAAACTGTTTCCACATCTGTCCCCCTAAACTGTGACCTCCTTGCGGATGGGGATATAATCTGGTTAATTTGTATCCACAAGTGCCAAGCAGAGTGTCAGGTAAATAAATTGTTGAATGAATGAATGAATAAATAAATAAATAAATAGTGCCAGAAGAGGACAATGCCACTGCATCATTTCCCCCATGTCTTGCTCTGTTTTTAGCAAAAGTACAAACTGGAAGTGTCTAAGATGTCTTAACACCCAACTGTGAATAGTGTCAATGAAAATGACAATAGTTTCCTTCTCTGTTCCCTCATTGCGTCTGTTTTCCCATAGAATCTTTACTGCTCAGGTTCTATATGCCTCTGCTTGATTACTTATACACTTCCTTCTTCCATCTTGAATGTTTAAACTGACAGTAATTGCCCAGAACTGAATGCATGACCTCTAAGAATCTAATACTACTGAAAAGGGGCTGGTTTCACATTCTAATCTGACTGTCATGATCATCCTCAAGAGGATTGATTCGGTAACTTGGAAGAGGTTGCCATGTCAAAATAAAGGTTCAGGTCAGCTTTACTGGGCAGCCTACCAGCTGCACCTGAACTTGAAAACACCTTTGCAGGCCGGGCGCGGTGGCTCACGCCTGTAATCCCAGCACTTTGGGAGGCCGAGGCGGGCGGATCACGAGGTCAGGAGATCGAGACCATCCTGGCTAACACGGTGAAACCCCGTCTCTACTAAAAATGCAAAAAATTAGCCGGGCGAGGCGGCGGGCGCCTGTAGTCCCAGCTACTCGGGAGGCTGAGGCAGGAGAATGGCGTGAACCCGGGAGGCGGAGCTTGCAGTGAGCCGAGATCGCGCCACTGCACTCCAGCCTGGGCGACTAAGCGAGACTCTGTCTCACAAAAAAAAAAAAAAAAAAAAAAAAAAAAAAAAAAAGAAAACACCTTTGCATTGTCAGTTGTTTACATTTCTTTTTATAATCAATAGATCCATGCATCTGGAGTGAAGAATCAAGTATTTTGTTTTGTTTTACTTCATTTCAATTTTCGATCTATCGAAGCTTTTGTAAAATATAATAAATATAAATTACTAAATATAATGGAAAAAAGTCATGCAAAATTAAAGCTCCCATTTTTTTAGCGTCAACAGACACCAGAGTATTCTGTTAAATTGCTGCAAGGTTCCTGAATGCTTACTCTCAACAGCTACATTTACCTCATCATACCCCCTCAACCCATGATTCTGGAACTACATCAATCTGTAAAGCAAGAAGTGAGGAGTGCTGCATGAGATTGTGTGCTTATCTAGGCCTTAGCCAAACCTTTTTAAGGCCTGAATTGTCCTTGAATCCCCAGAGCCTAGCCTCCATTATACCTAGTGGTTATTGTGTCCAAGTGAATGCCTGTGCCCTTCTTTAAAGGTCTATCAACCTTGTGAGTGTGAGTTAGAATTGATGTAAATGATCCATCTCTGTAATTAAAGGTGCAATCTCTAGAGACAGACTCAGTTTTAAACTTCTGGTTTAGCCACTTACCAGCTATAAGACCTTGAGCAAGTTATTTAACCTCTCTGTGCTTCAGTTTTTTTATTTATAAAATGGGGATAATTATAGTATCTATCTCATAGTGATGTTGTGAGGAATAAATGATGTGATGCATTTAAGATACTTAGCAAACTGTCTGGCACATCGTACAAACTCAGGTTGGCTATTATCTCCACGTGCCTGCCTTAATTCATTCAGGCTGCTGTAACACAATACCATAAACTGGGTGACTTGTAAACAACAGAAATTTACTTCTCACAGTTCTGGAGGCTGGGAAGTCCAAGATCAAGGTGCTGGCAGATTTGGAGTCTGATGAGGGCCCACTTTCTAATTCATGGATAGTGTTTTTCTGCTGTGTTCTCACATAGTGAAAGGGGTGTCTCTTGTGAAGGCACTAGTCCCAATCATAAGGGATTCCACTTCATGACCCCATCACCACCCACCAGCTCTGCCCCTGAATACTATCACCTTGGGGGTTAGGATTTCAACATAGGAATTTTGGGGGCACATAAACATTCGGACCATAGCAATGACTAATACATGGTGTTAATGTCCCCTTCATTTCATGAGAGAGTGAAATTCTAAGTTTGCTGTCCTACAGGCCCCTCAACTCATGACTCTGGGATTACAGAAATTGCTCTAAGGCATGCTGTCCCTTCTCCCTTTTCCTACTGAGAGTAATGTCTTATTGCTCCCAACAAGACTCCTGCACCCTGGCAAATCAGTTTACTTACTACTATTCCTTTACACTTAACTAGCTAATTCTCACTTCTTGACATTTTCTCAGGACCACCATCAACCTGGATTGCCCTCTCCTTTCATCTCTGTTATAGTCATTTTCCTTGTTCAAAATCAATCTCCAAAATAGCCTCCATAAACAGTAGTTCGCAAACTTTAATGTTCATCACGATCACCTGGAGAGCCTGTTAAGCATGCCCTTTCCTGAGCTCCACCTCAAATTCTGATTTACTAGGGTCTGGGGTAAAGCTCAGGAATTTAATTTTTAAAATAAGGCCTCCCTCTCTCTACCCCTCCAACTGCCAGGGGACTCTGAGGCATTAACTTTTTTGGGTCATAGATTGACAAAAACTGTTTTATAAGAAAACATGAATTAACATCACTTGAATCAATTCTTTCTCCAAATTTTCTTAAATGCTAATACTTTTAATAAAGTAACACCATATTAATTCAGCTTCATTAAATTGGAAGTCTTGATACTTGGACAGAAGCCAGGCTGCCAAAAAGAGGTGGGAGGCTGGGGATGAATCTCCGTTCAAGATGATAAGTAGAGCCAGCCATGCATATTTAGATAGGTGCCAATTAATTCTTTGCTGGTTTATTCATCGACAAAGTTCCTTGTTTAGTCCACTCAAGGTCTCATCTACTATTTCTCTCACTTGGATTATTGCCCTAGTCTCTTACCCAGTTTCCCACTTCCTCTGATGCTGCCCAATAGTCTATTTTCCACATGCAACAGAAAACAATGGAAAGGTTTTATTCAGGTGAATGATACACCAGAATTTTATTTTTTAAAGATCACACTGGTGTTTATTGTAGGATAAGGGCCAAAAGCTTGATTAGGATCTACAAGGCTCTGCATAGACTAGTTCCAACTACCTTTCCAGCCTCATCTTGTTTTATACGCCCCCTTTCTTTCAGCTGCATGACTAGGAACAGTTGCTTCTGCTGCAGAACCTGTGCGTAAGCTCTTTCATCAATTTGGAATGTTATTCTCAGCATCCCCTCCTAACCCCATGTACCCACCCAGACACACATGTAGCTAACCCCTACTTATCTTTTTAATCTTAGCTCAAATGTCTCTTCCACGGAGACACCTCCCTGGCTTCCCACTCTAAGTCAGCTTCCATTGCTATGTTTTCAGAGAATCATGTTACTTTCCCTCAGAATACTTGCATCAGTTTGTGATTATACAGTCATTATTACTGTAATTATTCAATCAATGCCCATCTTCTCTTCTAGATGGCAAGCTCCCTGAGGATCCAAAGCATATCTATTTTTGCTTGTCACTATATCCTCTGCATCTAGCATAGTGATCAGCATACAGCAAGCCCTTAATAAATGTATGTTAAGAAATGGGCAGGATGAATCCCTTCTGTTCCTTCCCAGAGCAGACCACAATGATCTAAACTTCTCTAGTTTCTTCCCAAAGCTAACACTGTCTTGACTGTGTAGGAGTGTTTGTGCATGACATGAATTCAAACTCCCCGGTCAAGGTAATAGGACTCAAAACCTATCCACTTCATCTTTAAGCTTTTGGCCAGCTCCATCTGCCAGGGGATGAGACAAGCCTGATGCTGATGGCTCCTGCCCATTGGCCTTTGCACTGAATAGTTAGCTTGTTTCTAGAAGTCACTCGGGCATCATGGTAAAGATGAGATCTTTGTTCAAGTCATTAAGTTGTAGTTCAGCATTATCAAAGCTTGTTAGCTATCACCTTAACTAGCAAATGCCCTTTTATATCAAACACTGAGTAATTTTACTTTGATTAAGTTATCCATCTCACTCCTTCTGATATGCATGTAATTATAGTTCTTGAAGTGAAATCGAGGAGGAATGGGAACAAGATATTGCTGGTGACAGTGATGGGAGGATGAATGGGTGGCTAGTGTAGTGTGATGTGTCATTTCTTAGCTCCAGATGCCATTCAGAATTTCACAAGAGTGGTGCCACCATTTTACATAAAAGCCACCTCAATAACCTGGAAAGCTTCAGCTCAAATCACATCTGAGGTTCAAGAGTTGAAATATATTGACTCCTTGTCCCTAAGCTTGTGAGTCACCCAGTAAAATCATAGACACGAAAAGATTCAAGATATTTGAGCTAGGGGACAATCAAATACCTGAATTTTTAAAAAGTCAGATTGAGTCAGTAGGTTGCCTTTGCTCCCAGCGTAAGTAAACTCCACATGAATCCTATGACTCCAGATGGATAGAGGCATAACATACTAATGTGTCTGTCAAAAAAAACAATAAACAAAAACAAACAAACAAAAAAACCTTAACTACAGAGCAACTGGATGATTCAAATGATTTTCTAATTGGTCATAATTTTCCAAACATTCTAATATCACATACTGACCATATAATCCATCTGAGAAAAGGCATGCCACAGGAAGACCATAGGCGTAACTGGCCTCACAATTAGTCTGTCTAAATATTCTGCTATTTGGATATTTTTCAATTGTGACTATTTTGACTGTCCTTTCCAATGATGTAATAAGTGATATTCTTCAACATGTGAGATGCTGTTGGCAAGCTCTGTGGATCTGAGTAATTTGTGTAGCTTTCAGCAGGGTTTGCAAAGCTATTTTATTTTATTTTATTTTTTAATTTTATTTTATTTTATTTTATTTTATTTTATTTTATTTTATTTTATTTTTTGAGATGGAGTCTCACTCTGTCGCCCAGGCTGGAGTGCAGTGGCACGATCTTGGCTCATTGCAAGCTCCGATTCCTGGGTTCACGCCATTCTCCTGCCTCAGCCTCCCCAGCAGCTGGGACTACAGGCACCCACCGCCCCACCCCGCTAATTTTTTGTATTTTTAGTAGAGACGGGTAGCCAGGATGGTCTTGATCTCCTGACCTTGTGATCCACCCGCCTCGGCCTCCCAAAGTGCTGGGATTACAGGCGTGAGCCACTGCGCCCGGCCTAAAGCCCTTTTAATACAATAATTTGTTCAAATCAGTATGCCTTGTGCATATGTGTTATGACTTTTTCTTTTTAGTTTTAACTTGCAAACCGAATACAATTCAAACAAAAGTAGAGTTAATATGAAAGTATAAAAAGAAAATATCCAAAGTGCCATACTTTTCACATAATCTCAACCCATCCTCTGTTAACTTGTACATATGTCCATTAGTCTCTGTGATTAGGAAGCATATTGGAAAATTTCTTTCCTTGGTGATACCCAGGTTTTGTTCAATATATAATTTTAAGTTTCTCAATAAGACCATCTGTTACGTAAAATAATCTCTTCGTTTCCTAAAAATTCATTTACAAAATGTTTGGAAAGTGTCCACTTGATGTAATTATTCCTTTCCTACTCTCTTTTCCCAATCTCCATTAAAATATGTATGAGGATTTTTTTTTAAAATGAGGTAATCAGTGAAATCAGATGATAAGTTACTATAGTACCCAGCTCCTTTGCCATGGATAACTGGACTGTGGATAGATAGTAGACCCAGAGGCAGTATTTATAGGCTAACCAGTGGCCTATGGGGTGGAGTGGCATAAGAATTCTAACCAGTCAGATCCTCACTTAAAGGGATTTTCAATTTGAGACCCAAAATGTCAGCCCATTGGTCAGTAGTCATAGAAGTAAAAGCGGAAACAGAATAGCTGAGCTAACCTAATAGCAGAGCTCCTCGTGAGAGGACAGCTTACTGTTGTATGATGAACAATGGTGAAGCTCTTTAGATGGCTTGTGTAGTTTATTTAAAATAAACTTTGATTGACTGAGATGTGCTGAGCATGTCACTGTGTGTAACTTGACTGTGCCTAACACAGGGATCAACTTTTAAAAACATTCTGAAGTCCAGTTGTCAATGTAGAGCAAATAGAGGCTGAACTAAGATAAGAAACCAGGTCTCTTCATTCCTAGTCTAATGATATTTACAAGATCAACTTTATTTTCTTTCCGAAAAGCTTTAGACCTCAATGAGATACTGTTATTTCTTCCGACTCGCTGCCATCAACTGCATCAACACTATGATGCTATCTTTATGTATAGGAAAGCCTGATGACAATTCTGTGAAAGGACAGGCACATTTCCAGGTGATATATGTAAAATATTTGATTGACAAAAAGGTCACTCCTAGGAATTAAAGAAAAGCTCCACATAGTCACTCAAAGTTCTGATGAGGGAAACCCACACCCAGAACCACACTTAACTCTTAACTCTTCAGCTGGAAAACAATTTTTGTCAAATGTTTCAGTAGAAGCCTTTAAGTATGCTTTGTATGCTCAGATGTGATTAAATGTACCTCTTCTGTGTAAATCTGCCTCTACACCAGATCTGTTCAAAGTTTTGGGACCGTGTCACCATTTCCCTTACTTCTTGGGATAGTATCCCTCAAGATTCAACGTTCTACCAGTTATTATTTCAAGGCAAGGAAACTTTACCTAAATTAAGCTAAGAAATATAATGTCTCGTGCTGATTTTTCAAAATCTAAATTCTCCATCTCTGAAAAATTTCTGTGTATTATGAGGTATCTGGACTGGTGAAACCTAATGTGTAAGACCTTCCAAATATTGGTAGGTTCAGCTGATCTACAGAATCGAAGTGGCTTAAAATAAACTTATTTCTTTGAACCTCCATGGCCACATCTGTAAAATGAGAATGATAAAACTTGCCAAACCAATATAACCCTCCTGAATTTTAGAACATAAGAGTTGGAAATGCCTCTCCCAAATGATCTCATCCTTCCTCCTTGCTTTACGTTGTGGTTAAGGTATGATCGTCAAATCAGATAACAGAGATGCATTTAGAAGAATGCTACAAGGTATTAACATCATCACTCTTTGTTTTTATTTGAGTGATGCCATTACTAACTGTTCCAAAGGAGTTCTTGGCTCTTTATTTATTGGTTATCTTGATTGAAAAGACCTCCAGACTAGCTAAAGTCCTGGACATTAGCTCTATGCAGAATAACAGCCAGTATTTTTTTTTCCTGTCTGTTCTCTCTGTTTCTATCTCCACCTTTGATAGTTACATCTAAATTTATCCCCAGAAAAACCAACATATATTCTTAACCAAGACAGCACTTCCTAATTTGTCCTGTTCAGGTCTCATCCTCCTTGTAGAAAACCAGTATGTCTTAGCTGAAAAAACTGTGAGACATAATCTTGTCTAGAGACTCCTTAACGCCAGCCTGCAAATCAGCTGCATCTGAATTACCCAGGGGACTTTTGACAAATGTAGACTTTTGTTTGTAGTTTTGTTAAACTCTTATTACAAAAAATTCAAACAAACAAAAAATGACAGCCTGTCATGAAGAACTCTCAGATACTTACCACCCAACTTACACAATTAACCACCCATGTTTAATCTTATTTCATTTATATCTCATCCAAATCTCATGTATAAATATTTCAAAATGCAAACATATATATTTTGTTTTTGTTTTTTCAAATAAAAGTTCCTGGAATTCTGATTTGGTAGATTTGGAAGAGGGCCCAGGAATTGTATTTGTAATAGATGAATCTGATATGCAATTTTGAGAACAGTTATGTTTGATTCTCCTTCTCATATATAGAGAAATAGAAGCTAAACAAGGAAGTCATTAGCTGAAGTCTACTCCATTGCTTTATCCCAAAGACAGATTACTGTTTTGAAAGGAGAAATATTCTAAAGCCCATTCAGAAAAACAAAACAAAACAAAACAAAACAAACACTATTTGAGTGATAAGTGCTTTGAAAATAACAGGCTAATACCAGGAGGCAAGGAAGCAACTTTCTGAGATGTCAACTAAGCAATGAAGCCTTCCCAGTCCACACTGAAGTCTCATGCCTTTGAGCTCAGCCTTCGAGCTCAGCCTTCACTGACTGGACTACTCATTTGGAAGTTAATCACAGGCAGCCTTGTGACAGCTCATGTATTATGGAATCGATTTCACTCTTAAGTTGCCTTAACTCTCCAACTAAATTGTAAGCTTATGAAGGGTAGGGATCTTGTCTGATTCAGTTTTGTACCACTCTCCTCCCCACCTCCTAACAAAACCCTGCTTGGTGTCCTGTCACATGTGACATTTTATTGCAGTGCATTACTTCTTAGTTTATATCACTAGGAGATTCATTCACCACATTTCTATGCTGATGTGCTAAATGTAGAGAAAAAGTGAGTGTGTCTCATAATGTACCTAAATACAAGGACTATGTATTGTGATCTATGTGTCGTGATTCAAAACGTTCTGTTGGAATGTCCTGAACCAAATTCATTTCTTCAGTGGCTCACCATATTGCCTGGAATTGCTACCCTTTATCATCTCTTTAAATGACTGGATTGAAACCCTAAAGTTCACACAGGAGTTAATCCAGAAGCTCCTTAGCATAAATTAGCTGACAGAGCTGATTGCATTTATAACGCAGATCTCTTTGATGTCATAAAGGGATCATAGGCTTCAGGTCGATACCTCAACTGGGATTCTGCAGTGGAAGTCAAGGGGCTGTTGAGTACCCCATGGGTGGGAATACGTTTGCTGACAAGGGGAACGGCGGTTAAGAATGCAGGTTTTGCAGTGAGATGGATTTAAATCTCGGTCCTGAGTCTACCATTGATTAGTTAGTTATGTGACATTGGAGTAGTCACTTAACTTCTCTGACCCTCATTTCATTCATCTGTAAAACAGAGGGTTAACAATAGAACTCAATTTCATTTATTCAACAAATTTGAGGGCCATCTATTTGCTAGGCACTGTACTAGGGACTGGGGACACCAGATAACAAGGCCAGATAAGGTCTCTGCAGTCCTGAACTTTAATTTTACATTTAAAATTTTGCTGAGGCTAACATGAGATAACACCAGTGAAGAACTTAGCATGGTGGTTGGATTTGGGAAACACGACAAATATCACTTATCTTTATGGCTATTATTATCCAGGAAAGAAGGTGAATGATACCACAGAAAAGTATTTCACAATTTGCCCAAGACTCATGCTGGTAAAGAAAAAACTTGGCTCAGATCCCCCAAGCCTATGAGAAGTCTAGAAGCAACCCACAAAAGGACATTTGAGAAATGGAGAAAAATCTCTCTCAACCAAGAAGATATTCTTATTTCTGCTTAAAACCACAGCATACCAAAAGAAGTCCTCTTACCATAGCAGCCAATGCCATGTTAGGGTCTACTTAAGCCAGACAGTTCATATCAGATGGATTTGCATGATAGCCAGAGCAACAGTGGTATTGATAAGGTTTGGTTGTGTCCCCAACAAAATCTCACCTTAAATTGTAGCTCCCATAATCCCCACATGTCATGGGAGGGACCTGGTGGGAGGTAATTGAATCATGGGGTCAGGTTTTTTCCATGCTGTTCTCAGGATAATGAATAAGTCTCATGAGAGCCAATGGTTTTATAAAGGGCAGTTCCCCTGCACCTGCTCTCTTGCCTGCTACCATGTCAGATGTGCCTTTGCTCCTCCTTCGCCTTCACCCATAATTGTGAGGCCTCCTCAGCCATGTGGAACTGTGAGTCCATTAAACCTCTTTTTCTTTATAAAATACCCAGTCTCGGATATTTCTTCATATCAGTATGAGAATGGACTAATACAGGTATGGTGAGTGAGCTTTTTGTAGTTGAGGCAAACACCCTGTGTACTTTAATGTTTGCACAATCACAGGCAAAGAGGGTGAAAATTCTGTGATGAGCATCAACAGGCCTGATATTAGGAAATGATCATCTATCTGGTGAGAACTAGCATGGAATTCAATACACAGGAAATGAAGAATAGCTACAAGACAATGAAGAGATAAATAATAATGGAAGAGGAGGGTACAGGGCTTACCTCTGAAGACATGACTTGAAAATTCAATGTAAAATATCCAGGGAGGCAGGCTGAACTTGAGCTTGGTTCAGAAGGGAATTGAGAGGGGAGAGGTGTAATCTGGAAGGTAGGGTAGGGAAGCAGCACCCAAATCTCCAAGGGTCATGCCCAGCATGCAAGATAATGGGTCTAGTCTAGGAAAGAACAATAACTTTAGTCCCCACCTACTAATATGGTTGAAACTTCCAATATATTTTCTGCCCTGGTCAGGACTAGCTTAATCACTTGGCAGGGCTGAGCCTGTAGACACCTTATATTAGTGACTCCAGCTGAACAGGCCTGACATCAGGTGTCTCTGTTTTATTTGTACCGTAATAGATAAGGAGAGATAAAGCTCACAAGCTACAGGGTCAAGCTTAGCGGTGTGTATAGAAACATCTGAACACACACAGCAGGATTCTCACTTAAAGATCCAGACCCAGATACACAGACTCATATTCAGATCCATATTTGAGAGTCAATATTCAATCATTTTTCAAGTGACTGCTTATTCCTACCTTATCTTAATTTATGTAGAAAGCTAATACTTATGCATTGTATATATTCATGGCTTAAAATAAAGGGCCATTGAATAAATCTAAAGATGAGTTTTGAACAGGTCTTTTGCCTGTGTTCTCTTTTTCTTCCCGCAACTGACTAATGCTAGATTCCAAAGGTCACTTGTCTTTAGCAATTACTCTGAAGCACTACATCCTACCTGCAGCCTTTTAAACATTCTAGCCTAAAGAGGATTCATTCTATTTTCTTGGAAATAAATGTGAACTGTCAATCGGATGCCACTAATAAACGTTTCTAATTGATGTTTGAAGAGAGGGATTTTTTTTTCCCTTAGGCAGGCTGCCTTTTATCTTGGTCAGTGGCCTTGTTGTTTATAAAAAAAATTATTTGTGCATTCATAAAGCATAGGATGAGAGTTAAAGGACAATACTTCACTTTTCTGTTTGTCAAACTGGATAAAGGCACCATTAGTAATGAAGGGTTTTTCTTTTCTCATGATTTAAGACCAGTATGTTTTCACAGCCAAATCAAACACAGATTCAGATATCAGTTTCACTTTCATGAAATGAAAATATCTACCCCCATCAAATGCCCAAGGCCAAATCATGTGTTGCAAAGTTTGAATTTTGCTCCTTCCATTCCTTACTTCAGTGTCCCATCATTTTTTTTTTAATTGTAATATGGGGATTACAGAAGCTACCTCATAGAGGTCCTGTGAAAATTAGGGTCAATAAGATAACCATTGTGGTTGTTGGAGGGAGAAATATCTGATTTCAAAGCCACCTGAGAAATAAGATACAGGCTTAAGGCAAATGAAGACGAAAATAGCCTTATTACTGATAACACTGAACTCAATGGTATAACTTTGATATGCAGCCAAATGGTTTTAGTAATTTTCTCCTCTTCTCCTCTAGTCTTTAAGATGATTCTTCTGAAGGAATTTGGGTCTACAGAGCAGACGAACTTACCCATAATGTCCTCTTAGCTCTACCTAATTGCAAAGCGTGGACCAGTGGACCTCTTCAGATAATTCACGCCTCCTCCCATGGGTAGGATTGCCAGATTTAAGATATAAAAATACAGAATACACAGTCAAATTTGAATTTCAGATAAACAATACATAATTTTTAGTGTAAGTATGCCCCATGTAGTGTTTAGGGTATACTTTTACTATCAACATTATCTATCGTTTATCTGAAATTCAAATTTAATGGAGCATCCAGTATTTTATCTGACAACCCTACGCATGGATGAAAGTGAGTAAGGTTGGGAAGAGAATTTCAGAGTGTGACCATAGCAGAAGGAATGTTACTCATGAGACCATGGGAATGGAAGGTCCTCCTAACCACACAGTATGGGAGCACGGTGTCCAGCACACAAGGTGTGCTAAACACTTATTTATTGCTTTCCTTCATGCCTATAAGAACCCTTGTAGTAAACGAACTCATTTATACCGAGGCATTCGTTTCTTACTATGATGCTCTTCTAAAAGTATTTTTGCTTTAAATGAGGTCCAGGAGGAGATCAATGCTTAACTCACAGAAATTCTTCTCTAATGATTGATTTTCAACCTTGACTGAGCATCATAATGCCCTGGGGAGCTTGTTAGAAATACAAATACCCAGAATCCCCCTCCCCACGTTTGATTCCGGGGTAGGATCTAGGCATTTGTATTTCTAACAAGCTTCCCCAGGGATTCTGACACACAGCGAAGTTTAAGGCACATCATTCTAACATATAAGTGCAGTGTCTGCAATGTCAAGGAGCAGGGGATTGGTGTATTTAGGGAAAGGTGTATGCTTCTACCCAACAAGTTACCTGAGAAACTATTATGCCAGTGCACAGACCATTGGTTTAGACCCAATGTTCAAGATCATGGACAAAGAGAAGCATGTCTTCCTTCCAATCCTAGTAGCAATAGGCCAAAACTTCAATAATAAATTTATGAGCATTGAAGCACCCTAGTAAAGCTCATTTTAATTAGAGGTTCCTTCCAGTGCTCTTCAGCTGCCTTAGACATTATGTGTGACTGGCTCTGAGAGCAGACCTGGTCAACTACACCATTTCTTCTCACTGCAGATTACAGTCCCATGTGAAAGAGCTACAAGAGAGGCAAGTACAGGGAATAGAGGGTCAGGAAGGAGTAGGGAGGGAGAGTCAAGGAAAGTTTTACAGGGACAGTGAGTATTGTCCTTCAGTCCTTGAAAGGTGGGTAGAAATTCAGCAAGGGGAAAGACAGATAAAAGAAAGATACATAGAGGATAGCAGACAAGAGACTACTAGAGCCAGAGAAAAACTGAGACAAATAGTTATATACTCTAAAGCTAAGAGAAATCTTCAAAATGAGGCAAAAATAGGCAGACATAAGGTGGAGAAAGAAGAGAAAGAAAAAAGTGGAGACAGATGAACACACACACATTACACATACAAACACCGCTGCATTCACAAAGAAAGATCCTAGGGAGATAGAGAAAGTAGAAAAGGGACAGAGAGAGATAGATACACATCCAGATTATAAAAATAATTACGATCACTCTTGCTGCAGGATTTTCAATATTGTTTAAACATGATGAAAGAAAACATCCGATGTACATACACTTTCTCAGAAAACTAGCTCATGCTGAATGTATAGGAAATGAACACCACATTTGCTCATTCTTGATGACATTTGTTGCTTACAAATGGCTGTTTTCAGGGGAAATATTGATTATAGTTCTAAAAGTAGGTGGATACATCATTAATATATTTAATAATTAAGAGTAGAATCATAATACAGTATTGAGAAGGCAGCATTTTTCCTGAACTTGATCTAAAAGTAGACTCTCTAATAGCTGCCATTGCAATTTTCCAGTACTGCAATGTGTCTCCCCCTCCCCCATTTTTTATTATTTGGATTCATTTTGCTGTTGTTATGAAACTTTTGGAAAGCCCTTTGCAGCTGATGAGCCCAACTGTTAAGTGTAGGTGATTTGGCTTCTGCTCTGGGCGATGTTGTTGAGCACACCAGCTTTCTGGAAGAAACACAGTAAAGGGAGATCAATTTTGCTTCACGGTGCTTAATATCACCTCAAGGTCTTTTCCCTTCTGTTTCTGTTTCTTTTTTTTTTTTTGAGTCATACATTCAAATAACCACATGTTTGAACATTCAAAGGAACATGGCTCAGCATGTCTTTGTAAAGGTACAGAAGACAATATGGCATTACACATGCTCAATATGCTGTTTTGAATTCTCTAGAACTTTGTTGCTCCAAAATCAAATATCTTCAGATAAAGGGAGAGTATGTTGCTCAGTCAGAAACATGTAGGTGCCAGGTTTGATTTCTCTTCTGTATCTTTAGCATTTTCCGCATCTACTTTGTAACCTGAAGGGTTCTCTCTCTCTCTCTCTCTCTTTTCTATTTGTAGTTTAGAAAATAAGCATCAGATGAGGAATCACTGTATCTGGGGAAGGGTACTAGGTGACTCCTCTTCAAAAAGCTTGTATTAGCCATGGACATGAACCTAGGATGTGACTGGACTGGGTGATCTCTGGTACGTACATGAGAGCTCAATGGACGAAAGAAGATAGGCAAGCAAGGAGGGACTGCCCATCTTCTTCACTTGTTTGACTCAGGGGAAGGGGTCACTGTATCTGTGGATGGGAAAATGAAATTAAGAATGCCCTAAGCAGAATTATAACTACAAGAATTTCCTACTGTTTCCCTGTCACAAAAACACATTACTCATTCCAGAGGAATGCAAGCAGTTCCAAAAATTAACAGCCCTTTTCCAAATGCTCCTAGTGGCTTACAGTTTCTGCTGCAATTGTATTAGCATTTGCAATTCTTGTTTTTGATGATGACTGAGCTCATGATTGGTTTCTCTGCCACTGCTACAGCTGGTGTCTTTGCCCTGGCACAGGGGCACTCGCCAGTGCCCTTATTCCCTTGCTTATGATCTACTTCTCCTACTTATATTCTTGTTCTGCTGCTCTTGATTCTGGATGAGAGTTTTTCTACCATGTGGTCAGAGCATTTTTCAATGTCCTTAGGTAGCCTGAAATATCAATTATGACAATTATTTTTATCCCCATTCCAAAGTACACTTATTCCTTGAGGCTGATGATTCTCTAAATATTAGAATAATTTCCTCTAGAGAGGGCTGTGAAGTACTTGAGTAACTTTTGGCATTTCTCATTGACTATTAACCATTCTGCCACGATAAGGAATATACCTGTACTTCTCTACCTTCTTTCCCATAACACATCCTTTATTAACAAATCAATCACTCACCAAATGTTTATTGAGCATTGTGCTAAGTACTGGAGATAAAGTAGTGAATGAGACATAGAAGGCTCCTACCCTCACAGAGATTACAGTTTAGCAGAAGAACAAGCAAGTAATTACATAAAAGTGTAATAAGTCTTATGCAAATGAAAGCAGATTTGCAGTTGAATCCAACAGCCTTTCTGAGGAAGTGACACTAAATATGAAATATGAATGCATTTGCTAGGAGGAAAAGAAGTGGGGTGGGAGTGGAGATTGTTCCCAGAAGCATATATAGAAGCCTAAGGGAAAGAGAGAACCTAGCAATTTTGCAAAGCTAAAAAACAAAAACAAAACCAAAAAACCCCACAAAACTTAAACATAGCTGGAATATAGAGTACAAAGGGAAGTGTGGTGCAAGAGAGATGGGATAGGTAAAAAAATGTCTAAATGATGGAGAACTTTGTAATCGAGTCTAGAAACTTTAGACTTTTCCATGGGTAGCAGGAAGCCACCTGCAGGATACAAACAAGGGAGTGACTTGATCAGGATTGCATTTGGGAAAACCCAGTCTGACTGTAGTGTAGCAGAACCAACTGGAAAAGGACAAGGAGGCGAGAAAGAAAACCAATTAAGAGGTTGTTCTTGTAGTAGGCCAGGCTACAAGCCATGGTGGCCTGAGCTAGGGTAGTAGCATGGAGATAGAGCAAACTGGGCAGATTTAAGAGGTAGAATTTACTCAATTTAGATATGGGAGGACAGGGAAAAGAAATAATCAAGAGGGTACCTGGTTTCTGGCTTGTGTAACTTACTGGCAGGGGCAGTGGTGGATGTCACCTATTAGGATAGGAAATACAAAACAAGTAGCAGGTTTGAGGATGAAGATGATTTCAGTATTGGAGTTTGGAGTTGGAGGTATCGTTAAGACGTCCAAGTGGAGATGCTATTTAGTCAGATATAGAGGATCGAAGCAAAAAAAAAAGAGATCAGAGATGAAGCTAGACTTTTTGTGGGCACGTGAGTCTTTAAGCTAGTGCAAAAGGAACATGCAGAGTTAAAAAGCATAAGACCTAGGATATGGCTTTTAGGATCACCTGCCTTTAAGGACTGGACAGAGGCAGAGAAGCCTGCAAGAAGTCTGAAAAGGAGTGGTCAGGTAAGTAGAAGTAAAGCTATTAATAGTAGAGGGCAGTGTAGCAGAAACCAACAGAACAGAGAATTTCAAGGAGGGACATCAAATGTCAAGTGCTAATGGCAGGTCAAACGAGACAGAACAAGACTCAAAAGAGTGCTTTGGCTTTTATTATATGCAGGCTACTGCCTACCATGTTTAGGACAACCTCAGCTGAGCTGTCCTAGTGGAGTGGGGGGTGGGAGACGTAGAGGTTGGAAGCAAAACCAAAACGTAGTGGTTGAGGAGCAGCTGGGAGACAGGCAAATGGAGACAGTGAATCTCGACCAGACCACTCTTTTGGGGGAATTTAGCTGAGCGATGAGGAGAAAAATAGAATGGTATCAAGGGCGATAGACTGCAGGGAAAGGTTTTGTTGTTGCTACTACTGAGTGACTGGCTCCGTAGTAGAAGTGAATATTTTGATATCTACTCATTGACGACGACATGGAGTTTATCTTGACTGCAAATTCCTTCTCTTGGGGGAAATGAATCCTAGGGTAATACAGGAAGAAAAGAGACTTGAGCATGTTTTAAAACACAAGAGTCTTTGTCCTGAATTTCCCAGAAGCAAGTCAGTCCTGAAACGCTTTCCTCATCTCTCCCATGGGACCACAGGAACCTCATGCATACAGCAGTTTTGGTGATATTCCTTGCCACCTCAGAGTCCCTGTGGTGAGTAAATAAATGAGACCCCCCCCCCCCCCCCCACCCCCCCCCCACCCACACCCACACACACACACACACACCCCCCAAACGGGATGCTGCATTATTTATTTAAAAATACTCCTAGCAATCTTCTTTCTCCTTCTGGGAGGATAAATCATTTAAAAGCATTATTTCTGTTGCTAGTTGTTCAAGTTTTCCGTGAAGATGAAAAAAACACATGTTTACTCCTATTTCTGTATGACCTGAGGTTTCATGCTTCCAGGAGAGAGAATTCACAGTCAACATACATTCCAGGTCATAGTTGAGGATTAGAAATCAAGTATCTACTTCCTTTCCAGAGCCCTGTAGAGGTTCACTTTCCCTGTCAAAACCCCAATTAGAAAACTATTTTTGAGTTAGGAAAACGCAAACGTGTTTCTCATCAGCATATTATCTCTCCTCTGATCTCTATGTCAATTTTAAGACATTTTTCTTCATCTAGCTGCTAACTTGGCATAGCAATTAGCCCTCAATAAAGATTTGAAATGTGCTAAATTTTAGGCTTTCTGAGATTTAGTTTAATATAATCAATTGGAAATAACTACCTTCTTAGTGTCAACCTTTTCTATCTACTCAAATTGCTGACCCACTTCGACATAGAAACTTGAATATTGGAAAAAAAAAAAAAAAGATGCAGGCTGGGTGTGGGGGTTCACGCCTGTAATCCCAACACTGTGGGAGGCCGAGGTAAGCAGATTACCTGAGGTCAGTCGTTAGAGACCAGCCTGGCCAACCTGGCAAAAACCCTCCTCTACTAAAAATACAAAAATTAGCAGGGCATGGTGGCGCATGCCTGTAATCCCAGCTACTCGGGAGGCTGAGGCAGGAGAATTGCTTGAACCCGGGAGACGGGGGTTCCAGTGAGCCGAGATCATTCCATTGCACTCCAGCCTGGGTGACAGAGCAAGACTCCATCTCAAAAAGAAAAAAATATCTTTTCCCATTTCACTCCAAGCATGAGTGTTTATTCCTTAAAATTTACCCCCTAAGGAAGTTTTCTCTGTCTTATTCCTCCCTCCTTTGTTAGGATGTGAGATAATATGTTTCTTCTCTGGCTTTTTCAAACGCTCCAAGCACCTCACAGAAGAGAGAGGAGGGGAGGGCAGGGAGAGAGAGATCGATGGCACTCAAGGACAGCACTGTCTTTTGTTTGGTAGTCTCAAAATGAATTTTCCATCATCCTCTCAGTGTTTTCTACCCACCACATTTACCATGCACACTCCAACTCCGCTCTCCCCAAACTCCCAGGGCTGAATTAGAGCATACAACAGATAGCAGCAGCGGCTACCCAGGTCACTGCATAAGCAGGCTATTGAATTGACTCATGATTAGCTGGAAATGCCTCGTGCCTGCCTCCTTCCCTGATCTGGACATTGCGTTTCTGTGCCCAGACACACTGGGCAGGCCCTGTAGGCTTGTGCCTGGGCCTGGACCCTCTTCCTTGGAACAGCCTTGCCTCTTCAAAAGAAATTTCTTTTTGAACTACTTTATCCATCATAAGATTAACATGACACCTCCATACGATCTATCACAGATGCTGACACACTTGCTTCCAAATATGAATTAGGTGTTGTGCAGTGCAGAATGCAGAGCTGTGGCTAAGAGACCCCATCTGCAGCTCACAAGGCATGGTTGATATTGGCTCCGGTAGTAAAAACCACTTTTCTGGATGGCTAGTAAATTGCCACCATAGGAGATGATAATATTTGGGAACCTTACTAACAAGCTTGAATTCTAACATAAGGCAGTTCATTGTTATGCTGCAGAATGTGAAATCTTAATGCTTCTGCTATTCAAACTCATTTTACAACATGATTTACTGCAGCTTGAAGGATCCAGTAGAAGGGAAAAAAAAAACAGGGAGGTAGGAGGAAAGAGATAGTTGGGAATGGAAACATGGATGAGTCCAGCTTTGTGAGCAAATTTCATTGCCACTGATAATGTAATATTTTGCTTTGATTAATGTTCTTTCTTTTTGAGTGTGTGCTTTGTCCCAATAACTGTTTCTTCAGCCCAGTCACTGATTTTTTTTTTTTTTTTCTGGATTCCGCTTCCAAACCAGGCACTGTGATGTGTGCAAACCTAGGGAGAAAAGAAGGAGGAAACAGTCCCTCGAGAGGTATGACTTCCGTCCAAAGACATGCTGAACATATTTGCCTTGCCAGATTCATTTTCTCCTGCCAGAAATTTTGAAACAGATGGTGGAGGAATTGGTGTTTGACCAAACAGTTGGGCAATCAACAATGGAAACTAATTGTCATAGAATTCTGCTAATGGTACCTATGCTGATACTTGCTGACAAAACATAAGTTTTTGGTACTAGTATCAGGGATTCTCTTCAGGAAAAATAAGTTAAAAGAGCTAAGTAGTCGAGACCAGCTTGGCCAACATGGTGAAACCCTGTCTCTACTAAAAAAAATACAAAAATTAGCTGGATGTGGTGGCGCATGCCTGTAATCCCAGCTACTCGGGAGGGTGAGGCAGGAGAATTGCTTGAACCCGGGGGGAAAAAAATAAAAAAGCTAATTAGGCAAATGCTTCTAGGAAATACTGACCCACTTCAGGAGGACACCATTTTAAATACAGTCCAATGTGGGTACAGATAGTTCACCCAGTACTAGGGGGCTGGCATGACTTGATAAGCGTCTATGTGAAATAAAAACTGGCCTTGAACAGTATTTTGTGGTCATTACACTGAGGTCATTTTTACCTGGGTCCCTGGGATAACTCTGAGTGACCAACCAAACAAAAAAACCCCAGGTGTCAAAATAGGAATTTTTCAAGTTAAATAATGTGCTGAGAACTACTGTCTTCCTTAACATTCTTTGTCAAAATTTTGGATTTAGCCTGCAGTCAAGTTTGGGGGGGTGGGTCCCTCCACATAAATTCCAGGTGCCTATTTTCTTGTGAGTATGCAGTTGAATTGAGCTCAGGGAGCAAAAAAAAAAAAAAAAAAATTAAAAACAAAAGCAAACAAACTTCTGGTAGGGTTGGTAGCATTTCCAGAAGCTTCCACGATATGGTCATGAGCTGAATCTTGGTTAACTCTGAAGACAAAGAGAAAAACTTCATTTGAGACCATTGTTTTTCAGATAAATAAAAGGCAAGGTTGCTGGGTGCTGCCCTTACAGAACTTTTTATTTAAACCTTGACTTGGTTTATAAAATAAAATCTATCTGTACACTGAGGTAGCAGGAAGAGGGCAAAAGGAGACCCATGTTTCTGGAGAGGGGCAAATACATAGAAAATCACGTTTTCCCCGCTGCCTCCTTGTGAAGAAAAACAGCTTTGAATGTATCAGCCTGTGCATCTGGACTCTCCTGAAAGATTAACTAGAAAGTCGCCCTTCCCATTTCACTTTTGTGTCTCTAGATGTGACAAAGAAAACTCACTTATGCCTTATTTGTCACTTCAGACAGTTGACAGACACATTGCCAATGTCAGATTATTTCAGTATCTCACTACTTGTGCAAACTGGATCAAGGAGGTATTTTAGAAGGCAGCAAAAGAGAAGCCTCTAATCTTTGCCTGAGTCCATTCTACAGCTGAATGGTTCATCTGCCTAACAACCTACATTGTCTATATGTAACTTTACCCCTTACATTAAGATGTGAATGTTCAGGCAGCACTGCACTATAATTTGATTTCCATAGATAGTTAGAAATAGGTAAACCCTTTGTACTGACTGGTAAGTATTCATTATGTGCTTTATCAGAGTTATAATACTGTGTAACACAATTGAAAATGAAACGAAGTATATGCACAATAAGAAAAGAAATATCCAAAACAAATGTTACTGTATTTGGTGCAAACATTAGATACAGGTTATTTTTTTAAAAAAAAACTTTTTTTGAAAAAAAAAAAAAAAAAAAAAAAAGAACATTAGCAAGTATTTTATTTTAATAATGGGGAATCTTAGAACAATTAATAGTGTATTGCATTCTAACAGGATTTTTATAATGAGCAGCCTTTGTACTATGTCACCTTATAGCTTCCTTTTGAATAGTGAGATCAAAGCTAGTGTGTTATTTGTCCCTGGTGAATGTAGTAGAAATTGAATCTGTGATATAAATGTTAATAACTCAACAGGCATCCCATCTGTTACAAAATCCCTTTGTTTCTTGTCCACTTCTTAGAACTCTGCCACAGACCCATCAACTTCTTGTAAGTAGCACAGCACTTTGCTGTGATTACAGTAGTTTAACAGCAGTGAAGTAGAGGGTTTCTTTTTGTGTTTATTCCACCCCTTCTGGGCCTGAACAAAAGCACCTGGCTGTGCTCGTGAACAGAGAGAGTGCTGCTTACAGAGAGGGAGGAGCCCGAGGGAGTTACAGTGGTCTGGGAGACAATGACATCAGGAACCTCTGCTGCTGCCTACAGATTCACATGCAGTATTGGCAATCTCAGGTCTACTGTCAGTTTCACAGTGAGTAATGGCATGAGGGCAAAAGAGAGGAAGTGACTGAGACTTGAGCTGGAATCATAGGGTTTAAATAACTTAAAAACAGCCAGGATGCACAAAACACTTTTGATTTTCCCTCAGGTTTGTTATCACATCCGTTTTCATGAGACTCACTAGTGAGATTCAGATCTTTCTTTGTGGGCAGCTGGTAGAGGTCTTATGAGCCCTAATTCCCCCAGTAATCTTAGGGGGGATGTCTGGTCAACCCGGTGGAGCACCTTCAAGTGAACTACAAAGAATACAGCAAAGGACGGAGAGCTTTACTTGGCTGTCAGCTTTGCCACTTGTTTATTATCAATTGCTGACCATGTAGCTGAGAGCGTGAATTTTGTCATTAGTCCGACCTGGGTTCAAATCCTAACTTGGATACTTCCTCTTGGGCAAGCTGCTTAACCTCTCTAAGTGTCACTTTTCTGATTAATATAAATCAATGTAAATAACCCTGGGATTGTTAGGATTAAACTAAAACATTGTGAAAAACACTTGGCATACTGACTAACACATACTAAGTGCCCAATAAATGGTTTTTTATTATTATTATGAATGAAAATTATGTATCCCCTATATCAACTGGGGTAAGCAGTATTACTCTAATTCAATATCTCGCTCTAGGAAACAGGAAATTTTTTTGAGAGTAGCATAAACGGCAAGATGCTGACCTGTCTTTACTGGGAGCTTGAAACGTCTAAGTGGAACACAAAGTGAAATAGTTTGCAGGGATTCCATAACACTGATCAAGTGTTTTCAAAACACCTGGGAAGCTGTCTTTTTTTTTTTTTTTTTTTTGAGACAGAGCCTCGCTCTGTTGCCCAGGCTGGAGTGCAGTGGTGTGATCTCAGCTCACTGCAACCTCTGCCTCCAGGGTTCAAGCAATTTTCTTGCCTCAGCGTCCCAAGTAGCTGGGATTACAGGCACCTACCACCACGCCCATCTAATTTTTGTTGTTGTTGTTGTTGTTGTTGTTGTATTTTCAGTAGAGATAGGGTTTCACCATGTTGGGCAGGCTGGTCTCGAACTCCTGACCTCAGGCAATCCACCCACCTCGGCTTCCCAAAGTGCTGGGCTTACAGGCCTGAGCCACTGCGCCTGGCTGGAAGCTTTCTAAAAATAAATATTCCTGGGACCTACCTCCAGATGATGTAACACAAAATTAGACAAAGAATGTCCATTTGTAAGAAGTTTCACTAAATACTTCTAACAAAACTAGACTGGAGAACCACTGGTTGAGGGTATGTGTCCCAGGATTTCCAAAGATGTAGCATGATGGACAATAGGCCACGGTAAGAAACTTGATGCAAACCTAGAAGTGGGCAGTAGTAAAGATGGCAGACAGTGGGTGGGAGGCTGGCAAGATTCTGGAAAGGATAGGGATGGAAAACAGATAGTTAAGTGGTGATCTGCAAGTTAAGCAAGAAGGCAGTCAGCTGGTCTATTAAAGGTGTCAGGGATTCTGGAGAGTTGGCAGAGCAGGGTCAGCCAGTACCATCAGAGGGTTACTATAAACTGAGGCTCGTGAGATAAATTGTGCACATACTTCCGCCAGAAACTAAAGGCCCTTATAGGATGAATTTTTGGATCCTCCCATTCAGCCAGCCTCGCCTTAAAGGGCTACTGCTCCTTTATTAATGCTGGTCCTATATAGGTCCTAACACAGAAAGAAAAAACACCACTGCAGAAGATGAATCATGAGGGAAATCAATAGATTTACTTTTTTTTTTTTTTTGGTTTAGGAGAATCATTAAGCTCCCTTTACTTACACCTAAGACAATTGACTTTCCCTACATTCCCATTCCAATAGATAGAAATTGCCCTATGAAACTCAGACTCCTCAGCATATCCACACTGTGAATTGCCCTTGACAATTCTGCAGAGACAAGTGCTACGTTCAATAATATCTATTCAATATTTAGAAGGTATTCACTGAATGGATCATACATTTTGAGGTGGTGCTTATTTCTTTGTACACTAGAGGCTATTTTGCGGGATACTTATGTTTTCTGCACAGTGCACAGTCAATAACTCATGCTGATTGACTGAGGCTAAGACTATATAGGTCCATCTGATTAACCATTTACAGAATTAATCAGTGCTTATTATCTTATACACACAACCTGAGCACGAGTCTTTCCTCAAGGCCTAACTTGGCCACTTAGTATCTGGCTTTCACCATGTCATGGCTCTCTAATCCTAGCTTGAACAGCTGAACTACCAGGAAAATCCGTTTTATTTTACATCTGAGTGTTAACATTTTAAGGTACATGTGTTATGAGGCTCAAAGTTTCCATTACAGTGGGTTGCGTCAAACTTGTTTCATGCACTAAGGGACCGCACAGCTTCCAGTTCTCTCCATCTTCATTACCATCACCCTAGTGTAAGCCACGAACTCTCACCTCAACTACAATAGCCACCCAACTGGTGACTTCACATGCACTTATACCCCCTCCCCAAATCTGATATTCACATTCCAGACAAAGTGCTCTTTTCTAAACCCAGATCTGATCATGCTAACCTACTTTCCCTCCTTCCAGATGCTGTGCTAAAGGCTTTACAAGGTTCCAATAGTTTTCAAGGACAAAACTTCTTACTATGACTTTCAATGTTCAGCAGGATCTGTCCTTTGCCTACCTGCCTCCCAAATGCCATCATGAACTGTGATTTTCCTCACTCTCTGAGCATCAGCCACATGTGAGATTTTAGTTCCTGCTAACTGTGGCCATAACTTAGGGTGCAGATACAGATTTGTGCTCATTCCCAGCATAGGGCATTCGCACATGCTATTCTTTGTCTTTCATCTTTATCAGTTATCACATTTTGTTGATATATGATTACTCTTCTGGTAATATAGATGACATCTGTGCTCCCCACTAGAATACAAGCTTCACAAAATTAGACGCTGTTTTTGTACTTCTAGGGCCTAGCACAGTGCCTGGTATATAATAGACAGTCAACAATACTTGTTAAATAAATAAATTAAGACTATATACAATCACCACACATTTTCTTGTTAACCTTCTTCCTCCAACTTTCTGCAACTTCAACACATAACTAAGCATCCAGTATTCTCAAGCAGGTTATACTACACTCTTGTATGGCATATCCTCTGTGGGCATCATTCCATGTTCCAGAGCTCCCTGCTTCCGAATGAGAATGTACTTACTCAGTGTCCTATTTCCTTAATACTTTAGTCTTGAAGCATTAGAATAACTCATCAAGAGTAACACTTAACTTGCAATCCTAAACAAAAAGAACAAAGCTGGAGGCATCACACTGCTTGACTTCAAATTATGCTACAAGGCTACAGTAACCAAAACAGCATGGTACTGGTATAAAAGTAGACATGTATAATAATGAAACAGAATAGAGAATGCAGAAATAAAGCCACATACCTACAACCAATTGATCTTTGACAAAGTCAACAAAAACAAAACATAGGGAACAGACTTCCTATTGAATAAATGATGCTGGAAAAACTGGCTTAACCATATGCAGAAGAACGAAACTGGACCCCTACTTTTCACCACATACAAAAATTAAGTCAAGATGGATTAAAGACTTAAATGTAAGATCTCAAACTATGAAAATCTCAAAAGAAAACCTAGGAAATACTCTTCTGGACATCTGCCTAGGCAAATAATGACTAAAACCTCAAAAGCACAGGCAAGAAAATCAGAAATAGACAATTGTCACTCTGTGTTGTTGATTATCTGCTTATAAGGGCCAGGGCAATATCTCAATCACTGCTCTATCCCCAGCACCTAATAAAGAGTAGTTTCTTAATTGAGTGATTGAAGGGAGAGTCCCTGCAAGTAGCTCTCGTCTAACAATGGAACCTTCTTTCCCAAAAGACAATCTCCTTTACCTTCTAGCTTTATTGAGTTATAATTGATGACTAAAAATTGTATATATCTAAGGTGTACAACATGATAATTTGATATATGTATACATTGTGAAATGATTGCCACAATCAACTTAGTTTACATATCCATCACTTCACGTAGTTACCACCTTTGTGTGTGTGTGTGTGTGTGTGTGTGTCTGATGAGAACACTTAAAGTCTACTCTTAGCAAATATCAGGTACACTGTACAGTATTACTAACTATAGTCACCATGCTATACTTTGGGTCTCTAGAACTTATTTATCTCATAGTTTAAAGTTTGTACCCTTTGACCAACTTCTCCCTATATCCCCACCCCGATCCCTTCTACTGTTTCTGAGTTTGACTTTTTCAGATTCCACATATGAGTAAAGTAATGTGGTGTTTGCTTTTCTGTGTCTAGCTTATTTCATTAGCATAATGTTTTTCAGATTCATTCATGCTGTTACATATGGCAGGACTTCCTTCCTTTATGAGGCTCAATAATATTTCATTTTCTTTATCAGTTCCTCTGTTGATAGACACTTAGCTTGATTCCATATCTTGGCTATGGTGAACAATGCTGTGATGAACACAGGAGTTCAGACATCTCTTTGAGATACTGATTTTATTTCCTTTGGATGTATACCCAGAAGTGAGATTGCTGGATCATATGGTAGTTCTATTTTTAATTTTTGATGAACCTCCATACTATTTTCCGTAATGGTAGTGCCAATCTACATTCCCACGAACACTGTACAAGGGTTCCAATTTCTTCACATTCTTTCCAGCCCCTGTTATCTTTTTACTTTTTGATAATAGCCATTTTAACAGGTGTCAGATAATAACTTATTATGGTTTTGATTTGCATTTCTCTGATGATTAGTGATGTTGAGAATTTTTTAATATACCTGTTGGCAATTTATATGCCTTCTTTGAAAAAAAAAAGTCTATTCATGTCCCTTGACAATTTTATTTTATGTATGTATGTTGGTATGTATGTATGTATGTATGTATGTATGTATGTATGAGATGGAGTCTCACTCTGTCACCCAGTCTGGAGTGCAGTGGCATGATCACGGCTCACTGCAACCTCCGCCTGCTGGATTCAAGCGATTCTCCTGCCTCAGCCTCCTGAGTAGCTAGGATTACAGGTGCACATCACTGTGCCCCGCTAAGTTTTTGTATTTTTAGTAAAGACAGGGTTTCACCATGCTGGCCAGGCTGGTCTCAAACTCCTGACCTTGTGATCCACCCGCCTCAGCCTCCCAAAATGTTGGGATTACAGACGTGAGCCACCGTGCCTGGCTGTCCCTTGCCAATTTTTAAATAGGGTTATCTGGATTTTTGCTATTGTTGTATGAGTTCCTTATATATTGTGGATATTGACTCCTTATCAGATACATGGTTTGCAAATATTTTCTCCCATTCTGTGGGTTGCGTTTTTTGTTCGTTTATTGCTTCCTTTGCTATGTGGAAACATTTCTGTTTGGTGTAGTCCCACTTGTTAATTTTTGCTTTTGTTTCCTAAGCTTTTGGTGTCATGTTTAAAACATTATTGCCAACACCAATGTCATGGAGGTTTTCCCCTATGTTTTCTTCTAGGAGTTTTACAGTTTCAGGTTTTACATTTAAGTCTTTAATCCACTGTTTTATATATATATATATTATATATATAAATATATATATGTATACTTATATATTCAGTGTAATTTGGTTTTCATTGAATGAATGTTCCCTCCTCTTCTATTTTTTGGAAGAGTTTGAGAAGGATTGATGCTAATTCTTCTTTAAAAGTTTGATAGAATTCACCAGTGATGTCAACTTGTTTTGAAATTTTCTTTCATGGAATTTATTATTATCATTATTACTGGTTCAATCTCTTTAGTTGGTGTAGGCTTATTCAGATTTTCTATTTCTTTCTGAGTAATTTTTACTCTTTTATGTGTTTCTAGAAATTTGTCTATTTCATCTAGGTTATCTATTTTGTTGACATACTATTGTTTATAGTTTATGCCTAAAACCTCAAAAGCACAGATAACAGAAACAAAACATAGACAATTGTTACTCTGTGTTGTTGATTATCTGCCTCTTATAATTCTTTGTGTGGTTTTGTAAGATCTGTAGTAATACCCCCATGTTCCTTTCTAATTTTAGTAATTTGAGTCTTCTTTTTTTTTCTGTTAGTCTAGCTGTAGCTTTGTCAATCATGTCTTTGACAGAACAAACTTTTGATATTCTTGATTCTCTCTACTGTTTTTCTTTTCACCATTTATCTGCACTCTAATCTTCAACATTTTCTTCTTTCTATTTGCTTTTGGTTTAGTTTGCTCTTCTTTCTCCACTTTCTTAAGGTGAAAAGTTAGGTTACTGATTGAGATCTTTCTTCTTTTTTCAGTGTAGATGTTTATAGCTATAAATTTCCCTCTGAAAACTGCTTTTGCTTCATCCTGTAAGTTGTGGGGTTTTTGTTGTTGTTGTTGTTTAGACAGGGAGGGTCTCACTCTGTTGCCAGGGCTGGAGTACAGTGATGCAATTATAGCTCACTGAAACCTCAAATTCCTGGGCTCAAGAAATCCTCCCCCTCAGCCTCCCAAGTAGCTTGGACTATAGTCATAAGCCACCATGCCCAGCTAATTTTTAAATTTTTTGTTAAAAATGAGGTCTTGCTATGTTGTCCAGGCTGGGCTTGAACTCCTAGGCTCAAGTGATCCTCCTACCTCAGCCTCCCAAAGTGCTGGGATTACAGGCATGACCTACCATGCCCAGCTGTATGTTATGTTCTGTAGTCACTTATCTCAAAGCATTTTCTAATTTCTCTTTTAATCTTCTTCGACTCATTAGTTATTAAAGTGTGTTATTTAACTTCCACATATTTGTGAATTTTCTAAATTTTATTTGCTTTTTATTTTTAATCTCGTTCCATTGTGTTTGGAGAACACACTTTCTATGATTTCAATCTTAAAAATTTATTGATATTTATATTATGGCCAATCATATGGTGTAGCCTGGAGAATGTTCCATGTGCACTTGAAAAGAATGTGTATTTTGCTGCTGCTAGGTAAAAAGCATCCTACAGCAGTCTGTTAGGTCTAGTCAGTTTACACAGTGTTGTTTAAGTCTTCTATTTCCATCATGCTCATATGTCTAGTTGTTCTACCCATTATTGAAAATGGGACATTAAAGTCTCCAACTACTATTGTAAAACTGTCTATTTTTCTTCTCAATTCTGTCATTTTTTGCTTCATGTGTTTTGGGGCACTCTTATTAGTTGCATATATATTTATTAATTGCTATGTCTTCTATATGGATTGACTCTTTTAGCATTAGGTACTGTCTTTCGTTGTTTCTAGTAACATTTTAAAAACTTTTCCTTTTTTGTTGTTGTTGTTGTTTTGAGATGACGTCTTGCTCTTGTCCCCCAGGCTGGAGTGCAATGGTGCGATCTCTGCTCACTGCAAGCTCCACTTCCCGGGTTCAAGCCATTCTCCTGCCTCAGCCTCCCGAGTAGCTCGGGTTACAGGCGCCTGCCACAACGCCTGGCTAAGTTTTGTATTTTTAGTAGAGATGGGGTTTCACCATGTTGACTAGGCTGGTCTCGAACTCCTGACCTCAGGTAATCCACCCGGCCTCAGCCTCCCAAAATGCTGGGATTACAGGCATGAGCCACTGTGCCCGGCCTCTTTGTTTTGAAGAGATAGGGTCTCACTATGTTGTCCAGGCTGGTCTCAAACTCCTGAGCTCAAGCAATCCTCCCACCTCAGCCTCCCAAAGTGCCAGGATTACAGGCATGAGCCACCATGCCTGGCCTATGTTTCTAGTAACATTTTTTTGTCTTAAAGTTTATTTTGCCTGATACTATTGTAGCCACTTCAGCTCTTTTTTGGTTATCGTTGTATGGGGTATCTTTTTTCATCATTTTGCTTTCAACCTATTTGAATCTTTTTATCTGAAGTGTCTCTTGCAGGCAGAGACATATAGTTGTATTATGTTCTTTTAAAATCTGCCGAATTCTGCTTTTTAATTGGATACTTTAATCCATCTACTTTTAAAGTAATTACTGATAATGAAGATTTACTTCTATAATTTTGTCATTTGTTTCCTATGTCGCATTTTTTTACCTCAATTTCTCCATTACTGCCTTCTTTTATACTGAGTAGATATTTTAGTGTACCCACTTTAATTCCCTTGTCATTTTTTTTTTACTATATGGTTTTGGGTTGTTTTCTTAGTGATTTTTTGGGAATTACAATTAGTATCTTAACTATAAAAATCTAGTTTCAATTATTGTCAACTTAATTTCAATAATATACAAAACCTTTGCTCCTATATAGTTTTATCTTCCTCTTTATGTTATTGTCACAAATTACATCTTTTTACATTAAGTCCATCAACATAGATTTATAATTATCATTTTACACAACTGTCTTTTAAATGAGAAAGGAAAAAAGAGGAGTTACAAATAAAAAATGCCATTAACACTGACTTTTATATTAATCTGTGTAGTTACCTTTACCAGTGTTCTTTATTTCTTTGTGTGGATTCAAGTTACTCTCTAGTGTCCTTTTATTTCACACTGAAGGACTCCCTTGGGCACTTCCTCTAGGGCACATCTACTAGTGACAAATTCTGTCAATTTTTTTGGTTTTATCTGGGAATGTGTTAATTTCTCCTTCAATTGTCAAAAGTAGTTTTGCTGGATGAGAATACTTGTTTGACAATTGTTATTTCTTTCAGCACTTCAAAATAGCATCCCACTGTTTCTGGCCTCCATAGTTTCAGATGAGAATTTAACTATTAAGCATATTCAGGATCCCTTGTACATGATCAATTGCTTTATTCTTGTTGCTTTCAAGATTTTTTTTTTTTTTTTTTTTTTTTTTTTTGAGACGGGGTCTCGCTCTGTCGCCCAGGCAGGAGGAGTGCAGTGGCCGGATCGCAGCTCACTGCAAGCTCCGCCTCCCGGGTTCACGCCATTCTCCTGCCTCAGCCTCCCGTGTAGCTGGGACTACAGGCGCCCGCCACCTCACCCGGCTAGTTTTTTGTTTTTTTTTTAGTAGAGACGAGGTTTCACCGTGTTAGCCAGGATGGTCTCGATCCTCTGACCTCATGATCCACCCATCTCGGCCTCCCAAAGTGCTGGGATTACAGGCTTGAGCCACCGCGCCCAGCCTGTTTTCAAGATTTTTATCTTAGTCTTTGGCTTTTGACAATTTCATAATGTGTCTTCGTGTGGATCTCTGAGTTTATTGTACTTAGACTCCATTTGGGTTTTTGACTTGGTAGATTAAACTTTTTAAAAATCAAATATGGGAAGTTTACGGCCATTATTTCTTCAAATATTCTTTCTGTTCCTTTCTTTCTCTCTTTCTGGGACTCTCATTATGCAAATTTGGTATCATGGGCAGTGTCCCACAAATCTCTTAGGCTCTTTCCATTTGATTTTTCCTAATTTTTTTTTCTTTTGGTTCCTCAGACTGGAAAAATCTCGACTGATCTATCTTCAAGTTTACTATATGGTTTTCAGTTGTTTTCTTAGTAGATCTTAGAATTCTTAGTAGATTTCTTAGAATCTTCAAGAAGATTCTTTCATATGCCAGGTTAAATCTGCTAGGGAGTGCCTCCAGTTGAATTTTTCATTTTATTCATTATACTTTTTAACTCCAGAATCTCTTTTTGTTTTTAATCTATGTCTCTTGGCTGATAGTCTTTATATAGTTCTCATGGTTTTCTTAAGATTTCTGAACAAAGTTTCCTTTAGCTCTATTAGCATATTTAAAATAGCTGACTTAAAGTTTTTGTCTAGTAGGTCCAATGTTTGGCCTTCCTCAGGGACAGTTTCCATTAATTGCCTTCCCCCTCCCCCATGTATTGGCCATATTTTCTTGTTTTTTTGTATGCTTCATAATATATTTGTTGAAAACTAGACATTTTGAAAATTATGTGGCAACTATGGAAATTAGATTCTGCTCCTCCCCAGGAAATATTATTGTTACTGCTTATTGTAATAGTTGTTTATTAGGGACGTTCTTGGACTAATTTTGTAAAGTCTGTATTTTTTGTTGTGTGTGGCCAGTGAAGTCTCTGTAGTGATATCCCCTTTTGTATCCTTGATATTGGTAATTTGTGTTTTATTTTCTGATCAATATTGTTAGGGCTTTATCAATTGCGTTAATCTTTACAGAGAACCAAATTTTGTAGCATTGTTTCTTTTCTAGCCCACTGATTTCCCTTCTTAGCTTTATTGTTTTTTTCCTTCTACTTATTTTGAGTTTATTTGGCCCCTCTTTTTCTAGCTTTTTTAAAGTGGAAGCTTAGATTATGGATTTTAAACTTCTCTTTCTAATATAAGTCTTTGAAGCCTTAAAGTTCCCTTTAAGTATTGTCTTAGCTTCATCCTACAAAGGTTTACATGATTGTATATTCATTATAACACAGTTTGAAGTATTTTCTAACTTCCTTTTTTTGACACATCACCTAAATGCCCTAGACTTGAGTATGTTTTTAAACTTCCAAATATTTGAGCATTTTTTTCTATTTTTTAGAATTATATTTTATGCAACCTATTATTCTTTTCTTTACAGCTGTATTGAAGTACAATTGACAATTAAAAATTGAATATATTTACCATATACAATGTGATGTTTTGGTATATGTGCACATTGTGAAATGATTACTACAAACCATGGAATTAACCTATTCATCACTTTGCATAATTTCTTTTGTTTATTTGTGGTGAAAACATTTAAGATACACTTTTTAAACAAATGTCAAGTATAAATATTGTTAACTGTGGTCACCATGCTGTATACATCTCAATAACTTATTGATCTTATAACTGAAAGTTTGTACCCTTTGACCAAGATCTACCCATTTTCCCCTCCTATAGGCCCTGGTAACCATCATCTGATTCTACTTTTTTTTTTCTCGTGAGTTCAACCTTTTTCAATTTTGCATACAAATCAGAGCATGCAATATTTGTCTTTCTCTGTCTTATTTCATTTAGCATAATGACCTCAAGTTTTAAAATCTGATTCCATTGTGGTTAAATAACATACTATATACAGTTAAAATTTTTGAAATTTGCTGACATTCTATGGTCCAGTATGCAGCCTATCTTGGTGAACAGATGAACATACTATATATACATTTGAGAATAATATGCATTCTTTATGTATCGTTTTAAAATGATCAATTAAGTCAACTTGGTTGATAATATTTTAAAAATATTCTATGCCCTTACACATTTTTTCTCTAGTGTTTTTATCAGTTACGCAGAAGCAATATTAAAATATCCAACTATAACTGTGGATTTGTCTATTTCTTCTATTAGTTTCATCAGTTTTTGCTGAAATAGTCTTATTAGCTAAACAAACAGATATGATTGTTATAGCTTCCTGATATATTAATCATTCAATAATATGAAGTACTCCTCTTAATTTCAGGTATTACTCCCTGTCTTGAAGTTTACTTTGTCTAATAATGAAATAGACACACAAGCTTGCTTATGCTTATTGTTTACAGTATATAACTTTTTCTATACTTTTATTTTCAACCTGTTTGTTGTTGTATCATAACGCATTGCTTGTTGTAACATAGAGCGAGGTTATTTTTTAAAGCCTGTCTATAAATCCCTGTCTTTTAATGAGAGAGATTAGCCTAACTCCATGTAAAATAATTATTGACATGTTTGGATTTAAGTCTGCCATTTTGCTTTTCAATTTATATTCTATTTGTTCCATTTGATATTTTGTTCTTCTGCTCCTCTTTTCTTGTCTTCTTTTGGTTTAATTGTTGTTATTATTATTTTTTAGAGACATATAATATATTCATTCTGTTGCCCAGGCTGGAATGCAGTGGTGCAATTATCGCTCACTGCAGCCTTGAACTCCTGGGTTCAAGTGATCCTCCTGACCCAGCCTCCTGAATAGCTGGGAGTAGTTGTACACCACCATGCCTGGATAATTTTTCTCCCCTTTTTGTAAAGACTGGGTCTTGCTATGTTGCCCAGGCTGGTCTTGAACTCCTGACCTCATGTGATCCTCTTGCCTCGGCTTCCCAAAGTGTTGGGATTACAAGAGTGGGGCACCATACCCTGTCTAATTATTATTATTATTATTATTATTATTATTATTTTGAGATGGAGTTTCGCTCTGTTGCCCAGGCTGAAGTGCAATGGTGTGATCTTGGCTCACTGCAACCTCTGCCTCCCGGGTTCAAGTGATTTTCCTGCCTCAACCTCCTGTGTAACTGGGATTACAGGCACCCACCAGCACGCCCAGCTAATTTTTTGTATTTTTAGTAGACATGAGGTTTCACCATGTTGGCCAGGCTGGTCTCAAACTCCTGACCTCAGGTGAACCACTCGCCTCGGCCTCCCAAAGTGCTGGGATTACAGGCATGAGCCACTGTGCCCAGCCCAGCCTAATTAATTTTTTAAAGTATTTAATTTAAATTTCTCTAATGACTTTTAAATTTGTCTTCTTTGTATTATTTGCTAGTGTTTGCTCTGGGGATTATGATATGCATTCTTAACATTTTACAGTTGACTTAGAGAGTTAATATTGTAAAACAAGGATATCTACCTTTATTTTTAAAAAATTTGATTATGAGGTGCCCGTTTTTGTCGTTGCTGTTATGTTTGTGTTATGTATTTATAGTAGAGTTTGTGTAATTCTTAGAACTGTACATTGATGCATTTCACCAAATTTGAGAATTTTTCTGCCATTATATCTTCAAATGCTTTTGTGCTTCATTGTCTCTCCCCTCTCCTTCTGGGAATCCAAATACATGTATGTCAGATGCGCAGTCTTATTTGCATGAGGTATAGATCAGGGGTAGGCAAATTATTGCCTGCAGGCCAAACCTGGCTTGTTTTTGTAGGGCCCTCAAGCTAAGAATGGTTTTCACATTTTTTAAAGATCATAAAACACAACACAAAGGAAAACAAAAAAGAATGTGCAGTAGAGACTTTATGTGGCCTCCAAAACCTAAAATGTTTATTATCTGACCCTTTATACAAAAACTTTGCTGTCTCCCCTGTTAGAGAATGGTGTTTGGGGCTGCTATTAGTGACTGCAATTTGAAGGGGGAAATCCTAGAAAAGAGGGAGCCATAGATGGAGGGAGCTTGCAAATCTGCTTGCAAACTCGCCTCTACCCCCGTAATGCTCAGACTAGGAATTGGTGTCAGGGAAAAAGGTGCATAAATGTGATCCTCAACCAGCATGATTTCCTTCTTTCAAGGATCAAGGCACTTTCTATTTTCTGATAGTATTTGTTATCTCTCCAGTTCTTTCAAGTAGCGGTTATGTTTATATTTTTCCCAGAGTTTATAATTGTTATCTGTGGGAGTGTTGAAATACAAGCCACTGTTCTATTCCAGAACTTGCCAGACTCATTTTTAATTAAATAGAATATAAATTAGTATAAAGGGAGTGATAAAATGGGGAAATCAATTAATGCTTTATACTCAGTTTATTCACTCAGGTGTTTTAGTATAGAGTTTGGGGCTACATTTTGTCACCTCACGTAAGGAAACATCTTTTAATTTGCACATGTATCTGTGGAAGAAAACTGCCAAAATCATTAGGATAAGGCTATGCCCCAAATATTCATATTTTAAAACTCTGCCTCAAAATTATAGAATCAGAAAGCTGGTATAGACCTCGGAGGATACACTCACTATAGAAATCCTCTTTACAGCATCTCTGATGGGTGGGCTTTCAGACTTTGATTAAATTCTAGGAATTAAAAGCTTCACAGTTTTTTTTTTTAATTTTCTGTAGTATATCAATGCCTTTTGATTCAAAATGTTTCTTCCACATCATGAGGTGGCTGATGTAATTAGACTCAAGATTTAGGAACTGCTGAGCTATGGATCAAAGCCAATTTTCTTCCATCTCTACTGAAATCGGTTTAGTTTTTGCCCTTGAACTATGGAGGCAGCTCTGGCTCAGAATGGAACATCCCCTTTTTAAAAGAAATGTGAATGGTACCCAGGAATTCGTGGCCATGTTTGAGGGCTGTTCTAAGTTCTGAGCTAATTCCCTCCAGGCAATCATTGTACTGAGGAAGCAGCTCACACTGGATGCCCAGAAAAAGCAACAGATGTACTACTTTTCTGATGTGCTGTTCTCCAGTTAAATATTGAGCTGGAGTACCTGTGACATGTGGGAAACCATAGATATCCACTTACAAAAACATTCTCCAGTAAACATATTCATTTATGTGTGGCAAATGCAGTTTCCAAAGATATTTGCAAGATGGCTGTGATCTTTCTCTTCAGTCAACTGAATTTTAAGACTCAAATCAAAATAATATTTTCAGCAGGAATTAGCCCCTTCAATGGAAATCTTTTCACCACTTGACAAGATGCGGGGCTACATACTTTAGCTATCCTGTATTTCTATCTACTTACTGGTACCCATGTACTTTAATGGGTAAACTGGCCATCAAGTAATAACTTGTGGCCCTCATTTCATGTGTATGTTCATGCTGTTGCTCTAGTATTATAATTTTACAGATAAATAAAGGCTATATCTTAATATTTGTTCTCTAATTTCATTGCAAGTTACAGGGAAGTTGTTAGTCATATGAAGATTTACAACTTGAAAATATAGTTTCCAGCTAAGGCAATTTATCACCCACAAGAATTCTGGGGAAGAATACTATTTTCATCTGTGTTAATTACTGTGCTATCTTACTTTCATTTCCATTTATGTGCTTAAAAGATTTGCTTGCCCACAATCTCATTCTATTTTCTGTATCTACAAATAAGATATCTCAGGGATGTCCAGGCCCTATATTCCTCAAGTGAGAAATTCAAAGATAAAAGAGAGTTTTTGGTTAAAAAGAAAATACTTAATCTATATTTTGGGGCTGAGAGAGACAGAAATCAATCATAGATCTTAGAGTACCCTAAATCTACCACATCTAGGTTATAAGCCAGAGAAACTTAAACTTCATAAGTTTCTCTTCTTTCCATAAAGTGAGAGAGAGAGATGGGGTGGGGGGTGTGGAGAAGAGAGAGAGGTTTTTGTGTGTGGCTAAATAGCATATTTAAGACATAACTGCTAAAACCATAGAAGTCTCTTGAAAATTCTTTTTCTAAAATAGAATGTGGGAAGAAATCATGTTTCTTTGAACCTTTGCCAGTAAAAGGGTGTGTGTGTGTGCGTGTGTGTCTGTATGTGTGTGTGTCTGTGTGTGTTGTGTGTGTGCACATAAGCATATGTCAGGGCCAGACCAACTGGACACTTGACCCATTTCTCTCATCAGTGCTGTCTGTAAAACTCATACAGTGTTCTACAAATGAAAGAAAAAAAAGCAATGCTCCTATTATTGCAACATTCAAACCACTCCTCCTAGTACTACATTAACAAGTCTTTGCACGTCAAGGAGTAGGGGCGGTGGCAGTGGTGGTGGGGAAAATCAGGTTCCTGATCCCTATGGCCACTGCCAATAGAAATAAGATTATTTTTAACAATTACCAAAATACATTAATAGCATCTTTTAAAATTGGTTCTCAATGCTCAATTTCACAGTGACTTGGCTTCACTGTTCGAACTTTATAAGATTTATTCCCACCATTTGCTTTGTGTACGAAGTTCAGGGAGCAGCAGTAGAGACAGTGTTTTTGAGGTTCAGTGGGACTGGTTCCCCCGGCTGTGATATTATTGCAGATGCTCTACTAGTCGCGCACACTGACATCTCCTCCAACACACGTCCACACTCCAGGAAGCGGAAAGGGAAGCTTTGTGTGTTAAGGATGGTGTAGTTTTCTGCCAAGCTTCTCTAACTTTATAGAAATAGCTACTTCTTAAGCAGCCCCTGTAAGATCTGAGGCCTAGAGATCAACCTAGGGACTAGTTATTGGTCACATACATACTGATTCAAAGTTCTGCTAATTCTCCTGCTAATTCTCAAAGGAATCTTTATAGAGAATTGCCAAGAACTGTCAAAACTCCATTAAATATGTTATTAATGGTAACTAAACTCTCTATGCTTACAGGAGATGCCCCAAAGACATTAGTCACCCAGTAAGTCACTGGTTATTGAACATTAGCCAAATGGCCTAGTCTATAATCATTATGTTGGGCATAAGCTAAGTGCTTTAGTCTCCTTAAGGAAATATTTCTCTTCTTCCCCATCCATGGGCAGACCCAGATCATACTTGTATTGCAATGAGTAAGAGGGACTAGACATCTATTTACTCCTTAGTTGAAAAGACCAAGGGGCTTCTTTGCTTGAAGTCCAAAATATTTAGCTATGATGAAACCTTACTCAATAAAATGAATGTTGATTCGTGCCATTTTCATGATAGTCTCCAGCTGACGTGTACCATTCATTGATTGTCTGGCATTTAAAATAGATGAAGATGGACAATAAGAAGACTTTAACATTATTTCTTCAAGGGTGTGGATAAAACTAAATATTTTGGAGGCCTTTATGAACACAAAATTGAGTGGTTCTTACAGCATTATTAACATATGAAGCTCTTAGTGCCTGTTTTCTCTCCCAAATGTGTGCTGCATTTCACCAGAGGCACTGAAAAATCTGTTACATTTTATAGACCAGGCAGACCTTGGAACTGCAGCAATACATTTTTTTCTATTTAGGTTGCATTTGTGTGTCACTCATCTATAATAAGGATGTACCCATTAGTATCTGTTTTCATTGCCAGTAGATTTCTTTGTCTGCTCACCAAGGTGATTAATAAAATGATTTTTACAGTGAAACAATGCTAGATTTAAAAAAGTATAACTTAGTGATCGGATATGAAAAGAAAATTCACTCTCCACCCCCACGTTAAAGAGGATTTAGTTAATACTTTTAAGACATCTGAGTAATTTATTTTATATAACATTCACTCAGATAGCCCGTGTGTCAGAAATCATCCCAAGAAAATAATAATGGTTGTGCACTACACGTATCCACAAAGTGCTCATCTCACTGCTCTTTTCAATATCACAGTGTTGAAAACAACCTAAATGCCTCACAATAAGACATTGTGTCAAAAAAAGGGTGCAAACGTACCATAGAATACTATTATGAAAACAGTACAAAAGAAACCAGAGAAATACATTTTCTGACCGGGAAAGAAGCTTAAAATTGGTACACTCATATATTTTCAACATACGAGTGTGTATGTGTGTTTGTGTGTGTGCGCACACACACATATTTACCGATATAACACACAGCTTATATAAATTCACTATTGGCTTCCTCTGAGTGGAAGGATTTTAAGTGATGAGTGATTTCAGTTTTCCTTCTTCCACCCACCTCCTCAAACAACAACTATTTACTTAGCTAAAAAATATGTAGGTCAACAATTTGGGCTGTGTTCAGCAGGGTGTTGCTGCAGATCTGTGTCAGGCCTGGGATTTTTGCTATGACTCTTGCATGTGTCTATGATTAGCTGCTGGATTGACTGGTGGCTGGTTAGCTGTTTGCAGAGATGTGGTCTTGTATCTTCCGGTAGACTGCCTTGGGCTCATTCACACCATGGTGATGCTCCAGGCCCAGCATACCAGTAAGCCTCAATGCACAAATGCTTTCCAATCTGCCTTTTCTTCTATTAAAAAATTTTAATTGTGGTTTAAAAAATAAAACATAAAATAAATTTTACCACCATACTCATTTTAAGTGTCCAGTTCAATAGTGTCAACTGTATTGACATTGTTGTGTAACAAATCTCTAGAACTATGTCATCTTGCAAAACTGAAACTCTATACCCATTGAACAACATGTCCCTTTTTCCCTCCCCCCAATCCCTGACAACCATCACTCTATTATCTGTTTCTAGGAGTTTGACTAATTAGGTATCTCATATAAGTGGAAGCATAAAGTAACTGTCTTTTTGTTACTGGCTTGTTTCACTTAGTGTAATGTCCTCAGAGCTATTCCATGTGGCATATGATAGAATTTCCTTCATTTTAAAGGCTGAATAGTATTCCATTGCATGTATACATCACATTTTCTTTATTCATCCATTTATGGATATTTGGGTTCCTTTCATCTCTTGACTATTGTGAATAAAGTTGTAATGAACATGGGTGAGAAAATATCTCTTTGAGGTCCTGCTTTCAATGCTTTTGGAAATATACCCAGAGATAGGATTGCTTTATTACATGGTATTTTTATTATTAAATTTTTGAGGAACTTCTATACTGTTTTCTATAGTGGCTGCACCATTTTACATTCCCACCAACAATGCACAAGGGCTGCAATTTATCCATATTCTTGTCAACACTTGTTATTTTCTGTTTTTTGGATGAGAAATTAGTGGCCCATTAGTGGCTATCCTACTGGGTATGAGGTGATACCTCATTGTAGTTTTGATTTCCATTTCTAAGTATTAGTGATGCTGAGCATCTTTTCATATGCTTTTGGCTATTTGTATATCTTCTATGGAGAAGTGTCTTTTCAAGTTATTTGGCTGTGTGTGTGTGTGGGGGGGGTATATATAATTTTCTGTAATGAGCGCTTCTTTTTGTATTGAAGAAATTATTAGAAACAATAATAATAAAAAAATCAATGTATCAAGCAAGTTGTTGCAGTAGGTAAATGGGCCAATCTTGAGTGGTTAGTTGGGATAACTTAGGGGTGGGGCCACTGTCTTTACTTAGAATTAAACAATTCAAGAACACTTAAAGCAACACATACAAAGGCAATTTCATTCTAAACCAAGTCTCCTTTACCTTTTGTGGATCAATTAGCTCAAGTGACATAAAACAGGGCAGGCAGGGGATTAAGTAAATGAAGATGAGTTAGCAATGCAGCCATGAAGCAGCAACAGTCTGTGCCCTAAATCCATGTGAAATACTTGATCTTGTACACAAAGTCTTGGTCTGGATACTGCAAATGATTGTTCTCTTAGGGATTTTGATATTTAGGAGAAAACTATTATGTAATCAAGGGTTATAGCTTTTATCTGACCAATTCAGAAGAGGTAACTAGCTAAATCACCAATAATTTTGTAATCTGGGTTTCAAGAAATGCTCTGTAAGCATTTTAGGGTGCAACTTTGTATAAAATAAAGACAAGCAAAGAAAAGCTCATAACAAGGTTTGAACTTTAAAAAGTCTATCAAAACTTTAAATCTTCAGACTTAAAGAGTGAAAGAAGTGAATTTCCCAAAGGTCTGGACTGGTGACTACTAGCAAACTTGCTGAATGAAGTAATTACCTTGAAAGAAAATAATGGGGGATAATGGCATTCAAACTTGTTAACTGGGAATGTAAGCTCTGTGATTTTCTTGGCGGACAGAAAATATGATAACAGAGTGATCTGAGCAGGTGTGTACACATTCATTCTACAGAAGCAAATGCAAACTGAACATGCAAAGTAATTATGGAGAAGAGATACTGGATTCAATGAGTAAACCATATGTAAAAATAGCTCTATTCCTGCCTTTGAATTCTTTCTTTATTGAAGTCCTAGACAGCATGCATGTCAAAGTCCCATACTCGGTCTTACTACACTACAAATTTCTTCCAGTAATGTCCTGCCCCTCACCCTCAGTATCATCTCATTTTCTGTACCTCTTTCTTTCTTTGTGTTAAGGTTCCATTTCTCTCTTCCTTCACATTCTAATACCTAACTGAAACTGCATATTGGACCACATTACGTTCTCTCACTGTCCACATCCTCTGCATTTTACTATTTCTTTCTCTTTTGTTCAACCTGATAAGCAGCACTTTATGACCAGCTTATTATCTCGCAGCTGTAAATTTTCTATATCATTTTCAATCATTCCCCATAGTTTTGACTACATCATGTCTCAGCTCCTGTGTTTTGGTTCAGCAACAGTAGTTTGGTATTATAGGATCCATCTACCTACAACATTAATATTACCCACCTTCTCTTCCTCCTGACTTATTTCCTCTGGGACAAGTCCATCTAATTATCCAGTCTTCTCTTTTGCTTTCTGTGCCACAATGCTCTCTGCTTCCTAAGATCGGTGTCCTATTTCTTTTCTTGACAGATTAGCTTGTTTTTTTTTCTAGCCACAGAGCCTTACACTACATTATGATATGGTTCATCCTCATCTTCACTCAGCCTCCCACTTTTAGTCACTGGTTATGGATCACAGTATTCTATTAGCTTCTGATCATTTTTTAACCTTCTTCTTCCCCTCCTCTAGCATATATAAGGTGATACACCCCTGAAATATATTTTCTTTCTATTGTTCCAAAGTAAGAATGAACAAACATTAAATAATTTATCATTCTATAACTGTTCTCCACCCCCTCCTTTCCAAATTCAGGTTTCTTTTTTCTCTGGTGAGTTCAAACTGCCATATGTTTATTTAGCACACTTTCACATTCAAAGCATTTAAGGAGCTAATTAATCCTTAGAGTACCCTCCTGCGATGCACCTAGGCTACAGAGGCAGTTGACATTAAGGTGGGAGCAAAGCTCAAGAATTTCTGTTTTCCAAATCACTGTTCAGACCACATTTTCTTTCACTCTGTCTCTCTATGATTGAAATAGGTACCATCATGAATAAATTATGTCGATTAATTTATAAGGAAGCTGCTAGAAAATGGGTGACTTTCCTGGTACTCCCAATTTTTCTATCAGACCCATGTTAGTGTTCTATGAGCAGCTTTGGGGCAGCTGGGAATCAAACCACGGAACAAGATGAAAACATACCATGTTTTTCTTTCTTTTTCGTCCAGAAAGACAGAATTATTCACCTATATCTGTAATTACTTCAAGTCATTTCCAAGAATACAGCAAGGAGATCATGTATGTGGATGTGTGTACAAGTGCTGACAAAAGGTGGAAGATGAGGGGAAGAGGACTACATTGTAGCATAGTTTTGTGTTGGTCTGGTAGATCACATTACAGACACAATGAGTGAGAGGAAAGAATTACCTTATCCTCTTACCACAATCTCTTTGCTTTTTTCATAAAAGAAAAAGAAAATACACTTTTTCAGCCCTATGGCTTACATGCTATCTGAGGCCATTTGGGATTTATAGTTTGGCTATTAAGGAGGGAAACGAGTTATTGAGTGCCAAATCACTGTTTTATCTGGCTGTTATTATTATGTTACCAAGCAGTAAGGAAGGGCTTTTGTATAATGAGAAAAAATTACTAGCAATTAAATGACTTTCTTTCTTCTTTTTTTCAGTTCAAATGCAATAGGTAATTGTTTAACCGTTACATCCAAATTGTGGAGGCCATTGGTGATCATTAATAAATAAACTGTATGTGCAATTGCACACTGAAGAAGTCAGCTCAGTCAACACTTTTTTGGTCAGCTAAAAACTACAGCAAACAATCTTAAACATATTGGGCTCAATTACTATTGCCTTGCCCTGCTGTAGACATTGCTGTTCAACCCCTTGGGTAGAATACAGTCATGGTTGAAAGAAAAGTCAGATTAACTGAAACTTTTCCTGCTCATGAATATTATTCATAGAAGAACAGACCGTTTCCTTTTGAGAGGTGAAGGGCTTTTGTGGTCCTTATTGAAAGATGCAGGGAGTTTGCCATAGCTACATTGGTGCAATTTTTTTTCAACTAACAGGCCAAATAGTCATCTTAGTCAGTTATACTTCACATGGGTTATCTCATTTGATATTCACTTATCTCCATTTGCAGATGAGGTAACTAAGCTTGGGGGATTAAGTGACTTGGCAAAATTTATATATTTAGGAAATGGTGGAGCTTGGAAGTAACTTCAGAAAGATCGCTCTTGACTACTATATTGTATCACCTCATCCCAGGCTTAGGCATGGGAGAAGGCCCAGAGTTGTGTTTTAAAACTGTAATTGCTAATAAAACTTTCTTTGAAGAATGCAATTGAATGGTTTTCCTTTTATGACACATAAAAATGTCCCCAAGTAAAACAAACACACAAAACAAACAAAAAATATAATATAAAGTACCACCCTTTAAAACTGCCAAAAATTCTCATCTATTCATCTCTTTCTCAAGGCTCAAATCTTCACATCTACCTGGCAATGATGATTAGAAAACATATGCAGTGTAAAAAATGCTACTCCATTAAAACATTACCTGGTTAACAGAAGGCTATTTGTAAAGTCAACAAGATAGTAACAATTCATTTGGATTCGCTGTCCACCTAGATGGAGTGAGCATGTTCTTCAGACCTGAGCTATAGAAATCTCACTCTCTCTAATAATAACAATGCAAAAACCAAACCAAATAAATGTACTGCAATTATAATATTAAGGAAGCCATGACAGCTTTCACTGAATTTCACGCTTCAGATTGACGGCAATTCAACATCATTAAAACCAAGCAAGAATTTCTGTTCATTAAAAGCCATAAAGAAAATAAAATGACAAACTATAATTTGGAAGAAGATATTTGCAACACATATGATGAATACAGGATTAGTATCCAGGCTTTACGTGTATACACAGACATACACATACACACACACACACACACACACACATATTTTTATGTATCCTTTAAATTAATAAGAAAAAGAGATAAACTCATAGTAAAATGAGCAAAACACACACAGTTGGAGACATGGACAAGAATGTTTATAGAATTGCTGTCCCTAAACTTCTTTTTGTTATAAATTAGCCAGCCTTAGGTATTCCTTTACGGTAACACAAGATGGACGAAGACAGTACCCAAATATCAGCCCTGAACTGGTACAAACCAAAGATGTATTGATAGTGGAATGGATTGATAGATTGTGTTATATCCTCAATGCTACACAGCAGTGAAAGTTAGCAAAGTACATCTTCATACCACCACTCAGATGATTCTCAAGATATTACATGAAAAAAGCAAGTGGAAAAATAACATGTTCTTGTTTTTTGAAAACTATGCTCCAAATCATACAAAACTAAACAAAATGTTATATGGAGGTATAAATTTATGTGACAAAACTATGAAGAAATGCAAGAGAATGCTAAACACATGATTCAAAATAGTGAGTACCTCTCAGGAGGATAGACAGGAATAGGATCAAAGAAGGGTACTCAGGAGACATTGAAGTTGATGGTCATTTGTTATATTTAAAATAAGGTGGTAGTAGAGACACAAGTTCATTGTATCATTATTCTTCATAAATGCATTAATATTTTATAAATATTATTTTGTACCTCAATATTGAGTGTATATATATGTATGTGTGTGTGTGTGTGTGTGTGTGTGTGTGTGTGTGTATTTATTTATTTATTTATTTATTTTTGAGACAGAGTCTGCACTGTTGCCCAGGCTGGAGTGCAATGGCAGGATCTTGGCTCACTGCAACCTCCCCCTCTCGGGTTCAAGCAATTCTCCTGCCTCAGCCTCCTGAGTAGCTGGGATTATAGGTGCCCGCCACAACACCCAGCTAATTTTTTGTATTTTTTAGTACAGACAGAGTTTTGCTATGTTGGCCAGGCTGGTCTCGAACTCCCGACCTCATGATCCACCTGCCTCAGCCTCCCAAAGTGCTGGGATTACAGGCGTGAGACACCACGCCTGGTGGAGTATATATATTTTAAAGATGTGAAATAACATTGGTTAATACAGAGAGATTTAACCCAAACTCTGTGGGCCAACATATTTTGAAAAGGAATTTGTGATGATGATCTATTCCTTCATGTAAGAGTGCTTCCTTATCCTACAATGCAACCATCTAGCCATAATATTCAAACATGGAGAATACATCACCCCTCTTGACTGGATCTTCTATCCAAGGGAAAAACCAGAGCCTTAGACAAGCATACATAGATGGCTAAGATGGCTAAGTGTGTATTGTGAAAAGTGGGACAAATAACAAATTGGGTTTATTCAGACCTATGAGTGTACATTGTAGGCCTCTTAATTGCATTTCCAGACTGAATTCACAGCATGTATTCCTTCACCTATTCCACCCTAACCTTTTTTCTCAACCTCAGGCCCACACTATTTCATCAACGTATTCTTTTATTTACAATTTGTTCTCAACAGATTGCGGGGGAATGGACACGAAACCAACAAGCAGGCACCAATCTCAACAGTTAATGAGGCAGGGATGCATTAAAAAACCCCAAAATTATTTCTGAATTGCAAATTTGCCATGAAAGCTGAAAAAATGACTGGCTTCCTCTGATAGACTTGCATTGCCATAAATGATAAATGAAGCACAGATTTCATTATTCATTTTTTAAAGCGAAAGTAGCTTACACTACTACTTAACATTTATTTAACCCCTTTTAAAATGCATTCATTTAATAGCCCCAGAAATCATCAATAAAGAAGAAGGTTACTATTACCTAGCTTATCTCAGAGCAATTTAAACTCCTGTAGGCAAACTTCCTCATTATCACACAGCCATAACGTGACCTTGGGGGATAGGTGAGGATGTCACTCTGTATTTCTGTACTTGGACTTCACCATTTACCTAAGATACATTTTTAGGTTTTTTGTCCAAAATGTTTCTTACCTCAACATGATATAAGTTGTCAGGCAAATGTGAATTTATCTACATATCTCATTGTGGGGCCATGAGCATTCCAAAAGCATGTGGTCCCACAGAAAAGAGGAATGAAAAAAAATGGTATTTTTAATACTCTGATTAGTAATAAATACATCCTAAGAAAAAGTCCCAGATATGGGGTCTCTAGATTTGAAGGAGTTAGGGGTAGCAATGAGAGGGAGGATGAGAAAGCAGAATGAAATGAGGAGTTCTTAGCAAGGCAAAGTCTGGTGGCAGCAGGTGCCCTGCAGTGCACTCTAAATTAGTGGTTAGCAGCTTCTCTTTTTCCAGTTGCAACATACAAGAAGGAGGATGTTGAAGTCTAATCTCACATCTTTAAATATGCCCAGAGTTATAGGAAATACTCTGTTTCCTGTGTGTAACTCTGCCCCTTTCTCTACCACCCAAGAAAGCATTAATGGAATGTGAGTAAATGAAAGTGATGCCCTTAGGATAACTTTGATTTCATGCTCCTGTTCAAAAAATTAAATGATAACTGCTATAGTTTGGATGTTTGTCCCCTCTAAATCTCTTGTGGAAATGATCTCTGATGTTGGAGGTGGGACGTAAGGGGTGGTGTGTGGGTCATGGGGGCGGGTCCCCCATGAACAACTTGGCGCCCTCCCGGAAGGGTGAGTTCTTGCTCTATTAGTTCCCATGAGAGCTGGTTGCTAAAAAGAGCCTGGAACCTCCCTCTTCTCTCTTCCTTGCCTTTTCCCTTGCCATGTGATCCCTGCATATGTCAGCTCCCCTTCGCCTTCTGCCATGAGTGGAACCAGCCCTGAGGCCCTCACCAGATACATATGCTGGTGCCATGCTTCTTGTACAGCCTGCAGAACTATGAGCCAAATAAACCTCTTTTTGTTATAAATTACCCAGACTTGGGCATTCCTTTATGGCAACACAAGGTGGATGAAGACAATACCCAAATATCAGTACTTAAAGTATTATTTTCATCAAATTCCTTGTGACATACCTAACAACTTATAGATATGCATACCAGCTAGTGCAGCTTCTAGTTGCATTCTGCCATCCGACAAATTCTACACCTTAATTTTTATGGCTAGAGTCTGAATAGGAAGTGATCTCATTCTTTTAATTTCTCACATACCCTGGATCTGGTGCTGTAGGTAGTGCAATAATAAATACTTCTAAAGAGAGATTGGCAAATAGTTTATACAGTATTCGTAGAATAAGAGGCTGAGGAGGAATAAACACTGCTTTTTGAAAGATATGCCCTTCCATAAGAGACAACAAAGAATGTGCTTTGTTGACTGACTCGACAGATTTTTACACATTTTGTTATTCTGTTCTATTCCACTGTTGCTGTATGTTTTCCTAACTTTTCTGTTTGGCAATTGTGATCTATGAGTATGTCTTTAAAATCATTGAAATACCATTTGAGCCTGGGAATTTCTTACGTGTATACAATATGTTGCGGCATATGGAGAGTCTAGGTGGCAGGCAATTTGGATAGTGGCCACACTCAGTAATCAGAAGACAGACTTCACATGTGCTTAGTTTGGAAGGTGCTATTGATCCCACAGTGACCTTTCCAGTTACACTCACACACAGTTCATAACGGGTTTTCAAGTAGTGTCAACGCATAAAAAGGTTAACTGAGATTTAAACACTGTGTAAGGGTTAAAGACCAATGACTGGGGAACCTCATTGGCTAAGCTTGTTACACCTCACAACCAATGGGACTATATGTCATTTTAAAAGTTGTTGAGTTTTGCTCTATTGTGACATAAAGTCAGCAAATATTGTCACTATTAATGACAGCTATAATGATGATAATATTGGCCAGGCATCTTGCTAAGCCCTTGCTCTTGAAGGTAGGAAGAATATTCTTTATTTTACAAATGAGGACACTGAATTACAGAATCTTTAAGGTACAAGTAAAAAAAAAATGGTGTTTGAACTATGTTGTCTTGTGTTCTTAACCAAAATGAAATACTGCTTCCCCAGTGGGCCTTTCTTTTCATTTGTTCATTTTATATGCTAGTCTGAGCATCAGCTCGGTCTCATCTTTACTCTGGTAAATGAAGAATGTGATTTTGTTCCCAACGCATTTGCAACTTTCATTAAAGCACACTACCTGAGCCACTAACTTTTTTTTTTTTATTTTTTATTTTATTTATTTATTTATTTATTTTTGAGACAGGGTCTCGCTTAGTCGCCCAGGCTGGAGTGCAGTGGCGCGATCTCGGCTCACTGCAAGCTCCGCCTCCCGGGTTCCCGCCATTCTCCTGCCTCAGCCTCCCGAGTAGCTGGGACTACAGGCGCCCGCCGCCTCGCCCGGCTAATTTTTTGCATTTTTAGTAGAGACGGGGTTTCACCGTGTTAGCCAGGATGGTCTCGATCTCCTGACCTCGTGATCCGCCCGCCTCGGCCTCCCAAAGTGCTGGGATTACAGGCGTGAGCCACCGCGCCCGGCCGCCACTAACATTTTTAAATCAAGATAACTTACCTGTGATTTTGGATACTCCAGAAGGCACCTACTTACCTGCCTATCCTATCTACCATTCCAGATGCTCCTGGTTGTCCAAGAGGAGTCTCATGGAGACCTGGAGCCCCAAAGTATTCCTAAACCATGTGCCAGAGCCCAAGATACAGTACTAGGGTCACTGGGCTCCCCTGGGATTGAAGACAGTCTTCCTTAGGAATCCTTTATTAGGAACTAAGAATTCCCATTTGTTTGATGAGGTTTGTTGAACACATCTTTAGAAATGAAGAAATCTCTAATAAAGATGATTCTCAACCTGTGAATTAGCTATGTTTAATGACTCATCCCAGACCAGCTTTGCACAACTCTCTATTTTATGCTTCTTGACTGTTTCTTTGACTGCCCATCTATGTGTGCTGAGGGAATACAAATTTAAGTTTAGTAGGAGCCTGAGCAAAATGTAACTGAGAAGGTAACTTCCCTCCAAATAATATTAAAGGTAAAATAGAAATGATTTAAAAATTATCAGTGTTACATTCATTGATGTGAATAATCAAGAAATGACTGTACAGTACAGCCTCATTATTTTGGGCCCCAGTAATTCAGAATTTGTGATTAAATTCCTGCCCAGTTACTGTTCAAATTACCATTGCACTATCTCTGAATGAGTGGTTAGCTAAGCAAAGTAATAGTGTAAACAAGATTGCAAAGGGGCATGTTTAACCTGGGAGGGATCAATCTCTTTTTAAAGGCTTTGATGCATTAATTATTTACACTGAAATTTTGCTTTTGTAGAACTGATCAGTCCAGTTACAAATTGGAGTAATTAGGTATATTTAAAACAAGTAAAAACAACTAAATAACATTCATAATACATTTAATATCAATGACTTTTTGGTAAAGTAGATCATGGAATTTCGTGAATTGTTTTATTATTAAAGTTCCAAGACTTAGTCCCCTGGCTTATCAAACTGAATCTTGGACCCTGGGCACATGATTTAGGGATACCTTGAGGCTTCAGGTTTCTGTGAGCCTCCCCATGGACAACCAGGGGCATCTGGAATGGTAGATAGGATAGGCAGGTAAGTAGGTGCCTTCTGGAGTATGCAAAATCACAGGTAAGTTATCTTGATTTAAAAATGTTAGGGGTTCAAGTAGTATGCTTTAATGAAAGTTGCAAATGCATTGAAAAAAATCACATTCTTAGTTTACCAGAGTAAGGATGAGACAGAACTGATGCCCAGACTCTACCGTATAAAATAAGCAAATTAAAAAATGCTTTGAAACCATTTGGGGGAGAAACGCTCATGTTACATATGCCCTTTACCCCTTCCTTGGCTTTTTCTAGGTGTTTTTTATTTCACTTCAATTGCCAGAAACATTTTAAATGGGTTGAGACAAGGGGAAACAGGGAGTGTTTCATACATGATAGCAGGGGAAACTGAAAAAAAGCTTGGCTTGGTTATTTTCTCACCACCTCCAACATACACAGTACCTGGGACAGAGACAGCCAGTTGACACTCAATACCTGTTCTCTCCATTTGTAACAGAATCCTGAATTTAGCAGAAAACATGTTTAATACTACATTTCCCAGCCTCAGTATGGTCACGTGACTAAGGTCTGTCATTAGTGTATAAGTTACAATTTCACATGTGACTTCTGCAGTGTCCTTAAAGAAAACGGATGCACTGTGCTTTCCCCTCTATTCCTACTGTCTGGAGAGGTGACTTGATAGCCAGAGTTAAAGCAAGCATCTTTGGTCATAAGCATGAGAGACACACTCTAGGGATGATGGAGCCTATGTACCTGGTAACTATGTGGAACTGCCAAGCCATATTGTAAACCTCGAGATTTCTCTTGTGGGCGGCTTAAACTTTGTGTGTTTAAGCCACTGTTAATTTCGGGTTCTCTGTCACTCACAGCTGTACCTAATCCTAACTGAAAGAGCATTTAATCAGGGCAGAGAAGGCCCTTCGGAAGGGGATTATTTCTTGGTGATTTTACTGCCACCAGGTCAAAGCAGTCTTGTGTTTATGAAACATATCATGCTTGTGGAAATAACTGCGGCACTTAGCCTCTTTGTGTCAGTAGCTTTACACGGACAACAGTTTGCCTTTGTGCGTACCTCTTGCTGGTTTCAACAACAGATACAACTATTAATCCTTCTCTACCTGTATATTAACTGTCTGAATGCTAACAATACAAACCGGGTTATTCTCTAATCATTGCAGTCAAGATGGGAAGAGTGGAATCTTGGCAATGCAATCTATCACTATGCCAAAGACCCTATGATTGCCTGTTTCAGTACCACACACTAGAAATAACCTGTAAGAGAAAGGCAGACCTACTTTGCTTGCAAATCGCTAAACTCCCCTCCTCATGTCACCATTCTGGAAATGTTGAATTACATCCAAATTCAGACTGTATGCTGTGGGTTAATGGGGTTGACAATTGACTGTGCTTAAAAGGTATTAAGGTAATGCATTTAAACATCAAAAGTTTACAACCCAAAATTGATCACCTTGGCCAATTTACACAAGAAGAATCAATATAATCAGCTCCCCCCTCTTTAAATGTTAACAAATTCTTTAACACAACACGCCTGACCATGGGATACAGATTAAAATTAGATACGGCATTAAGTTCCTTCTTCACAGTAAAAGAGTCAATTTGAAAATCCTGATAATCAGCCCGAGCTGCCCACAAGGCTTGGCTTTATAGCATTTAATAAGAAAGGAAGCTTGCTTCCCACAAACATAATGATTGTTGTTTAATTCAGCAAAGGGAAAGACAGAAACAATAAATGGGTTAGGGATTCTCCAGTTAATGGTCACTGTTCTATCCAAGGAAGGAAGAGCTTTGAGCTCTGTATGGCAGATCCCTGGTCCCCACCCCCTGGGAAATACCTGTAAAGGAGAGCGTAAAGGTCCCCACTCATCTCCTCCTTCTGCTGAGAGAAGGGCTGCATCGCTATCAAGGGTATGCTAGACTAGCCTTACCTAGAAAGGCCACTTCGACACATACACACAGCAAAGATCATGATCATCCTCAGACAGGCATGACCGAAGTCAAGCTCAGTGCAACTTCTGATGGAATGATGCATACCTAAAAGCTTCAGCATGGGCCTGTCTACTACTTGGAGGCAGAATAGACTTGTGGGAAAATTGTAAAGTAGTGCCCTCTTCCCCTTCTTCCGCTTGTGATACCTCTAACAGAGGCCAGTGCCTTCCAGATCCCATTGTTCTCTTTCCATTCCAGTCACGCTTTATGTGAGCTGTGATGTTGGATAGCTGGTTACAAGTGAACTCACACTCATTAAGTTTGCATGTTAGGTATGGCATGGTGGCTCAGGCCTGTAATCCCAGCACTTTGGGAGGCTGAGGTGGGCGGATCGCTTGAGGTGAGGAGTTCCAGACCAGCCTGGCCAACATGGCGAAAACCCATCTCCACTAAAAATACAAAAAAATTAGCTGGGCGTGATGGCGCATGCCTGTAATCCCAACTACTTGGGAGGCCGAGGCAGGAGAATTGCTTGAACCTGGGAGGCAGAGGTTGCAGTGAGCTGAGATCATGCCACTGCACTCCAGCCTGGGCCACAGAGTGAGACTCCATCTTTAAAAAATAAAAAAAAAAAAAAAAAAGTTTGCCTCTTAGTGTATTCTTTTTTGTAGAAATATTTACAGTTTTTAAAAGGGTCAAAACGTAAAACCAAAGAATCTCTAATGGTGGCATTTCAGGTCCGTGGTCCTCAAGCTTAGCCAGCTTAACAGTTGCCAGGAAAGCCTGCTATAACCACAGATTCCTGGATCCCACCACCAAAGACTGAGTCAATGGATAGGGGAGGGCGGAGCTCAGAAATCTTTTAAAATGCACACTGCCCCCATCACCGTGATTCTACTTTGGTCTAGGTGGTTGCCTACACCCTTGGTCCATTCTGCAAAATATTAATACTTTATTTTGAAGAAAGTTCTTAAAGCAGATTCTGTTTTTAGATTTGGTCAAAATAAGCTTTCTTTGTTTAGAAGCACTTTTGGCCCATCTGACTGGGATTCCTTTCTATACATAGTTACAAAGTTGGCTACAATTAAAGCTTGACATGTTGGGCAGGTAGAAATCACCAAGAGGTTATTTGGGGCCCATGTAACACAATGACTACCCACAGTCATAGTCGGGGAGAGGCTGAGTAAGGTTACTAAACCCAGCTCCTTCTTCATCTCTCAGAGTGGTTCTGCTTATGGGAGGAGGGAAGGTAAAAAAGAACAGTACCTGGTCGGGCGCAGTGGCACACGCCTGTAATTCCAGCACTTTGGGAGGCCAAGTGGCCGGATCACTTGAGGTCACGAGTTCAAGACCAGCCTGACCAATATGGTGAAACCCTGTCTCTACTAATAAAATAAAATAAAATAAAATAATTAGCCAGGTGGGGTGGCGCATGCCTGTAATCCCAGCTACTCAGAAGGCTGAGGCAGGAGAATCACTTGAACCTGGGAGGTAGAGATTGCAGTAAGCCGAGATCACACCACCGTACTCCAGCCTGGGTGACAGAGCGAGACTCTGTTTTGTTTTTTTTTTTTTTTAAAAAAAAAAAAAAAAAAAAAAGCAGGACCTTATAAATGAGTCACAAGGGTGGGAAGGCAGATCATTGCTGGGGAGGCTGAAGGAATGAATGACAGTTACTTTCTGGGTTACAAAAGGCAACGTTATAAAGGAGTCTATGCTTCTGGAGTTCTTGCACCTATACCTCTCTGTATTTGCCCTCCTTCACAAGCCTCCCTCTGGCTATAACCTGTTTTCATTTTTTTCTAGCTTCTCTTTTCAATACCAACCACCACCACTTATTGCATGTATACTTTGTGCCAGGGACTCTAATATACTTTACACACACATGTACATAGCTCATTTCATCATTAAATGAACCCGAATGAGATGAGTAGTATGTCATCTCCTTTTCACAAGTGGGAATGATGTTACAAAGAAAGGCAAAACAATGTAAACAAATACACGTCCAACTAAAATACGAACTCTACGAGTGTAGGGATTTTTGTGTTTTTCACACTGTATTTTGCGCATCTAGAAACAATGTTTGACACATAATAGGAACTCAATAAATATTGTACCTACTTGTAAGAAGTTGTATTTTTGTCTAGAGTCAATTTTTTAAAAACAAATAAACCCACTCAAGCTAGGTTAGGCAAAGGGGGATTTAGGTTCAGGAATACAGGAAACTTTGCAGACCCCCCAGGTGACAGGAAACACAGCCAGACTACATGGATACTAGGAAGTGTTGAGGCAGATCATGTGTTTCTGTCTGTCCCTTTGGGGCCATGAGGTTTCTCATACATGGTGCGTCTCTGCTCCTAATTTCTTTTCTGCAGGTAGAAGCTTCACTGCAAAGTTTACAGCTCCTCTTTCTTCACATTAGCTTGCACATTAATTTGGTTTGCTGTAATAGTAACTCTGCCTTCAACTTCACAGATACCAGGTAAAACGCTGTTTCCCCTGCCCATTTCCATTGGCAATTGGGCCGGGTTTCCATCCCAGACCGGATTAGCTGTGATCAGTAGGCGGAGTCATGTGAGCGACCCGTTCCAACCAGCGGCTGGATCAGATTTCCTAAAGAGGTTGTGTAGGCAAGGCGAATATGACTGACATCTCTAAACTAGGCAGGTGGCCAGAGACCCAGAGTCGTGTTAGAAGAGATATGCTATATGCCAGAGGTTTCTAGGACAGAAGTCAGCATACTACTTCTGTAAAGGGCCAGATGGTAAATACTTTAGGTACCGCAGGCCAGACATGATTGCAGTGCAAAAGCTGCCATAGATAATAAGTAAAAGAATAGGTGTGGTGATGTTCCAATACAAGATTATAAAAACAATGTAATAATATAAAAACAGACAGATGGCCGGATTTGGCCTGAGGGCTGTACTTTGCAGACCCTTGTTCTAGGACAAAGGCCTCATCAGTAAATAGAACACTTATCCGTATCCCTAGCAAACTGGCTTCAGGTTCTCTGGACAAATGATATTATCCTGTTTTTACTGATTTCTTCTCGTCTTTAATCATTAATGAATTGCAGTGACCTTGCTGTTATGATGTAGAACATCCTGCTAAACAGGGAATGTAAATACTTTGCTATATGATAAGGAGGGTGCTTGAAGAACCAGGTTATACCTATCGGAGCAGTTTAAATGAGGGTGAGTGATTATGCTACCTATTGCTAAGGTGGTGTCATTATCCAAGAACAAAGGGCTGTTTTTGTGGAAACAATTCGTTGCCATCCCTCCCCACCTCTTGCCAACCCTCTATCAGGATCTTAAGTGAGACATGTATTTTAGTGGGTGCTGTGTTCTCTCACTCATTTCATAGGGTACCTCTTTCCAAGGCTCTTAATATGGCATGAGAAATAAAATAAGGGTCTAAAAAAGGATCGGAACTGCAACTAATATGTGTCGCCATTGACTGCATGGATTGTTTGTCAAGTAGAATGGCAGAGAGTTTTAAATGTAGTTTTATTTTAAAGAGTCGGTGTTTGTAGATGCAGCCCATGTAGCCGGGCTAAGCTTGTAATAACTTCGCAAGTGCTGTGAAGAAGCCTCAATTTCTCTCTGAAAGTGGTTTTGTCATACTGTAATATAAAAGGATAAGGGAGTAATCTTACCGTGTGTTGCTGGGTGGATGCTGTTGCCTGCAGTTTATTATATTTAGGTAATGCTTAACTGCACACTTGATAGACATTACTTTTATGTTGTGGCTCCTGGACTGTTTTATGCTCCCCGACCATTATGCTAAGAAATGAGGTTCTCTTACCTTTCAGAGTTAAAGTCCCCTGCTCCTACCCCATGTCCTAATAAAAGATTCTGACAGTGTAACTACAAAGGTAAGCTCTCACTTTCTCAACTTAAAAAAAAAAAAAAAAAAAGAGTCTACTCTGAAAGGCTTGGGGCCCTTAAAGTGGATGGATTTGTCAGTAAAATAGCAAGGAGTCAGTTGAGTCAACACATTAATTAAATGCCCTTATACAGAGCTGTCTTCAAAGTATGGAGCCATTGCCCAGTCACTGGTAGCGGGTTGAGGGGGGAGGAGAGGGCAATGAGGGTAGCTGTGGTAAGCACTAGTTCCTAATTATACCTCTCTTCAACACCGAGGTTGAGCTGCCCACTTCCACGTAGCTCCTCCCTTAGGCAGCATTATGCTTCCCTGACTTCTCCCTTGACCCCACCCCCACCTTGGTAATGAGCTATGTCACAGGTAACTTATCCCAAGAAAAGAAAGATCATTAGGATAAATGATAGATCTGGCCTTTACAGCCAAAACAGTTTCTGCGATCCGATTCTCATAAGTCTGGTGTTGCAGAATGACATTTTAAACACTTGAAGAATAGCACCTTCAGTAAATTGGCTTTAGGTTTTTTGTTCTTTGTTTTTAATACTCTCAAACTTATAGAAAAGTTGCAGGTAGAGTACAAATGAAATGTTTCCCCCAGAAACGCTTAAGGGTACGTTGATGCCTCATCACCCCATCCATGCTAGTTTAGTGCATGTTTCCTACAAACAGGAACACTGTCCTACTTAACCACAATGCTACCATCCAAATCAGGACATTCATTATTACTATCTCACCCTCAAATCCCATTCAGGTTTTGCCAGTCGTTCCAATAATGTTTTCTATAGCAAAAGGATCCAGTTCAGACTCAGGTGTAACAGTTGATTGTCATACTTGAGGGTAAAGGGTCATGACTCTTTATCCTCCTTTAGTCTAAGATGTTTCCTTAATTTAACTTTGATTTTCCTGACCTTGACACTTTCAAAGATTATGGGCCAGTTGTTTTGTCACTTGTCCCTCATTTTGGGTTGTCTGTTTCATCCTAATTAGGTTCCAGTTATGGACCTTTGGCGGGAACATCCCAGAAGTGCTGCTGCATCTTCTCACTGCATTCTGTCACGTGGCATGTCATTTCTATTTGTTCCATTCTTGTTGATGTCCACTTTGATAACCTCAGTAAGATAATGTCTGCCAGACATCTCTGACATAAATTTAATTTTCCCCATTTATCTCATTTTGTAATTTTTTATTTTAAAATAATTTTAGACTTATAGCAAATATATAGCACAGAGAGTCTTATATACCCATCACTCAGTTCCCCTAAAGTAAGCATCTTCAATTACTGTATTAATATTTTGGGGGAAGGATTATAAATCATGCTGCTATAAAGACACATGCACACGTATGTTTATTGCGGCACTATTCACAATAGCAAAGACTTGGAATCAACCCAAATGTCCATCAGTGACAGACTGGATTAAGAAAATGTGGCACATATACACCACGGAATACTATGCAGCCATAAAAAAGGATGAATTTGTGTCCTTTGTAGGGACATGGATGCAGCTGGAAACCATCATTCTCAGCAAACTATTGCAAGAACGGAAAACCAAATACCGCATGTTCTCACTCATAGGTGGGAACTGAACAATGAGATCACTTGGACTCGGGAAGGGGAACATCACACACCGGGGCCTATTATGGGGAGGGGGGAGGGAGGAGGGATGGCATTGGGAGTTATACCTGATGTAAATGACGAGTTGATGGGTGCAGCACACCAACATGGCACAAGTATACATATGTAACAAACCTGCATGTTATGCACATGTACCCTACAACTTAAAGTATAATAATAATAATAAATAAATAAATTTAAAATAAAATAAAATAAAATAAAAAGTGAAAAAAGAAAAAAAAAGAAAAAAAATATTTTGGGGGAAGGTACATTGAAGCCATGTGGAAATCCATTCCTTGCCAAGCTTTCAACATTTTCATTTAAAAGTGTATCTCACCATAAACTCATGGTTTCCTATTTTCTCCAAAAGATAATTACCATTACCATAAATAACTATTTATTTATTTATTTTTATTGAGGTGGAATTCACATAACATAAAAGTCATTTTAAAGTGAATAATTCAGCAGCACTTAGTACATTCATGATGTTGTCCCACTACTACCTCTATCTCATTCCAAAGCATTTTTATGACCCTAAAATAAAACCCTGTACTCACTAAACAGTTTCTCCCCATTCCCTAGCTCCTGACACCCACCAATTTGCTTTCTGTATCTGTGAACTTACCTATCCTGGATATTCATATAAATGGAATAATATGTGATATTTTATGTCTGGCTTCTTTCATTTAGCATATTGTTTTCAAGGTTTATCCATGTTGTTGCATGCATCAGTATTTTACTCTTTTGTATAGCTGGGTAATATTCCGTTATATGTATATACCACAACTTGCTTATATATTCATCTCTTGATGGGCGTTTAGGTTGTTTCCATATCTTGGCTATTGAGAACGGTGCTGCTATGAACATTTGTGTACGAGTATTTGTTTGAACACCTATTTTCCATTCTTTCGGGTGTGTTTTAAATGTAGTTTTAAAGAGTTGGTGTTTGTAGATGCAGCCCATGTAGCCGGGCTAAGCTTGTAATAACTTTGCAAGTGCTGTGAAGAAGCCCCAGTCCTACCCAACAGTAGAATTGTTGGGTCATATGGTAGTTCTACAGTTAACCTTTTGAGCAACTACGAAACTGATTTCTAAGCAGCTACATTCCCATCAGCAATATTTGAGAGTTCCGATTTCTCCACATCCCCACTAACGCTTTTTATTTTCTGGTTTGTTTTTTTCCCTTAAATTCTAGACATCCTAGTGAGTATGATGTGGTATCTCATTGGGGTTTTGTTTTGTATTTCTTTTTTTTTTTTTTTTTTTTTGAGACGGAGTCTGGCTCTGTTGCCCAGGCTGGAGTGCAGTGGCCGGATCTCAGCTCACTGCAAGCTCCACCTCCCGGGTTTACGCCATTCTCCTGCCTCAGCCTCCCGAGTAGCTGGGACTACAGGCGCCTGCCACCTCGCCCGGCTAAGTTTTTGTATTTTTTAGTAGAGACGGGGTTTCACCGTGTCAGCCAGGATGGTCTCGATCTCCTGACCTCGTGATCCGCCAGTCTCGGCCTCCCAAAGTGCTGGGATTACAGGCTTGAGCCACCGCGCCCGGCCTGTTTTGTATTTCTTTAATGATTAATGATGTTGAGCATCTTTTCACATGCCTATTGGTTACTTGAATATCTTCTTTAGAGAAATGTCTATTCAAATCCTTTGCTCATTTTTTTAATTGAATGTTTTTGTCTTTTTGATGTTCTTTATATTTTCTATAAGAGAACTTTGTAAGAGTTTTAAAAAATATATTCTGGGTAATAGAAAATATATATTTTGTAAATATTTTATCTCTTTAAGTTGTCTTTTTACTTTCTTGATAATAATCTTTGATGCACACTTTTTATTTTGATAAAGTTCAATTTACCTTTTGTTTTTTGTACTTTTACTTTCATATCTAGGAATCAACTGTCAAAAATGAGGCCATGAAGATTAACCCCTGTGTTATTCTTCTAAGAGTTTTGTAGTTTTAGTTCTTTATTAGGTTTGTTGATCCATTTGGGGTTAATTTTTATATATGGTGTGAGACAAAGGTCCAACTTCATTCTTTCACATGTGGATATCCAGTTGTCCCAGTGCCATTTATTAGAGAAACTATTCTCTCCTCATTGAATGGCCTTGGTCTCCTTCTTGAAAATTAATGGCCCATAGATATATGGTTTTATTGCTGGACTGTCAATTCTATTCAATTTGTCTATATATCTATCTTAATGCCAGCATACAGTGTTCTGATTATTATGGGTTTGCAGTAAGTTTTGAAATTGGGAAGTGTGAGTCTTCTCACTATGTTTTCCTTTTATGAGGTTGTGTTGGGTTTTTTTAGCTATTCAGGGCCTTTGCAATTCCATATGAACTTTAGAATAGGCTTTTCCATTTCTGCAGTAAAAGGCCTTTGGAAGTTTGATAGGGAATTCATTGACTCTATAGATTGCTTTGGGGAGTACTGCCATCTTAACAATTTTAAATCTTCCAGTTCATGAACACAAGATGTCTTTTCATTTATTTATGTCTTCTTTAATTTCTCTCAACAACATTGTATAGTTTTCAGTGTACAAGACTTGTGCCTCTTTGGTTAAATTTATTCCTAGATGTTTTATTCTTTTGTAAATAGATTTTATTAAAAATTTCTTTCTAGATTGTTCATTGCTCTTGTATAGAAACACAATTGTTTTTGGTGTGTTGATCTTGTACACTGCAGGATTGCTGATTCTTTTGTTAGCCCTAGTAGATTTTGTGTGTGGGTTTACTGGCATTTTCTACATATAGGATCATGTTACTAGCAAATTCATTATTTATTTTGATGCTTAAATTGCCCCAGATTTGGCCAGTGGGACACTCTTTCAAACTTGCTCCTATGTGCCTTAGATACGTCCTCATCATTCTGGATACTTCTTTGCTTTCTAGCATAATGAGATATTCCATGATGACTTTGTATTCTCCCTGCCCAAGCTCCAGAATTAGCCCTTTCTCTACAGAGTCATGGTTTCTTTTAGTGGAGGAGGATATCGAGAAACTAAGGTTCGAATGGTAGATATAGTCATTGCTATTGGGATGTTCCCATGGCCTCTCCATGAATAGAACTAGGGAATATATGTATGTATACTATATGTGTGTATATATATTATATATATATAATATATACACACACAAATTCATATTTATATTTATTTTTTCTATTTATATATATTGTTTATATATATTGATAATCAAGTTTACGCTAATAACTCTATCCCAATACCACAGGGATCATTGTAGCTTTTTTCTTTTTCCATAGTTTAACTTACCTCAGACAGTGAGAAACCTTGCTCCTTTTTTTTTTGAGAGAGGGTCTCACTCTGTCACCCAAGCTGGAGTGCAGTGGCATGATCATGGCTGACTGAAGCTTCAACCTCCTGGCCTCCTGGGTTTGAGTGATTCTCACGCCTCCTCCTGAGTAGCTGGGACTATAGGTGTGCGCCATCATGTCTGGCTTATTTTTTATTTTACTTTTTGTGAGACAGTGTCTTCCTATGTCACCCAGGCTGGTCTTGAAGTCCTGGCCTCAAGTGATCCTCCCACCTTGGCCTCCCAAAGTACTGGGATTACAGGTATGAGCCACTGTGCCAGGCCCCCGTTATTCTTAATGTATTTACTTATTTGATAAATCATCCTTCATGCAGTAATTTCTCATTGTTGCCTCAACCCCCTTACTGGGAAAGTATGTTTCTTGCCCTACTCAGAGTGTGAACTCCGTGCCAGGCTATTGTCACTGCCTGCCATGTGGATTCCTTCTAATCCCACTTATGCCCCCACAGATCTTACCAGCCTGTCCCATCATATGGCTCAAGTTCTGACACCCCTCATTAAGTGACCTCTTGCTTGGCTATCCCTCCACAGGTCACTCTCTTCACCCAATTTTTGCTCTGGTACTCCTTACTAGGCCACACATACGTATGGATGCCCCCCTTCATCTTGTTTTGATTCCAGCATCTTTCTGTAGGCTGGCAAAGGAGCCACACTATATACATATTTAGCACAGGCATGTTTAACTCTAAACACTTATACCAGAAAGGAGGAGAAAAGAGGAAAGAAAGAGGTGAGGAGGGAGAGAAAAAGAGAAGGAAAGGAGAAAAAGATGTAGAAGGAGAGAAAGAGGGAAGAGAGAGAAAGACAAAGAGAAACACTACTAAGACAGTGCAGTTGATTTTACTCACCTTTGCACTTAAGGGGTATATGCCCTTGAGTGAACATTCAATTATTATAGTAGTCTTATTAGGTAACCACTATTTGTCCCATTTTATATATGTGTCAATTGAGGCTTAAACAGGTTAAGTGTTGCCTCAGTTCACACAGCTAATACGTGTGACAGAACTGGGATTCTAAACTGTCTGGCTGACTCAAGAGCTACGCATTCCTGTGTCCAGGGATGTGAAGCCCATTTCCTGCTGTGGCAGCCCATTCTAGCCTTGTGTTACGTTGACTATCATAATGTTTTGTCCTTTTATACAATTGAAAATCTGTCTCCCTGAAGTTTTTCCACCCATTGGTGTTGGTTTCACCCCTTGGGGATATATAAAACAATTCTAATTACTCTTCCACATGACAGTCCTTAAAATATTTGTGGACAGCTCTCATATCCCCTGAGTTTTCTGTTCTCTAGGCTAGGCATTTTTAGTTCCTACAACTATTCCTCTTATGAGTGGGAAAATGTCTTTCTTCCAGCTTGTTACGCTGCACTAATCTTCTATGGTAAGAAGGATTCAGTTCATGCCCCAAACACATTCTATTATATTCAGGACAAAAGGAGAGTCTGACATTTGCTTTTCAACTGAAGTGGCAAATATGGAATTCAACCTGCCTTCCCCTGCTGATGTTTATTAGTATATAAGACATAAGTGCCACATCCTCTTTTTCGCATAATCCTTTCTGTACATAAGGTATAGACCCCATTTTTTTTTTGAGGAAAGTTCAAGAATTTCCATGGACTATTACTCCCATCCATATGTCATTAGGAATGTGTAGTACTACAACTAGCTCGGTACATTTCAAAATTACCTGGAGCTCCTATGTCTGATAAGGATCTCGTATCCAGAACATATAATTTGACAACAAAAAAGGCAAACAACTCAAAAAAATGGAAAAGGGAGTTGAATAGATATTTCTACAAAGAAGACGTACAAGTAACCAACAAGCACGTGAAAAGATGCTAAACATCATTAGTCATTAGGGAAATTCATATCGAAACCGCAAGGGGCTATCACTTCACACCCACTAGAATGGCTATAATTAAACAAACAAACAAACCAAAAAACCAGAAAATAACAAGTGTTACTGAGGATGTGGAGAAATTGTGTAATATTGTATCATGCTTCTCTGGTAGGAATACAAAATGGTACAGCTACTATGGAAAACAGTTTGGTTCTTGCTCTAAAAGTTAAATGTAGAACTACTATATGACCCAGCAATTCCACTCTTAGGTATACACCTCAAAGAACTGAAAATAGGTGGTCAAACAAAAACTTTTATACAAATGCTCATAGTAACACTGTTCTCAATGGCCAAAAGGTGGAAACAACCCAAATTTTCATCAACAGATGAAGGGATCAAAAAGTTGTGGTATATATACAAATGTAATATTATTCAGCCATAAAAAATGAAGTACTGTGGTCAGGCGCGGTGGCTCATGCCTGTAATCCCAGCACTTTGGGAGGCCGAGGCGGGCGGATCACAAGGTCAGGAGACTGAGACCATCCTGGCTAACACCATGAAACCCTGTCTCTACTAAAAACACAAAAAATTAGCTGGGCATGGTGGCGGGTGCCTGTAGTCAGAGCTACTCGGGAGGGTGAGGCAGGAGAATGGCGTGAACCTGGGAGGCGGAGCTGGCAGTAAGCTGAGATCGTGCCACTGCACTCCAGCCTGGGCGACAGAGCGAGATTCCGTCTCAAAAACAAAACAAAACAAAACAAAACAAAAACAAAGGAGTACTGTTACATGCTGTAGCATGTGTGAATCTTGAAAACATTAAGCGAAAGAAGCCTGACACAAAAGACCACATATTGTATGATCCATTTGTATGAAATATCCTGAATAGGTAAATTATAGAGACAGAAAGCAAAGTGATTGCTATAGGCTGAAAGGAAGGGAGAATATGGAATAATTGCCTAAAAGGTATGGAGTCTCCTTTGCAAGGGATGAAAATATTTTGGAACTGCATAGAAGTGATGATTGCATAACATTAGAAACGTACTTAATGCGACTTAATTTTAGACTTTAAAAAGGTCAGTTTTATGTCATGTGAATTCCACCTCAATAAAATTACCTGGAGCTCTCTGGAAGGTGAGAGGATGGTGGGGAGGGCAAACATAATGTTTTCCCTTATTTCTGTCATTCAAGGTTGAGTTACTTGTTTCAAAAGATGTTTTAAAGAAATGAATGAAGCTGAAGCTGAAAAGCAATCATGCTAGCTTAAACCATGGCAACTGTACATTATCTGAGTTAGGGCATGTGTTTTCTAGCCAGATTGTTCTAAAAACCATGCTAATTAAGTAAAATAAGGGCAATTATAATGAAGTGACAACCAACATCAGGCGTCATGGATGAGTATATTTATCACTTAAACATATAGTTGTTAAATCAGGGCATTTTTCCCATTACGTACTATTTTGGATGGAACCAATCCTTATTTTCTGGAAGAAATCAATTTTAACGAGAACCATTGCATTTTAAATTTTCATGCAGTGTAGGAATAAGTTAGTATTCATTAATATTTTCCATACATACTTTCACTCGCAAGGTGTTTTCTCTCTGGATTCAACAGTCTATCATGGAGCTATGAAAAGGTATCATCAAAGAGGTAAAATCCCAGTTGCCTCCAAAACAGGCAAATTTTACTTCTGCTACACGGCCCTTGAGTGAATTTCAAATATCTTTCATTGCTAATGAGCCAAATTCTCTAAGGGCTTCCACTTCTCCCCAGGGGAACGTTAGACATGTGGAGAAATTGCATCAACATACAAACCACGAGGGTGCCATTTGGCAAATTTCAGCTTCCATGTTCTGGGACCCTCGAGGAGGTTAATATTGTTTCCCAGGCTGTCAAAGTTCTTCTCACGTGTAGTTGGGAAAATCAATTAAAGTATTGAGTAAAATTTGCACGTACTATTTAGATATGCCGAGACAACGTCTAAAACTAGATTGCCATCCTGGAAATTAGTGGATGAAATAACGTTCTCTGAGTGCTTTGGTTTGGGTATGTAACCATGTTTTCATTTATAAAAAATCAGGAAGAAACTTTTTTTCTTCCTGAAGTTGGAGGGTTGTGTGAAAATTCTTTTAAATATCGTTCAACATCACCTACAGCAAAGTCAGTTTTTCATTCACAAGTCTCATTGTGCATGTTTCTCCAGACCTTTGTCTTCCTCTGATTATATAGAGCACATTATGCCAGTATCCTAGAAAGAGGGATGGCAATTAACTGCATGGGTAATTTGCTATCTAAGTCAATCATTTTGTAAGGGGTATATGAGTATCAGAATAACTTACAGTAACTGTTAAATCAGTTAGTAAATTAGCAGGATAAGCCATTATATCGAAATTGATTTTTTCTCTCTTCCCTTTCCTTCCCTTCAATTGTCTATAAGTGTATTGTTTGTAATTATACATCACTACAGACTGACAATCATTGAGTAACCAAAACAATTCCACCACCATATCCATCATCTGGCTCATTACCACATTTCACATATGGGAGCAACGGCTACAGAAAGCACTAAATAAACCGGTGTTAGTCTAAAGAAAAGTTACATTTACTTTTTAAAAGAAAGGCTAGGTTTGGCAGGGAACAGTGGCCCACACCTGTAATCCCAGCACTTTGAGAGGCCGAGGCGGGTGGCACTTGAACCCAGGAGTTCAAGACCAGCCTGGGCAACATGGCGAAACCTTGTCTCTGCTAAAAATACAAAAATTAGCTAGGTGTGGTGGCGCATGTCTGTAATCTCAGCTACTCAGGAGGCTGAGGCATGAGAATTTGCTTGAACCCAGGAAGTGGAAATTTCAGTGAGCCGAGATCACACCACTATACTCCAGCCTGGGCAACAGAGTGAGACTCTGTCTCAAAAAAAAAAAAAAAAAAGGTTTATTTTAAGAAAAAATGTACAGCTGAGAATAATGCATTTTCTCATCCTCTTTGCTTTGAAGATTGATCCTCAAATATTTTTGTTTGCTTGTGTGTTTTTCTTTCTTTTTTTCTTTTTCTTCAGAGACAGAGTCTCGCTTTGTTGCCCAGGCTGGAGTGCAGTGACCCGATCTGGGCTCACTGCAAGCTCTGCCTCCCAGGTTCATGCCATTCTCCTGCCTCAGCCTCCCGAGTAGCTGGGACTACAGGTGCCTGCCACCACACCTGGCTAATTTTTTCTTTTTTTTCATATTTTTAGTAGAGACGGGGTTTCACCGTGTTAGCCAGGATGGTCTTGATCTCCTGACCTCATGATCCACCTGCCTCAGCCTCCCAGAGTGCCGGGATTACAGGCGTGAGCCACCATGCCCGGCCTGCTTGTGTGTTTTTCAATAACTCTGATATGACTTGTAGAATGGCATCAAGAAAACTCTGTTACTGCAGATGTTGAGGTTATTCTTCCTGTTCTAGTTACCATTGCGAAGCAACAAATCACTTCAAAATGTAAAGGTTGAAACCAGCAGTCATTTTATCACCTCTCATGGTTTCTGTGGGTCAGGAAGTTGGGGAGGGTTCATCTGGGAGGTTCTGGCTTGGAGTCCCCCTGCAGTCCCAGTCAAACAGTGGCTGGGACTGGAGAGTTGAGAGCTGGAGCAGAAGGGGGCTTGTAAGGCATCTCTCTCTGTTCATGCAGTTTTGGCACTTCTCCACATAGTCTCTTCACACAGGCTAATCTGGACTTCCTCAGAATGTGGCAGACTCAGGGCCATCTGAAACCTTCAAGGGTGATTATTCCAGCAAACAAGGCAGAGACTCTATCACCTAAGACCTAGCCTCAGAAATCTTGCTGCATTATTTCTACCTCATTACTGATTGCAAGCAAGACACAAGCCCAGCCAGCTTTAAGGAGGGGTGGGGGTTGGGGTGGGGTGGGGTGTGGGGGAAGGCGGGGCTGGGAGGGAGGGATCAACTGCATCTTGGAGAGGGAGTGGCAACTTTTTAGAGAGCATGTGGGGTGGAAGATATTACTGCAACCACCTTTGGAAAATATAATTTGCTGCACCTCCTTTGATCACAGCTTTTCTGTTATTTTGCTGTCCTCTAAGTTCCTGGTCAATTGAGGTTTTTCCTTTTTGTAATCAAATGCAACATCATGATTATGTTTTTATTAGGTTCTGTCATATATATGGTGCTGTGCCAGACACTTCAGGCTTGATACCAAAAAATATCATGGTCTCTTCATGTGAAGAGATTATCTTCAAATGAAAAGAATGTAAACAGATAAGTAATACACATTTTGTTCTCTCCTTTTTGGTCAAATAAAAGAAAATGGAAAGAGCAATAAAATAAACTTATTACATTCTTAAAATAACACCCCAAAAGACCCTTCCCTTTAAGAAAGAGACTATAAATGCGTTTTATGTTACTAGATACTTCACTTAGGAATTCTTTGTTTGAAAGTAATGGAATAGTAACTCAATGCAGCTTAGGAAAAAAAAAAAAAGGAGGGATCATAATAAGAATGGAAGAGTATCTCAGAAAGCCCAAGGACAGAAATGTTTCTGGGCCTCGAGAACAACCTGGAATGAGAACTCAGATGTCATTTGAGATTTCTTTATTGTTCCCTGCAGTCCAGCTTTCACTGCTTCTTTTATCCACGTCATAAAAACATGGCAAATTTAGTGCTCAGGATTCCATGTACTTGCATAGCCACTAGAGAGAAACTATTTTCTTTGCTATCTCCATATCCAAATGGGTTCAGCTGACCCATGGTTTAACGACAAATGTGCCTAAGGGCTGGAGTGGCAGAATGTGACACTTCACTGTAATCGTGTAGCTCTAAAGAGGGGTCAAGCCTCAGAAAAGGCGTGCTGAGAAATTAATCCAATAGGTGTCTACTAGACCAAGATTGGGGAACATACAAAGGATTGATGCCATGCATAGATAGAATAAGAAACTGACCACCTGACGCTTTTTAAAAGCTTGTAAAAGGCCCTACCAGGTCCAAACATCTCTCTCAATAATCTATCAAAATGTGACTCTCTTCTTTCTCATGTTCCCGTAGTTATTTTGGAGGATAAAATGAAGTCAGCTCAACCTTTTATTTTTAATCAAATGTTTTATCTTTAGATACATTGGTTGACGTATTACGTCAGACCATGACCAGAATAGTGGACTCGAGTGTCTTGACATATTGGTGTGTCACAGTCAGTTGTGCGATATCACAAGCCATATGATGGATTCAAACATTCTGAAGTTTTTAAAAGATCTACTTCAAAGAGAAAATAAAATTAGAGCAGATTCAAGGATAGTCCTATAATATCACCATTTCTAGTTTGTAGTCCTTTGCTTTTGTTGTTGTTCCAGGGACACCCAGGCTGGAGTGCACAATCATAGCTCACTGCAACCTCAACTCCTGGGCTCAGGCGATTCTCCCACCTCAGCCTCCTGAGTAGCTTAGACTATAGGCGTGCGCCACCATGCCCAGCTTAGTTTTTATGTTTTGTAGAGACGGGGTCTCCCTACCTTGCCTAGCTTGGTTGTGAACTCCTGGCCTCAAATGACCCTCCCACCTCAGCCTCTCAAAGTGCTGGGATTACAGGCATGAGCCACCATGCCTGGCCAATATGATTTCTTGACTGGACAAAAATTACAGATTATGCACAAGGCATTGCATAAATGCTGGCATGTTATAGGAGCTGGGTCATAGATGTAATATCATCAGACACATTCATTGCCATGGAAAACAAGTTTAAAAACCCCTGCATTAAGAACCTCGAAGAGCTTGAGAAAAGGTATAGGACAGATTAATTTCAATTTGATTGTGGGACTAGGGAGATGTTGTGAGAGAAGCTCTGGGCAGGCTGTGGAAAAGGTGTGGGTGGAAAGCTATATCCTGGACAGGAAGGAGAGAATCAGAACTGGTCCTTGGAGAGAAGGCTGCTAAAGTAGATATGAGGGAAGGGGAAAGAAGGCAGGGCATGGAAGAGAATCTACACATATCTTATAATTTTGCCCATGACAAGCTGTTTGTGCAAACTCGTTATCATATACTTAACATTTTTTCAACAGGACAAACTTTCTGTAATGAGATTCCACCTGTCTTATTAACAAGTTAATCAAAGCATTCATGAGCCATACATACAAACCCACAAGCTCATCTCTAACACTTGGCAATCTGTATAACACTTGAGGAAAAAAAAGATTGAATACACATGCCAAGGCCAATTTATCTCAAATTAGCAACCAAGAAAATAAATGTAAGAGTAAATGGCAGAAAGGGATCATGATAGTTCATTTCCGTACGGAGGTGGACTAATAAACGCCCACAAACGAGCTCTAAGTACCTGAATAAGTATTGTAATATTTTCTGTCCTTCATATTTCTAGTTTACTGTTTTGCCCTTCAAGGGAATATTCACAATGTTAAAATGAAAAAGAAAAAAAACTTGCACATCCTCAAATTAGGTATGCTGCCACCAGGTGGTGGTAGTATGGCACAGTCATGTCGTTCAAGCAATTAGCATACAGTATAAACAGGTGTCTTAGAAAGAGGATTAGCACACTATTCCCGTATTCTATTTTTAAAAAGTTTATTACAACAAAAAAATTTTGGTTAAATGCATAAGGAGATAATTTGTTTATAGATTTTAAGATTTTGTTTTGTTTCAGTTTTGTCTTTGTAAAGAAATGTATGCTTATGTACAATTTGGTATCAGTTTTACTAATCTTTAATTTTGTGTTATCACTTTGAATTATACATTGTAGTCAAAAAGCCACCCTGCAGGTTGGGCCTCAATCTCCTGTAACTTACACTGGAGATCAAAATGACCAAGGGTACTTATTTCTCAGTGAGGGGCCTACTCTTTGTCTTTTTGTAGGTAGCCAATTCAACTTGCATAACTGGTCTGAGATAAGTTCTTTTTGACTTTTCAGTTTACAGAAGCCATTCTTCTTTTCTCTAAACCTAATCAGGGAATAAATTAAGAAAAGCACCTTGCTATTTAGACCAATAGCTTGTGTTTTCTATAATGTTATTTGCTATATTTCATCAATAAAGTGTATTGAAGAGAACACCATGGATTTACTAACACTTTCTTTTTGGTGTGAAAAGAAGGGAGAAATGTACTCATTCATTATATGAGAAATCCCAATTGGAGATGCCTTAAAATGTGCAAAATATATATTAGTTAGAATTGATAAAATAAGGTAGTAATCTCTCGAATAGATCATTTAACTGCTTTGACTAAAACTACAGGTTCCTTGATTTGCACAAAAAGGTCCCTGATTTACTTCGCTTATCACTTTTAGCTATGTAGTTGAGAAAGTGGCCAGAAAGATCTTTCCAAAACTGAGTTTTTAAAAGGCCAATATTCCATGCATAAAACAGAACATTCTGAATTAAAAATACATTGGTAGAAAAGTTTGTATTGATTATACCATAATCTTTCCAACTTTTATGTTTGGATTATGTGAGACTAATATCATCATATCATCATCATCATCATCATCATCATCATCATCGTCATTGCCATCTACCATTCAGTTATTTCTTGAGCAATTACTACTCATAAGGCTCTGTGCTAGGTGCTGCCTATTGTTATAACAGAACTCAACCAAAGATATCCTGTCAGTTATTCACAAGCCCTCTGGTAACACCTTCTTCATGCTGCAAATCCACATGCAGCGTATTTTCACTATAGCTTTCCATGAAAGAGAGCAGATGTTAACAAAGATCACCCAAACGTGAATCAGAAAAGTCAGTCTTTGACGCAACATATAGTAGCACATTCAGGACTCTATTTGGCTATGTGAAATTCTTTAGGGAGAATCAAATCTTTCTGGAGCCTTGACTTATCTGTACTCTTATCGTGCCATTTTATGTGTCTTACCTTATGTAGGCAATTTAAGTAAAATGACCCATTTACCTGATCTGGAATTTGTTACAAAGGTCATTTGTCACTGCGCAATAGTGAAATAATTAGCATGATGATGTGATGTACTTCTGTTTTGGTATTGTTCTGAACACAGATAATTTATCCCAAAGCAATGTCTTTTGGCACCAAGACATTTATCTGTTCTTCAAATGTACTTCTACAAGAGCTGATACTATGAAGATAATGAACGTATGTCTATTACTTTCAGAACGAGTCATTTAGCAAGATGACAAGTGTTACCTCGGCTTTGTTACCGGAGTTCTCTGTCTTTTGGGTTCTGACAGGCAGACCACAGGAAAGTGAGCAACTTTAGCATCTGTTGTTGCTTCCTCCTCCCAATCTAAAACGTTATTTTTATATAGGGAAAAACTCAATGCAAATTGAGAAACACTTAGTTTTCTGTAATATCATGTATGTACACAGAGGGTTTGGACACTTTTTCTTACCCAGGAATTATTTCCTTATTGTCCACCACCACTATAAGAATGAGAAGGTAGATGTTACCACGTCAGCTTAAAATTCACAGTTTTCACAAAAGAAGAAAATGGGTTAGGTCATGCAGGAAAGAAAGGGTTTCATGAACTATTTGCACGAGAAAAATAAATGAGATTCCCAAAAGACACAAAAGAATGACAAGTTGGATTTCCAATACAAGATGGCAGATTTAAGGAAAAAATTAGCCTCAGATTTCTCCTACAACATTACAAAAATTAAAATAAAGGGATATCTTAAAAGGCATAAGCCTCCAATAGAAAGTAAATATGAGAGGTGAGCAGAGCAATATTCATAAAATTTTGGGAGCTGGAAAGCTTATGGCCAAGTAATACCTGATTTTAAAATAAAATTTAAAAAAAAAAAAGGCTAATCCTAAACTGGCAATGGGAAAAGAGAAATAATTTAAATTAGCAAATTTTATATTAAGAAACAATTAATAGCCCGGGCAACATGGTGAAACCCCATCTCTACAAATAATAATAATAAAACAAATTGGCTGGACATGGTAGCGCACACCTGTAGTCCCAACTACTCAGGAGGCTGAGGTGAAATGATCACCTGAGCTTGGGAGGTCAAGGCTGCAGTGAGCCGTGATCATGCTACTGCATTCCAGTCTGGGCAACAGAGTGAGACTCTGTCTCAACACAGACAAACTGACAAACAATTAGATCTAACAAACATCCTCTTCTTTTCAATGCATTGGAGAACCAGCCTTCCTACACCTTGACAGAAGATTGGGAATTTATTTTCAGTAGAAGGTAAAATAGAGGTTCTGGGAAGCGGACACCAGTCACAGTTGAGGGTTGGGTACTGTACTGAAAACAGAAGTATTAAGTCAAAATGTACAGTGGGTACTGTAATGAAAACAGGAGTGTTAGTTGAATATTGAGATCCCCAGCCGTCTCTCCCAACTGCTGTCTCAGAACACCATTATCTAGGCAAGAAATCTGAAGTGTTTTCTTTGGTGAATCTAACTCACATAACAGGAAAGACCTAAAAATACTGAAATCAGTGATTCCCCAAAGAAATGACTCAACCAGAGTACCCTACAAGGAAACACACAAGCTCAGAGCTTATAATTGGCTTTTCAGTTTCTCATTCTTCAATATGAGCAGACAGCCAAGGATGACCAGACAAGTGAGGAAAGTCTCAAATATGAATGACAAAGACCATAACAACAAACAAGCACATACATAAAAATCAAACAAAAGTAACTGGGTAGGAACAGACTATGCAGTGAGATATATGATATGAGAAAATATCCATGAAATAATAATGAGTTTTATACACATACATGAACATTCAGGAAATAAGGAAAATAGCTTAGAAATTAAAAATATAGCAGAAATACACTCAAAAGATAAAGTTTTAAAGATAAAGTTATTGGAAAGCAATTAGGAAGTAAAGCAAAAAGAATGATAGAAACAAACAGAAAATTAGAGGATTATTACAGAAAATTCAACATTATAATACTAAGGAGTTTCAGAAAAAGAGGACAGAGAAAATGTAGGAAAGAAGATCAAAGAAATAATTCAAGAAAAATTTCCACTCCTACAAGGTATAAATCTCCATATTGAAAAGGCCCATGGCTAAAGCACATCACTATGAAATTTCAGGATATCTGGGACCAAGAGGAGATACTGCAAACATTCAGGAGGATGAACCAGACTCGGAATGGCATAAAACTCAATTGCAATATGGGAAGCTAGAAGGCGATGGCACAAACTTTGAAAATGTTAAGAGAAAATTATTATCAACCTAGAATGCTACACCCAACCAAACTATTAATCAATTATGAGGGCAAAATAAACAGACTTTCAGATTTGAGGAATTTCACAACATTTTCCCCTCTCCCCAAGCACCCTTTTTCAGAAAATAACTAGGGCATATCTTCCACCCATATAGAGGTGTAAACCAAGAAGGCAGAAGGCTTGTAATAAAAGTCACATAGGATCCAGCTTAGAACAGGGACAAAGGGAATCCCCAGAATGATTTCTTACATAGGAAAGAATAGGTACACAGAAAGCTAAGGGAACAAATAAAGACAATTATTAACTATCTATGTTGGTTTAATCAAAATAATACAATTATATAATTATAAGGTAAGGATGGGAAGACAAGAAAGGATTATGTGTATATATTTGTATACAGTTGGGGACAATATAAGATAATAAGTCTTGTTTTCAATAGTGGAATAGTGATTATTTCTAAAGCCAAAAAATAGCAAAGTAACAATGTAATCATATTGTTTAGACCTGCATTGCTAAATACAATGGTCACTGTCACATGTGGTTATGGAACACTTGACATGGGGCTAGTGCAATTGAGAATAAGTTTTTCAATTTATTTAATTTTAACTGATTAAAGTTTAAAGATCTTATACTCAATTCAGTTATTGGAAAGTTTTTAAGTGTTTGGAACAACTTGTGTATATGAACCTTTTCTTTTTCAAATTATAGGGAATCTACACACAGATCAAACATTTTTGATGAAAATTTTACATCCAAATTGAGATGTGCTGTAGATGTAAACTGCATACCAGATTTCAGAAACTTAGTATGAAAAAAAGATGCAAAAGATCTCATTGACTTTTTATATTGCATATATCTTGATATGATAATATTTGGGGCATAACGGGTTAATGAAATTTTTTTTACCTTTTCGTTTTGACTTGTAAAATGTTGCTACTAGAACATTTACAATTCACATATGTGGTTCTCATTATATTTCTACCAGACAGTGCTGATTTAGACTAATAGCATTATAGCATTAAACATCAAAAGATCCACTAAAATAGATGAAAGTTAACTTCAGGGATCAAGATATAGGGCATGGAGGAGGTCAGAGGGCCACTGTTTGTCATATTACTATAGAATCATATTCTATGATATAATAGAGTCATTTTTATTGAGACATCATAGTTGTACATATTTATGGGGTATATGTGATATTTTGATATATTTAGATCTGAGCAATGCAGGTCTAAATAATATGATTACATTGTTGCTTTGCTATTTTTTAGTTTTAGATATAATCAATCAATATCCCACTGTTGAAAACAAGACTTATTCTCTTTTATTATCCCCAACTGCCTACAATGTGTAATGATTAAATCAGGGTATTTAGGATATCTATCACCTCAAACATTTATCATTTCTTTGTGTTGGGAACATTTTAAATCTTCTAGTTATTTTGAAATTAGAATTATTGTTATATTACTATAGAACTATGTTTTATTACTTGACTCCTTAATCTTGTGCATGTACAATTTTGACAAAGAAAAAAAAACAGGATTGAAAAACCAATTTCTTAATACTCTTGTGGCTTCACAAGGCTACACCTATTTTCATTTTCACTTGGTGTTTTCCTTTGGAGGAAGAGTAATATCAGAAATAATGTTTTCAAAAGAACCAAGATGCCAAGAAACTCCCCAGCACTGATATACCATGTGTCCATCCTGCCATCTCTGTGTGTGCATTAGCTAGCAAGCTGTTCTTTAAGTAATATTTTTTTCCCCATAGGAATGGGTTGAGGCTTAGGAATGAAAGGTACAAAAACAATAAAAATTCAATTTTCTGAGGGATTCAAGCTGTATAAATAAACAAAACCCCATGACGGGTTATCATTAAGGTATGAAACCTCCTTTATTATCTCCTCTAACTTGCCCACACTGTATAATTCTGTTCAGGGAAACCATAGCATATTTTAAAAAATCAACTATTGTTACTAATCTAAAAAGCAGATAGCAATGTTAAGGCTCTGCCACTCCAGTGAGAAATAAGGTTGGGTTTATGATGTTTCTGGTCAGCTTCAGTACTGTTGTAATTAGAAATGATTTTCTGGATTTTTCTTCAGTCTTACTAGGCAGGAGGACTCCCAAGAGAGAAAGGTGACAATTTGCAGTTCAGCTAACAGGCACGACAATGCATTTGAAATAGCAGTCTCCTAGAGAATTGTCAGGCATAGACTGTAAGGGAGACTGAAAAAAAATTCATGTGGGAAAATGGAGGAAAGCATTAAAAAAAAATAAAAAATAAAAAAACTCTTCTCTTCGCTCTCCCCTTCTTGCCAAATCCAGCGTTCCATTCAAAAGCATTGTTATAATAAAGAGAAAAGGCTTATCCTTATCATTTTTTTGGTGTGTATTTGCATTTGAAATAGATTTTTATCTAAAACCCATTTACATTTCTGTAATCACTTTAATAGTTGACCTCTATACATTCAGAATAATTTTAATAGTTAAGAGGGACAAGAAAAACTTGGAGGTCCCAAAGGAGAAACAAGGAAATGACTAAAAAGTGAAAACAATAAAGTCTATTCAGGCTAGTGAAAAAGATGACAGAGGGGCAAGTGAATACTGGCTTTCAAAGCAACAGTCAGCTTAGGATTAGTGCAAATGAGGGACAGAGGATCTATCAAAGGGAGATTTCTGATCAGTGAAGGTCATTAGTGCCTGGAATACTTTATTACAGAGGTTGTGAAACGTCCTTCTTTGATAGACTTTGGCAAAAGGATAAATATGTATTTCGTACAGGATTTAATATGGTTTTAAAAAGTTGGGGAAATTAATCATATGGCCCTTTTCAGGTATTTTTCAGCCACTGGAGTCTGCAACCATTTACCCATTTGAAACGACTTATTGAATACCTGCCATAGACCAAACACTGTGCTAGGCGCAGAAGAGACAGCAGTGAACAAGAAAGACATCCCCATATCCCTGTAGCTTATTAAATGCTCCCTTCACCATTGAATGTGAATTTTAAGTCCAGCTTTATGAAGGAGCTGGGCTGAGTAATAGCCAATATTCCTTCAGTTTGAAAGTTCAAGATAAATTGGCAAGGTCATTTTTCATCAATGGCAGAGGGGGCAGCAAAATCCAGAAAAAGCCAGTTCTGAGGTTAAACAACAGGCTAGATTTTATTAATTGTAATTTCTTAATTTCTTGAGATCTTTTTCCCAAAAAAGTCTATGTTGGGAAATTTTTTCAGGTATGACATTTAGAAATCTGTATGTCAAATGATAAGCCAGGATCTTATCGTTTCAAAACATTTAACGATCATGAGTTTATCCCCCGAACATGGAAGTATGTAGCCCTTGGAAGCTACTGACAAATATTTCCCAAAATCACCTGGTCATTGGTGAAACACCTGCTTAAAACAAACTTCTTGTAGTTAAGACACATGCAAATTTCATCCTGGGAACTACATCGCTCTTCAACCTCCAGCTTCTATTTTGAGAAAGAAAGCAAAGAGATTTTACCCAAAACATTTCTTTAGGAAGGATGAAGGCAGCCAGAGTTGATAACAATCAGCTCAAGTAACTCTGAACAAAGCACTATGTGACCGATTCAGTAGTCAGACAGATCTCCATGATGTTCATCTCTTCTAGAAGTATAGGTTTCCAAAGGTTCAGGCCACCTTTACTCTCTGCTCTGATAAAGATAATTCTCACCTTTTTTTCTTCTTCCTAAATGATAACAGGAAGTGAGATAAGTGGTGAACGTGCCAGCCACTGGAGGTCTTTAGGAGACCTGAATTTCTTACATTCCAGATGGAGGCATTATGATACAAGAAAGATGGGTTTGTCCCTCAGAGTTATCCTCTTCCAGGGAATGCTCACTCAGTATAAACTACTGTGTGAGTAAACAGATTGTATTCTCTTCAAATCTTTTTTTTTTTTTTTTTTTTTTTTTGAGACAGAGTCTTGCTCTGTTGCCCAGGCTGGAGTGCAGTGGTGTGATCTTGGCTCACTACAACCTCTGCCTCCCGGGTTCAAGCGATTCTCCTGCCTGAGCCTCCTGAGTAGCTGGGACTACAGGCACCCGCCACCACGCCTGGCTAATTTTTGTATTTTTAGGAGAGACAGGATTTGGTTGGTTGGTCTCCTGAGCTTAGTCAGGTGATCCACCTGCCTCGGCCTCCCAAAGTTCTGGCATCACAGGCGTGATCCGCCACACCTGGGCTTTTCTTCTTATCCTCTTCATATACCATGTTCAAAAAAGTAATAAAATTCAGTTAGGAATAACTGTCATAGGTTTGCCTCCATCCCACATAGAACGAGAAACTGTGCAGAGAAACGAATCTGCTAAGCGCATTCTTGGACGAGGCAGGGAATCCCCACCTTCTTGGCATGCAAGGCACTATAGTGTAGTAGGTAAAAGTAGTTCAGGAGTCAGTCGCTTGGGTTCAAATCTCAACTCTGCTCTTACAATTGTGTTGCTTGGGACAAGTGACTTAATCCTCTGGTGCCTTCATTTCCTCTTTTCTTTTCTTTTTTTTTTTTTCTTGAGATGGAGTCTCGCTGTGTTACCCAGGCTGGAGTGCAGTGGCACAATCTCGGCTCTCAGCAACCTCCACGTCTCGGGTTCAAGCAATGCTCGTGCCTCAGCCTCCGGAGTAGCTGGGACTACAGGCGCACGCCACCACACCAGGCTAATTTTTTGTATTTTTAGTAGAGACGCAGTTTCACCATGTTGGTCAGGCTAGTTTCAAACTCCTGACCTCAAGTGATCTGCCTGCCTCGGCCTCCCAAAGTGCTGGGATTACAGATGTGAGCCACCATGCCTGGCTCCTTTCCTCCTTTCTAAAGCAAAGATAATGTGGGCTGAATTGTGTAACCTCCCCCCAACCCAAACTCATATGTGGAAGTTCTAACACCTACTACCTCAGAATGTAAACCTATTTAGTGATAAAGTCTTTAAAGAGATAATTAAATTAAAATTAGGCCATCGGGGTGGGGCCCTAATCTGACGGTTGCCCTTATGAGAGGAAGAAACCTTGAACGGGGCTGGGAAGGGTATGATGGCACAGAGGAAAGTGCATGTGAAGTGGCAGCAAGAGAGTGGCCATTTGCAAGCCATGGGTTGAAGCATCAGAGGAAACCAACTCTGCTGATACCTTGAACTTGGACTTTCAGTCTCCAGAACTGTGAGTAAATACATTTCTGTTGTTTAAGCCACCCAGTCGGTGGTATTTTATGACAGCCTTAGCAACTAATACATAGCACTTATCCTTGTAATGCTGCTATGAGAATTAAATTCGTTAATTCATGTAAAATGCCTGAAATGTAGGCTGGCACATAGTTAACACTGTATGTTCATCAATGGAACAGCAAAAAGGGACTATCTTTGCTGTATGCAGTTTAATTTAAGGCCAGCAGCTCATTGGTCCCTGACCTTACTTGGGACTGAGTGTCAGACCTCTTCCTGTTCTTTTTGCTAAAGACCTGAATAAAAGTAGACACAGATTCTTCCCTGAAGTGAATTCCAGATTCTAGGCCACCTGATAGGAATGTTGTAAGTGGCTTTTTGGTGGGCACAGGAAGACATGGTCAGCCTTCCCCTCTGGAACATCATTTCAATAGGAAGTTTGCTTGTTTTTTACCCTGGGGTTGTGAATCTTTCCTATGAACACTGGTTTAATTTTATTATGCACCATCACAGTCTATCAGTTTGTAATAACACAAGTTTTATAGATTCTATATATCAGACACTGTTGAATATAAAAACGTAATGATTTTAGCACATGTGAATTAATTTTTTCTAACTCTATTAGATTAAAAACGCACTGGGCTAAGCAAAAAATAGGTTAGAGTTTCACAGGAGAGTATTCGTTTTAATGAACGAATTTGCTTATTATTCAGGAGCAAGGGATGGCGCATACTTTCAACTAACCTAAGGAAGTTACTTTATATCTACTGCATTTAGTATTATGATCCCCTATAATGATGCTTTCTTTCTAGAGACCATTAAAATGATTGTTTCATACCTCTTAGAAGTCTGAGAATAGGTTGGCAAGTCCTATTCTGATTCGAAGAGCATAAAATGGTTGCCTATCCTCAAATGTTCCTGGTTTCCAGCCTGCCAAAGTGTCTCGAGGATAGCACTGCTAATAGAACCCTCTATTTAATTGCAAATAATCTGGGTTTCAAAGCACTTAATGATCATGAGGTGACTCATTATCACCTCACCTCTCTAAACATCAATTTCCTTAACTAAACAATAGACATGATAATCCCCACCTTGCACAATTTAATGGCTTGTTTACGAAGGACAAAGTGCAGCTGATCCTTGAACAATGCAGGAGCTGGGGGGCCAACCCCGGCACAGCAAAAAATTTACAAATAACTTTTGACTCCCCCAAAACTTAACTACGAATAGCCTATAGTTGACTGAAAGTCATACCGGTAACATAAACAGTCAATTAACACATATTTTATATGTTATATGTATCATATGCTGTATTCGTACAATCAAATAAGCTAGAAAAAAGAAAACGTTATTAAGAAGATCATAAAGAAGAGGAAATACATGTACAGTACTGTACTGTGCTTATCAATACCATACATTTACATCACCTGTTTACAAAATGAATTGTCCCTCTGAAATGGTGGGCAACCACAAATGCAGATCTCAATCTATGGTACATATCAAGCAATTCAACTGTTTCCTGTAATGGCATGACTTTTCTCTGCTTCTTGGGAGCACTTTGTACGGGTCCCGTGTTGTTATTCAAGGATTATAGTATTGCCCTAAACATGATGAAAAATACGCAAGAACTGAGAGAGATCACTTCTTACAGTGATACGCAATTTATTGGAGAGAGAACTGCTCATGCAGAGATGATCAGCATCTCCTGGCCTTTTAGGCAGATACTCGCAACACTTGAGTTCATCGCAATAGCAACAGGAGGGGGTTAGAAATTATTACAGTAGTACAGTATGTAGAGTTAATGTTAAACAGTTATGATTTAATACTGCATCTATACATTTGTTTACATTTCTCTCAACTGCAAATGATGCCATATATGATCTGTGTTTGTGGCATGTATTTTAAAACATATTTTAAATCTCTTTTTATAATAGATTTGTGTATATTTTATGGTAGTAGGTGATAAAATACATGAGTGTCTATATATATTTTATGCATTCATGATGTACCTTTTCCTTAATTTTTTTTGATATTGATATGGACAGGAGACAGGGAAATACTGGGTAGAAGAGGGTGGTTCCCTGGAAAAGGCCCTACGCTCAAGTACGGATACCTGTGGCCTAAGTGAGAACTGGCATTCCTGTTTTCGTGCCCAAAAACTTACCTTTTGACCTGTCATGCCCCCTATCCTGTACCGATATAAACTTTGAACCCCAGGCTCCAGAAGCAGATGAAGAGAAGAGGAGACAAGCAGACAAATGGCAGACCAGTGAGGCAGAGAAGGAGAGGAGTTCGGCTGGGTATGGTCAGAGAATCAACCACTGTATGGCCAAACTCCAGGGCAATATCACCTTCCCACTCCATCCCTTGTCTAGCTCCCCATCCCTCCTGCTGAGAGCCACCTCCACCATTCAATAAACCCCCCATATTCATCCTTCTAGTCTGTGTGTGACCTGATTCTTCCAGGATGCTGGACAAGGGCCTGGGATACAGAAAGCTGTCATGCTTACCCCCTGCCCTTGCAAAAGGCAGAGTCCACTGGTTAATCCTTAAGCCACCTGCAGGCAGCAAGGCTAAAAGAGTGCACTGTAACATGCACCCACTTGGGCTTTAGGAGTGGCAGTCACCCACCCCTAGATGCTGCTATGGGGCTGGAGCCCAAAAGTGCTCGTCCTGGTTCCTGTACCTGCCCATCTGTGTGCTTCCCATCCCATAAGGGGTTTCAGCTTGCATTGGCTGAACAGAGAGCCACACCCCTGTCACACGTCTTGCAGGTGGAGCCAGGGAACTCTCCCATTTCAATATTTCTGGGCTATGCAGTTGGTCTGCAAGTTTTTTCAAATTGTCACAAATCTTCAAAAAATTTTTCAATATATATATTGAAACAAAATTCTGTATGCGTGAACCCATACAGTTCAAACCTGTGTTGTTCAAGGGTCAACTGTATAGTCATAGATAACCACACACTATTCTTTGCTGAGCACTTATGTATTAAACTTTGTGAATAATTCTCTGCATGCACTACCTCATTTGAATTCTCAAAATGACACCATAAGGTAGATATCATTATTATACTATTACATATAATCCACATTTTACTTAGGAATAAACAAATGCATAAGTTGACTAACTTGCTCAAGGTTCACATAACTAGTGAATGGCACAGCACCAAGACTAGAATTCAATTCTTAGCTCAAAGGCCATCATCTCAAAGACACTTTTCTTGACTCCTCTTTGTCTATTTGAGTTGATATAGTGGAATACCAGAGACTGGGTAATTAATAAAGCACAGAAATGTATTTCTTACAGTTCTGGAGGCTGGGAAGCCCAAAATTAAGTTGCCAGCAGATTTAGTGCCTGGTAAGGGCTTGCTCTCTGCTTCCAAGATGGTGCCATGTTTCTGCATCCTCTGGAGGGGATAAATGCTGTGTCTTCACATGGCAGAAGGGACAGAAAGACAAAAAAGGGCCAGACAGCTCTCTGAAGCCTCTTTTATATGGACATTAATCCCATTCAGGAGGCTGGAGCCCTCAGGATTTAATCACTTCTCAAAAAGCCCTGCCTCTTAATACCACCATAATGGGAATTAAATTTCAAAATGAATTTCAGAGAGACACAGACATTCAAACCATAGCATCCCCTAAACTAAAGTAGTCATTCTCTGTCATACCACTCATCATTTTGTCTTATTTTCTGTTTAGCACTCATCATTATGTAAAATTAATATTCATTTGATTTCTTGTTTGCCTCCCCTTCCCCAGTAGAATGTAAGCTGCATGAGAGCAGGGAACTAGCCTGTGTTGTTTACCCTAAAGTCTAGAACAGTGACTGGCACATGATGGGATAGAATGTTTGTTGAATGAATTGATACTTGTCTGAACGCAAAGCTTCTTGGTAAATTGGACAATTCTGTCCCTTCTGCTATGTGAAGACACAGCATTCATCCCCTCCAGAGGATGCAGCAACATGGCACCATCTTGGAAGCAGAAAGCAAGCCCTTACCAGACACTAAATCTGCTGGCACCTTAATTTTGGACTTCCCAGCCTCCAAGCTTGCAAGATATTGCCATCATTGCCTGATCTTCGTTTGTTAATCATAGTAAGCTGGGCCTGGGAAAGCCCAGGGAATGTTTTAACTGAGGAAAGGAACTGATACACTTCCCTAGTGGGTAACCCAAGTAGGATTTTGCAGTCAGGACAAGACAACTCCTAGGAGAAGTATTGAAAATAAACATTCGCCTATACTTCAATTTTCTGTATGACATGTGCAAAGCAACCTTAGAGGGCCCTTTATTCTGGTGAGAAACATGACTATGAAAGTAAATCATAACCTCTGTGAACCTCAGAAATGGCTTAATTGAGAAAAAATACCTGCCCTGTAGAAATTCACAGAATCAACATAATCAACATGAAGATAAAATGAGATGATGCATATGAAAGCGCTTTGCAAAATTTAAAGTCCTGTGATACAAGGGTAAGGTGGTATTATTATGTTTATTTGATCAACTTAAATTTCCATTTCAGTGACTAACATATAATTTATTTACTGGAAAGTCTTCCCATAATCATCTGGTTATGGAAACTCTCCAGATATTTCTAGCTCTACGTTTATTGCATCAAACTTAGAGCTAGAAACATTAGTCTTTGCAAAGGAGCAAGTGGAAGAGATTTAACTGTGGTGCAGGGAACCTGGGAAGATGAGGGGCAGGCTGTGTGGATCATCCAAGTTAGAAGGCAGACTTACTTCTCATTGTATAGTTATTTGTAGTGCTAGAGACTTTTAAAAATTAACCATTTATGGGCTTGGCTTTGCATTTACATGACAACAGAAGAGCAAAGGACAAATGGGGCTGGGCATGGTGGCTCACACCTGTAATCCCAGCACTTTGAGAGGCTGAGGCGGGTGGGTCATCTGAGGTCAGGAGTTCAAGATCAGCCTGGCCAATATGGTGAAACCCTGTCTCTACTAAAAATACAAAATTATTCAGGCGTGGTAGCCCATGCCTATAGTCCCAGCTACTTGGGAGGCTGAGGCAGGAGAATCGCTTGAACCCGGGAGGCAGAGGTTGCAGTGAGCCAAGATCACGCCATTGCACTCCAGCCTGGGCAACAAGAACAAAACTCTGCCGCAAGAAAAAAAAAAAAAAGTAACCATTTACATTATATCTTAAGGGAAACAAATGAAACAAAGAAGCAATAAGATTAATTGTGAGCAGGAACATGATGATAGATATCTAAGGCAAGCAGCTTTCAAATGAAAGGAGGTACCAACTCTTGCTCTCTTTTCTAGTTGGATTGGCCCCTGCTTGGTATCCTGTGAATGCTCCATGCTCATTTTGCCCTGGCGCTTACTAGTAGATGCTTTGTAGTGCAGCTGCCCTGCTCATAATTTTCCCTTCTCTGAAAATGACCCTGGATATAAAGCAGTAATTCCTGTCTTCTGTTCATAGTTGATTGGTTTAGGAGTAGGTGTTAAAATTGAGAAGCACTGCCTAGAAAGAAGATTCATGAAATGCCCAAGACCTCTCTGTAGTTACCTTGGTTCTTGATCTCCTTGACTTGGTTTTTTCAATAGTTTCAAGAAAGATTCTAGTAACATTTCAACAAGCACAACCCTCCACTACTCACAATTTAAGCCAGCTCCAGGTGAGTGGGAATGAGGCTTAGTATTTTTTAAGTCCCCCAGGTGATTCCAATATGCACTCAAGGCTGAGAACAGTTACTCTACCCCAATGATACACAAACTGTAATGTACATATGACTTACCTAAATATCTTATAAAAGTGCAGATTCTCATTCAATAGGTCTGTGGTGGGGCCCAAGATGCTTCATTTCCAACAACTTCCCAGATGATACTGATTCCACTGATCTAGAGATCACATCAGAGTAGCAAAGCTCTGTGTGGTTTCTGTTGCTTGAAACCAAAAGAACCTTAATTAATATAGTACCTTTTCTCAGGTTGCAACCATATCCTGTAAGGCTCTACCCACTTTATCTATTTGGATCTTACTCATCATTCAAGAGTCAATTATAATCTCATTTCCTTTATGAAGTCTTCCTTAGGTCATTGCAACCCTCTCTTTCCTTTTTGATTGCCCATGGTACATATAGCCTCCATTATATAATATGTCATTTAATTGTCATGGATATAGTTCACTTACAAATGTTGGTAAATGTACAATTATTTCCTGTGTAAATCTCATCTCTTCCCAAGGAGTCTGTGTTTATATTTCTTGAAGTTTTATATATATATATATATATACACACACACACACACACATACACATATATATATATACACACACACACACACACACATACACACATATATATATACACACACACACATGAGTTTTATGTATATAAAACCAAAAAGAGGACTGGAGTTAAGAAGGCACAGCAAGGGGGAAGAAAAGGGTCCCCTAGTTGAAGGTAGTCATATATCTATGTGTGTGTGTGTGTGTGTGTGTATATATATATATTTTTACACATATGTGTGTATATATGTATGTATGTGTATATATACACACATATATACATTTACACATATATGTGTGTATATATATTATCTAATATATATTAAATAGATATATAAAGTATATATACTTTATATATAATATATATTAATATATATAAACATATATAATAAAGATTTTAAAAATATTTTAGAAAGATTTTTTAAAGTTTCTAGCTGTGGATTCATTTCTGCATGTTGGGTAGAAATAATACTTGAAAATTAAGAGAGAGCCATTTTATTTTACAGATAATTGGGGAATCTTCTCTTTTATGTGTGTGTGTGTGTGTGTGTGTGTATATATATATGGTTATATAGATACCTTTAATCCACCATGACCTCCAATCCAGTAGTGGGAACATGGCAGGTATTTAATTAATACTTGTTGAATTGAAGGCATATGGAAAAGGAAAGCATGACTACCACCATTACCTAGGATACATAAAGCTAAAAACAAGCAAAAAAGTAGAAGAGGTCACAAAGCAGATTGAAAGAATGACCATACATGGCTTATGGTCGTGGGCCCAGGAAGATAGATATATTTGCAGAGAGTTTTCGCTAGGATGGGGTTCATGGCCTAGGGAAAAAAAGTGAAACTGAAATGCTTATGTGCAGGTCAAGTGTGTAGAGCCCCACTGCCTCGTATAGCCCAGATGCCTTTTGGCAGAGGTACTAACCAGACATTCCTCTGGATTCGGTGGTTTTGTTTCGAACCCGAGAAAGAAGAGAAGAGAAATGAATACTAGAACTAAAAAGCTACTCTAGAGGTCATCTTTTATACAGCCTTCTCATTTTAAGGATGAGGAAGCTGAGGCTCAGGACCTACCATGTTAGAGATGAACAAATCTTTTTTTTTTTGGAAACAGAGTCTTGCTCTGTTGCTCAGGCTGGAATGCAGTGGCACAATCTCGACTCACTGCAACCTCCACTTCTGGGTTTAAGTGATTCTCCTGCCTTAGCCTCCCAAGTACTAGGCTTATAGGTGTGTGCCACAGCTGCCTAATTTTTGTATTTTTAGTAGAGACAGGGTTTTGTCCTGTTGGCAAGGCTGGTCTCGAACTCCTGACCTCGGGTGATCCACCTGCCTCAGCCTCCCAGTGTTGGGATTACAGGTGTTAGCCACTGTGCCAGGCCGAGATGAATAAATCTTGGCCTAGAACGCAGGTCTCTAATTGGTAGGACAATGCTGCTCCACGCAATAATGGAGAGAATTCTTAATCTACATAGAAACCCCCAGTCTCATAGTATCTTTTGTTACCTTTGCCAGGTTTGGGGAATTCTGACATCTTAGTGAAAGAGCTGTGAAATGGCAGAGGTAGTCAGGCCTAGCAATATATGGGGCAGAGAGTACAGCATGAATGAATGTAGCCTGCTGAATATTGCCTTCTTTTTTTTTTTTTTTTCCACTACAAAATAATTTATTTGAACACACAGCTACAGTGCGAGACTCCTATGTACAAGCACATTGACGCTGCTGACTACCCTCAACGAGGGGATGCTTTTCTTCCCCCTTGCCGTGCCTTCTTAACTCCAGTCCTCTTTTTGGTCTCAGTGAGCCCCATTACCCTAAAAGAGTTCAACTGAACGTAATTCCCTTGCTATGCACTCATTTTGGTATGAGTAGATTACAGATTTTCTCAAGTATGAAAGATTGAAAAAATGAAAAATTAAATGAGAAAATTCTTCTTGAATGATGAGGCCTCTCCTTCTGGAGACCACCAGTCCTTCACTGTGCTCTTTCTAGTGTGCTGCTGAGTGGGCTGACCAACTCATATGGGGTCCTAATGCCTCGATGCGACTTCAAGATTCAAAGCAGTCTCAGAGCAACTGGGTCCACTTCCTTGGGATGCAGATATACAAAGCCCTTCTAGAAGGTCTGTGTATTGTTAAAAGAAAACAGAAGGCAAAAAAAAAAAAAAAAAAAGTTTCCAGCTGTGGATTCATACTCATTTCTCATGTTGGGCAGAAGTAATACCTGAAAGTTAGGAGTTGGCCATTTTGTTTTAGAGAGAATTGGGGAATCTTCTTTTTGAAGCTTTACTATATTCTGCTTTAGCAGAAAAAATAAAAGGATGAGAAATTGAGCAGAAGGACTCAAAAAGAAATAAAATTTTGATTTTTCAAATAGACACGGGACAAAGATAAAAGGCCAACTAGCTTTCTTTTCCTATACTTCAATTTGTCTTGTTCTCACATTAACCCGTGTACTGCTGTGTTTAGCTTAACCCCACAATAAGTAGCTCCAATGTTTACCAGCAAATCAATACTTTTTGTAGAAAAACAAAGAGTCATTAGGGTGTGCTAGAATGATAAGGGTGGTAGCTGATTCAATTTCCCTAAAACTCTGACTCAGTTTCTTTACTTTAAAAAAAGACAGGGAAAAAAGATTTTGTGTGTGCTAGTATGAACAATTTTGCTATAGTGTACCACTACTTAGAAAAGATGGCAACTCAATGTTTAAAACCCAAATAAATCTTATAGTCTGCCTTTATAAAACAAAACCAAAGAAAAACAAACAAAAACACTTGCCGTCCTCTAGAATAGTTATTCATGTAACAAACACACTTTTGCCACAACAGGGTACATTAGAGAGTAATTAAACTCACTGGATCATCTCCATTTTGAAGGCACCTTGATTTAACACTGCACAGGGAAATAATTAGATGAATTTGAAACCATAGTCTTAGGGGAGAAAAATAGCATAGAATGTATCCCAAGGAGGGACTGTAGGCAGCCTCAGCTACCACTATTATACAGAAGATTCCAAAAATAAAAGTGGAGAACAGGCTGTAGAGTACTGTGTACTCAGTAGCTTCCAGCCTGGCTTTTTAGTGTCTAGTGTCTATGCTTGCAAATTCTGGGAATTCTCTACCCTCAGAATCGGGAAGTGCTTTTCAGAAAGCCAAATTCTAAGTTTCCACAGCTGAATCTCTAAGAGAGATTGTAAATCTCACTTGCTGGGGCATTGATTTTAATCTTCTTCTTCTTCTTCTTCTTCTTTTTTTTTTTTTTTATTACCTTCCCCTCCACTATCCCCTATGTCCACACTCCTAACTCAAGTTTAGAATGTGTAAATGGAAGGATAAAATAAGTGGAAAGTTCACATTCGGAAATAAGCAAAACTCTAAATGTGTGGGGATAGTAACAGTACAGTGGTTGTTAAGAGTTCAGGTCCTGAATTCAAATAGGCCGGGGTTTGTGTCCTTGATCTACTGGGTGCCACTTGAATTTAACTCCTTAGAGAGGAGCTCCCCATTTAGCTCCTCTCTAAGTGTCAGGGAGAGCAGGGAGCAGGATATAAGTAAATACTAAAATCACCTTTTTACTAAAAACTCTAACATATTGGCACAGAACATGACATTCCTACCTTAAGCAGGTGGGAACAAGAAGCAGAGATATAGGCCATTGCCATTAAGTGACCTCATATGTACTTGTAGTATCTGAGATGTGGGAAAATTCAAATATGGGAAACTTTTCTCTGGCTTTCTCTCCTCCTTGAGGGCAGGGGCTGTGTCAAATCACCCTTTATAGGCTTTGTAGTGCCTTGCTACAGTGCCTGGCATTCAACAAGGGAATGAATGAAGCACAGTATATGCGGCAGAAAGACATGATTTCCCAGGAGACAGAATTGGGCTGTGTTCCCTGTGTTCTCCAAGACATAATAACTGAGGAGTGTGGGGCGGAGTGCTGCTGTGGAAATATTACAGGGGTCAAAGCAGGTCGAACCCGGAGACAAATTTGCAGTTGCACATGGCACTGCCTATTAACATACGTGCTCATGATTAAACTAGATTTAGTGTTCATGGGACAAAGTTCAATATGTCATAGGGAACATGAGAAAAAAACCATGCGCCTTCTCGGGGAGCCACTGTCACCTTGGTTCTCTGGAGCATTCTTTTTTTTTTTTTGCATTTGCCCCACTCTTCCCTCCTGGTCAATTTTCCTCAAGCTTCTGGAAGGCATTTCTATTTGTACCACTTCTTTGGCCTGGGGAGAATGGCTTGGTGACCTGTGGATCTCTCCCTGACCCAGAGCCTCTGGACTCCTCTGAGGAGGATAATTATGTTTCAATGGGCAGGTGCTGAAGCAATGTTGGCATGCTAAGATTGAATCAGCAAGAACAGCTATCCAGGATGGGACTGTGCAGGAAAAGCAGGATTTTCTTTTTTTCTTTTTTTTTCTCTCTCTCTTTTTTTTTTTTTTTATAGTTCCATGCACCTGTTAGCTGCCACTTACTCACCTGCTCATTGGTGTGTTGGCTGGATTTTTTTTTTTTTTTTCTAATGAGACTTTCCCTAGGTGTATTTGGCAAATGATGTGTGGAAGCTATTTATTCTCTGCCTCCCACGGACCCTCAGGCTCACCTCAAATCATCCAGGCCTTGGCTGTTTTCCCCTTATTTCTTATTTCTTGCCACCTGGTGTCCTGTCAGGCCAATTTTTGGCTGCATTGGTTTTTGTCTGCCAAGTTGTGCTTGGCAGAATTACCTCTCCCAGAACAGCTATGCACTAGAGATAGTGACATGGCCATTTGGGCAATGGACTGTAGGGGCCATAGCTTGGTCTTGAGTGGAATGCACAGGCAGTGAGGGCACAAAGCTCAGGTGCGGCAGTGTATGACTGGGACAGTCTTCAGCATTAGCAGGCCTGCAAAAGTGGCCCCCCAACTCCATTCCCCATACCCTACACACAGGCCATGTCATGTACAGGTTGGGAATGTGGGTTCTAGTATCAGACTATTTGACCTCAAATTCTAATTCTGCCTCTTATTAACTCAATGACCTCGAATGAGTCACTTGATGTCCCCCAGCCTGAGTTTCCCTGTTGAAAATACGGAAGGAAAATGAGAGTGACTATCCCCTAGACTGTTGTGGGCATGACATTGGATAATCCATGTAAAGCACTTGGCAGAGTGCCTGGCAAATAAGAAGTGCTCTACAAATGTCAACTCTTATTTTACAATTCATGGAAGTGTATTTAGACTTTGGGGATTTCATTTCTGCTTTGAATTTGTGCTTCCCCAGTTGGTTTTCTTGGCACAGGTCTCTGGGGAATAGGGCATTTCAGGCAGAGATATGGGAGAAGCGAGGCAAAACTACTGGAACCTACTTTGAGGCCTGAAATAAAACCGTCCAAGCTGGAGGCGTAACGCTGGGGGATTAGGCTGCTTACAAGCTAGGAAATGATGGTCTCTGGGCTCTGCCAGAATCTCCTGTAGGCAGAGTACTCTGTTCTGCCTAAGGCCTCCCCTGGCTGTTAAAGCATCTGCTTAGACTGTATTTGTTTGTCTAACTGCCAGATCCTGGGGCACTCAGATGCTTATGTTCATCTTGAAGCTGTTTTAGTATTTACTAGCTTAAAAAAATCCTTGGAATTTAAATATGAAAACCAACAGTAAAACAAGGGTAATGATCCACAATCAGGCACGCAAAATCAGGAAGCATCAAACTTACAACTGTGTACCAAAACAAATATTTATAAGTTAAGGTAGCAATAGGAAATGCTACAGAATGAGCCAATTAATGTTGCCATGGGCAACAAATTGTAATGTTGACATATCTCTAGGATAACTTTATCAGCAATATCAGTATTACGCTTTTAAATGTTGAGTTTTATGGGTAATGGGTTAATGTATCATGACATCCTTTCTTGGGGTGAATCAGAAGCTCTCCCTTACTTTGGTCATTGTTTCAGAAAAACTTATTAAGAATGGATGTTATGAGTAGGATGAATAAATTAATGCCTTTACAGTATAAAGCTTTACTTTTGGCCAGGTGCGGTGGCTCATGGCTGTAATCCCAGCATGTTGGGAGGCCGAGGTGGGTGGATCACAAGGTCAAGAGATCGAGATCATCCTCGCCAACATTGTGAAACCCTGTCTCTACTAAAAATACAAAAATTAGCTGGGCGTGGTGGTGGGCACCTGTAATCCCAGCTACTTGGGAGACAGAGGCAGGGGAATCTCTTGAACCTGGGAGGCAGAGGTTGCGGTGAGCCGAGATCACACCAAAGCACTCCAGCTTGGGCAACAGAGTGAGACTCCATCTCAAAAAAAAAAAAAAAGAAAAGTTTTACTTTCAGTACTCAATGATCTATAAGTTTTCAGGATTCAAAGATCTTTTCTGGATCTCTTTATTTATTTATTTTTGGTACAGGGTCTTGCTCTGTTGCCCAGGCTGAAGTGCAGTAGCAAGATCCTATGGTAACTCACTGCAACCTTGAACTCCTAGGCTCCAGTGATCCTCCTGCGTCAACCATCTGAGTAGTGGGGACTACAGGCTGTGTGCCACTATGCCTAGCTAATTTTCTAATTTTTTGTAGAGACAGGGTCTTGCTTTGTTGCCTAGGCTTGTCTTAAACTCCTGGCCTCAAGCAATCCTCCTGCCCTGGCCTTCCAAAGTGCTGAGATTTCAGGCATGAACCACTGAGTCCAGCCCAGGTCTCTTTTAGATGCCTAAGAAACCCTAGAGAATGTTTTGCAATTCGCCAAGGAGTATAAAAAAAAAAGGGGGGCTCATCATTCTGGCACCTGCTTCAATGGCAGAGGTGACACTGATGACCTAAGCTGCACAGGTCTTTGAGATGGAGGCAGGTTCTAAGGTAGAATGGCCTGATGAACAGTGAGGAGACAGTTGGTATGCCAAACCTGGAGCCTCCTTACGAAGTCCTTTGTGGCTCCAGATGGCTCCCAGGAGGTCATGTTATTTTCAGGGTCTCAGATAATGCAATTACTATCATTGGAAAGAAATGTTCAAGAATGTTAGACATCTAGAGATAATCAGAATTTATTGAAATGGATTTAGAAATTGAACAACATGTTCCTAGATGGTACAAAAAAGAGAGGTCTTGGCCCTTGAATCTTACAGGCCTTGGGCGCACTGTTTATCCAACCTGCCCTCAGAAAGTAGGTTAAATTCAGGGAAGATCCACCTCTATCATCAGTCATAACGTCTGTGCTGATCTCCAGTGGTTGCCACATAGCTTTTAGCCAAGACCTGTTTAGAATCACCCCATTCACAAGAAGGTAATCTCAAGTTTTACTATCACTTTAACTTTAAATTTTAACCTTAGGGTTACCCCAGAAATTTCAGAGAAGCCACGAGTTTTAAATATCATCCAGTCTAAATCTTTTTATTTTATCGATGGAGAAATGCAGCAAAGAGGAGAGTGATTTGCTCAAGGTCACATAGCTAGAACACAGAAGGGCCTTCACTAGAATCCAGGTACACTAACTCCCTATTTAATATTCTCTGAAGTCCCCTAAAAAAATAAGGTTTTGCAGCCTCACCAGCCCAGACTGTTGCTTAGATTGTATGCAAACAAAGCATGTTTTTTTATTTTTTAATTTTTCAAATTTTAATTATTATTATTATTATTTTTTTGATACAGAGTCTTGCTCTGTCACCCAGGCTGGAGTGCAGTGGCACGATATCGGCTCACTGCAAGCTCCGCCTCCTGGGTTCACGTGATTCTCCTCCCTCAGTCTCCCGAGTAGCAGGGACTACAGGCACGTGCCACCACGCCCAGCTAATTTTTTGTATTTTTTAGTAGAGATGGGGTTTCATCATGTTAACCAGGATGGTCTCAATCTCCTGACCTCGTGATCCACCTACCTCGGCCTTCCACAAAGCATGTTTGAATGGTTTTGAGGAATTATTGAGAGTACTAAACACATTTTAGGGTGGAAATGAAGTCTAGAGTATTTTGATAAAGTTGCCACTTTGTTTTTCCACTAAGGATTTGCCTCTGCAACTCTCTCAAGGAGTTAAAATTCTCTACAGTTGTCAGTAATTGTGTGTGTGCATAAATAGGCAGTACAATTCAATAGAGGAGTTAAATATGTGATTAAGAGATATCTTGCAATCAATGGGAAACTGTCGTAGCTTAGCATAAAGAAGGCTGTTTTTTGTTGTTGTCGGGAGAGACTTGTTTTCTTTTAGTCTTTTGATGCTTTATTAATTGTGATAAGGATGGTTAAAAATGATATTTTCCTCATAGGAATAGCATGGTCTTAGAAAATTTCAGCTTGCTCAACACTCAAAGAGTTTAAGAATATTATGTACGATATTGAGATCCACATTTTCTTCTCATCTTAACCTTGACATGAGTTCTGAGTCCAGTAATTTCTTGTTCACTGTGATGTTACCAAAATATGACTCTAGAAAAATTTCAAAAACTATATGCCTTGTGAAAAAAAGGAAAGCTAATAGAAAGTAGGCCCTTAGGAAATGAGGTAGTTATGAAGCCAGGCATGGCAGAGCATGGTTCTCTTACCCAAGCCTAAGACTTATAAAAACACAGATGGCCGGGCATGGTGACTCACGCCTGTAATCCCAGCATTTTGGGAAGCCAAGGTGGGTGGATCGCCTGAGGTCAGGAGTTTGAGACCAGCCTGGTCCATATAGTGAAACCCCATCTCTACTAAAAATACAAAAATTAGCAGGGCGTGGTGGCAGGCGCCTGTAATTCCAGCTACTCAGGAGGCTGAGGCGGGAGAATCGCTTGAACTAGGGAGGCAGAGGTTGCAGTGAGCTGAGATCGTGCCATTGCACTTTAGCCTGGGTGACACGAGTGAGACTTCATCTCCGGAAAAAAACAAAACAAAACAAACAAAAAAACCAAACACAGATTACTGGGCCCCTCCCTGAGAGCTTCTTTTTTTAATTTTTAATTTTTAACATCATTTACTTATTTTAATCCACAAATAAAAATTGTTTATATTTATCATGTATGACATGTTTTGAAAAATGTATCCATGTGGAATGGCTGAATTGAGCTAATTAACATACGCATTACTTCACATACTTATCACTCTTTTATCACTTAAAATCTTCTTTCTGATCAATTTTCAAGTATACTATACATTATTATTAACTATAGTCACCACATTGTACAAAAGAGCTCTTGAACTATTTCTCCAATCTAACTGAAATTTTATATCCTTTAACAAACATCTCCCCAGCCTTCCACTCACAGCTCTAGTAACCACCACTTTACTGTCTACTTGGATAAATTCAACTTTTTTAGATTCTACATATAGGTGAGATCACACAGTGTTTGTCTTTCTTGGCTTTACTTATGTCACTTAACACAATGTCCTTCAGGTTTATCCATGTTGTTGCAAATGACAGAACTTTCTTTTTTAAGGCTGAATAGTACTCCATTTTGTATCTATACCACATCTTCTTTATCCATCTGTTGATAAACACTTAGGTTGATTTCATAGTTTTGCTATTGTGAATAGTGCCGCAATAAACATGAGAATGCAGATATCTCTTCGACATACTGATTTCATTTCCTTTGGATTTATACCCAGTAGTGGGATTGCTGGATCACCTATAGTAGTTCTATTTTTAGTTTCTTTTTTTTCTTGTTTCTTTTTTTTGCAGAATCTTCCTACTGTTCTCCATAATGGCTGTACTAATTTTCATTCCCATAAACAGTGTAGAAGGGTTTCCTTTGCTTCATATCCTTTCCAGCATTTATCTTTCATCTTTTTGATAAAAGTCATTTAACAGAACAGATGAGATGATATCTCACTGTGGTTTTGATTTTCATTTCTCTAAGAAATACAAGGCATCCAAGTAGGAAAAGAGGAAGTCAAGCTCTCTCTCTTCACAGATGATATGATCCTATCCCTAGAAAACCCTAAAGACTCTACCAAAAGGCTCCTGGAACTGATAAATGACTTCAGTAAAGTTTAAGATACAAAATCAATGTACAAAAATCAATAGCATTTCTATACACCAGTAAGTTTCAAGCTGAGAGCCAAATCAAGAATGCAATCCCATTTACAATACACACACACACACACACACACACACACACACACACAATAAAATACCTAGAAATACATCTAACCAAGGCGGTGAAATATTTTTACAAGGAGAATTACAAAACACTGCTAAAAGAAATCATAGATGACACAAACAAATGGAAAAACATTCCATGCTCATGTAAACTACTGTCATTTTAAACAGAAGTAAAAAAATTTTATTAATTTATTTATTTCTTTTTTTTTGTTCTGTTGGGCCTAGGCTGGAGTGCAGTGGCATGATCTCTGCTCACTGCAACTTCTGCCTCCTGGGTTCAAGTGATTCTCCTGCCTCAGTCTCCTAAGTAGCTGGGATTACAGGTGCCTGCCACCATGCATGGCTAATTTTTTGTATTTTTAAGTAGAGATGAGTTTTCACCATATTGGTCAGGCTGGTCTTGAACTCCCAACCTCAGGTGATTTGACCACCTTGGCCTCCCAAAGTGCTGAGATTACAGGTGTGAGCCACTGTGCCCGGCAAAAAACAAAAACAAAAAGCTATTTTAAATTTCACATGTAACCAAAAAAGGGCCCAAATAGCCAAAGCAATCGTAAGTAAAAAGAACAAAGCTGGAGGCATCAATCACATTACCCAACTTCAAACTATACTATAAGGCTACAGTAACCAAAAGAGGGTGGTACTGGTACAAAGACAGACACATAGACCAATGGAGCAGAATAGAGAACCCAGAAATGAAGCCACAAACCTATAGTCATCTGCTCTTTGACAAAGTTGAAAAAACAAACAAACAAAAAGGAATGGGGAAAGGACTCCCTATTCAATAAATGATGCTGGGATATCTGGTTAGCCATATGCAGAATAAAACTGAACCCCTACTTTTCACCATATACAAAAATTATCTCAAGATGTCTTAAAGATTCAAATGTAAGACCTCAAACTATAAGAATCCTAGAAAACCACCTAGGAAACACTTCTCTGGACTTGGTAAAGAATTTATGACTAAGTCCTCAAAAGTAACTGCAACAAAACCAAAAATTGACGAGTGGTACCTAATTAAACTAAAGATCCTCTACATAGCAAAAGAAACCATCAACAGAGTAAACAGACAACCTACAGCATAGGAGAAAATATTTGTAAACTATGCATCTGACGAGGGTCTAATATCTAGAATCTACAAGAAACTTAAACAATTCAAAAAGCAAAAAACAAATAATCCTATTAAAAAATGAGCAAAGGACATGAACAGACACTTGTCAAGAGATGGCATACCAGCAGCCAACAAACTAATGAAGAAATGCTCCACATCACTACTCATCAGAGAAATTCAAATCAAAATCATAAGAGATACCATTTCACACCAGTCAGCATGGCTGCTATTAAAAAGTTAAAAAACAACAGATGCTGGCGAGGCTGCAGAGAAAAGGGAATGCTTATACACTGCTGGTGGGAAAGTAAATTAGTTCAACCCCTGTGGAAAGCAGTTTGGAGATTTCTCAAAGAACTTAAAACAGAGCTATCCGTCAACCCAGCAACCCCATTACTCGGTATATACCCAAAGGAAAATACATTATTCTGTCGAAAAGACACATGCACTCATATGTTCATTACAGCACTATTCACAATAGCAAAGACATGGAATCAACCTAGGTGTCCATCAGTGGTGGATTGGAGAAAGAAAATGCGGTACATACACATCATGGAATACTACACAGCTGTAAAAACATAAAAGCCTATTCTTTGCAGTAACATGGATGCAGCTGGAGGTCGTTATCCTAAGCAAATGAATGCAGGAACAGAAAACCAAATACTGCATGTTCTCACTTATAAGTGGTATAAGTGGGAGCTAAACACTGGATACTGATGGACATAAAGATGGGAACAATAGACACTGGGGACTACTAGAAGTGGGAAGGAGGGAGGAGGGCAAGGATTGAAAAACAATTGGGTGCTATGATCAGTACCTGGGTGACAGGATCATTCATACCCTAAATCTTAGCATCACACAATACACCCAGGTAACAAACCTGTATATGTATCCCCTAAATCTAAAATAAAAGTTGAAAAAAAATTTCATTTCTCTGATGATTAGTGATGTTGAACATTTTTTCATATACCTGTTGGGCATTTGTATGGCTTCTTTTGAGAAATACCTCTTCAAATCCTTTTCCATTTTTTAATTGGGTTATTTGTTTTCTTACTATTAATACAGTTTCAGATCTAACAAGTTCCCAGGTGACGCTGATGCTGCTGGTCCAAAGACCACACTTTGAGAACCACTAATGTAGTTCATTTTTTTAAAAAATATACAGAGTACTTGTTTACAGAGTACCCAGAGTACCTTGAGGATCGCACTGTGCTGAGAGAGCTGATAGAGGTACATTGTCCAAAGTCAAAGCAACGGGATCCCAGTGTGCCATGAACATGGGCCCATGACCTAGACCATGAACTGAAGTAGTGAGTTATGAGCAGGGACCACATTTTGAGAACCTCTGGTATAGAGAATGCGGAGGCAAAGTGCTCCTTAGACATACTAAGGGACCAGATGATTGCAATACGGTGTAATAATAAGGTGATGCTTTGGGTATATACTTTAGGCAGAGACTTTCATGCTATCATACTTTCATGATATTATAAAGATTGTATGAAAGAAATAACTAATGTTTCGAGTACTTTCTTTTTATCACAGTATATATCTTGATAGTATGTTAAGTATTTTACATGGATAAACCCATCCATTCCTCACAGCAATCCTGAGGTAGGCACTATTATTATCACTATATTACAGATGAAGAGACTGAGACCCAAAACAGTTAAGTACCTTGTTCAAGGTCATATATCTAGTAAGTAGCAGAGGTAGGTTTAGAATTCAAATTCAGTTCTGTGCCCTTTGCCACTATACTACATTCTCAGAAGAAAAGTGTGATTAACTTTCATGGGTTGAGAGAGAGAGAGAAAGGGAGAGAGAGAGAAAGGTGAGCAGGGAAGGGCTTCTAAACACGACATCTGAGGTATGTATTAATGAAAACACAGAAAATAGAAAACTGTGCTAGAGAGGGGAGAGGATCATTCCAGATATAGGTGGCAATACACTGAACATGTGCTCTTCCGTTTGGGTTAGCAAGTGGAGAAGATAAGGGTGGAGGTAACAGGGAAGAAAAAAAATAAAAATTTCAAAGTTCTAGTACACCCTGGCAAAAAGAGGAGTTCCTGGGTGCCAAAGAGAACAGCACAAAGGCACCTGGGGGGAGGGTCAAGGCATTACAGAGACGGAAGGCAGTGGCAGATTTGAGGAGTCACCTGCATAATCTCTGAAGTTAGTTAATTTGTGTGTCTGCCACCTACAAGCTATGGGGCTTCCGTCAATTTCTCCAAGCCCTTTGGGTGTTAATTTCTTCATCTGTGATTAGGTACTGATCACAGTACCTTCTTTAGAGAATTGTTGGGATGCTTAAGTGAGACAATACACATAAAATCATCTGAACAGTGCCTGGCATATAGTAAATGCTTAATAAAATGTACTTGTTTTACTTTTACAAAATAGTAATGTTTACATCATAGGAGCCTAGTGATTCTCAAAGCGTGGTCACCCAGTAGCATTGGCATCATCTGGCAAGTTGTTAGAGATGCACATTCTAGAGACCCACCTCAGTCCTGCTGAACCAGAAAACCTGGGAGTGGGGCCCAGCAGTCTGTTTTAGCAGGCCCCTCCAGATTATCTGATGTGTGACGAAGTTTAAGAACTACTATTCTAAGCATTTCACAGGAACCAAATTCATTTATTCCTCATAACAACCTTGTGAGTCAGGTACTATTATCATCTCTATTTTACAGATGAAGAAACCGAGGCATAGAAAGGTAAAGTCCAGGATCACCCAGCTAGTAACTAGTGGAAACAGGATTTGTACTCCATCAAAAATTGTTTTAAATTTCAAAAATCTTTTAGCAAGAACTTTTTTGTGTTTCTTTTCACTTCCTTTTTGTTTCAGATCATATCATAGCCTTTTCCCATCTATCCTGATGCCTTCGGTATCCTGCACAAAAAAAGAAATAACTAGCTATGGCTTTCTCTGCACCCTTTTGGACCCATTGCTCTCTGACACCCATAATGCTTTGCATGGGGCTGGTAATAGATGAAAAGTCAGGTATTGTTTAGGCCACTCCACTTGAATGCTTCTGTGTATTGCCTGCTGAGATGGAGAAGTCTGATGTAGAAAACACCATTGTCAGCAGTGTCAACTTAGATTAAAAAGGACAGTGACTGTTTGGGGAACCATTAGACAAATTGTTTTGACTCGCTCTAACAATTTAAATATCTTTCATTTTATTTTGCATATAAAAAAGTTTGAATTTCATGACTTGACCACACCACCAAATCATCTCTGGGCAGAAAGTGCAATCCTGATTGACCTTAAGTGATCAGGCTTTTATCAGTATGCTCCTAATCAGCAGGCATATTAAGGTCTGGATAGCATGAACTCTGTGGCCTGAAATTGAAATGGTGCTTAGTCTCTTTTCGTTAGTAGGCATACCTAACCTTCTTTATTTCTTAGCTACTTTGATGGCATGTTTTCAGGGATGGCTGGTATATCATTAAAAAAAACCCAGAACAGGCCGGGCGCGGGGACTCACGCCTATAATCCCAGCACTTTGGGAGGCCGAAGCGGGTGGATCACGGGGTCAGGAGATTAAGACCATCCTGGCTAACCCGGTGAAACCCCATCTCTACTAAAAGATATCAAAAACTAGCCGGGCGAGGTGGTGGGCGCCTATAGTCCCAGCTACTAGGGAGGCTGGGGCAGGAGAATGGTGTGAACCCGGGAGGCGGAGCTTGCAGTGAGCTGAGATCGTGCCACTGCACTCCAGCTTGGGCGACTGAGCGAGACTCTGTCTCAAAAACAAAACAAAACAAAACAAAACAAAAAAACCAACCCAGAACATGCACTTACGCACTTTGGGCCAGATCCGAAAGATTCTGATAATTCTAACTCCTACTAAAATCTAGTTCTTCCTGAAGAATTATAATAAATACTCCACTAACTTTGGCTCTTAAATATTCAGATTGTAACCATGCCTGATCTCTATACAAAGGGATAAGGATCTTATTGCCTTGGAAGATCTAATAATATTTAGGGAATGGATATTTGGTAAGATTTCTTGCTGATTATGACCTTTTTGGAAGGATATCTAAATGATATAGATTTATAGGAAGGTATCTTATATTGTCATATGAAGCAAAAGAACTACAAAGAATGATGGAGATTATAGTTACAAGAAAACAGTTCTCAAAATGCCACGTTATATTCTAAAATGTATTTTTACCTTAAACATTTCAGAATATCCTACAAGCTCTCCCATGACAGATTTTTTTTTAGACAGGAGTGTGGTAGTCATTAGGTCTTGTCATATATAATTTTTTTTTATTACGGTGAAATTCATGTAACATAAAATTAATCATTTTAAAGTGAATATTTCAGTGTCATGTAGTACTTTCCAATGCAACCACGACCTCCATCTAGTTCCGAAATATTTTCATCACTCCCCAGAATAAATCTCATACTCATTAAGCAGTTCTTCCCCATTTCCCCATCCTCCAACCCCTGACAACAGCAGTCTGTTTTCTATCTCTTATGGATTTACTTATTCTGGATATTTTACATAAATTGAGTAATACAATATGTGACCTTTTGTGTCTGGCTTCTTTTACTTAGTACATTTTCAGGGTTTAACTACATCATAGCATGTATCAGTACGTTCTTTTTATGGCTACATAATATTCCATTGTATGTATATATCAGAATTTGTTTATCCATTCTTCAGTTGATGGGCACTTGTGTTGTTTTCACCTTTTGGCTATTGTGAATAATGCTGCTATAAATATGTGTGCATATGTGAGTATTTGTTTTCAATTATTTGGGGTATAAACCTAGGAGTGGAATTGTTGGGTCATGTGGTAATTCTATATTTAATTTATTGAGGAACCTCAGTAGCTGAACCATTTTACATTCTCACCAGTAATATATGAGGGTTCCAATTTATCCACATCCTTACCAACACTTGTTATTTTCCAGTTTCGTTTTTGTCATTAAATCCTAGCCATCCTAGTGGGTGTGAAGTGGAATCTCATTGTGGTTTTGACTTGCATTTCCCTAAGGACTAATGATGTTGAGCATCTTTTCATATGTTTATTGGACATTTAAAAAAAATTATTTATTTTTTTATTATACTTTAAGTTCTAGGGTACATGTGCACAACGTGCAGGTTTGTTACATATGTATACATGTGCCATGTTGGTGTGCTGCACCCATCAACTTGTCAGCACCCATCAACTCGTCATTTACATCAGGTATAACTCCCAATGCAATCCCTTCCCCCTCCCCCCTCCCCATGATAGGCCCCGGTGTGTGATGTTCCCCTTCCTGAGTCCAAGTGATCTCATTGTTCAGTTCCCACCTATGAGTGAGAACATGCGGTGTTTGGTTTTCTGGTCTTGTGATAGTTTGCTGAGAATGATGGTTTCCAGCTGCATCCATGTCCCTACAAAGGACACGAACTCATCCTTTTTTATGGCTGCATAGTATTCTATTGGACATTTTTATATCCCCTTTAAAGTAATATCTATTCAAATCATTTGCCCATTTTTAAGCTGGGTTGCTTGGTTTTTTGTTGTTGTTGAGTTTTAAGAGTTCTTTACATATTCTAGATACTAGATCTTTATAAGATAGATGATATGTGAATATTTTCTCTCATGTAAGTTGTCTTTTGTCATAATTTGATTTTCCTTTTTTTGTCATAAATAATTTGATTTCCCTTTCAGTTATATTATAGGGCTGCACTTCTCCATCACCCCTGCATGTGAGAAGTAGGGACATGCATCACTTTTAGGTGGAAGCTCTGAACACTAGTATGCTATTTGATTTAGGTGATCCCAAGTTAATTCCCCAGCCATGGGTAATACTCCAGATCATAGCTGCTGTGTCAGCTTGCATCTTAGAATGAGAATGTCATATAGCAAATTCTACCAGTTGACCCAAGATGACCATGTATCACAAAAAACAAACTTTTGTTGCTTTAAGCCATGGAGGTTTATTGTTGTTACTGCAATGCAATTTAGCCTTTCCTGTGTAATTCAAAGGGTCAAGTAAATCACTAACACAATTATCATAGGGAGTAGTTACTGCATTGCACAGTGTTTCCTACAAATGAAATCATAGGGAAGGAAAGTTGTGAATTGCATACCAACTGGGCAAATTGCTTTTGTTCTTGCTCTTCTGGATTTTTTATGCAATAACTGGTGTTAGTTTTTAGAAATCATAAATCTGATTAGGATATAGGTTGAGTAACCTTTATTTAAAATGCTTGGTACCAGAAGTGTTTTACATTTCAGATTTTCTTCGAATATTTGCATATGTGTAATGAAATGTCTTGGGGATGGGACCCAAGTCTAAATATGAAATTCATTTATGTTTCATATATACCTTACATACATAGCTTGAAGGTAATTTTATAAAGTATTTGAAATAATTTTGTGCATGAAACAAAGTTTGTGTCAGGTATTTACATGTGGAATTTCCCACTTGTGGCATCACATTGGCACTCAAAAAGTTTCAGATTTGGAGCATTTCAGATTTCAGATTTTCAGATTAGGATTGCTTAACCTGTGTTATCTTGCTCAAAGTCCTTTTGTGACTTTCAATTGCCCCAAATTCCTTAACATGGTTCCAAATCTTTAACACAATCAACAAAGCCCTTCATGACGTCACCCCTGCCTACCTCTTCAGTATAATCTCATGTCATTCTTGCTTTCTACTTCTTGGGTTATTTTGGTAAATACACATTTTCCTAGAAAACATCTATTCCATCTAAAATTCAATTTTTTTCCACATTTGTTTCTACCTCAGGGCCTTTGCATTTGTTCTCTTTCCTTGGGATGTTCTTCACCACTACCCCCACCACTTCTCCACCTCCTTTGCTGCTGGGCCAACTTCACCCATCTCATGAGTATTAGAATAATTTCTTAGGGAGGTCTTGCTTGATTCGGCACTCTGGGTTAAATACTTTTCATCTGTGTTCTCACAGCATTCCAGTCCTTTGGCTGGCCCATCACTTATATGATAATTATAATTGCAATGAATCTGGTTACTTCTATGTCTTACTCTAATAGAATATAAACTCCTTGAGGGCAGAGACCTTGCTTATATTATTCAATGTTGTATTTCTAGTGCTTTGAATCATGTCTGGTGTGTGGTAGGAAGAAAGAATGATTGAATTCATTTTTTAGCCATCTTTTACAAAATCAAGGTAGAGCTAGGGCTCAATATTCAATCATATATTTGACATCATGCTAGCTTTACTACCTTTCATGAACCAGTCGTGTAGTCTGGAATCACAATTCACCTTCTGTTGTAAGCATTTTGAATTTATGAAAAGGCTGCATCTTTCTGATATTGACAGACTAAGTTTTTTTAAAGTCTCATTTTCAAGAAATAGAGTTCAGAGTTGCCTTATTAGTCTGGGGCAGTTCGAGCATGCTTAAATCTCTGAGCCTCTCATGAATGTGGTTATGATTACAGATCAAGGATATAGTCTACTTTAATAGTCCTTATGTGTACTTTTAAAAACAAAGATGCTGTTCTAGTTTCACTTATTTGGGGTTTATTATCATTTTACTTTCATCTTTTATATATGAGGACAAATGAATTATAAGAAGTAGAAAATGTTCTGACTTTTCCCCCTTAAAGAATTAAGCAGAACATTCAATTCTGTTCTATTGCCCAGCTAGACTGTGTTAGTTTTATTCTACATTCACAGGCATTTATTGAGGAGCTGAGAACTTAGTCTTCTTCTAAGTGGGGCAGGCAAAGTAGAATAAGATATGGTCCCTGTCTTCAAAAAGTTCACTCTTTGGGAAAAGAAATCAGGTGCAACTTCCTAAATAAATACTTTCATACTTTATATCTACATAACACTCTTACCCATCAATATAGATTTAAAAATCTGCTGTTATTACAATATGGTCCAGTAATGTGATTGATGGATATGCATTTAGAGTTAAAGGATGTTCAGTTTATTTAATTACAACAGATTTAGAAACCCATCCATTCAGAGACTACTGCATAAAGCCAAAGATAAAGCTGCATGAACCTGAATGAATGTATCGACTTCTCAGGTCTCCCAGAGTTTTCCATAGTGACTTACAACTGCTGATGACACACGGTATGAGGAGTCTGCCAAGTGTAAGCCACTCTTCTTTGTTAATCTCATGGGTGTTTCCATGTGTTCTTGTCCCATTCATTCTCTCTTCCACCAGCTGTTACAGAGACTATAGCTACTTGTCTTCATGCTCACCAAGTACAAGTAAGTGGGACAAAAAAACCATCTCATTACATTCTGATTGTTTACAGTAAGGGCAGGAAATTCCAGGTCAATTTCCCAAGTGTAGCAACTCTCAGCAAGACAAGGCCTCTGTGTTGTCTATGTCAGAGGATGCCATTCTCTTTTAAGTGAAGGGAAAAAGTAAATATTTTCAGATTTGTAGGCCATATATAAATGAATGAGTGCATTTATTCACGAACGAAACTTGATTTACAAAATGGTGTGGTTGGCTGGATTTGGCCTATTAGCCATAGTTTTTCCACTCCTGAGCCTAGTCAGTGGGGCATCATTCAATAGCAGTATGCAACCTATGAGGCCCTATAGAACAGTCCTGCCTCAAGCCTGAGGTATGTTCTAGGAAAAATGATTTTAAAAACTGTTGAGTTATCCTCATCCCATCTACAAAATTACATTTAATCTACAAAATCTATATTTCTAATGCCACTTATATAGATCAGGAAATTATGTTTGAGAGGTGAAAGATAAACAAAATTAAGTGAGGTAAAGAGGCAGGCGGAGGAAATAGTAGGTGCAAAGAACAAGATTTGAGAAAGGAGGTAGCATACATGGTAGGCATTGTTGCCTCCTGAACATCCATATGCCCTTGTTATTTTTAATGGGATTTCAATTTTATTCAGATATCCAATCCCATCTCTGGATGTAAAGGTGAATCCTGATAGCTTAGACTAATAAATGTGCAGCATTCCCTTGGTGACTGTTATTTGTCCAGCAGTTGGCACCTGACTTAAGTTAGCCTAATAAAACTTGGAAGAAAGTACCCAGTCCATGTTTCAAGGAGAAGAGATTTTCCCCTCTCTGTCCTCCAGAATATGATCAAAAAAAGCTTGTATCCCTTATTTCCATTGCCAATCATCTTGCTACGTAGAGGCTAACCAGCTTTAACATGCAACCAAACTGTGGAGAGCTTAGCACAAAGCTGGAGGAAACTGAGGTTTTTCATAATAATATTTGCGTGACTACTGATTTCTATCATACCCAGAGCCTGCCATACTATTGAACCTTCAGTTTTGAGTTAATAAGTTTCCTTGTTATTTGAACTAATTTGAGGGAGGTTTGTCTGTTACCTAAAGTCAAAAATATCCTAACTGATGGCATATTTCATAAGGTGAAAGAAATTCTATCTATATAACTATATGTAATACAACTATTGAGTGGAACAAGATGAGGCTGGAGAAGTATGCAGAGGCAAAGTCTTATAGGCCTTGTTGCTCCTGGCAACATACACTAGTCTCAGGGCATCCATACAGAAAGAGTTCTTCTCCCAAACAGACAGACAGCAAAAGATAAAAAGAAAAGGCACGCTGATGATACTTAGAACTTTATTCTTATAAACACCGTAGCTCAGTCTGTTTAAGCCCTATATATTTATCACTGCATATTCTTGTGGTTTAACTAGCTCCATTTTATCTACATCAATTCCACATCAGAGATGTTAGGGCCAAGCAAATGTTTTTGAATACAGTAAAAGATATGAAAATAACATTGGAGGGCTTCGTGTTGTTCCCTGTTTAGGTGTCAGAGTCAAGTCCTAAAAGACTTTATAAAGAATTATTCCAGAATGAAAGAAATGTAATAAGATATGGAGAAAAGATCTAAGAGACTGGAACTTTCCAATCACACGAAGAACAGATCAAGTAAAAGCAAAAACCAAAGTTTAGAAGAAAACTTTGAGCTGAACAGGGTCAATATGATGCAAAATAAATGAGGCAAGTAGGACCAGACATTTCCTGGTGAAATTTTTATAATTGAAAGCATAAAAATAAGTCCTACGAACATGTAGGTATATTAAACATTACTCCAGTTACACTAGGGACAGTGTAGGGGGAGAGGAGAGACCCAGGAATACTCTTTCATACTTGACTTTGAGAAGACAAAAGAAGGTACAAGTTTTTAAACCCAAGAGTAAATTAAAAATATGGCTATTTTTTTCCCCAAGTAGATAAACAGAAAGCAAAGAAAAAGATAGTACATAAAACAAATCAAACAGCAAGAAAATATTAAATAGTTTCAGACTTAATTTACAAAAGACAGACACAACTATTTGCAACTTATGAGAGACATTTAAAATAAAGTGAAAGTTAAAAATAGGCAAAAATTTAACAAGGTACAATAAAAATTGTGGTCATTGAAAATAAAGTAGAATTCAGTAAGTGAGGCAGTATCATTTTATATTGGTAAAATTGCATATGGTCAGTGAAAATAAGAGGCATGGCCTTTACATAATAATGAACAATGTGGCCAGGTAATGCTACTAAGTAATTAAGTAGCACCATATGTATTGCTTAATGTTCAGAATAATATTATGTGGTAGACCTGGTTATTATACTCGTATTACAGATAAAACAACTAAACAGAAAGAGATTAAATAACTTGCTCAAGGTTCTTACTGTTAAGGACATTACTGGATTTTGAACAAGGGCCTTTCTGACTGAAGAATCTGTAAGATACTACACCAGTGTTATCTGAAAGATTAATCTGACATCAGAATTACCTGAGGTGTTTACTAAAAACTGAAACTCCTGGCATCACCTCAGATATATTCTAGAGCTTGGAAATTTGCATTTTAACAAGTATTCTACTTGATTCTTATGCATGGTAAAATTTGAGAACCACTGCCTGAGCTGTCTTGAAGAAAATGAGAGAAACACAACTGAAGTGGAAAGTTTTAATCTGCCTTTTCTAGCTTAGATTAAGTAGAAGAAACAATAAATTATTTAAATATTAATCAGAGTGCCATAACAAACTTAAAACAGTACAGAGACTATGCATTGCTTTCAAATATCCATTTTACATTTTCAAAATTGATTACATGTTAGATCCTAAAAGAAAATAAGTTCCAAAAAGCAAGGATTGTAAAGATCATAATATTTCATCATAATGTGATCAAACTAAAATTTAACAATTTAAAGGGACATAACCAATACCTTTCTAAATAACTATTTAATAAAGTGAGAAAATTTATAGTTGTGACTATAGAACTACATTAGGATAGTATATATAAAAACTTATGAGCCCACCCACCAGAGTATCTAAAATGAAATACAAAATAACAAGTATTTTTTTCTCACTTTTATTTATTTTATTTTTAATTTTTGTGGGCACATAGTAGGTGTATATATTTACGGGGTATATGAGAATATTTTTATAAAGCATGCAATGTATAATAATCATATCAGGGTAAATGGGGTATCTATTACCTCAACCATTTAACCTTTATGTTATAAGCAATCCAATTACACTCTTCTAGTTACAAATATACATTGTTGACTATAGTCACCCTGTTGTGCGATCAAATAGTGTGTCTTATTCATTCTTCCTAACTATTTTTTGGTACACATTAACCATCCCCACCTCCCACTGCAGCCTGCCACTACCCTTCTCAGCCTTTGGTAACCACCCTTCTACTCTCTTGTCTCTATTCAACAAACACGTGGGAACATATGATGTTTGTCTTTCTGTACCTGGCTTATTCAGTTAACATAATGATCTCCGGTTCCATCCATGCTGTTGCAAATGACAGGATCTCATTCTTCTTTATGGCCGAATAGTACTCCATTGTACATAAGCACCATACTTTATTTTTAATTTTTTTTTTATCATACTTTAAGTTTTGAGGTACATGTGCAGAACCTGCAGGTTTGTTACATAGGTATACACGTGCAATGGTGGTTTGCTGCACCCATCAACCCATCATCTACATTAGGTATTTCTCCTAATGCTATCCCTCCCCTAGCCCCCATGCCCCTACAAGCCCCCATGTGTGATGTTCCCCTCCCTGTGTCCATGTGTTCTCATTGTTCAACTCCCACTTATCAGTGAGAACATGGCAGTGTTTGGTTTTCTGTTCTTGTGTTAGTTTGCTGAGAATGATGATGTCCAGGATCATCCATGTCCCTGCAAAGGACATAAACTCATCCTTTTTAATGGCTGCATAGTATTCCATGGTGTATATGTGCCACATTTTCTTTATCCAATGTGTCATTGATGGGCATTTGGGTTGGTTCCAAGTCTTTGCTATTGTGAACAGTGCTTCAATAAACATATGTGTGCATGTGTCTTTACAGTAGAATGATTTATAATCCTTTGTGTATATACTCAGTAATGGGATTGCTGAGTCAAATGGTATTTCTAGTTCTAGATCCTTGATAAATTGCCACACTGTCTTCCACAATGGTTGAACGAATTTACACTCCCACCAACAGTGTAAAAGCATTCCTATTTCTCCACATCCTCTCCAGCATCCATTGTTTCCTGACTTTTTAATGATCACCACTCTAACTGGCATGAGATGGTATTTCACTGTGGTTTTGAGTTGCATTTCTCTAATGACCAGTGATTATGAGCTTTTTTTTCATATGTTTGTTGGCCGCATAAATGTGTTCTTTTGAGAAGTGTCTGTTCATATATTTTGCCCACTTTTTGATGGGGTTTTTTTTTCTTGTAAACCTATTTAAGTGCTTTGTAGATTCTGAATATTAGCCCTTTGTCAGATGGATAGATTGCAAAATTTCTCTCCCATTCTTTAGGTTGCCTGTTCACTCTGATGATAGTTTCTTTTGCTGTGCAGAAGCTCTTTAGTTTAATCAGATCCCATTTGTCTATTTTGGCTTTTGTTGCCATTGCTTTTGGAAGCACCATATTTTCTTTATCCATTCATCTGTTGATGGACGCTTAGGTTGCTTCCAAATCTTCTCCTTTGTAAACACTGCTGCAACAAATATAGGAGTGCAGACATCTTTTTAATATATTGCTTTCCTTTCTTTTGGATATATACCAAGCTGTGGGATTGATGGATTTTATCATATGTCTATTTTCAGGTTTTTGAGGAACCTCCAAAGTGCTCTCCATTCTGGTTGTACTAAGTTACATTTCCATCCTAATTTGCATTCCCATGAGAAGTTCTTGAGGATTCCCCTTTCTCCATATCTTCATCAGCATTTGTTATTGCCTCTCTTTTGGATATAAGCCATTTTAACTAGGGTGAGATGACATCCCATTGTAGTTTTGATTTGCATTTCTCTGATGATCAATGATGTTCAGCAAGAAAATAACAAGTATCGACAAAGACATGAAGCAAATAGTACTCCCACCCATTGCTGGTGGGAGTGAAATGGGTACAATCACTTTAGGGAATGGTTTGGCAGTATCTGATTAAGCTACCAATATGCCTCCCCTATTGGCGGCTCACCAGCCCCCAAATGTAAACTTCCTAACTCAATGTAGAATGCATAAATAAATTGTGGCATACTCACACAATTTAATACTATATAGCAGTATTCAAAGAACAATCTACAATTATATAAAACAATATGGATGAAACTTATAAATATAATGTTGTGTGAAAGAAACACAAATGCATACATTCTGTATAATTTCATTTACGCAAAGCACAAAACAGTCGAAACTAATTTATGATGCTAGAAGTCAGAATAGTGATTATCTTGGTGGTAATGACTAGAGAGTGTCATGAGGGGGGCTTCTAGGGTACTGGCTATGTTCTGTGTCTTGGACTGAAAACTGATTACATAAGTGGGTTGAGTTTATGAGAATTCGTCAGGCTGTACATTTATAATCTCTGCACTCTTATGTATGTATGTGATGTTTTGATGCAAAGTTAATTAAAAACGTATGAGTAGATTGACTGTGCTTCAATGTTTGTCTGAGACAGATTTGAGAAAGAAAGAAATTATGCGAATGAAAAATAAGATACCTGAACTTAGGAACTTAGGAGCTTGATGGACAGATTATCTTACAACTGAAAAGAGAAAACTATATGTAAAACTTCATGGAGAGACCAAAAATAGTGTGGTGGGGTGAGGTAAAAACATAGAGGGTAGAGTGGAAAACTCTATTATATGTTTAACTGAAGTCCCAAAAGTCTACAGAGAAAAAAGGAGGACAGAGGGAATATTAGGGGAGACCTTAACAGAGAATTGTTGAGAATTAACTAAAGACATCAAACCACAGATTGAAGCATCCAAACAAATCCCAAATGGGATAAATGAAAATAAATCCATGCCTAGACACATGATAAAACTGTGGAATACCAAAACCAGTCATTAATCAGAGCAAGGATATGTTACTTTCAAGGAACAACAGATATGTTGACGTCTGAATACTCAAAGGCAACAATGGAAGACAGGAGTCTGTGTAATAAAGTCTTTTATGAGATAAAAAATGTAACTGTCGATTATACAATTCTATATCTGGCTAAAAAGAAATATCCTTTAAGAATGAAGGCAATATAAAAAACAGCCTGAGACAAATGAAAATCTCAGAGAGTTTGTCACAAAGAGAGCTGCAGTAAAGGTAATGCTAAAGCGTGTACTTTTGTGTAGAAGAAAGGTAATCCTGGATGTCAGGTCAGAGTGGATGAAAGGAATAAAGAGCAAGGATGTTAGTAAAACCTGGATAAATATAAATAAACATTGACAGTTTAAAAGAAATAATAATGCCATAGTAAACAACTGAAAGCCAGTATAGGCAGGAAAGCATTACTTAAGACAAAGAGGACCACTTCATAATGATAAATGACAATGTTTGCTTTATATATTTTGATTCCATGTTACTGGACTATGCAGTTTTAGACTTATTATATTTTCCTGGTGGATTAAACCTTTTATTATTATTGAGTGACATATTGCCAGAAAAAATTTACTAAGTGCAGTGATAGGGATGTGCAGAGAATATAAGGGAGCCTAGAGAGGTTCAGAAAATGAGGGATGGTTAAAGAACAATGACTGGTCAGCCTTTCTGGAGGAAGTTATATCTGAACTACGTCTCAAAAGATCATAAAGGAGTTAGGTAAAGTAGGATATGCCAAACAAAGATGATAGCATGAGCAAGGCATAAATGCAAGAAACAGCAAGTTTGCTAGGAGCATGAATTGTGAGGAGGAAAGCAGGAAGAAAGGAAGGAAGGAAGGAAGGAAGGAGGGAAGGAAGGAGGGAAGGAAGGAGGGAAGGAGGGAAGGAGGGAGGGAAGGAAGGAAGGAAGGAAGGAAGGAAGGAAGGGAGGGTAGGATATGAAAGCAGATAAATAGGAGGAAACAAAATATAAAAGTTTTATGTCAATCTAAGTACCTTGGAGTTAATCCTGTAACCATTTAATAGTTAACATGGTGGGGATAGGGTGGGGGCAGAGTGACAAGGTCATACTATATTTCAGAAGGATCACTACAGTAGTTGTCTGGAGGACAGAGTGGAGTGGGGCAAAGTAGAGACAGAGAAATTTGTTTTGAAGACATTATAATTATTCTGATCAGAGATGATGGTGACATGAACTCAGGTAGTATTAGTGAGGATGAAAAGAAAATATACACAAGTAAAATTATCAGGCATTCACCAAATAGTTATTGAAAGAATGGATGTGATTATCTCAAGCAATATCCCCCTAAAAGAGTTCACTGGATAATTCCACTTCTAAGAATTTATCCTAAGATTAATTAGAATTATTCACAAAGATTTATGCAGAAGACATTCTGTGTAAACAGTGCTGAATTAGATTTTTAAAATATTGAAAATAACCTACAGGTCCAACAGTAGAAAAATGGTTAAATAAATTACAGTAGAGCCCTAAAGTTAAATATTATGTAGTATTAAAAAGGGTTTTCAAAAGACACTTAATGACGAGAAACTCTTAAAATGTAAGTAGAATAAAAGCAAGACACAAAATTGTTTATAATGCGGTATCAATTTTAGAAAAGATACATTTTTTGAATATACATGAAAACATTTGTGTGGTGGGCAGAATAATGACCCCCTTCCCAAAGATGTCCATGCCCTGATTCCCAAAGCCTGTGAATATATTACCTTACATGGCAGAAGGAACTTTGCAGATACGATTGTGTTTAAGGATCTTGAGATGAGGAAATTCTCCTGGCTTATCTCGGTGGGTTCAATCTAATTACACTGGTCCTCGCAAGTCGAGAATCTTACCTGGCTGTGGTCAGAGGGAGATGCTTCTATTGAAGAAAGTCACGGAGAGTTGCAGCATTGCTGGCTTTGAAAATAGAGAAAAGAGACTATTAGCCAAGGAATGCTTAAAAAGACAAGGAAATGAATTCTCTCCTAGAACTTCCAGAAAGGAATGCAGCTATGCCAACACCTTGATTTTAGCCCAGTAAGCCCTCTGTCAGACTTTGGACCTACGTGACTGTAAGATAATCAATTTGTGTTGTTCCAAGTTACTAAATTTGTGGTAATTTGTTATGGTCTCAAATAGAAAACTAAAGCACTTTGAAAAAAATAACACCAAGAAGAGTGTTATTGGAGTGACTGCGTCTCAGGGTGGTAGAATTATAGGTGCTTTTTACTATAATGATAATGATTTTCTGTATGTTCTTTATCATCTAGAGTGGAAGGGAGGGACGGAGGGAGAAAGCTGGTAGTCTTCTCTAATCTTGTGTATAAAATCTTATGCACATTCAATTATTTCCTCGATATGAATTTCTTGAAGTGGAATTACTGAGTCAAAGGCTACACACATTTTTAAGCTCCTTGAAAATTCAACAGCAGATTCCCTTAAGAAATATTGTACCAATTTGTACGCCTGACCAATATTTCTTTTCCCTGAAACTTTTGGTGAATTTGTCATGCTGGTTCTCTTTTATTCACTTTATGAACCCCAAATAAATAAATAAATTAAACACTACTAAATACAAAGCCAAGAAAAAGGAAGCAAACCTGAAATACAAGTTGAATACTGTATTTTCAAGTTACCTTGTAACATGCATACTCCGGTCCACTTCACCTTATAGAGCATGCTCAGCGGTTCTTCTTAAGCCACTCTAAGTACTATGACTCCAATTTATTATTACTTGCTTTCTCATCACTCTATTGAAATTCAGAAGGGCCAACAGCTTCTTCAAGGTTTAATAGTCATTCTGGAACACCCTACAGCTTCTTCAAGGTTTAATAGTCATTCTGTAACACCCTAAAGTGCCCCTCCTTCTAAAGAGACATTTCTTTGGCATAACCTACCTTGTAGCCTTTTTTTCCCCTTTCCTGCATCACGCCTCTCTCCCTGAGAGTCTCTCTGCAACACGTTTCCAAAATAAGTGTTAAGTACCTGAATCTTTAACAAGTCTGTATTTTGCTAGGATTTGAATCTTCACTTTGCCTGTGGGGAGGACATCATTCTTCAGCTGATTCCAATCAAGACACTCGGGCTGGTAAATAACATTAAGGTGTGTGTTTAAAGGACAGATTAAATTTCAAAATAGAAACAAAATCTATGTGACCCTTATTATTTGCTGCACAGTGTTCCTGAAAACCATCATAAACTGAATTAAATTTTTTGTAGAAACAATTATTATTAGGTTCAATAACTTCACTAAGGATTCAGTAGTGAAAAAAATGATAGCTTTAAGCAATGATATATAATAAATATTTCTGTCCTACAAATGTTTTCTAAAACATGTATTTAACATGTAAAAAATGCAGCTGTCACTATCCTATCTCAATCAAAAGTGTGAAAAAATACATTACATATTCCACATTTAATTAATAACATTTTCATGTCTTTTTAGAATTCAGAAGACACATAAGGGAATGATTTAGATAACCCAGTTGTCTTTTTAAAAGCTGTCCAAGTAGTTTTTAACTGATGTCTTCTTTTTCTCTTGATAAATCTCCCAGCATGAAGCAGTGACATTTAAAATCATTCCTCTGACCTTAGAACTCCTCTCAAAGTACTAAGTACTCAACAAATGTTTCTTGTTGTTGATGATGATTGCATTTATCAGACCAAAAAACATTTTCAAGCGTAAGAGCTGACCCGCCATTTCTCCCTTTCACCCTCTCTTACCTCCCACAGTTTATTCAAAGCTACAGACAGAGCTAGTCAACCTTGGAGTGAAGTAATGTCATGAGGAAGCACAAAGTGTTGTTAAGTTATTTTTTTTAATCACCCTTCGCTGCCGCAGTGGTAGATTGCCAGCTCTATTCAATGTGATTATTTCGGCCTGACTACCCTACTATAGAAGATTTGAGCAGCCTACCCTGTATTCTCTGATCTTGTTCCTCCCCCAATCTCAATCCAGAGGAAACCCCTTTCCCTAAACAAACAACAAACAAAAACAGAACACTAGGTAGACTAGCTGTTAGCAATCTGAGAAACAGAAAATGTTTTCTATACAACCATCATTGATAATTGATACAGTCCAATGCCCAATAACTTACCTATTTATGAGATATTTATCAACAACCTAGTATGAAAGATACAAAAACTGTAAAATTATTTTTAAGATGCATCCTGAGCAATTCACATTTTTTTGAGAGTTTTTTAAAAAGCAAACAAACCAATCTACCAGGTTATGAGCATCATCTTTTAAAAAGGCGCTTTCGGTGTTTTCTTATTTGAAAAGACAGGCATAAAACAGTATCTGATTGTGCTGAAGACTGTGGAAAACGCTGAATAAGGGGATAAATTTGAGCAGAAATAATGCAAAGTTGAAAGAAAGAGGCAGTGCATTGTACAACTTTGAATCCCACATCTTCATCCTCTCAGCAGATGCCTTGATTCCTTCTGTTTTATTAAATAAAAGTAAGCTCTCCCTTGTCTCTGAAATTTCTCAATGTCATCCATTCAATTGTCCTTCTTACCTACTTCAATGCAAGAAAGAAGCCCATCTCATTCAATTCCACTCTTTCCAGGACTATGGAAATTTGTCTACTTCCATTTCACGTCCACATTTCCTACATCTTCAATCTCTTCCCTCCACTAGCTTATTCTGCTTAGCTTTTAAGCATGATCAAGTCTTCTCATATGCTAAAAAACAATAAAACACCAAAATACCCTTTCTTAATTTTGTGACTTCTTTTAATGTGCTTATTCTTAAGCTAGAACTTACTGAACTTTCACTATGTTCCAAGCAACTGTTCCTAACTCAAACTCTTTACATGAGTTATTTCATTTTACCCTCACATCAACCTTATGAGGTAAGTAATATTATTATTCCCAATTGACAGAGCCAACTGCAGCTCCTGAGCTTAAGCAACTTACCCAAAATCATGCAAGTATTTAATGGTGGAGCTGGAATTTGAATCCATAACTATCTCTAAAGACTCTTAAGCTCTTAAACACTGCACTGGGATAGATGTGCTATTTCTTTCTCTCTCTCCCTCTCTCTCTCCTTCCCTCCCTTATGTCCTTCTTGATTCCCCCTTTTCTTTCATTATTCTCTTTTGCAAAAGAATACACATAGCCTCTATGCTTTCCTACCTCCCTCATTACCTTCTGGCAATGATTTTTGCTTCTACAACTACATTACAATTACTCTATCAAATATCTTTTAATCATCAAATTTGACCTTTTCTTTCCCTATAATTTTTCAGGACACATCTTTTACCTTTCTAGAGTATTTAGCACAGATGAAAATATCATTGTTTTTCATATTCTTTTTCCCCTTGACTGCAGTAACATTGTACAATCCCAGCCCTAATTTGACCCATCCAAAAATTCATTTGTTCATTTATTTATTCATCTACTCATTCATTCAGTAAATATGTATTACATATTTATCTTGTGTTGGGCCTTGTTCTGTATGCTAAGAATACCACCATGAAGAAGACAAGATTTCTGCCCCCAGAGAGCTTGCATTTTAGTGGAGGGTGAGAGGCAATAAACAAAAATTGTTAAAAAGAGTATATTAGTCCATTTTCACGCTGCTGATAAAGACATACCTGAGACTGGGTAGTTTATAAAGAAAAAGAGGTTTAATGGACTCACAGTTCCACATGGCTGGGGAGGCCTCACAATCAGGGCAGAAGGCAAAAGGCACGTCTTACATGGCAGCAAACAAAAGAGAATGAGAGCCAAGTGAAAGGGGTTTCTTCTTAGAAAATCATTAGATCTCATGAGACTTATTCACTCCCACAAGAACAGTATGCGGGAAACTGCCCCCATGATTCAGTTATCTCCCACCAGGTCCCTCCCACAACACATGGGAATTATGGGAGCAAAAATTCAAGATGAGATTTGGGTGAGGACACAGCCAAATCATATCAAAGAGAAAAATATATGATGTGTTATTAAAAAAGAAGTGTGTCTGGGGAAAGACCAATAGGCTGAGGAACTGCAAATTCAAAGTTTTTGAGGTAGAAACAGCATGGAAGCCATTGTAGGTGGAGCACAGTAAGTGGGAGGAGAGAGGTAGGTCAGTGGCCAGAGAGTTAAGCTGAGGCCAAATCATGTAGGGCTTTATAGAACATATGAGGAGTTTGGATTTTGCTTGGGGTGAGATTGAAAGTCATTGGAAGGTTTGAGCAACGTAGTAAACAAAATATGACTTTTAACTAATCACTTTGTCTACTATGTTGCTAACAGACTGAAGGAGGACGACGGTAGAAGCAGAAAGATCAATTATATCACAATTATGTCAGTGAGGGCTGGGTGCGGTGGCTCATGCCTGTAATCCCAGCACTTCGAGAGGCCAAGGCAGGTGGATCACCTGAGGTCAGGAGTTTGAGACCAGCATAGCCAACATGGTGAAACCCCATCTCTACTAAAAAATACAAAAAGTAGTTGGACCTGGTAGCAGGTGCCTGTAATCCCAGCTACTCGGGAGGCTGAGGCAGGAGAATGCCTTAAACCTGGGAGGTGGAGGTTGCAGTATGCCGAGATCATGCCATGCACTCCAGCCTGGGCAACAAGAGTGAAACTCCATCTCAAAAAAAGAAAAAATAATAATATCAGTGAGAAAGGATTATGATTTGGAATGTGGTAACAGTGGAGGTTGTGACATGTGACTGTATTGGAGATATAGTTTGAAGGTAGTCCTAGTAGGATGTACTAACAGATCAGCTGTGGAGTGTGAGACAAGGAGAGAAGTCAAGAGTTTTGGTCTGAGTTTGAGGAAATCCAGGTGTGGTGGAAACTGAAAATTATGCAAGTTGTGAACACAAAATTACGTATAAAAATAAGGTATGAAAGTCAATATTTCTTTTGAATATGTGGTGGCCTACCTTCCAGATGGCCCCTAATGATCTTGACTGCATCCTGCATTATCTTGGCTGCAATGCCATGAGAGATCCTGAGCCAAAACCACCTAGCTAAATCATCCCTGAATTCCCGACCCACAAAAACTGTGTGCAATAGTAAATGTTTATATTTTAAGACATTACATTTTGGAGCAATGTTTTGTAATGCAAGAAAACATATCTAGTAAAAATTTTTGGTGCCAGGAATGGAGTGCTACCATAATAAAAACTTAAAATATAGAGAAGATTTGGAACTAGTAGTGAGAAGAAGCTGGAAGGATTTTGAGGAGATGTTAGTAAAAATGTAAGGAACGTGAAAGAGACTTAGCAGAATCCTGATGGACATTAAGGAAGCTGAAGATGAGGTCTTAAAAGAAAGTAGGAAAACGTTATTGAAACCTGTAAGAAAGGGGATTCTTGTTATACAAGTGTTGAAAGTTTAGCAACACTGTCACCTATGTAATGAGGAAAGTAGAAAATATAGTACCCGAAGAACTGCAAGTTCCAGTTATGGAGATTTTCAGGCAGAATGTTGGGGGGGGCGGGTCTCCAGGTTTCTTCTTGCTGTTTACAACAAAATGTGAGAAAAGAGTGGTAAGCTTCAGGAAGGACTGTAAAACAAAATGGAGCCAGGCTTGCTGGTTTTGAAATTTCCAGCCTCTCCAGATGGCAGACATTATTGAATTTAAGAAATTGCTTTGGGGCAAGTATCAAATCCAGGTCACAGAAAAACAGAGTACAAAGAAGAAGCTCAGAATGTCTGTAAAAGTCTTTGTTAAGACCTTAAAAAAAAATGCAAAATAGTGCCTCAGAGATCCATTTAGTTAAACAATAAGCCTTTCAAGAAGTTTAAGATTGTTGTCCCTCGAGAGTCTCAGTAGAAGCTCAGGGTAGGAAAAGGCTTATCTTGAGGAGATTTTGTATCATGGAGTGAACCCCCCAAAATATTCATAGGATACATGGAAAGTTTTAAAAATAATTACTTGAAAGAAACACTGCCAGCTTGCATTTAAAGGGACAGAAAGCTGCAAAATGAAAAGAGGACTTTGAACCCTAAAACTTCTACAGACAGGGAAGCAAGTTGAGAAAACTGTGCAACTGAAAACATGGACTCAGGGTAGAACCAAGAGCACAGGAGGCAGAGCCAAGGGACGTGCCAAATAATTTCTGGGCAGGAGTAGCACCAAAGCCTAATAAAGGAACTTCCAGCATTTGCCCAGCTACATTTCAGAATTTCTTTGGACCAGTGTGCCTCCTGTTTTCCTCCCTCTTAAGCAAGAGTGTCTATAGTGGCTATCATAGCTATCCCTCTCCCACTATTGTACATTGAATGTGTGGAGTGCAGTAATACGGTTTGACTCTGTGTCTCCACCCAAATCTCATCTCAAATTATAATCCCCACATGTCGAGGGAGGGACTTGGTGGGAGGTGATTGGTCATGGAGGCAGTTTCCCCCATGCTGTTCTCGTGATAGTGAGGGAGTTCTCGTGAGATCTGGTTGTTTGATAAGTGTCTGGCATCTCCCCTCCTCGCTCTCTCTGGCTCTCTCCTTCTGCCTTAAGAAGGTGTTTGCTTGCCTTTCGCCCCTTCCACCGTGATTGTAAGTTTCCTGAGGCCCGCTAGTCATGCTTCTTGTGGAACTGTGAGTCAATTAAACCTCTTTCCTTTATAATTACCCCGTCTCGGGTAATATTCTTTATAGCAGTGTGAAAATGGACTAATACCGGCAGGTAGGTTTTCTCTTTAGTTGACAGGTCTTTGGAGCAAGAAAAACTGTTTATGAGGGTCTGTACTTAAGAAACTGTAATAGAGGAGCCTCATCTACGCCAGGGCATGATTTAGATGAGGTGATTCCAGACTCTGAGCTAATGTTGGAATGATACTAAACTTTTTGGGACTTGGGAGAGAGTGAGTGTATTTTTCATATGGGAGGGGCATAAATCTGTGGTGGCCAAAGGGAGGACTGTGTTAGCAGGTCTCCAAACTGATCTTTAGTGATTCTTCTGTCCTGGTATTTATGCTCTAGTGTAGTCCCTTCACACCCTGAATAGGACTGGTCTGTGTAACCAGTACAATGGTGCAGAAATGACAGTATGTGACTGCTGAGGTTAAATTATAAAAGACATTGTGACTTTTACCTTGCTATTTTTGGCATCTCTCACTCTTGGGGAAGTCAGCTGTCATGCTGTAAATAACCCTATTGAGTGCTCCACGTGGGGAGAAATAAAGATCTCCTACCAATAGCCAGCATAATTTGCCAGTCATGTGAATGAGCCATTGTGGGAGTGGATCCTCCAGCTTCAGTCAGGTCTTCAGATAACTGCAGCCCCAGCCAACATCTTAACTGCAGCCTCGTAAGAGACTCTGAATGAAAACTACCAGTTTAAGATTCTTTGAAATTCTTGATCCACAGATACCATAAAATAATACCTGTTTTATTAAGTTAAACCACTAAATTTTAGGGTAATTTATTATACAACATGAAACCTTAGGTGGGTCCATGCAAGTAATTTGTGATAGACAACTGTTACAGAATGACACATGATATCAAAATAAATCATTTATTTTTTAAAAAGCTGATATAAATCTAAGAACATAATACTTTTATTAATTAACTGCCTAGTATACTACTATCCTATCTTTTTTTCTATAGTTTTTGTCTGCATATTCTTTGGAAAAAAGTCAATATTCTTTCTAGCATGGTTAATCAATTTTTTATTACTGTTCATTTTCGCACTTTTTTTTCAGCTTCACAACATGTTATTGGTAATGTCATGTTCAGTTTCAGGATTTTTGTTGAATTTGGGAAACCTATCAAATTTATTTAATTTATGTGAAGTATGAGTTCAGAGTACTTCAAATTTTTTTTTATACAGTGACTAATATTAAATACTATTTGAATAGATGATACTCATTAACCAGTCTTGAGTCAATGTGCTTGTTGTAGTGGCATTATTGAGTTTTATATTATCTTCATCAATGACAGTACTTTATGCCAAATCAGCAAGAAATTTGAATCTTTTTCCAATTTATTCATGTGATTCACTTCTCTTCACTATTTGGATTCTTAAACAATCCAAGAACCTATTCATTACTTCTATTCAAAATTTATCTCTTCTTAATGAATTACTGCTTTTGGCATAATCTGGAAAAAATGTTTCATTTCTCAACGTCAGAATAATTTTTATTGATTTCATCACTCATCTTTATCACTTTTGCTTCATGTTTCATTCATTTTTTATCTGAATTTTCTCTGTGCTTTCATAAATATACTTAAAAATGACAAAAGAAGTATATTTCATATTCAGCCAAATCAGGAGTCTGTAAATTTTCACTCGTTTTACTGAAACTTTCTGTGATGATTAATTTTATGTGTCAACTTGACTGGGCTATGGGATGCCCAGATAGCTGCTAAAACATTATTTCTCACTGTGTCTGTGAGGGTGTTTCTTGAGGAGATTAGCATTTGGATCAATAGACTCTGTAAAGAAGGTCTGCCCTCACCGATGTGGGTAGACATCATCCTATCCATTGAGGGCCTAAATAGAACAAAGCAACAGTGGAAGGATGAATTTTCTCTCTCTCTTCTTGAGCTTGAACATTCATTTTTCTCTGCCTTCAGATATTAGAGCTTCTGGTTCTTATATCTTTGAACTTCAGGAATTATGTGGACGACACTCCTCCAACCTCAGACTGGGAGTTACACAGTCAGCTCCCCAGGTTCTCAGGCCTTTGGATTCAAAACTGCATTACACACCACTGGCTCTCCTGGTTTTCTAACTTGCAGAGGGCATATCATGAGACTTATTGATCTCTATAATTGTGTGAGTTCATTTCCATAATAAATCTCCTCATATATATCTATATATATCTTATTGGTTCTGATTCTCTGGAGAACACTGACTAAAATACTTCCCAAATAATACTTTCAAGTCTGCTTTTCAACATAAGAATAATTTGTGTCTTAATAAATTTTGCAAAACTATATGACTATGTGAATATATTGATAAGACCCACATTTACAGTATTGTAAGGGCCCATAAAAATAAGCAGCCACAAAGTCTTTATTAGCTACACAGTAAGTCCACCTCTGGTTCTGAGAAATTACATGAATAGTGATGTCCTTTACTAAGATGAAGAAGAGTATAGGAAACTTAAAAAAGAACAGCAAGAGTTCATTTTTGAACATGTTCAATTTCTGATATCTACTGGTAGGGTGAGCATATAATTTGTTGTACAAACCATTATAGTTTTGAGTGTGAAAAAGAGCACTATTTCATAAACAATAATTATAAATTGGGACTATTCCAGACACATTGAGATGTATAATTACCTTACCTATTGAACATCTAAGTAGAGATATCGAGTAGGCAATTGCTTACAGAAGGTTAGCATTCAGGAGAGAGTTCTGACCTGAAGGTACAAATTTGAGTGGGGGACATTAATATTTAAGTGCTATTTAATGTCATGAAACTAAATATAATCATCCAGAGAAGGAATGCAGAGTAGACAAGAATGCTGAGATCTGAGCTTTGAAGTGCTCAACATTTTAGAGGTCAGGAAGACAAAGATTAACCAAGTAAGAAAAGCCAGTGAGATAGAAGGAAAACCAAGAGCACGGTGTTTATGAAGCCATGTGAAGAAAAGGTTTCAAGAGTGTCTCATCAAGTGAGCCAAATGTTGCTAAGTCTAGTGAAACGAGAATTCAGAAATGATCTTTGGGTAGAACCAGCTGTATAATTTGCTGGGTCCAGTGAAAAAATGAAAATGTGGGACTCTGTTCAAAAGTTATCAAGAATTTCAGGATGGCAACAACAGAGCATTAAACCAAGCATGAAGCTCTTGTACGTATAGGGCCCTATATGACTGTGTAGGTTACATGAACACCATGAAACTGGCCCTGCCTTTGGGCCTTGCAACCTGGGGACCACTGATGACAATTACAAGAACAATTTTGGTAGAATTATCTGGGCAAATGGCTAATTGATTTTTAGTGTTAAATCAAGTTTAGCTTAAATCGGCCTCCTGACATATTCTAAGTTGGCCTAAAGGTTTCATTGTACATAGCACACTATAATTTAAATGGAGGTGTAAATAGATTATAACCTACTCTTGTGCCAATCACTGAGATTTGGCCAATCAAAGGGGGGCAACTGTTCAAACTGTGTTCAGATAAGGCAAATGCCAGGCTATAACCAATCTGGCTGTTTGTGTACCACACTTCTGTTTTCTGTACGTCACTTTTCTTTTACTGTCTATAAATCTTCTTCCACTATGTGGTTACTCTGGAGTTTCTCTCTGCCTACTCTGGCTCAGGAGGCTGTCCAATTCATGAACCATTCTTTGCTCAGTTAAACTCTGTTAACTTTAACCTAGCTAAAGATTTTCTTTTAACACTGAAAAGAATCGAAAGAGAAGAAGTGTAGGCATAAACATAGATAACTTTCTTGATGTTCTTTTTTTTTCTTAAAAAATTTTGACCTTTTGGCAAGATAAAATGGGATGGTGGTTGGAGTGAGTGTTAAGCTCAAGGGAATGTTTGCTTAAGACGAGAGAAGGACAGAATATTTGTATGCTGCTTAGAATGGCCCATTAGAGGGAGAAATTTTGATTATGCAGAGTAGCGGACAATTACACGAGTGATGTCCTTGATAAGGTGATGAGATGGGATTCAGAACACGTGAAACAGTAGACAGGTCTTTCGTTTTAACAGGGGGAAAGGCAGAATGTATAGTAGAGGATGCAGGGAAGTTAGTAGATTTGGAGGTGAAATTGTGATGTAGTTCTCTTCTGATTGCTTCTATTTTCTAAGAAAATAAGAAGCAAGACCATGAGTTGAGAGCAAGGAGGAGTAAGGGAGGTTGTGTTGGAGATTTGCAGAATAAGGAGAAGGTGTCTTTTGTTTACCGTTGTACAACTTATATTAGCATGGTATCTGGTACATATTAGTCACAGCTACACACAAAGGGCCCTCAAACTCTGTTCTTTCTACTCTCAGGATATCTCTTGACCCTATTCCTTTCTTCACATTCTCAAACTACCCACACTGTTTTATGTCTGCATGATTCCTTGCTTAATTGGTTTTCCACCTTTAGTTTTTCTTTCCTCCAAATTATCCCCCACTGTGGTTTTCATATGCCTGTATTCCTCAATCAAAGAATGTTGGGTGAATCAATCAATCAATCAATGGTTATACAAACATCAACATTTGACAATTACAAACAAGATTTTTTTTTGTTTTTACAGAGGAAAGCTAAACATAAGGTGAAATGTGTGGATCTCAAGCTTGGGTTTAGAGAACTCCTACGGATAAAGGTCATATACCTTGTCAAATGTAGACAGAGAGGAAAAAAAGAGAGAGAGAGAGAGATAAAATAAAAAGTAAAATTGTCACTCTTGGCTTTATGTCAGAGTAACTTTTGTCTCCCGAAAAATAAAAGAAAATGATAAAAATAAGTCAACATGTATGTTACTTGTCTGAAAATAAGCAGAAGTTTTTAAGGCTTTTAAAAAGTGTTTGTTATTGTTTTCTAATAGCAAAACAAATACATGATCACTGAAGGACATTTGAAACAAACAGAAAAGTGTAAAAGACAAAATACAACCACTGCCCAGACATTGTTAACATTACCATCCATTTTTTGGTCGTATATTTTAAATTGACTTCATACTCTTCTTACAGTATATTCTGCTATTTTTATTCATTTATATTATAAGCATTCTCACTGTTATTAAATATTCTTCTAAAATATTCATTATAATGGCTGCACTAGATTCTATCATATAGGTGTACCATAATGTAAGCATTTCTTTATTGTTGATCATTTATATTTAGCTTTTCTTTTTGAATAAACTAAAACTATCATGAGACTGAAGTAAGATCACGATCACTATCTTTCCATTTTGATGAGTTCAGAGGAGTGAGATCCAGCAGGCAATTATCAACTTCTCTTCCCTTCCTTGATCTTTGTGACATCATTTTTATTCTCTATCTAAAATAAAGTTTATACCCTTTTTTCTAAACAATAATTCCAGGGAAGCAGTCCACATTTTAGAAAACATCTGAGCTCTGGAGCAGACACATTTTTGCTACTGTCTTTTTTTTTTTTTTTTTTTTTTAATTCTTTAAGATAACACAGCAGGGACAAAACACTTAAAAGAAATATACTGCTATGAAAGCTACACAATCTCTCTGAGATAACGCTGCTAGACCTCTTTTGAAATTGGACTCTACTTGTAGTTTACATTTTGTTATTGCTGAATTTATTAAGATCCTATGAAGATGGAAGTAACGTGGGGAGCTGAGAGTAGATGCCTCCTACTTTGTCTCTATTCCTATTTGCAGGTGACTTGGAAATTCCCAAATTACAGAGAATAAAAAACCTTTGTAATTCAGAATTTGTGAAATTCCCAGAACACCTGTTTTAAAGGCATGCTGCTCTGTTGATGAATCACCCAAGCTTTATAAAATGATTCATCATTAATCATTACAAAAAATAAGCTTAACAATTCATAAGCTCAAAATAATGCTATTTTATTAGCTTCATATTTATTAAAACCACATTACTTTGACTACATTTGGAAACAAAGGAACTTCTAAAAGTTTACTCCTAAAAATGACAGAACTTTTCATTCCTTCAATGTTCTATTTAGCCATATCCATCAAGGTGACATTTTTTAGCAGAGGAAAAACTTGGTAAATTACTTTTTTTTTCCCTAAAAGTGGAATAGTATTTCTAGGTCTTTGGTCAATGTTTCTGCATAGATCATTGAATAGAAAAAAAAAAACAAACAAAAAAAACTGTGTTTTTTTTTTTCTTAGTATACTTTCAACACTCAACACAGAACACTTCTGTGAAGAAGTATGTGGGTGTTTCTCCCACAGCAAGCAATTCTCTGACAACAGCTAGGTATCCCACAATTCAGTCTGACACTAACCAGAGTTAGTGCAGACCTCACAGGTTAAGGGTTCAGTCCCACAAGACTTCCCTTACCCAACTTCAGAAGCCGATGATAAGTAGTAAGTTTTCAAGTTACCTAGAACTTGTCTCTGACTTGGTAAAAATCAGAGGTTTGCATGACCCCATTTTCAGGTTCCATTCACAAGAGCGGTTCATAGACTCCAGGAAAAGAGTTTACTTACGTTACTGACTTATTGCAAAGGATATTTTCAAGAATGTAAATGAAAATCCAGATGAAGGGATACATGGGGTAGGGTTCAGAAAGATCTTGAGCACAGGAGCTTCTGTCTCTGTGGAGTTGGGGTGCAGCCACCCTCCCAGCATGTCAGTATGTCCTTGCTCACCAACCTTGAAGCTCTCCAGAACCGTATACTTTTGGAATTTTTATGGAGGCTTTGTCATGTAGGTATGAACAATCGCTAACTCAATTTCTAGCCCCTCTTCCCTCCCTCTCTGGAGAAAAGGCTGGGAGTGGGGCTGAAAGTTCCAAGCTCCTAATCATGCCTTGGTCTTTCTGGTGACCAGCCCCCATGCAGGAGCCCACCAAGACACCTCATTAGAATAAAAGATGCTCCTATCACCTGGGAAATTAAAAGAGTTTTAGACGCTGTATGCCAGGAACCAGAGACAAAGACTAATATATTATTATTTCACAAGCACATACTTCACTCTACACAAAACTACGTGTTGTTATACATAAAGTATGAGAGTCGGGGCTCTTGAAATTTCCTGTCACTTGGCTATGTTTCCAAGTATTTGAAATCTCCATTTCTAAGTCATGGATGAAACAACTGAGGCCAGGATGGTTCACTAGTAAGATCAGGGTCGCATGTGTGCTCAAACAAAGCTTTAAGAAGAACTAACAACCCCTGGGTTTCCAGTCTGTTGCTGAGCCAGTGAGTGAATCTGTCTGTGTTTTCTAGGCACTGTTTAGTTCAGCTCTGCTTTTCCACACCTGCCTGGGGCTTTTCCTAACCAGCATCAGACCAGGAGCCTTAATTCTGATATCTGTAGACTGGTCTCTGTCTTTCCTTATGTGCCTTAAAAGCGTGTATATACAGGGGAAGCTTATACTGGGAGTGGATGAATACAGGGGACTGTATATGCTTTGGAATCACATTGGAGAAGCTCTACTGGGGCAAATCACTTAACCTGTTTGAGCCTTTATTGCCTCATATTTAAAATGGGAATGTCTTAGTTCCTATGTTTGAGGATTTTATAGTATTTAATGAGTTAACACCATGCTTGGCACAAAAAAAGGCACTCTATGTTTACTTTAGAAAAATAGCATACTACTGTGTTGGCAAAGCATTAGATTGTGGATCCATCTTTTTTTTTTTCTTTTGTTCTGTGAATGAATTTATGAAGGTTGCTTTGATGTTTTCTATCATGCAAATGGATGAAACACTTAGTTCCTGAATTAACATGGTAAGAGTAAGACTCCTGATGTGGTTTGGCTGTGTCCCCACCCAAATATTATCTTGAATTGTAGTTCCTATAATCCCCAAGTGCCATGAAAGGGACCCAGTGGGAGGTAATTTAATCATGAGGGTGCTTACTCTCATGCTGTTCTTGTGATAGTGAGTTCTCATGACATCTGATGGTTTTATAAGGGGCTTTTCCCCCTTTTACTCGGCACTTCTCCGTGTTGCCATCATGTGAAGGACATGTTTGCTTCCCCCTCTGCCATGACTGTATGTTTCCTGAGGCCTCCCCAGCTATGTGGAACTGTGAGTCAATTAAACTTCTTTTCTTCATAGAAGCCTGAGAACAGACTAATGGAGTAAATTGGTACCACAGAGAGTGGGGTGCCACTAAAAGGATACCTGAAAATGTGGAAGTGACTTTGGAATTGGGTAACAGGCAGAGGCTGGAACAGTTTGGAGGGCTCAGAAGAAGACAGGAAAATATGGGAAAGTTTGGAACTTCCTAGAGACTTGTTGAATAGCTTTGACCAAAATGCTGATAGTGATGTGGACAATGAAGTCCAGGCTAAGGTGGTCTCAGATGAAGATGAGGGACTTGTTGGGAACTGGAGTAAAGGTCACTCTTGCTATGCAAAGAGACTGGCAGCATTTTGCCCCTGCCCTAGAGATCTGTGGAACTTTGAACTCGAGAGACAGAGATGATTTAGGGTATCTGACAGAAGAAATTTCTAAGCAGCAAAGTGTTCAAGAGGAAGCAGAGCATAAAAGTTTGGAAAATTTGCAGCCTGATGATGTGATAGAAAAGAAATACTCATTTTCTGGGGAGAAATTCAAGCCTACTGTGTACATTTACATAAGTAATGAGGAGCCAAATGTTATTCACCAAGACAATGGGGCAAACCATCTCCAGGGGATGTCAGAGACCTTCATAGCAGCCCCTCCTATCACAGGCCTGGAGCACTAGGAGGGAAAAATGGTTTCCTGGGCTGGGCCCAGGGCCCCCCTGCTGTATGCAACCTTACAACATGGTGCTCTGTGTCCCAAGCTGCTTCAGCTCCAGCTGTGACTAAAAGGGGCCAACGTACAGCTCAGGCATTTCCTTCAGAGGGTGCAAGCTCCAAGCCTTGGTGGTTTCCATTTGGTGTTGAGCCTATGGGTCCATAGAAGTCAAGAATAGAGGTTTGAGAACCTCTTCCTAGATTTCAGAGGACGTATGGAAATGCCTGAATGTCCGGCCAGAAGTTTGCTGCAGGGGCAGAGCCTTCATGGAAAACCTCTGCTAAGGCAATGCAGAAGAGAAATGTGGGGTCAGAGCCCCCACACAGGCTCCCTACTGGGATACTGCATAGTGGAGCTGTGAGAAGAGGGCCACCATCCTCCAGACCCCAGAATGGTAGATCCACTGACACCTTGCACTGTGTACCTGAAAAAGCCACAGACACTCAATGCCAGCCCATGAAGGCAGCCGGGGAGCAGGGGAGCTGTACCCTGCAAAGCCATAGGGCCAGAGCTGCCCAAGGCTGTGGGAGCCTGTGTCTTGCATCAACATGACCTGGATGTGAGACATGGAATCAAAGGACATAATTTTGGAACCTTTAAATTTTAATGACTGCCCTATTGGATTTCGGACTTGCATGGGGCCTGTAACCCCTTTGTTTTGCCCAATTTCTCTCATTTGGAATGGGTGTATTTACCCAATGTGTATAACCCCATTGTATCTAGGAAGTAACTAAGTTGCTTTTGATTTTACAGGCTCATAGGTGGAAGGGACTTACCTTGTCTCAGATTAGCCCTTGGACTTGGACTTTTGAGTTAATGCTGGAATGAGTTAAGACTTTGGGGGACTGTTGGAAGGGCATGACTGTGTTTTGAAATATGAGGACATGAGATTTTGGAGGGACCAGGGGTAGAATGATATGGTTTGGCTGTGTCCCCACTCGAATCTCATATTAGTTCTCATAATCCCCACATGTCATGGGACGGACCCTGTGGAAGGCAATTTAATCATAGGAGCAGTTACCTTCATGCTATTCTCATGATAGTGAGTGAGTTCTCATGAGATCTGATGGTTTTATAAGGGACTTTTCCCCCTTTTGCTTGGCACTTCTCCTTGCTGCCGCCATGTGAAGAAGGACATGTTTGTGTCCCCTTCTGCCATAATTGTAAGTTTCCCAGCCATGCTAAACTGTGAGTCAATTAAACTTCTTTCCTTTATAAATTACCCAGTCCTGGATATGTCTTTATTAGCAGCGTGAGAATGGACTAATACAACTCCCAAATGCAGTTATTTGTCCAGGACCTTAAATAATGTTGCAATTTTCAAAAACTACTTCAAAGTTACTCCGGAAAAAAATAGTAACGGGCAGAGTTTCCTTCTCATGCTTCCATTTCATTAAGCATGAAAATAGAAATATAAGAAGTGCTAAGAGAAATTACCTGCTCATTTTATTGAAGGTTTCCCTCCCCCAGGATGGTATCTAATTGCTTCTTGAATAGTTCTAGTGAGTTGCTTTTAAAAATGTGACTTTTTGTTTCTAAAAGCATTTTCTGTATCTGTGACTTGGAAGGATATGAGGTTACATCAAATTTATACTTGCTCTTTGGCTTAAAACACATGCTTTGTATACAACAGACTAACATACATTGGAGCAAATAACAGGTCCCAAATCAGAAAGAACTCAAGCACTTTATCACTACGCCTTGTTGTTAGCTGCCTTGGACCCTGGGTAATTTCTCTTAAGGGAGAAAATGTTGGAGCTGCAAGACATAGGATTAATTACTTTAACCTACTTCTATTTACGAATGTACAATTCCTGTGGATCAGTCTCAAGCTCACTGCTTCTGAATAACAAAACAGCATAATTTAGGCTCACCCACTAAGGTCCTGTCCTCATTACTGCAAACTAGACCCAGAACAATCTCTTTCCTAATGATGGCCCTTTCCTGGCCATTTTGGCATTATTTCAAGATCATATTAAGACAATTTTTCAGTAATTACCAAAAGACTATTATTATTTCAAAAATTAGAGCAATAAAAGTATATCAAACTCTTCAAAGGAAAGAAACCCTAGAATATATAGCTACTGAAGATATAAATTAGTGAGTACATGAAAGTGACAAGGAAAACAATTCTCTGGCCAAGAAGAAAATCAGTTGACTCTCATCTTATGTGAGATGTGTTTTCACTCCTTTTGCCTGAACAATAGCTAGCATCAGCAGAATCCAGATTTTATTGTGACCATTGGAAAATGCTTCTCTCCCTGAAAAGTATGGGAAAGATATGTAAGGAAATGGAATTTAAGAAAAAGTGTAAAGGGAAAGTGGGGTGTGAGAATTTTAAATCCCAATGTTCTACCAAATAAATAATCCTTCTCAACCCTAAACTGTTAAGTGGTAGGTTTGGCAGCAAGACCTCACTCTGTAGGACCTTTTGCTGAAGTCCCAAGTTCCATCAGGAGGAAATAATTTCTTTTGGTTGGGGGATTGTCCCTTATTCAAATGTAAATCCCCTAAAGGATTAAACGCAAGAGTTTTCATTCCTAGAGGAATTAAGTTACTAGGCACTTCCCAGCAAGGTGGAGTGTAGAAAGAAGATAGAAAGGGATGAAAAGGAGGCTTTGGAGGGTGCTAAAACAAACTGAGAAACTGAATGGTGAAATATTCTTCTTCCTGCAAGCTATGAAGAAAAGGTCTAAGTTCGTAGCAGAAACCAAATGTTTCAAAAGAGCAAGTGCATTTTGGATGGGAGAGGGGGCATGCGACTATAGGGAGAGTTGTGGAGGGGTATGGGTGCACACAAAGACAATACAGCCTTGGGAGCTGTTTTTATATTAAACAAGATTAGATATATGTACGTATGTGTTGGGGTGAGGGTGCGGTGAGGTTTGGGTTCCAGAAGGAATGGCTGGAGAGTTAACATTCCTTTTGTATTTCTGGCCATGTGGTTAGTTAGAAGCCTAAATTCTTTTTGAGACCAAAGCATGTTGAGTTGTATAGCTCTGTAGACCTTGTGTTTTGTATGCTAATATGAGGAAAAGCTTTACCAACTGTAACCCAATTGTTCATTGACTCGCGAACTTCCAACTGTGTAGAAGCAGAGTCTCAGCCTTGCAATTTGCAAATGTTCCCCAGTTATTTCTGAGAGTCCCCGGAGGAGTGCTTCACATGTGCCTATAAACTAATCTATTGGCTACTCCCACTGAGTGGGGTCTTCTATATTTTTCTTCTCCTATTCCCATTTGTCTATATCCTCTCCTCTTAAAATATCCTTTAGGGACTTCACTACTGTTATAGACCATAACGATAAGGCCATTGTCTATGTCAAAGATGTTGTTCCTCATCTTCTGCCTCTAGCTTCCTTTCTATATAGGAGCATCAAAGCCAGTCCAAAGAACCTAGTGTAGATGGAGCTCATTCCAGCTCTTTGGGTCTTTCACTATGTCCTCCCCAGCACCCCTCTCCCAATAAAACCTTTTTCTTTCTTTAAGCAATTGCAAAACAAAAGCCCTGCCTATATGACTGGAAGCCATTCCCTGTATTTTGGGCAAAAGTGAGCATACAAATATATGTGTATTCATGGGGAGGTGTGGGTGAAGATGTGATGGAGTGTGAAGGAGAGGTAAAGATGCCAGTGAGTAGGTGCCACCCATTTCTTTGATTGCCTGATTATTCCAAATAAGCAGACAGGAATGGATGGATAATTACTGGGTTCTCTATCACAGCAAGGGAACAGCTTCCACATATTCATCTACAATTGGATTGTTACCAGTGGAAAGTATCTGAATTACTGGCGGTGAATCTGTACGGGTCTGCAGCAACTTCAAGCCTTGCCACCTCAGAAGAAAGAATTCGACTGAGGGGCATAAGGCAGAAGAGACCAAGGTGAGTTTCAGAGCAGGCGTGGATGTTTATTTAAAAAGACTTTAGAACAGGAAAGAAAGGAAGGTACGCTTGGAAGAGACCCAAGCGGGCACATGAAGGTTAAGTGCCTGAAGGTCAATTGCCCCATTTAACTGTGATCCTAGGGCTTTATAGACTCGCTTCTTTCCCATGCTTTTTCCCTTAGGGTGGGCTGCCCACATGCGCAGTGCCCTCCTTACCCTTGGGAAGTGAGCATGCGCAGTGTGTTTAGGAAGTTGTACACATGCCCGCCTGAGGCTTCCTTCCCTTTTCCGGTGGAGTGTCTCTGGAAGCTCATACTTCACCATTTTATCTCTTTACGAACATGCCCTGGAAGTAGTTTACCACTGGTGCCTGCATTCAATTAACAATTTAATGTTAACAGCTGTGGATCATCAGGAGCTTGTCTCTTCCTTGCATCCTGGCACCGGCTGCTGAATTATCATTTTTAGAGAGGCAATGTGATAATTGTCGGACCATCACCTGACATTCCTAGTGGGTAGGGGAGAAGAGCCCTCTTCTGCCCTGCCCCACTCATGCCTATCTAATTACCTGTAACAGGATGGCTCAGGTGAATCTGGGAGATGGTGGTCAGGAAATACTAGCATTTTCACCTTCCTTCGGTTTGTTGTGTAAAGTAGCTCAGGTCTTTTGTGAGCTAGGCTTTCTGTGCCCCCGCCCCAAATGTTAGAAATTATCTTTGTTGAATACAAAGACATAAACAAGATTAACATTGACTTTTCAGTCAAATTAGAAAATTTGAAAATTTCCAGCAGCTTCTATGTTTTCTAGATGAGGAAGATGAAGCCCAGACTTTTTCCTATCTTTTTTTTTTCTTTTTTTTTTTTTTAGACTGAGTGTTGCTCTGTCGCCCAGGCTGGAGTGCAGGTTGAAGTGCAGTGGCACAATCTCAGCTCACTGTAACCTCCACCTCCCAGATACAAGCAATTCTCATGCCTCAACCTCCCGAGTAGCTGAGATGGCAAGCACACACCACCATGCCTGACTAATTTTTGTATTTTTAGTAGAGATGCGGTTTTGCCATGTTGGCCAGGCTGGTCTAGAACTCCTGACCTCAAATGATCCGCCTGCCTCGGCCTCCCAAAGTTCTGGGATTACAAGCTGAGCCACGACACCCAGCCTCCTATCTTCATCATCAATATTAAAATATCCTCTAGGAATTAGATGGAGTTCATGTATCTCCTCTAGGAATTAGATGGAGTCCATGTATCCAGTTAGAGGCACACAGTAGGCACTCAATAAATATGTGTTGAGCCCAGTTAAATTAGGGGCCTGGCATGTTGCTTTTTCTCCAGGATGTAAAGCAAAACAATTCATGAGCTCAGGATATGAATACTATGGATGCATTTATTCCTCTTGCTTAGCAATTGAAAATGATGAAGCCATAGACTTGTCCAAGGCAATATCGCATATCGCAGAAATGTTGATGGAGTACAGAAGATTGTATTGTGTTTTCTGGGTAGAATTCAGTGGTTTTGGAGGTGGCCCTTGCTAAAGATTGGAAGCAGGACATGCTTTTTGTAATGGTCTTATCAACTCTACTAGCAAAGGATGCAGATGCTTCAAAATATAGAGGCAATTTTTACTTTCCAAATGATTTCAAGACTGATGTTTTAAGTGACTTTTAATGAACAGAGGAGAAACTGCACAGAAGAGGTGATCTTTGTCCACCTCGTCAAATAAAGAAACAAAATACAAAATAAAAGTCTCTTAAAATATGCAAGAACTTCTTAAAGGATTTTCTATCACAACCACATACATGCATAAAAAGTCAGAAGTGCAGGGAGCCAATGTTTTTAATAAAATCAAGGTTCACAGCACCAAAGCAATTGAGTAGAAAGAATAATCAAGGATGTTTGTAGTGATATTCAGAGGTTAACAAAAAATTAACAGAGCCAGACTCCAAATGAAATGGTTATGGGCCAAGAATAACTAGATGTGTGGGAGTGGAAAAAAGGCTTTAAAATGCTGAAACCTCAATAAAAGTTCAGGGCAAGAAGATTGAATCCAAAGTATTAACACCCACTGAAAAAGAAAATAAAGTTGTGTGCACTAAATTGGAAATGCTTGAAAATCGAGATTTCACTGAAACTTTCTCCTAGAGAGAACCATTGTTTCTAACTTTTATAAAACAAAGAAAAAAAATGTTTAAAGAGGGGATCATATGGACATACCGTTACGGTACTACTAAATCGGGAGAAAAATACACAGCAAAGCGTATGGTAAAGGTAGCATTTAAGACATGATTGCTATTAATTTACTTTGTATAATTACTCCATTGCTGACAAAGAAAAAAATTAAATTTCTTTTTGGACAGGTTGTCACTCTGTTGCCCAGGTTGGAGTGCACTGGTGTGATCACAGCCCACTCACTGTAGGCTTAACCTCCTGGTTTTAAGTGATCCTTCAAGCTCAGCCTCCTGAGTAGCTGGGACTATGGGAGTGCACCACCAGCCTGGCTAATTTTTTTTTTTTTTTTTTTTTAAATAGAGATGCGGTCTGACTATGTTGCCCAGGCTGGTCTAGAACTCCTGGGCTCAAGCAACCCTCCTGCCTTGGCCTCCCAAAATGCTGGGCTTACAGGCCTCAGCCCCTGCACGTGGCTTAGGAAACAAACTTTAAAGAGATAAGATCTTGGCCAGATGAAGTGGCTCAGGTCTGTAACCCCAGCACTTTGGGAGGCCAAGGAGGGAAGACTGCTTGAGCCTAGATGATCAAGACCAGCCTGGGAAATATAGCAAGACCTCATGTCTACAATAAATAAGTAAATAAATAAATAAGTAAATAATGTCTAGTGAGAGATAATGCTGAAAGACTGACTGGGTGAAATGGGCTGAATTTCCTGCCATGCCACTTAGACGAGTGTAGGGGCTAAGGGAGAGCTTCCCCTTCACCTTCTGAAAGTTTGCTGAAAAGAAACTGACAAAAGGTAGATTAAAGGGAGAAAAAAGACGTACACATTTATTTTAATGTGCATGGCATAGAGGAATCCCAGTGAGGTCCAGATGTTTATATACCCTTCTTCCTAGGGGAAGGGGAGATGGTGGTATAGGAGTAAATAATTTTTAGGGGAGAATGAATGAACCCAGGGGGCAGACATCATTTTGTGAATGATTCTCTTTGGAAATTGAATGGGATGGGAAAACAAGCAATGGTTTGGGATAAAGTTTGCTGGACCCTAGGTGTGGTGTTTAATTTTCAGTCTCTTTCTTTGTGATATGAATTTTAATCTCCTCTGATTAATATGATTTCAAGAAAAGATCAAAGGCAATTGTGTTTCTCTTTGGTGGTTCTGGTGTCTGCATAGATAAAGGAACTTCAGAAAACATCCACATCCACATCCTGTGCTTTGGAGAGACACATGATTGAGAGGCGAGAGTGAGGGTAGCAAGGGTTGGGTGTGGTGGCTCACGCCTGTAATCCCAGCACTTTGGGAGGCACAAGGCAGATGGATCACCTGAGGTCAGGAATTCGAGACCAGCCTGGCCAACATGGTGAGACGCCATCTCTACTAAAAATACAAAAATTAGCCAGGTGTGCTGGCATGCGCCTGTAATCCCAGCTACTCGGGAGGCTGAGGTGGGAGAATTGCTTGAACCCGGGAGGTGGAGGTTGCAGTGAGCTGAGATCACACCACTGCACCCCAGCCTAGGTGACAGATTAAGACTCCGTCTAAAAAGATTAAAAAAAATAAAAATAAAAATAAAAAGAGGTATGTATAACAAAGCGATTTCTATTTTTCACAAGATGTTCAAGCTAATTTGATGTTATGAGAAATTGTCTACAACAAATAAGTCTATACAACAAGTGCTTTTTCTACACTTTACATTTATATTAATTATCCTTTGTAAAGAAGAGATTATACTGTGGGTTTCCATATTGTCTTGTGGGAAAGTGAGGAGATAGCTTATCTGTATTTTGTTGAGCTGGGATATATAACAAATACTTGCCCTTCCATTCACCTCCTATATTTCCAATAGCCTCATAACCAGTTTCCTCCAGTTCAGACCTCCCTTATTTATATACCCTTCTTACTGCTGCCAGAATAAACTTTGTAAAACACAAATTTGACAATGTCAATTCTTTTCTTGGAACTTGTCAATGACACCCCATTGCCTTTCCAGACTCATCTCCAGTTGCTCCCCTTAAGCACACTTCACTTAACTGTGCCAAATTGCTCACTGTTCCCAAAGGAAGGAAGCTGCACAGTCTTTGTGCATGCTATTTTCCATGTCCAAAATGTCTTTTCCCAACTTTTTTTAACCTGGCAATGTCATCTTGCCATTAGCTCAGATGACGCATCCTCAGAGAAACGTTTCAGAGCGCATCAGCTAGAATCATGATTTTTTGTACATTTTTTCAGAGTAATATTTTTGAAATCTGGATCTGTCTTATCAATATGTATATTTATTATGGTGGTGATCCCCCACTCTACTGAAATCTGTTATCCTATAGTACATCTCAGAATTAAGGAACCATTAAAGTTGTTCCCTCATCTTTGTTACCTTAGCACTGGCATTCATTCATTTAGCAACTCTTTAATTAAGTGCCCATGAAGTACCAGACACTATGCCAGGTTCTAGGAATGTAATAGTGAAAGGCACAGACATGGTCATTGTACTCAGTACATTTTCGTTTGAGAGACTGACCAAATAAACAAATAAACACAAAATTTAAAAAAATGCAACAAGTAAACCTCAAGTTAACCTACAAATAAAGTCATGGAATTTCCTGATAGTATTACAAAGTAAAAACAGGTTCTGCAATAGTGCATCATTTTGGAATGTGTTTCTTACTTTGATTGTGTCGGGTGCAAACTCATTTCCTTTCCTTTCCTGGGTATATCACTGGCCTACATTTCTTAGCCTTCTTGCATCTAGGTGGGGCCATGTGACCAGTTCTTGCCTTTGGAATGTGAGAGGAGGCCAGATGTGTCACGGCTTGTCTGAGGCAGGTAAGAACAGGTGAACCTTTTCCACATTCTCTCTTTTCTCTTGTCACCCAGCCAGAAACAGAGGTTACAGTGGAGGTCTCTGAGGTGCTGGGGATGGCAGATCACATCGTGAGAGGAGTCTGGACTCCTGAATGGCACTGTAGAATGCTTCCCACCAATCACCTACTTGGACTATGTGGTAAATAAGAAATAAATCTTTATTCTGTTTAGGCATTGGTATATCGGAGTCCTTTGCGACAATAGCTAGACTGCCTTGACTTAGCAGTGATCATAGCCTCCCATGGCCCAGTGGTCGACATAAGAATTTGAGACAGCAACATGGATATCTCCAAAAAGCATTTCTTTTTCTTCCCTCTTGCAAGCTGTCACAAAGGATCTTGATCCCCACATTCAACATGTAGGTAATTCAACTCTTCCCATCACATGCCCATTGCTCAATTGAGGAAGTGACATTAACAGCCTGCCAAAGCAAAAGAACCCTAACCAATCCCAGAGGAAAACTTCTTAGTTAGTCTAGCAGATTTTCTAATTGTCTTTTGTTCTTCTGATGTATAGTTAGCTAATTATAGACAGTCCCTGACTCACCATGGTTGAACTTAAGATTTTCTGACACGAAAGTGATATGCATTCAGGAGAAACTCTACTTCAAGTACCCATACAACCCTTCTGTTTTTCACTTTCAGGGCAGTATTTAATAAATCACATGAGATATTCAAAACTTTATTATAAAACACGCTTTGTGTTGGATGATTTTGCCTAATGTAATTGTTTTGAGCATATTTAAGGTAAGCTGAGAGAGGCTATGATGTTTGGTAGGTTAGCTGTATTAAATGCATTATGGTATTTTCTACTTACAATGGGTTTATCAGGATGTAACCCCATGGTAAGTTGAGGAGCATCTGTATTGCTATAGACACTTTTTATAGTGCTTTAATCATTCTTATAACCACGAAATAGTATCATATGTCAACTGGAAACTTGAAGCAAAACAAGATGAAAGATTTGACCTCTGTCTTGATGTGGTGACCCATTGAACACACACTGCTCCAACAAGAACTAGGATGTGTACAAAGGCATATTCTACCTGTCAATTAATTAAGCCCATGCTTTTTCAGTAGTGTTGGTTCATGACATACAAGCTAATTTGGTCAAGCATTACCAATTATAGAGAAACATTTGCTGAGACTGGGGCAGAGATAATGTGGTTGCTTCCAAGTGAAGCCACACATGGCTCTAGAAATAAAGAACGCAGAATATTGTCTCTAACCTACTTTGCCTAGGCTGGGTCATTTTTGCAGTATAAGAAATAAGGGATAATAATTTCCTTATGTTCCTGTGTACCTACTGGGTCATGTTAAAAGAATGGACAGATTTAATATTAATGAATATTATTCAATTCAGCATTCGAGAATATGGATGGGGATGATGGTGGTCTTAATGTGAATAGGGAGGTTATGTAGGTTATTCCGGTGAAAGAGGCTCAAATGGCATCAAAGCTTTCAAATTGTTATTGCAGTTGAGAATGTAATATTTAGAAATTTAATGAAAAACCTTACAAATGAACATCTGTAAGCTTGATGAAAAATTGATGAATAGACATGTGATTTTTTTTTTTACTCATCATTTTATTGGGAATAATGTGCTGCTTGGAATGCTCTAAGATCATTCCAGAACAAAGCCAAGCAATGTGGTATGACTGCAACTGAGAGGAAAAACACAGTACCTGGTAGCCAAGTTTGACAGGATGTCCATGGCTCTAAGCTGCAGAAGAAGGGAGCGGTGACAGATTCTTCCAGACACTTGGCTACAGACATTTACCAAAGGACCAAATTTTGAATGGATTCAGTATACAGAGATTTATAGGTTCTATTCTGGTCATTCCAGGCATCCAAATTAAAGGCAGCACACTGCAGAATAACAGCCTGAATAATGAAGTAAAACACACTTGTTTGAATCCTGGCTATATCAGTTACGACTCTGCGACCATGGACATATTACTCAACCTCTCTGAGCTTCAGTTTCCTTCATCTGTGAAATGAGGATACCTATTCGATAAGTATTAAATGACATAATATATGAAAAAACATTTATCTAGCACAGCGATGAACACATTTTGAGAGTTTAGTAAATGGCAGGTATTAATAATACAGCCTTGAAAAATGAACTTCTTCCACTTCCACTCTCAACCCTCTCCCCATTCTCAATATGCATGATATATGCATGGGTAGATTTGGCAAATGGGCTAAGTAGGAGTACTGTGAAGTAGATCCACAAAGTTAAGTTCTAACAATTTCATTATTTCAAAATATTTCAAATCAATGCCAGAAAGGGAAATAGACATGTTAGCAATTATGATACCAATAAGATTTTGTTGATGAGTAAATTGTCTTCTTTCACAAAAGGTAAACCTGTCAACTTTGGTCTTGAACAAAATCATAGATGTGATTAAAAACCTCAGAGAATAAGTGGAATTATTTAAATTAGATTTCATAACTCTATATTTCATAATTATGAGAAGCTGCTTATTCAAAATTATGTGTAAAGGCATGATTGTGGAATTTCCTTGCTAATAAGGGTAAAACACTAATAAAAAATTCAATTTTTCATCAGTTCCATGGTGCTTATCATGTAACCAATCTCAGTGGCATTATTTCATTAATACTAATTGAAAGGGGAGCAAGTTTTTACAATTCAGGTTTAAATTATGTGAGAGAGTTAAAAAATAATGGTTGTAAAAAACAAACTGCTCTTCTGTTTGTCACTGCAATATAAAATAGTTTAATAATTTTTATTGACAGGACTTTTACAGGGTATATTGGATGTTTCTTATGCACCACTTCGAATCTTCTGGTTTCATCTCCCAACGAGTCATACCTGTGTGACTGAGCAGGCTTTGAGCAGCTTTGATGAAGGCGCCATCAAACAGTGCCTTGTCTATGGTCAGCCACAAATGCCTCTTGCTTCTCTGATTCCTTGGTGAGGAATGCTCCAACAGGGTATTTGACATTCAAACAAGAGCAACCTGGAAGTAGGGTAGGGAAAATTAGTACCCTGTAAGGCAATCTTTAGCCAATGGAGGGCAGAGCTGTTGGTTAAATGCTTTTCCCTTCCTTTTAGGTGGATGGTCTTGGGTTGCATTTCATGAAGCTAATTAGATAAGCCTACATGATTGAGTACCCGTAGTGGTGGCTCAGCTGGTCATGTATACTTGAACTGGTTCTCTCTCCTTCCCTGTTTCATGCCCCTGTCCCTCATTCCTGTTCTTGGTATCACTTTCCCAAGGAAACTTCCTCACACATAAACTTTTCTTTTAGATTTTGTTCCTGGGGGAACCCAAGCTAAAGAATTGGCGTAGATACCTTTAAAGCAATTCAGAGTCCATAAGGAGAAGGCCCAAATACGATGCATATTTATGTCTCTTCTTTACGTTACTCAAAAATAAAGTGAATTTGTTGATTCATTTAGTTTTATCTGTATTTAACATTTGAAGTTTGCCTTTTTGCTCAAAGATAGAGATATAAAATAGAGATTTGTGGCAGAGCACTGACACCAAAAAGCTCAATGTTCTAAAATCAGTGCCCTTTCTCATCTCGCATAGTCACCATGGTATGTCACCTAAATCAGGAATAACTGAATTAGGCGCCTGGCTAAGTCTATGGGTCAAGATAGCCAAGTTCTGGTAGCATTTTGATCCCATATGACAATGGTTAAGATTTCACAATCACTTTTTCGGAAAAATTCAGCTTAAAGTGAGGGCAAAAACATGTTTGGTGGGGAAGGTGTCTTTGGAACTGCTTCTAATTATCCAAGTAATCGTTCTTCTGAGGCCCACTTAGCTCTGAAACAACAAATTAAACTGTACTCAACTGTAATAGTAATTGCATTTCAAATATTATAAACACTGAAGTTGGGTTATGCTTACCATGTCTTAAGGATGTGGATGACAAATACATTTTCTCATAAACCAACTCTGAATGCTTGACAGTGCTTTCCTGGGGCCCTATGTTGAAGGTTTCTGGTGATCAATGAGAAAGAATCCATGATCAATTGGCCCACTGAGTGTTTTCTATCCCTGATTTAGGGGTTTCAGGTTGTCATCTGAAGGATTTTCTTGTCACTGACATCTATCCAATTTAAAAAAGTCTTTTTTTTTTTTTTTTTTTTTTTTGAGATGGAGTCTTGCTCTGTCGCCCAGGCTGGAGTGCAGTGGCGCAATCTCGGCTCACTGCAAGCTCTGCCTCCCGGGTTCACGCCATTCTCCTGCCTCAGCCTCTCGAGTAGCTGGGACTACAGGCGCCCGCCGCTGCGCCCGGCTAATTTTTTCTATTTTTAGTAGAGACGGAGTTTCACCATGGTCTCGATCTCCTGACCTTGTGATCCGCCCGCCTCGGCCTCCCAAAGTGCTGGGATTACAGGCGTGAGCCACCGCGCCCGGCCACAAAAGTCTTAATGTAAGTCTGATATCTTACAAACTCTGGCAGGTTCATCATGACAAAATCCAAGTAGGATGTATTTTCTGAAAAAAATGTCTTGCCCAAATTGGGGTCATCTTCAGAGAGTATGACTTCAGACCTTATTCCCTACTCTGAAATTTCCTCGAAGTTTGGGTCCAGAAGACCCCATAAGAGTTAGAGAGTTACTAAATGAACTTTACTATAAAGTCATATGTGCGTGTCGAATGATTTTTCTCAGCTTTTGGGTGTGTTACTCTATTAATCTGATTTACTCATTAGAATAATTGAAAATTTAGATGAACTATTTTACATTTGATATCTTTTAACACATGAACATATCCTGAATCTCAGAGAAAAATCACAAAATTTAATTAAACTTTAGTTATCAAATTATATTATCTCCATCTGCCTCAACCTACAATATTTGGATCAAATAGAATGCAAGTGCCATAACATAGATCCTATGGTGCTATATTTATTTCAGATATTACCCATAAATTATTTATTGCAAATTTAAAATATTGGGAAAATTTGTAGTGCAGATAGATTATCAAGGAATCCTTGAGTAAATCCTTTTTGCCTGTTAAGAAGTGCTGAGAAAAGCTGATCTAAATGTTTCCTCATATTTTAAATTTTCACTAATGACTTTAATGCAAGTTCCTTGTAGAGAGGCAGTGGTCTCTCTCTGCAAGATTCATGACATGTTTACTTCCTTTTTTTTCTTCCTGATGGACATGTCTACACTGCAAGAGACATAAGATCCTGGGTATTTGAAAATTAAAGAACAGCAGCAAAGGGCCAGATGCTGTCGTTATAAAAGTTGCAAAAGTATCATAAACACCAGGTGTGCCGTATAAATGCACAGGTTTTTTTAACACTGCCACACTATTATCATATGGTTCCAACATCTGTTCGTTCCTGTCCGGGCTTCCCACAGACAGTATTTATTAAAATCAAATACGCACTAACTCTCACTTATGTGCCTTGAGCAGGAAGTGCCACAGTGGCCTTATTATGGAGTGTAAGTGGGCCAATAAAAATTGATTTTTATCAGTAAAGTTCCAATTATCCTTACAAGGCAATATAGTATCGTCTGTATGCCTTCTACTTGCTAATGACTCTGGTTTCTATGAGTGTGCGGCCAATACAAAAGTTTTTGTTACTAATTCCAAATAATTGGAGGATGAGAGGAGAGGCCAGTTTAGCTTTGTAAAGAGTCTATATTAAAAATTATTACCTAAAAAAATGTTACTTTCTGATTTTCAACTAGAGGACATATTCGAAATTATAAATGAATGTAAACAAGTAGATATTTTAATGGAAGTATTAAAAGGCTTCACAAATCTATATTATAAAGTGATACATTAGAAGCAACCAAACCTAGTAAAGAGAAAACGACACTGGTCTGGAAATCGAGAACCTTATGTTCTGGTTCTTAATCTATCCCTGCCACTCTTTAGGTCTTAGTTTTCTCATCTGGGAAAATGAGCAGACTGGAAAATATGTACTATGTTCCCTTCCTATTTTGATTATTTATGACTCTAAAGATAAAAAAACTTCACTGACAGAGACCTTTTTTCTTTAGCTCTTGATTTAATAGATTCTTCCGTTTTTTAAAAACATATTTTCCTCTTGACTTAATAGAAAATATCCACATTGTATCTGAGATATCATAAACACCAAACCAGTAGATTTCAAACTAATGAGTAGTTTGACAGGATTGTTTTTTGAACAAAAAAAAAATTAAAATGAAATGAGAAACAATGTACTACCAAGTGAATGTTAAAATAATTCAGTATCTGACTGGGTGCGGTGGCTCATGCCTGTAATCCCAGCACTTTGGGAGGGTGAGGTGGGCTGATCACCTCAGGTCAAGAGTTAGAGACCATCCTGGCCAACATGGCAAAATCCCGTCTCTACTAAAAATACAAAAAATTAGCTGGGCGTGGTGGCCTGTGCCTGTAATCCCAGCTACTTGGGAGGCTGTGGCAGGAGAATCGCTTAAACCAGGAAGGCGGAGGTTGCAGGGAGCAAAGCTGTATCCACCCCGGGGGAACAGAGAAGAACTCTCTTTTTTCTGTCTAAAAAAAAAAAAAAAAGAATTGAGTATCTGTTTAAATAGGAATATTAGAACCCCACATACCTCATATCATACGTAGAAATAAATTCCAGAAGGATGAAAGATTCTAAATATTTCTTACAAAACCATACAGACATGTGGTGAACACTGAAGGACTGTTAAGATGTCTCTTTGATGAAGGACTTGCTGCCTCAGCTGCTGCGAGTGCTGTTAGTAGATGGTCTTCAGAAGATTCCGGCCTCAGCTGCAGAAAGCTGCCTCTCCCAAGGTCACACCCCTTCCCATGGGGGCAGTCCACAGCCAATGACTGATCACATGCAGGAATACATAGGCATGGTCATCTCAGCTCAACTGAAGAGCTGCCCATGAGGTAGGCTGAGGTTGTCATTGGCTCAGCATGGCAGCTCAACTTCTCCCTCTAATTGTTTCCTTTTCCTCCAATTTACAGGTGTTGATCCCAAGAACACTAATAAAAATCCAGAAGGCTAAAGTTTGTCTCAGATTCTGCATATGGGGGAACTCAAGCTGTGACAACATATTCAATAAAATGTAAAAGAATACCTATCTTTTTTAAAATTTTAATTTAATTTTAAGTTCTGGGATACATGTGCAGGATGTGTAGGTTTGTTGCATAGGTAAACATGTACCGTGGTGATTTGCTGCACCTATCAACCCGTCACCTAGCTATTAAGCCCCACATACATTAACTATTTATCCTGGTGCTCTTCCTCCCCCAGACAGGTGCCAGTGTGTGTTGTTCCTCTCCCTGTGTCCATGTGTTCTCATTGTTCAGCTCCCGCTTATAAGTGAGAACAAGCAGTGTTTGGTTTTCTGTTCCTGTGTTCGTTTGCTGAGGATCATGGCTTCCAGCTCCATCCATGTCCCTGCAAAGGACATAATCTTATTCATTTTTATGGCTGCATAGTATTCCATGGTGTATATGTATCACGTTTTCTTTATCCAGTCTATCATTGATGGGCATTTGGGTTGATTCCATGTCTTTGCTATTGTGAATAGTACTATATCTTTATATTAGAATGATTTATATTCCTATGGGTATATACCCTGTAATGGAATTGCTGGGTCAAATGCTATTTCTGGTTCTAGGTCTCTGAGGAATCACCACATTGTCTTCTACAATGGTTGAACAAATTTACATTCCCACCAACAGTGTAAAAACGTTCCTATTTCTCCACAGCCTCATCAGCATCTGTTGTTTCTTGACTTTTCAATAATCGCCATTCTGACTGGCATGAGATGGTATCTCATTGTGGTTTTGACTTGCATTTCTAATGATCAGTGATGTTGAGTCATTTCTAATGATCAGTGATGTTGAGCTTTTTTTCATGTGTTTACTGGCCACATACTTGTCTTCTTTTGAAAAGTGTCTTTTCATGTCCTTTGCCCACTTTTTGATGGGATTGTTTGATTTTTTTCTTGTAAATTTGTTTAAGTTCCTTGTAGATTCTGGATATCAGACCTTTGTCAGATGGGTAGATTACAAAAATTTTCTCCCATTCTGTAGGTTGCCTGTTCACTCTGATGGTAGTTTCTTTTGCTGTGAAGAAGCTCTTTAGTTTAATTAGTTCCCATTTGTCAATTTTTGCTTTTGTTGTAATTACTTTTGATGTTTTTGTCATGAAATCTTTGCCCGTGTCTATGTTCTGAATGGTAAAGAATATCAATCTTTAAAATAATCTTGAGTGTGGGAAAGTGTTCTTAAACAGAACACAAAAGCCAAAATCCATAAAGAAAGAAATGGAAAGATCTGACAAAATGAAAAGTAAAAGCTTCTTTCAGTATTATGAAAGACATCCTAAGCAAAATTAAAAGACAGGCATTTTTTGAGGAAATATTTTTTAACATAAATAATAGACAGAGTTCATATCTGCAATATATAAAGACCTTCTATAAATCAATAAGAAGCCACCCCCTGCCCAAAAAAGGGTAATATATATGATCAAGAAATTTTTTAAAAGAGATGTTGTGGCCAGGCGCAGTGGTTCACGCCTGTAATCCTAGCACATTGGCAGGCTGAGGTGGGCAGATTGCCTGAGCTCAGGAGTTTGAGACCAGCCTGGGCAACATGGTAAAACCCCGTTTCTACTAAAATACAAAAAACAAAAACAAAAACAAAATTAGCCAGGCATGGCGGTGTGTGCCTGTAGTCCCAGCTACTGAGGAGGCTGAGGCAATTGCTTGAACCCAGGAGGTAGAGGTCGCAGTGAGTGGAGATCGTGCCACTGCACTCCAGCCTGGTAACAGAGTGAGACTCTGTCTCAAAAAAAAAAAAAAAAAAAAAAAAGAAAGAAAGAAAGAAAGAAATGTTGCCAATAACATAGGAAAAGATGCTCTCAGCCTTTCTTGCAATCAAAGAGAGAATTGTCAACATAGAGAATAAGCTAACTTGTAAAATGAAAAAGGTTGATAATATACACAATTGGCAAGAGGATGGGGGAAATGGGTACTCAAGATATTTGTGGAAATGTAAATGTTATTTTGAAAGGCACTTGGGCAATAATTTCTCAACATTTTAAATGTGCATGCTCTTTGATCTAGCAATTTTTCTTTTAGGGATATATGCTGCAGAAATATTAACACATGCACACAAAAAGGTGCACGAGAAGGTTTATGCAAGACTTATTTTTAATAGGAAGAATTGGCTATCTATTTCAATAGGAAAATCAGAACCCCTATCTATCTCATATCATACATAAAAATAAATTCCAGAAGGATGAAAGATTCTAAATATAAGAAAACAAAACCATACAGACATACGGTGAACACTAAAGGACTGCTTAGATGTCTCTTTGGTGAAGGACTTTCTGCCCCAGTAAGTCCTTTGAAACAGGCATCCAAAAAAGAGGGGGCATCTGTTTAAAAATATTGTGCATTATTAAATGCCATAGAGATGCTAAAAAGAGTGAAGTTGATCTATGTGTATTATCATGGAAGGATATTTGTGTCGTGACATATTGCTAACAAAAAGAGAAGTTGTATAAAAATGCATAACACACATATACGTACATGCATTCATTTTGTAAGTGCATAGGGACATTCTGGAAAGAAATGCACATGAGGAGAGGGAAGTTGGGTGTGGTACTGTAGAAAGATGACATTTACTTTTACTCTAGATACCTCTGAATTATCTAATACTTTTACATGGAGCTTGCCTTACTTTTATAATTGAAACAATTTAAAAGAGAAGGAATAAAATGCACTAGAGGAACAAAACTTGATGCTTTTTATTTGTTTGACTTCACCATTATTCATATTACTACTACCACTAGAGACAGTCACTTGGAATTTTCTTTGGTCCAAATGCTGTATAATGTATTCCATTGTGTTCCATTTTTCTGAAAATGATCTAATTTACATGATCAAATAGCACTTGATTCTCATTCACACAAATGTCTTGAAAACCAGGTAAGTGAAGTGAGCTACTGACATTTATAGAATATAATCTGTATATTAAAATTTCTGGATTCAAGTTCACAAGATTCATTTTATTCTCTGCGAAGGCTGTGGTCACCTAAAAGGGAATGAAATATCTAAGAAGGGATGAGCTCTGAAAAGTGGAAAGTAGGGCTTCAGAATATGAGAACATCCCTGAAGCCATTTCTTCACAGAATAAAGTGGAGTCAAAATTTGGAAATGCTGGTGGTGAACTGGAGATATGCCAACAACTTTGCGCTATGTAAACCAATTTAAAGAAAGCTAGTGTTGGGAGGTGAGGTTTACACCTTCATCCTTTGCTTGCTGATGCTAAGTTAAATCCTCCACCCTCCAGCAAAAACCCCTGCTCCTTTGAAGTTCTTGCCCTCTAGCTATGCCACCATCAGTTTCTCTTCGGCTCCCTTACATATTGACTTTCTCCTCACTATCTTACTTTCCGTGAAGACTTTGCTTTCTATTCTTCCCAAATTCTGCTGTCATCTGGAGACTTCAGGGTTTGTTTGGATAATCCTTCCAACCTCAGGGGTTTCCAAATCAGTGTTCGCTAGAAACATCTGTAAAAGTTTTTCAAAGTATGTACTTCTGAGTTTTGCCTACTGCATCAGAATCTCTCAAGGTGGGGGGCTTTAGCTTTTGGAATGTCTAAAACCACCACAGATTATTCTAATACAGGCAGAACTGTGAATCACTTGTAGTCTTGCTCTTTGTCTGCCTCAACCTGTAACTCTGCATTCAACTTTTCTGGCTACATGGTAGACATTTTCATTACCGTAACTGCCCAACGGGTTCTTCCTTCCAGCTGCTCAGATAGAGTCGATTTATCAGGAGAGAGGAATTGCAATTAAGAGTTTAATACATATAGAGCCAGCTAAATGGGAGACTGAAGTTTTATTATTACTCAAATCAGTTCCCCCAAATATTCAGAGCCTAGGGTTTTTCAAAAATAGTTTGGTGGGCAGGTGGCTAGGGAATGAGTGTTGCTGATCAGTTAGGGATACAATCATAGTGGTGTGGAAGATGGTCTGGGTGGAACCAGCCAGTCATCAGAAATGCAAAAGTCTGAAAAGACATCTCAAAAGGCCAATTTTATGTTCTACAATAGTGATGTTATTTACAGGAGTAACTGGGAAAGCTGCAAATCTTCTGACCTCTGGAATAATGGCTGGTAATTGTTTAACTATGCCTACATCTTAGCAGACTTCAAGGCCCTCTCATTCTCCTAACCTGGTAGCCTTTCATTAGTTTTACAAAGCCAGGTTAGCTCTTTGGGAAGGGTTACTATCATTTAAACTATAAACTAAATGTCTCCTAAAGTTAGCTAGTCTCATAACAAGGAGTGACCAAGGGCAGTTTCGAGGTTAAAGGCAAGATGGAGTTGGTTAGACAGTAAAAGATCTCTTTTACTGTCAACAATTTTCTCATTGTTACAATTTTTGCAAAGGCAGTTTCATTTCTTGAAACCTCACCACCTATGAAATCTTTGACTCCGAGAATCCATTCTCTGGTTATGACCTCTAGTTTTCCAACTCACTCTCCTCAATTCTTCTATAGCTAGTCTTCACTGTAGTGAGATATCCACCACCTTGACGACTCCAATTCTTCTAGACTTTTTGTCCCTTACTGGCTTCTCAAAGATCATGTAATTTTCCCTTCTGCTGTACCAGTCCAGCAAAACTCCAACCCTCAGGTATACAAAATTATCTTTACTCTCTGCCTTTGCCCAGTCTCATTTATTCTCTACATTGCGGGCTGAGTAACCTTTTTAAATGCAAATTTAACCACAGGAACTTCCCCCACCCCTCCAAATTGCCTTGCTTAAGCCTTTAAATGGCTCCCCATAGTTCTTAGGGTAAAGTCCCAATTCCACAGTATGCCATATAAAATCAGCAATAATTTTTGCCCTGTGTACATTTGTTTCTGGGCTCAGTTCCTACCTCTCTCTATTTCAAAATCTATGCTTCATCTACACTGAGATGCTAGTACCTTCACCCAAACTCATCATGATGTGTCTTATTTATGAGCATGTCCTCTCTGTCTGGAATGCCCTCAGCCCTCTTTGCAAGCCTAGCTCCTATTTATCCTTTAAAGGCTCCTCTCAGGAGGCATCTCCTCCCTGATGAAATCTCAGAGGTGACATAGTTTTTAAAACTCAAATTCTCTATGCACTTTATATTTGGTACCTAGACCCAGGGTGATATTAAAATATTGAGCAATCAGATACCAGTGCATGCTGGTTGTGTATCAAACCTGCTCAGGTAATAAAACACTGTAATATTTAAAGAGACTCTCTCCTTTCCTGTCTCCTCTTTCCCTCATTGGTTCCACTTATTAGCAAAACCCTGGGCAACTGAGTTGGGGCAGAATCAGCAGCTGAAACTTTCATTGTGCACCAATAAAAATGTTATTAGAAACCTTGAGGCTTAACTGTTTCCATCCTCATGCATCATTGCTAAGGGATTCCTTCAGACCACTTCTATATTTCTGCCTGCTCCACTCTGGTAATCAGTGCCTTACATACAATGGCAGGCTCTGGATTAGTAATAATATCTTTTCAAGAAAGATGACTGATAAGAATTTCTCAGGGACACACCTAAATAAACCAAAACTCAAGGTCAATATATTATAGTGACAAAAAGGAGATTTGTTGGATTGAAAGAAAAAAATCCCAAGTTAGAGATGTGTTTCACCTTCTCTCTTTTTTGATATGAATAGTTTCTGTATATAGTTGTCATACCTATGAAGAATGTAATGTTTAGAGGACCAGGCCATATTTATCTATTTGCCATGTTTAAGATAGTGTTAGAGATATAATAGTTATTCAATAAATGTTTGTTGACTGACTCAATGAATGAAAGGATGGATGGGCCATTCTTTAGTAGAGATGAGCAATTAGTACTTGGTAAAAGAAAGCAGAAACTAAGAAGGATGTTATACTTCTAAGAATACTTCTACTGAGAAAACTACAACAGTTGGAGGGAGCAATTTAAAGTTGAGCCGAAATTCTTTAGTATTGTTATCTCAAGTGCCACAATAAGGAATTCATTCTTTTGTGGTGTGAAAACTCACTTGTGTGATACCTAGCATGTAATCCTGAACCGTTTGCATGCTGTTCAAAGAATTGTTCTGCATATAGATTGGTTTGTGTACCCATATGTATAAAAATTCAATTTAAAGGAGCAGCTGAATTAGTCAATGAGATTGAAGGTTCTCTTCAACATTCACTTTAGATGAAAGAGGTAGTAGCCCATACTCATTTGTATGTTTAAGGAGGGAAGCTGGAGGAGGTATCCGATGCATGTCTTGCAAAGAATAAACAATATGAACATTTTCCCTGTTTATCATTGTTTTCTCTCTTGCTTGCTCTCTTTACTGCAGATGTTGTGGCTATTTCTTGATGGTTTTCAGGCTCCAGTTCATTAAGATTACTGCAGTTGGTGCCTTTGCTGAGGATTTCACTACTATCTTTCACCAGCAGGTGCATAGCAACATGAATATGCTTCTAAATCACATTTATGCTTACTTCAAAATTATAACAGCTGGATTATCTGACTCTGTACTGTCGCTCTTGTCAAATAAATAAATTAACCTTAAATCTCTTCTAGAGCAAAGCCAAAATCAGTGTTCCTGTATACTTTCCAAAGTTAAAATACAGGAGTTTTTCTCCTGTCTTGTCTTAAGCAGGGTAAAAATACTGAATTTAAAATATTGGAAAAATATTAGATAGACTCAACCATGAAATAAAACTGTTTTATATTTCCCCATAGCTATCTTTTCACATGCAGGGTAGGTCTCTCTTCATTGATCAATTTCTTTTTATTACATAGTGTTCTGGGAGAAGCAAAGTAATCTTGAGCACCATAAGTGTAACCACCCAAGGGGTTCACCTTGCCCGTTGCCTAGACAGAGCCGATTCATCAAGACGGGGGAATTGCAGTCGAGAAAGAGTAATTCACGCAGAGCCGACTGTGTGGGAGACTGGAGTTTTATTATTACTCAAATCCGTCTCCCCGAGTATTTGGGGAGCAGAGTTTTTAAGGATAACTTGGTGGGTGGGGGAAAGCCAATGAGTCAGGAGTGCTGATTGGTCAGAGATGAAATCACAGGGAGTGGGAGCTGTCTTCTTGCCTCTGAGTCAGTTCCTGGGTGGGGGCCACAGATCAGATGAACCAGTTTGTTGATCTGGATGGTGCCAGCTGATCCAGCAAGTGCAGAGGCTGCAAAATATCTCAAGCACTGATCTCAGGAGGAGTTTAGAAAGGGTCAGAATCTTGTAGCCTCCAGCTGCATGATTCCTAGACCATAATTTCTAATCTTGTGGTTAATGTTAGTCCTACAAAGGCGATCTAGTCCCCAGGCAAGAAGGAGGTCTGCTTTGGGAAAGGGCTGTTACTGTCTTTGTTTAAACTATAAACTATAAACTAAGTTTCTCCCAAAGTTAGTTCAGCCTACGTCCAGGAATGAACAAGGACAGCTTGGAGGCTAGAAGCAAGATGGAGTCAGTTAAGTTAGATCCCTTTCATTGTCTCAATCATAATTTTGCAAAGGCGGTTTCATAAGGGTCAAAGAAACTGTGAACTTGTGGATTAAACTTGCAAAAATGCTGCATTGATGAGGACTGTTTGTCTTTCTTATCTTCTGATATATATCAATTTGCAAAGTAAAACAGAACCTTTAAGGCCTTTCTGATATCTGTTTGAATTCAAAATGGGATACAGCTCCCAGATTCCTTTATCTGACATTCTAACTCATAAGGGTACTGCTCAAAGCTGCCAGAACATGTTTTTCATTCCCTAAGTGTCAACTGAGCCCTTAATCCTCTTCAAATTGGTTAAATAAGTTAGTGTGGGAAATAGTGTCATGAGAAGGAATCCCACAGACTTGGAACTAAATAGATTTAGGGGGAATTAGTTAGGTCCTCCTGAGATAAGGCAGGGTTGCTTTCTCTAACTGGTCACTCCTTTTACATGACTGATAGAGGATGAAAAAAATGCCTCTGAACTTCTCAATCTAGATTTATTTTTGCAGCTTAACTCAACCTTGGCTCATGTGCCCGCCCATCTCCATTATTAGAGTCAAAGAAGAGTTTTTGGTGTGTGAATTTTCCTCTGGAATCAGATAGAGAAAGATAAACAGATGAATAGAGCTAAAGACAAATGGCGCCAGGCATGGTGGCTCACGCCTACAATCCCAGCACTTTGGGAGGCCGAGGATGGTGGATCACCTGAGGTCAGGGGTTCGAGACCAACCTGGCCAACATGATGAAAGCCCATCTCCACTAAACATACAAAAATTAACTGAGTGTGGTGGCGCACACCTGTAATCCCAGCTACTTGGGAGGTTGAGGCAGGAGAGTCACTTGAACTGGGGAGGCAGAAGTTGCAGTGAGCTGAGATCGTACCATTGCACTCCAGCCTGAGTGACAGAGCAAGACTTTGTCTCAGAAAGACAAAAAAAAAAAAAAAAAAGACAAATGGAAACAAAAGACACCCTTGTGCAACCGTGTCTTTCTTTCAACAATTTGTCAACACATGTGTTTGGATTGTACTCATCATTGGTTTATATTGGACAAAGAATACCCCTATCAGTGCCTGTGCTGAAAAGAGGGCAAATTCATGTGAACTGGAGCAATCTTTACATGGAATAAGTGCAAAAGGAGACCTTGGCTTCTTATAATACAGAATCTTCTACCTCGAGGGTCAGCATACTGGGGTCTGCCTGTTCTGGTAAATAAAGTTTCATTGGAACACAGCCACATTCATTCATTTCTATGTTGTTTATAGCTGCTTCTAAGTAGTTGTGACAGCAGTTGTATGACTCACAAAGCTTAACATAATTACTGTCTGACCCTTGACAGAAAAAGTTTTCCAACCCTGTTCTACCCAACACAGATCAGGAAGAGACGCCATGGTCCTGAGAGGTGGTCAATAGATATGATCACTTTTTGGGAAACATTTATAGTTTAAAGTTTAAAAATATTAGTTGCAGACAATTATTTAGAAATTATAGCAGTATATTAGTTAATTGATTTGATAAAATTAATATATATACTGCTTATCAATATAAATAATTTACAGATTTGTTTTATTGTGTTATGCAGACTTTGTAGTCACTGGAAAGGTATAGAAACGAAGGCACTATCTAAAATGATAGTAATAATTTGTGTCAGTCAATAGCATTGATTGGGCACTCATTTGGTACAGAGCTCTATTCCAGACCCAGAAGGAAGAAGGGAAGAGCCCAGAAGAAACAGATGCTGTTATAACTGAGGATCTTACTAAATGGTCTAATTAAGAAGCTGTTGTATATTCCTGCAGTGAGTTCAGAAAACTCATAAAGTAATATAAACCCATGAGAGCAAATGAAAAGAGCTCAGAATCTAGGACAGAAAGATAGGGGATGAAATGCCTCTATGTCAGTCACCTAGATGCTTTTGCAGGCCTTCGTCCTGTGGATTTGCCCTGATTCTTTTGGTTTTTCATGAACTTGTCTAAACATAGATTTCATACTTTGGCTTTTGACTTTCATCTTGCTGATTTTTGTCCATTGGTAAGTATACTGAGATTATTCTGGAACTTGTATCTGAAGTTGAATGTAAAGACATTTTATTCTGACATTTATTTTCTGAAAAATATATGTACGACTTGTATGTCTTCATCCAAGTGATAGAGGCACAAGAATCCTAGAGGTAGCTGTGACCTTAGAGGTGATCTAGAGCAAAGCTTTCTCAAACAATAATTTTCATCTGGATAACCTGGGGATCTTATTAAAATGCAGATTCTAATTCAATAGGTCTGGAGTGGATCCTGAGAAGTCTGCAGATGAGACTTTGAAGTGCAAGTTGCTAGAGGATCTGCTGGTAAGAATTTGTTCTGCAATATCTCTGAAGATTTTCATTTAATTTCAATGTGAACATTCTTAAGGTACACAAAGAACTCACAACCTTCAAGGTAACCTGGTTCATCATGGAGAATTTTAATGGTTAGAAAATATTTATGTCATTAATACTATACCTTGAGAAGTTTTGTTTGTTTGTTTGTTTTGAGATGGAATTTTGCTCTTGTCACACAGACTGGAGTGCAATGGTGCAATCTTGGCTCACTGCAACTTCAGCCTCCCGGGTTCAAGCAATTCTGCCTTCCGAGTAGCTGGAATTACAAGTGTGCACTACCACGCCTGGCTAATTTTTATATTTTTAGTAGAGACGGGGTTTCCCCATGTTGGCCAGGCTGGTCTCGAACTCCTGACCTCAGGTAATCTGCCTACCTCGGCCTCCCAAAGTGCTGGGATTACAGGCGTGAGCCACAGTGCCTGGCTGTGAAGGTTTTTATGATGAATTCAGTTTCTTGTAAATTTAATAATGGTTGCTATTGAATTGCCACTTTTGAGATTATCAGCCAATTCTTTCTTCTTGGCCAAATTTAAGCCCTCTAGGAGACTCTGTATTATAAGTGGGTTGTTGTCCAAGGGAAGTAACTAGCGATGAGCGGTTGGATTTGGAGCTTCACTTAGTTGCTGGCTGACTACTTCACTTTCCCTATATGCTTCCTTTTCTTTCTCCTTCTCTTCAATCTCCTGGTTTGAACACACACGATATGTATAGTTTATCATATGTACACACATTAATACTAATTGGAGGTATTCAAGCCCCAGGATAGTATGCTATCTGACTTCAGTGGTGTGCTGTTGAATGATTAACAACTGGTTTTGGGGGTGAGGGTGTGGAATAGTAACACATTACTCTTAAAGTTAAATGCTTGCCAATTTCCATGGTGTAAATGCCCCCACCATTGCTTATTTCTAATTACCAATAATTTAATCAGCTTTTAAAATTCCCAAAAATTTAATAGCCAGTAGAAATCTTCAGCACAGCTCCATCTGACCCCATTATAGTAAATAACAGTTAACATTTAAAGAACACTTACTATGTAAGAGGCACTGTGTTACACATTGTATGTCTGGCCTCTAACAAAACTGAAATGAGACCCTATTTATTCATTCAACAAGTCACAGAATTTCTTTCATGGTAGGTGCCAGAGAAATGAAGATGAATGGGAATCAACCTCTGCCCTCAACCTATTCATGGAGTCTAGTGGGAGAGACAGATACATAAATAAATTGCAGTGCAACATAATAAGTAATGGGACAGATGGTGAAGGTAACTGATTTAGTACCCATTTTGGTACCTGCTGGGGGTAAGGGAAGTGGAAGAGAGGCCATTTTCTTTACCTTCTTGCAAAAGCCCATGCTTACCATGTCAAAACACCTTTTGTGAATACATTTTATGTAGATATTCTTTATATCTAAGGGAATTGAAGAGCATATCAGTTTCTTTAAAAAGAAAATTTTTGACATGCATGTTACATCTTATACTTAGAATTGGGTCTAAATTATCTGTCATATAGGCTTCTGAAAGAGAATATGGAATACAGAGAAGAAACCTTTTGAGAAGTGACAATTTGCAGACCTCAGGAGTACTATCCTTATTCAAATTCAATTTCATTTTAGAAAGCTTGAAGGCATCGGACTGTTACGGAGATAAAAAGCCAAGTATTAATCTTTTGAGTTAGCATCTTATTCAAGATGTTGAACCTGAGAAGAGTTTGCAGGACTCTAATTCTTTTAAAACTAAAGATCAAGCAAAAAAAGTTTTAAGAAATGGTGGTGTGATGGCTACTTCTCATTTGATTATTGCTAACGATTAATGTAATTTATTACAACTACTGACTGCTTATTTATTTGATTGCCTGAAGTCCTTTATGGAAGTAGGATGGGCCAAAATACTAAAATACTATTTTATTTTGCTTCCAAGCTTCTTTGCCTCAGTACTCTATTTGTCTATCACTTTTATATTGGCTTACACAGGCCAGAATTATATTTTAGCATTATGGGCAGAGTGTGAAAATAGGGTTTGGGGTATATCAAAAACCAATCTTGATGTGACAGAATGGTGTGCCAGAAAACAAAGTTGTTACGCTTTTTTCTCTTCTGTCTGTCCTATGTGGACCTAGCATGAGTGAGGTGATTAATTAGTGCAGAATTCTTGATATTTCACGAGGAACCCTACTGAGCAAGCTTGCTTTGGTTTCTCATAGGATGGAGGAAGACAGAATAAAGAATGACGCTTTGAAAGGAGAACAGTGAGGAACCTAGCAACCAGTCACAACCTCCTAATTCCCTGCAAGGCCTTGGGGATCCTGTGCTGACATTTTTCAATACAAAAGGGCAGTAGAGGTTTACATTTTACAGAGTTAGTATGAAGGGGAAAAACAGTAAATGGGAAAACTCAGTAAATGATGATCAAGTTCATTAGTTGGGTATATTTCTATGCTATTAAATGATTTACTTGTATACTTACTTTATATAGCTTTTCATTTAGTTTTACTTTTCTACAGGCCTTTGTAGATGAAGAAGTCTCTCTGGATTGTTACTCAAAAGATGAATTTATTGACATTTTAATGTTGGCGTTTTTTTTTTTTTTTTTTTTTTTTTTTTTTGAAGAATAGTCAAATGGGGAAGCTACTACAGGTTAGAGTGACCAACAAATTTACCATTCAAACCAGGACATTCTTGAGAATGAAAGGAGGTGCTGGCCGGGCGCGGTGGCTCAAGCCTGTAATCCCAGCACTTTGGGAGGCCGAGACGGGTGGATCACGAGGTCAGGAGATCGAGACCATCCTGGCTAATGCAGTGAAACCCCGTCTCTACTAAAAATACAAAAAAAAAAAAAAAAAAAAAAAAAAGAAAGGAGGTGCTGTTATTAATATATGGTAATAATTATTGTGGTAGCTTAGGAATAAACAGACTGCCAATTAGCAAACTGGAATGTATGGCCATCCTAACTGGGGATCGTTTAATCACTGCCATTTGGTTGCCATTGGATTTCTGGTTTTTTGTTTGTTTGTTTGTTTCTTCTTAAGCTCCAACAGAATAAGTGCCATGGGATTTCACTGAAACATCTGAAAAACATGAAGCCAGGTAGTTTTTACAAAATTGCCTGGGATTCGCATGTGTTCATATCATGGAAATTAGAATAGGGACGAGAAATAGTAATTCTCTCTTTTATGACTGAAACAAGAGAGTGAGAAGAAGCCTTCCAAAGTTAGATGATCCTTTTTCTAGGTCATTACTTCCCTGAGCTTATGTACCTACATTCCACAGGGCTCCGAAACCCTTCCCTACTCTATATTCCTGTTACAAATGTTGCCTGAGCCCAGACTTTTCTCGTATCTCACCTGGGCTATAGCAAAAATCTTCTTACTGATCTCCCTGCCTACAGTCTCTCTGCATGTCAAATCCTTTCTCCATATCATAGCCAGATTGGTTTATCTAAAATGTAAAGCTGACCATATCACTCTCTACTTCAAAATTTTCCAATAGCTCCTATTCCCTACAGTACAAGATCGAAATCACTTTGCAGGGCATACAAGACCCTCCATAAATTTATTCCTGTCTAATTCTTCAACATCACTCTTTAGCAACAATAAATTTTTTCAATTTCTCCATAAACACCATGATATCTTTTATTTTACTCTTATTCACTTTTGAACTTATCTTCACTTATAGAAAACTGTGCAAACGGGGTCTTTTGACTCTGGGAATATCTGAATTCATCACTTGTCATTTATCTTTTATTTACATACAGCAAAATTCACTCTTTTTGGTGACTGTTCTATAAGTTTTGGCAAATGTACACAATTATGTAACCACGACCACTACAATCAAATTCCAGTTCCATCACTGTCTCCTTTCTTCCCGCAAAATGATCTTATTTGTTACCTTTGTAATCAAGCCCTTATTCCCTGGCAACCACCAATCTGTTCTGTACCCTTATAATTTTGCCTTTTATAGAATATCATGTAAATGGAATGATGCAATATATATGTATTACTCAGCATAATGGATACTCATCCTTTGTTGCATGTATCAATATTTCATTCCTTTTTATTGTTGAGTAAATGTTCCATTGGATGGATGTATCGTATTCTGTTTATCCATTCCTCTGTTAAGGAACATTTGAGTTGTTTCCAGTTATGGGTAACTATGAATAAAGCTGCTATGAACATTTTCAAACAGGTTTTCTTGTGAACACAGGTTTTTATTCCACTTAGACAGAAGCCCAGGAGTGGGATGACTGGGTTGTATGGTAAGTGTATGTTTATAAGAAAACTGCCAAACTATTTTCCAAAGCGGCTGCACTGTTTTGCATTCCCACAACCAATGTATAAGGGTTTCAGTTCCTCCACATCCTCAACAAAATTTGGTATAGCCAGTATTTTTAATGTAAGCCATTGTATTAGGTGTGTGTAGTATAATTTCACTGTGGTTTTCATTTGCGTTTTCATAATGACTAATTATATAGAGCATCTTTTCATATGCTTTTATGCTGTCTCTATATCTTCTTTGAAGTGTCTGATCAAATATTTTACCCATGTCTTTATTGGATTTTTAGTGTTCTGAATGTTAAGTTTTGAGAATTCTTTATATATTGTTAGTGAAATTCTTTTGTCAGAAATATGATTTGCATATATATTTTCCCATTCTGTGGCTTCTTTTCCATTCTCTTAACAGTGTCTTTTGTAGAGCAAACATTTTCAATTTTGATTAAGTTTGTGAATTGTTTCTTTTAAGCATCAGGCTTTTGCTGTCATACATGAAATTTGTTTGCCTAACCCAAGGGGTATTAGTTTGCTAGGGGTGTTATATACCACAGACGGGGGCGCTTAAACAACAGAAATTTATTTTCTCACAGTCTGGAGGCTAGAAGTCCAAGATCAAGATGTCAGCAGGTTTCATTTCTCCTCAGGTCTCTCTTCTTGGCTTCCCTTCTCACTGTGTCCCACATGGTCTTCCTTTTGTTACTGCATCTTCATGTTTGTGTATTAGTCAGTGTTTCTTAGAGAAACACAACTAATAGGGTAAATATTTATATGTAATGTATAATATATACAATAATGTATAACTTATTATGAGGAATTGGCTCATGCAATTATGGAGGCTAAGTCCCACAGCCTGCAGTCTGCAAACTGGAAAGCCAGTGGTATAGTTCAGTCCAAGTCTGAAGGTCTGAAAACCAGGGAAACTGACGGTGTAAGTCTCAGTCAAAGTGTGGAACAAGACTGATATTCCAACTAAATAGGCAGAAGGAGCAAATTCTCCCTTCCTCCAACTTTTGTTCTTAAAAGATTGGATGATGCCCACCCATATTGAAGAAAGCAATCTTCTTTACTGAGCCCGCCAATTCAAATGCTAATCTCATCCAGAGACACCCTCACAGACACACCCAGAAATAATATTTAGTGAAATATCTGAGTACCCCGTGATCCAGTTGACACATACAATTAACCATCACAGTCCTAATTTTCTCTTCATACTCTTCTTATAAGGGTACCAGTCATATTGGATTAGGCCCCATGCATATGACATCATTTTACCTTAATTAGCTCTTTAAAGACCCTATCTCCAAATAAAGTCATATTCTGAGGTACTAAGGGCTAGGACTTCAATGTATGAATTGAACGGTTGTCACAATTTAACTCAAGACACAGGTCAAAGATTTTCTTTTATGTTTTCTGCTAAATGTAGATTATTTTAATATAGAAATTGTAAAGTTATTGGTGAGAACAGAGACTGATTTGCTCAATGCTGTACTGCAAATGCCTAGCACAATGCTTGGTGTGTAAAAATGCTCACTAAAGGCTTGTTGAATGAATGAGTGAATGAATGTGGATCTTATTCATTATTCCATTTATGCTATTCGAATCTCAAAAAAATGTTTGTAGCTGCCTTGGTGGAGGACCTTTATGGTATTTAATGATTCAAATTATTGCCTAATAACTTATCAAGGACTATTTAAAATTGCTCCAAATGGCAATATCTACTAAAGAGAAACATGAGCTTACTCTTTGACTCATCAGTTTCATTCCTGGGTATATACCTTACAGATTCATACATATGTTCACCAAGACACAAATACAAGAATGTTCAAAACAGCACCACTTATAAAAGACAAAACTGGATGCATCCAGAATGCTCATCAACCGAAAAATTGATACATTTTGACATATTCACAAAATGTGACACTAGACAGAAATGATACTATGGTTTGGATGTCCTCTCCAAAACTCATGTTTGAAATTGAGTTTCCATGGTGATGGTATTACGAGGTGATACTATTAAGAGGTGACTAGGCCATAAGGTGCCTACCTTCATAAATGGATTAATACTATTATTGCAGGAGTAGGTTAGTTATTGAGAGAGTGGGCTTCTGGTAAAACGATGACGTTCAACCCCCATCTTTCCTCTGTTTTATGTGCTCATTTGCCCTTCCACCTTCTGCCATGGGATGACACAGCAGAAAGGTCTTTGCCAGATGCCAGCATCTTGATATGAACTGTCCTAACCTCCAGAACTGTAAGAAATAAATTTATTTTCTTTATAAATTGTCCAGTCTGTAGGATTCTGTTATAGAAACAGGAAACAAGCTAAGAAAAATGACAATAAATGTTTACTTATATATGCAACAACATGAATGTATCTTAAAACATTGATCAAGGGCAGATAAAAAGAACACAAATTTCATTACTTCATTTATGTAAAGCTAAAAAACAGGCAAAACTTACCTATGGTGATAGAACTCATGGCAGTTGTTACCTTGAGGGAAGAGGGAATTGGGAGAGAATATTAGGGGGCTTCTGTGGTGCTGGTAATTTTCTATTTATTTACATGGGTGGTAGGTACATGTAGGTTCACTTTGTAAAATATAATTGAACTCTGATTTATTATTTAAGTTTACTTTAAAAAATATATGCCATATGGAAATGACCTTGTTATTTCTTTACAAACTGGGAGAACACCTGGGAAGGTATTTTACTGAGCTTTATTAAAAAACAAAGCAAAATAGAATATAGATTATTTTCCTATTTTAAAATGTTATCTGTTTATTTTTCCCTTCTAAGTTTTTTTTTTTTTTTTTTTTTACATGGCTTCAATATCAAACTTCGTTGGCTGTGTGGATACAAATCGGGAAAAGGAAAAATATCAACACAAAAAGGGAAAGCTCCTCTTGGAGAAGTTCTGAGGAAACACTAGGATCTGGTCACGCTTACATGGTCTTATCTTTTGAGTGCCCATAGCCTAGTCACAAGTGGCAATTCAAGTTATATTTAAGTTATCACACAAAGTTGAATATGTCATACCAGGTGCCTTTCTTATTAATAATCAAGCCACTGAACTATGTACTTTTTCACTATTGATCTATTTGTGATTTGCACTCAAATTTCACTAGTGGGGAAATTTCTTTGTAAACAGGTGCTCAGCATCATGTTTCTGAAATGTTAAGTTATGGTGTACAAATTGCTACCCACCTAGAGAGGTGGTACATGCTAATTTAAAGTTGCCTATTATAAAATCATTATTTCTTGGTACCTTTAGGGCACAAGTGGAAGTGATAACTTTTGAAAAATAAAGTTGTTGAACATCAAGAGATGCCCTGTGTGATGTGTGTGTGTGTGTGTGTGTGTGCATGTTTTGAAAGACAAGAGCATTAAAATTAATGTCTGTTCTAAGAGTTCCTCACTTTGATGGATATATCTGGAGCAATTAAGGAGATTTGTTCTCCTAAATCGACATTTTTACTCAATTATCCTTTTAAATTAATCCAAAGTTTTACAAGAAAGAGGGGAAAATATAAAATGCTGATGAATTGTATCATTTTCTTTTCTTTTTTTTTTTTTTGAGATGGAGCCTTGCTCTGTCGCCCAGGCTGGAGTGCAGTGGCATGATCTTGGCTCACTGCAACCTCCGCCTCCTGGGTTCAAGCGATTCTCCTGCCTCAGCCTCCCGAGTAGCTGGGATTACAGACACCTGCCATCATGCCTGGCTAATTTTTTTTATTTTCTAGTAGAAACGGGGTTTCACCATGTTGGCCAGGTTGGTCTCCAACTCCTGACCTCAGGTGATCTGCCCGCCTTGGCCTCCCAAAGTGTTGGAATTACAGGCGTGAACCACTGTGCCCGGCCCCATTTTCTTATCAGTATGCTTTATCATATATTGTAATCTACTTTCTAAATGCCCATATGAAATTATCTCTGGGATGATCTAATCAATATTTTAGCAGCTACTTGTTTCTGTGGCTATGGGAGAAAAAAAATCAAAGATGGACTTGATGTTCTGTGATGGTATGCCAATAAGTGAATATGAAAAAAGTCCAATAGTCAATTTGCTATCAAACTACCTAGTGACTACATTGAGTCCATAAGTTCCTTTTAGACTCTTTTCAAATACAGAACTTCCAGTAATGATGGCAAAGTGACGTGGTTATGTGAAACTTTGTATGGTTAATAATTATAAAATCTAGGAAAAAAATCCCGACAGTTTAAATTACTGGAAGGTATCTAAGAGCAGACAGAACAGAAGAAGGAGAAAAGCTTACTCTTGAAAAACTGCAATTAGAGGGGGAGGAATTGCAAATTTGTGACTTTCTTTTCTGAGGATTTCCCCTCCCTCCATGACTATAGCATAAAACAAACAAACGAACAAAAACAAACAAAAAAAATCACAGCATTACGATAGCAGGAAAAAATCCAAAGCTGGAAAAGCAGGTATAGATTTAAGGGGTGACATTTTGGAAGCAAAGGAGTGAAACACAAAATCTGAGCACTAACTCTACCCTAAAGCTGGCTGATTATTAACCTATGCATATGCAGGGGAGATACCAGGGCATCTGTTGGAAAAAACAAGTAAGGCATAGAGAGGAATTTACCCCAGAAAAACAGCTGCACTAGGTGAGATTTGTGTTTTCTGTTTTAAAAAAAAATCTAAGTGTGTTTCCCAACCTATGCAGGTGGCTGAAAACTGAAGTTTTACTGGTTTGATGTGTCAGAGGACAGCAGAGAAATTTAGGGAAAAAATTCCATAAGCAAAATAATTAAACAGAGGGCGAACCCCAATATCTGAGTGTAAGCTATGCCGAAGTCCTTGGCTGACCAACAAGATATTCAGGTGCAGGTGAACTCCCAGGAAGCCAGGGTAAAAATAGTAGCATCAAGAAACTGTAAGAACTGAGCAAATATATCAGCTGCTGTACACCACAGGAGACACAGAGTTTGCCATTTGAATTAATACAATTTACCTATAGAGCAACAAAAAAACCATCCTCAGAACACAATATAATCCAGAATCACCAGAATGTATCTATAATGTCCAATTTCAGCACACAATTATAGATATGCAAAGAAACAGGAAAGTCTTACCCACATTCAGGAAGAAAACTAGTCGATAGAAACCAAATGCATCAGAATGGGTCTAAATGTTGGGTATAGCTGACAAGGTTCCAAAGGTGGCACTATAAATGTATGCATAGAGTTAAAAAGAGAAATGAAATTAGTGGGTGAACAGAGAAAGAATCTCTGAGAGAAATGAAACCATTCTAAAAATGAAAATTCAGGAATTCAAAAGTATAATAATGGAAATGAAAATTCACCAGATAGGCTCAAGAACAGGTTGGAGATGAAGAAAAATAACAGTGAACTTGAAGATAGATCAATTAAAATTATATAACTCAAAGAAGAGAGAGAAAAACGTAGGAGAAAAATAAGTGGAGACTCTGACTTTTGAGACAAAATCAAGAAGAGAAGAGATACTTTAAAATGTAATTTAGTAAGAATTAATTTAAATTAACTCAATTTAATTAATTTTAATGTAATTGTTTTAAATGTAAATGGACTAAATATTTCTATTAAAAGGCAGACATATTGTGAGACTGGATACAAGAAAGAATTATGTACTGTTCAGAGGAGACACACATTAATATAAGGATATAAGTAGGTTGAAAGATAAAGGATGGAAAATTATATACAAACCAAACTGTAAGCATAAGAAAACTGGTGTGGTTAATTTAATCAAGTAGATTTCTAGACAAGGTGCATTATCAGCTTCAAAAAGAAAAACTTCATAATTATAAAAGTGTTAATATATTATGAAGATATAACAATTATAAACATATAGGCACCTTATATCAAAGCTTTGAAATACAGTAAATAAAAACTGGCAGAGGCAAAAAGGGAAATAAACAAATGCACAAACATTTGGAAGTTTCAACATACCTCTTTCAGTAATTGGTAGAACAACTGGACTAAAAATAAGTAAATATAAGGAAGATCTAAGTATCAATTTTAATTACCTTAACTTAATTAGGACTCACGGAACATTTCCCTCAACAATAGCGCAATTCCCATATTTTTCAAGTGCCTGTGGAACATTCACCAAGCTAAGCCATATGCTATGACATACATTAGTCTTAACAAATTTTTAAAAATTGAAATCATATACAGTGTCTTTCCCACCATGAAAAAATTAAATTAGAAATCAACAACAATATGACATCTTACAAATTCTCAAATATTTGGATACTAAAAACTGACTTCTGAATAACCCATAGATCAATTAGAAATTTGAAAATGTTGTATGCTGAATAATAATGAAAACATATCATTGCAAAATTTATGGGATACAGCTAATATAGTGCTCAGAGGAAGGTTTAAAATGTTTGCATTAGAAAATAAGGAAACCCTAATATCAATACAATTTTATTCTACTTTCTAAAGCTAAAATATGAAGAAAAATTAAAATCAAAGTAAGTACACAAATATTAAAGATGATAGATGTTTTAATGAAATGGAAAATGGATAAACAATAGAGAAAAATCAATAAAACCAAAGCTTGGTTTGTTGACAAGATCCAAAAAATCGGTACATGTCTAGTTAGACTGATTAAGAAAAAAAGAAAAGATGCAAAATATAAATAACAGGAATTAAAAGGGGCATCATTATAGCTCTTTCAGACTGTAAAATAATAATATGAGAATGTTATAATATATTAATGCCAATACATTTGGCAACTTAGGAGATATGGACAAACAAATATATTAAAAGGCACAAATGATCAAAATTGATGTAAGAAGAAATATAAAAATCCAAGTAGCCACATCTACTGAAAAAATTGAATTGGCAAACAAAAGTCTTCCTACAAAGGAAACTCCAAACCTAGATGGTTACATGGATGAATTCTCTCAAACAAGTGAGGAATAAATAACATCAATCCTTTAAGGTAGGTCAGCTGAGATTATCCAGTCTGAGGAACAGAAAGAAAAACAAATGAAGAAAAACGACCAAGACCTCAAAGACCTGTGAAACATCAAATGGAACAACAGATGCATAATGGAAGTCCCAGAAAAAGAGAGGAGAAAAGAGAACAGTCAGAAAGAACTTCTGAATAAATAATGGCTAAATTTTTTCGTAATTGATGCAAAACTTTAATCTCACTTGCAAGAATCTCAATGAACTCCAATTAAGATAAACTGAAAGCAATCCACACATCATAATAAACTGTCAAAAGCCAAAGAGCCAACGAAAGCAGCAAGACAGAAGGCAACTAATCAAGGTATCTTCAATAAGATTAATAGCTGATTTCTCATCAGAAACCATGGAGACCAGAGACCTTGGGATGAAATATTCCAAGTGCTGATAGAAAAAAAACCATACAACCCCCCCCCCAAAAAAACACGTGTCAACCAAGAACTCTATATTCAGCAAAACTATCTTTCAAAAATGAAGGAGAAAGTAAGACAGTCCTAGATAAGCAAAAACTGAGAGAAGTCATCACTACAAAAATTGCCCTACAAGAACTAAAATGAGAACTCTTCATGCTGAAGTAAAATAAAACTAGAGAGTAACTTGAATTCGCATGAAGAGGACTGGTAAAGATAAATACAGAGGTAAATATTGAAGAGTATAAATATATATTTTGCTTGGAACTCTTTCTTTTCACCTTTCTGATTATAAAAACAATATAATGCAGGAATTCTAAATCTGCATTAATGGACATAGAATGAATAAAACATAATTTCTATGACAATAGCAGCACAAAGGTTGGGGGAAGGATAGGATCTATGTAAGAGCAGAGTTTTTGTATACTGTTGACATTAAGTTGGTATTAATCTGAGCTAGATTGCTGTATGTTAAGATGTTAATTGTAATACCTATGGCAACCACAAAGAAAATGACTCAAACAATATAGTAAAAGAAACAATAAGGGAGTAAAAATGATACACAGTAAAGTGTTTACTTATTACTAAAGAAGATAATAATGGAGGAATTAAGGAACAAAATGACAAGACATATAGAAAACAAACAGCAAAATAGCAGATGTAAATACTATCTTATCAGTAACCATATTAAATGTAAATGGATTAATAACTCCAATTAAAATACACAGAGATAGGCAGAATGGATAAAAAATGATGCAACTATATCTTGTCTATAGGGGGCACGCTTCATATTCAGACATATATCGGTTGAAAGCAAAAGGATGAAAAAAAAATATATGATGGAAACAGTAACCAAGAGCAAACAGGAGCAGGTATATTAATATCAGACAAAATAAACTTTAAGACAAAATTGTTATTAGAGATCATGAAGATTTTAGTTCATGATTTTAGTTATTAAAATGTCAATTCATCCAGAAAACAACATAATTATTACAATGCAGGTGCCTAACAATGGAGCCTGAAAATACATTGACTTCAACATTCAAGTCTTATTATTTGAGCAAAAATAAATAAATAAATAAATAAAACAGATGAACTTGAAGAGACATATAGGCAATTCAGCAATAATTATTGGAGACTTCAATGCCCAACTTTCCATAATGGATAGAACAACTAAAGAAAAGTTAGTAACGAAGTAGAGACTTAAACAACACTGTAAACCAACTAGACTCTGTGGAGTGGAATATAATAACAGTGGAATATATCTTCTTTTTCAGCACATGTGGAACAGTCTCCAGGATAGACCATATAATAGGCCACAAAACAAGCCTTAATCAATTTTGAGAGATTGAAATTATACAAAGTGTATTCTCTCCCAAAATAGAATGAAATTAGAAATCAATAGCAAAGAAAATTTGGAAAATTTACAAATATATGAAGTTAAAAAACACATGCCTTAATCACCAATGGGTCAAAGAATAAATCACAAAGGAAATTAGAAAATATTTTAAAATGAATGAAAATAAAATACAGGCACATCTTATTTTATTACATTTCATTTTATTGTGCTTTACGGATATTGCTTTTTTTCTTTTCAAATTGAAGCTTTGTGTCTCTTTCTAACATTTTGATAATTCTCAAAATATTTCAAACTTTTTCATTATTATTATATCTGTTATGGTGATCTGTGATCAGTAACCTTTGATGTTACCATGGTAATTGTTTTGAGGCACCACAAACTGCTCCCATCTAAGACAAAAAACTTAATCAAGAAATGTGTGTGTTCTGCTCCACTGACCAGCTGTTTCTCTGTCTCTCTTTCTCTCTTTGGTCTTTCCTATTCCCTGAGACACAACAATATTGAAATTAAAACAATTAATTACCATAAAATGACCTCCAAGTGTCCAAGTGAAAGGATGAGTTGCACATCTCTCACTTTAAATCAAAAGCTAGAAATGATTAAGCTTAGTGACAAAGGCACACAGAGCCCATAAAGACTAAAAGCCAGGCTTCTTACACCAGTTAGGCAAGTTGTGAATACAAAGGAAAAGTTCTTGAAGGAAATTAGAAATGCTCCTCCAGCGGAAACATGTATGATAAGAAAGTGAAAACAATCTTATTGATGATATGCAAGTTTTAGTTGTCTGGATAGAAGATCAAACCAACTACAATACCCTTAAGCTAAAGCATATTCCAGAGAAAGGACATAGCTCTCTTCCATTTTATGAAGGCTGAGAGAGGCAGAGAAGCTACAGAAGAAAATTTGAAGCTAGCAGAAGTTTAAGGAAATAAGCCCTCTTCATAGCATAAAATTGCACAATTAAGCAACAAGTGCCAGTGCAGAAGCTGCAGCAAGTTATCCAGAAGATCTAGATAAGATCATTGACGAAGGTGACTACACTAAGCAACACATTTTCATTATAGACAAAACAGCCTTATTTTGGAAGAACATGCTACCTAGGACTTTCATTGCTAAAGAGAAGTCAATGCCTGGCTCCAAAGCTTCAAAGGACAGACTGACTCTCTTGTTAGGGGCTAATGTAGCTGGTGACTTTAAGTTGAAGCCAATGTCCACCTGCCATTCTGGAAATCCTCGGGCTCTCAAGAAATATGCTAAATCTACTCTGCCTGTGCTCTTGAAATGAAACAACAAAGCTTGAATGACAGCACATCTGTTTACAGCATGATTTACCGAATATTGAAAGTGCGCTGTTGAGACCTACTGCTCAGAAAAAGATTCCCTTCAAAATATTACTGCTCATTGACAATATAGCTGGTTACTCAGGACCTCTGGTGGAGATGTACAAGGAGATTAATTCTGTTTTCATGCTTGCCAACTAAATATCCATTCTGTAGCCCATTGATCAATAAGGCATTTCAATGTTCAAGTCTTATTTAAGAAATACGTTTCATGAGGTTGTAGCTGCCATTGATAGTGATTCCTCTGATGCATCTGGGCAAAGTAAATTGCAAATCTTCTGGAAAGGATTCACCATTCTAGATGCCATTAAGAACGCTTGTGATTCAGGGGAGGAGGTCAAAATAGCCACATTTACAGGAATTTGAAAGAAGTGGATTCCAAACTTCATGAATAACTTTGGAGGGATCCAATACTTCAGCAGAGGTAATAACTGCTGATGTCATAGAAATAACAAGAGGACTAGAATAATGAGTGGAACCTAAAGATGTGACTGAATTGCTGCAATCTCATGATAAATTTGGAACAGATGAGGAATTGCTTTTTATGAATGAGCAAAGAAAGTGATTTCTTGAGATGGAATTTATTTCTGGTGAAGATGCTGTGAACATTGTTGAAATGACAATAAAAGATTTAGAATATTAGGCCGGGTGCCGTGGCTTACGCCTGTAATCCCAGCACTTTGGGAGGCCTTGGCAGGCGGATCATGAGGTCAGGAGATTGAGACCATCCTTGCTAACACTGTGAAACCCTGCCTCTACTAAAAATACAAAAAATTAGCTAGGCGTGGTGGCGGGCGCCTGTAGTCCTAGCTACTTGGGAGGCTGAGGCAGGAGAATGGCATGAACCCGGGAGGTGGAGCTTGCAGTGTGCCGAGATGGTGCCACTGCACTCCAGCCTGGGTGACAGAGCAAGTCTCCATAAAGCCGTGTCAGGGATTGAGAGGACTGACTCCAATTTTGAAAGTTCTCCTGTGTGTAAAACGATATCGAATGGTATTGTATGTTTCAGAAAAATCTTCTGTAAAAGGAAAAGTCAATCAATGCCACGAACATCATTGTTGTCTAATTTTAAAAAATGGTCACAGCATCCCAACCTTCAGCAACCACCATCATGATCAGTTAGCGTCCATCAACATCAAGGCAAGAGCCTATACCAACAAAAAGATTATGAATTGCTGAACACTTGGATGATTATTAGCATTTTTCAGACAATAAAATACTTTCAAATTAAAATATGTACTTTTTCTTTAGACATAATGCTATTGCACACTTAATAGACTACAAGGGCCACAAGGACATTTGCCAGTATAACCAAATTCCCTATATGAGGAACTCCTAGTCTTGGGATGGACATCTAGGCACTAGGCCTTTCACCAGGCAAAAGAAGTATCCTTGGGCCAGGCGCAGTGGCTCACATCTGTAATCCCAGCACTTTGAGAGGCTGAAGCCAGTGGATTACCTGAGGTCAAAAGTTCGAGACCAGCCTGGCCAACATGGAGAAATCCCATCTCTACTAAAAATACGAAAAATAGCCAGGCATGGTGGTGCGCACCTGTAAGCCCAGCTACTTGGGAGACTGAGACAGCAGAATCGCTTGAACCCAGGAGGTGGAGGTTGCAGTGAGCCAAGATTGTGCCACTGTACTCCAGCCTGGACAACAGAGCAAGACTCCATCTAAAAAAAAAAAAAATGAATAAATAAAAAAATAAAAAAGAAGAAGTATTCTCTGCAAGGCACACTGTAAACACTCATGGTCTGCTCCCCTTTCTTTTCTGTTAGCCCAGGACTGCTAGCTGCTCTGGTACTGGAATCCCAATTTAGCTGAGGACTCTCACAACAGCATGATATAAAGTGAATATATAAAAATCAATTGTGTTTCTACATGGTTGCAACAAGTGGTTGGATAATAAAATAAAAAAATATATAATTTATTTTAAAATGCATCAAAACCATGAAATATTTTGGGATAAATTTAATAAAAGATTATATGGCTACTGAAAACTTTAAAACGATTTTAAAGAAATTTAAAAATATCTAAATGAAATGAAAAAATACCTAAATGACTTAACATTCAAATATGAGTAAGTTCAATATTACTAGGATGTTAATTTTCCCCAAGTTGATGTACAGATTCAACCCAATTCCAATCTAACTTTTAGCAAGATGCTTTATAAAAATTCATACAAGTTAATTCTAAAATTTATAAGAAAATACAATTGCTTAAAAGGGTCAAACAATTTTAAAAAGAATGAAGTTGGGTGACTTATGCCACTTGATTTCAGAACTCATAAAGCTACAGTAAAGAAGATAATATTGTTTTTCTGAGTGGATTGACATGTAGATTAGTGGAACAGAAACAGCCCAGAAATAGAATCAGTCATATATAGCCTATTGATTTGTAACAAAGGTGGCCAGGTAATTCAATGGTGGAAAGAAAAGTCATTTCAACAAATTGTGCTGAAATAACTGCTTATCTGTATGAGAAAAAACCGAATATTTACTCCTACCTAATACCATACTGAGAAATCTAAACAAACCGCACAATTAAATGTATGAGTTAAAAGTATACAAATTCTAGAAGAAAGTGTAGAAGACATCAGAGTAGGCAAAATTTTCCTAGAAAAGAAGCATAAACCACACAAACACAGAGACCTTTGAAAATGTCAACAGTTTACTCTTTGAAAGCTATCATTTAGAAATGAAAAGGTAAGCCACAGAGTAGAAAAAAATAATCGCAAAACACGTCAGACAAATGGCTTTCATCCAGAAAAAATAAATAACTTATATAACTCAATAAGAGGAAATTTTAATATAAAATGAGAAAAATGTCTGAATAGACACTTCACGAAAGAATATATACCAATGGCCCAAAACACGTAAAGAGATGCCCAACATCTTTAGTTATCAGGAACATGCAAATTAAAATGACAATGAGATATTACTATAGCCCCAACAAAAAGGCTAAAATTAAAATTGTAATACTAAATATTGGAGAGAATGCCAGAGTATCTGAAATCTCATATACTGCTGGTGAGAATATAAAATTGTACGAATATTTGGTAGTTTGACAGTTTGTTTTAAAGTTAAGCATTCACCTTTCATACCTCCTATCTAGTCCATTCCTAGATATTTATTCAAAGAAACAAAAATGTTTATTCACATTAAGACTTCTATGTGAATGTTTATAGTGGCTTTATTAATTGTTGTAAAAACAAGAAGCAACTCAGATATATCTGAACTTGGAAATGGATAAACAAACTTAGGTATATCCACACAATGCTATACATAATACCCAACAACAGGAGAGAATGAACTATTAACACCTGCAACAATATGGGTGAATCTTCAACACATGCTAAGTAAAAGAAGCCATACGCAAAACAGTACATTTATTATGTTTTCATTTATATTAAATTCTGGAAAATACGAACTAATCCCTATTGATAGAAAGCATATAAGGTGGTTGCCTGGGTTTGGGGTGGAAATGGTAATGAACTGTAAGGGAGTATGAGAGAACTTTTTAGGGGTCAAAGAAATGTTTTTTTATCTTGATGATAGTAGTGGTTACACAGGTGTATATATTTGTGAGTACTCATAGAACTGTACACTTAAAATGAGTACAGTTTATTATATGCACATTATATCTCAATAAAGTTGCTCAAAAATGAAAACAATACTGTATGATTGAAATAACTATTTTTATCTGATCATCTGATAATGGGCTTATTATTTGGGCAGTTGTTTTCATGTGCCCAACATCCCTTTGCTCTTCTTTTAATAACAACAGCTTCATATTCCTTTAGGTAACTACCCTCCAGCAACACGTTCATTCTTTGTCATTTTAATTGGACAGATTCCATCTTCCAGATTACAGATTTGGGAAATGTGATCCTATGGGCCTGGTAAATCAGAGTCAAGGTAATTAGGTCAGCATGTGCCTGTGACCTAAGGCGATAACTACCAAAATTTTGCTGGGGCTGTTGGGAGCAAGTAATTCTTTTTCCTCTTGGTAGACTGCAAAAGCACATCTAAGTCATTAGAAGAAATTGAGTTCTGATAATATTTTCTGAAGTCCTGAATCCAGCTATGCTTAAAGTAATACACCTCTTGCAAGATACTCTAGTTATTTGGGCCAATCAATTTATTTATTTGCTTACATTTATTTTTAAATGTGTTGCTGTCATTTTCAATAGTTAATACAAAAATGAAATCAGTTCTATGAGTTTTGACGCTTGTCACAGTTGTAAATTGTCAGAGTTTGTAGAGATGACCTAAATTGTATTGACAAAATAATCTCTGCTCCCACAACCTGGCAACTATGATGAACATGAGGAATTTACAAGCCTACAAGAAAAACAGGGTTGGGGAACCATGGTGATCTATAAAAGCAATTATGAATATTTTCAAATGTATAAAAATAAATTTAGAAGTATACTAATGACTGTATTAGTGGTCATTTATACGGTGTAGTAAAGAATTTTCCCTTGCCCAAAGAGGTCTGGCCTTTGCTCCTGTCTCCTGGGGAGGTAACCTTTAAACCCTTGCAGTTTCCTAAAGTGATATGAGTATCTTTGTTATTCATGGTGAGACCCTCAGATCACACTTGATAGTTTATGCAAATGAGATGACTCATCATGGGTCCACTAGACCATGTGGTGTCAGTCTGATCTCCAGGAAGTTGCTGGAAATTGAGTTCAACCACATGGGCAACCAACCAGTGAATTATGCCTATATAACAAAATCCTAATAAAAACTCTGGACACCAAAATTTGCCAGGCATGGTGGTACATGTCTGTAATCCCAGCTACTTGGGAGGCTGAGGCAGCAGAATCGCTTGAACCCAGGAGTGGGAGGTTGCAGTGAGCCAAGACAGGGCCACCACACTCCAGCCTGGGTGACAGAGCAAGACTCCATCTCAAAAAAACAAAAAAGGCTGGGTGCGGTGGCTCACACTTGTAATCCCAGCACTTTGGGAGGCCAAGGGGGGTGCGGATTACCTGAGACCAGGAGTTTGAGACCAGCCTGGCCAACATGGTGAAACCCCATCTCTACTAAGAAATACTCAAATTAGTCAGGCGTGGTGGCAGGCGCCTGTAATCCCATCTACTCAGGAGGCTGAGGCAGGAGAATTGCTTGAACCCAGGAGGCAGAGGTTGCAGTGAGCTGAGATTGTGCCACTGCACTCCAGCCCGGGCAACAAGAGCAAGACACTGTCTCAAACAAAAACAGAAAAACACTCTGGACACCAATGCTCAGGTGAGCCTCCCTGGTTGGAAACACTTGGTGTGTATTATCACACATCTACACCGGGAGGGTAATGCCTACTGACTACAATGGAAGCTTTGTGTTTAGGACTGTCTCATACTCTGCCCTATGTGTTTCTTCCTTTGTGTCTGTACTCTTTTCCCTTAAAAACTGTAACCGTGGGTATGATAGCTTTCAGTGAGTTCTAAGAGCCCTTATTGTCAATTATCAAACCTAAAGATAGTTTCAGGAAACCCCTGAACATGCAGCTGATGTCAGAAGTAAAGACAGTCTTGGGGACTGTGCCCTCTAACTTTGTAGTTATACCCTAACTCCTTGAAGTTGGTGTCAGAAGTCTTGGGCAGAACAGGCAGTTGGAAGGCTTGGGCCCTCAAACTCCATGGTTTGTCTAACTCTGGGTATACACACTTAATAGTAAATGGTTGTGTACAGTTAATTTATGTTTATTATTACTTACTGCCTGGACACGAAGGATTACCTTCCTCAGAGGTGAATTTACCATGAAGCTAATGCAGCTTATGCTTCAAGGCCCCTCATTTGCAGGAGCACCTTCTAAGGCTTGAGTGTTTACATGACAACGTGTTCATGTGGTCATATGTTTCTGTAAAATTTGTAAAACTTGCAAAAGTAGGATATTTAACCTCATTTGGTTCAGGCTACTGTGCATTTTGTGTCTAGTTTTATATTTATAATTTTATGTTCTTTTCTTAAAAGAGAGCCTTCCAAACTTCAGGCCAATAAAATTTGATTCATCCCTGGTCTTCTCTCAAAATTATCAGACAATGGCAAATTCATTTTGCTTTGTTGTGAATAATATGCCTATTAAGTGACAATTTGATGTGTGTGTGTGTGTGTTTCCCTCCATACTGAAAAATACTTTTCTGATTTTAAGACTCTAAATATCAGTATAGTGCCTTTCTATTTTCAGATGTCATCATGATTCCAGGAAACATTTCATGTGTCTCAGTCCTTTTCTTGCTAATGGATGCAACTCCAAGGTCAGGGTTCATGTCCTCTCTTTTGTGGCTGTATTGTAAAACCATTACTCTTCCTCACCTATTTGCCAATCTTTCCTCAACCATTTGCCTTTTTTATCTTATCAAATTCCCTTCTTTTTAAACTGTCTCCAACAGAAGTAAACCATGTAAGTAAAACCAAATTTTTGTGGCCACAGTAAATTCTTGCATGGTAGAATTTTGCATAAGGAAAGTTTGTGTTTGGTGAAGGTTTGTATTACATACAGAACAATACTTTCTCTCTCTCTCTCTCTCTCTCTCTCTCTCTCTGTGTGTGTGTGTGTGTGTGTGTGTGTATATATATATATATATATATATTTAACACGGATGTGCCACCACACCTGGCTAATTTTTGTATTTTTAATAGATACGGGGTTTCACTGTGTTGGCTAGGCTGGTCTTGAACTCCTGACCTCAAGTCATCCACCCGCTTCAGCCTCCCAAAGTGCTGGGATTACAGGCGTGAGTCACCGTGCCTGGTCCCTCTTTATATACTTTTATACAGCTCTAATTTAACCTATTTTATTCTTAAAATAAAGGGAAATTATTTTATTTTCATGCTTTTGTAAGACTTTTCACATAAATATAATCATGAATTGGAGAAAAATCTTCTAACACACTATATGGTTTAACATATAGTTGAAAAATATGATATCTTAACACCACAATTTTGTGGGTAAATAATGCTCCACATAAATGATCTGCTCAGCAGATACAAACACACACACACAAACACACACACACACACACTCTCTCTCTCAAATTGCAAATCAGTAGGCATGTTATCCAGAAGAAGGCAAAATAAATTTGCAAGCTTCTGGTAAATATAGTTTTTACCATATGCCAGGAACTGAGTTATTTCTTATAACTGAAGTTTATTCCTTTGAAAGCCACAAGCTTAATTTTGGGGGAAGAAATACTTCTAAAATATATGACATAGAGAGATGTCTTCTTAAATAAAAACCACTGAACATAATTTAGGTTTCTGATTAATCAGGCTCATCAAAGTGAATATCAACTACGGTGCTAACTTGTACATACTACACTGCTTTCAGAGCCAGTTCATGTATTTCAGACTCTCTGGCCCTATGATAATGCTGTGGTTTCTGAGTTCCTTTTCTCCTCTCCTCCTCTTCTCTTCTCTTCTCTTCTCTTCTCTTCTCTTCTCTTCTCTTCTCTTCTCTTCTCTTCTCTTCTCTTCTCTTCTCCTCTCCTCTTCTCTCTTCTCTCCTCTCTCCTCTCTCCCTTCTCCTCTCTTCTCTCTCCCCTCTCCTCTCTTCTCTCTCTCCTTCATTAGTGCCATCCACCACTGTCAACTATAACTTTATCTTGTGGTCAGCACTGCCTCATTCTAACAATACCACCTTCACACACACTTCCAGTGTACTACTTCTAAACTCTTATGACCTAAGAAATCAGAACATCACTTTTGTTTGAGTTCTGCATAAAATAGGAGTAAACACCTCTAAGGACCTAGGGGGAGGGAGGTCCTCTGACTAAATCAATGTATATTCTTGCAAGAATTTCATTATACATAATTGGGCTTCATAGAATATTTTAGTTTCTTCCTGATTTTTAATCTATACTTTGGATTGAGTTGCCAAATAATAATTCTTTAGATAATAAATATATTCCTGAATTTGAAAATATTCTATGTGTTAAGTAGATTACATGCCAGTGCAGTCATATATGCTCTTCTTATTCACAGCACATGAGTAAGGCTATAAATCATCTCACAGAAACCTTGGAGATTAGGAAAATACAATTGACTTCAAATGTCAAATCTTTATAAGACGGTATTTGACTAGCTGTATGTGGACAAAGTAAAAACTTGCTCATGAGTTCTAAAGAGTTTGGGAAGATCCGAAGGTCTAATCCAGGTGAACTAGGTACAATCTCATGAAGGTAGGACTAACATTGGGATTCAGCAAGTGAACTGAACCCTAATTTTATTATCTTATAGCTGAGAATAGCAATCCTCAACCTCTTTTTGCCTCAGGATTTTCCATGCTATCATGAGTAACAATGGTTTGCTAGAGATTCTACTGGGGAAAAAAGTATCTTTCTTATGTCAGAATACTTTTTGTGGAAGCTCATCCAACTCAATGCAATTAAAATAATGAAGAGAATTTATAATCCTATATAGCTGAAAATTCCAAAGTAGTTTTAGGTGAGGCTTGATCCTGCAGTTCTATCAAGTCCCAGAAGACACTATTTCTTTTGTTTCTTCTGTCTTCCTTAACTTGTCATCATGAGACTTGTTTCCCTCATAGCCCCATGATGGTTGTCAGTAGCACCTCAGCATACGTGTTTCCTTTTTCATATTCAGCAGAAAAAAAGTGAGTATTTTTGCCTTAACATTTCCAGCAAAACTCTTCAGATTCACTAACTGCATTGGCTTCACTCACATCACCCCTTGAACCAATCTACATGGGTAGGGGGAAGGAATGAGCTTAATGGTTTCACATGTAGTTTTCCTTTCTACATGCCTATATAAGCCTATATAATGCCTATATAAACCCAAATGCCTATATAAGCCAGAACGAAGATGTAAATAAAGAAAATGGGCCTGATGTGTACACTAATATATCAGAGAGCCTGTGTCCCATAGAAAAGACTCATCTCTACTTAGACACTTGCAACTGATGCCACAGAAAGAACAACCAGTGTTGGTAGGTATTGTGGCTTTTCAAGAGAAGTTGGAAATCCAGATTTTTATGTGAAGTTTTAGGATTCTTTATTTAATTTCAAACTCCTTATATACTATACCACAGGCCTACAAAAAGCACCTGCAGATTGAATCCAGACTATCAGGATGCAGCGTATGTCGTAAAGAACAGGATGCAATGACCTGCTGTTGCAAGGATTCTGGTCCAATGAATGTTGTCTTTCTCATTGTCCATTAATCAGTTGGCATTTTAGTTTTCTATTTTAGTCTCTGTGAGCTTGCTTAATGGGAATCCTTCCCTGAGGGACGAATCCTATCTTAGTGGACCAACCAAATCAAATTTCTATACCTACCAGGACAAGAATCAAACCCAGGAAATAATGAAATTACTAAAGTATTTACCATCTTTCATGGATCATGAAAGCCAGCCCAATAGCCCTCCCCAGTTCACTGTGAGTCACTTGCACCTTTCTATCCAGGTTGTAACACCTTTCCTTCAAACAAACAAACTGTACTATGAAAGACCCCCCAACATGTCTCCTCTTAGCAATGTATTATTTTTGCTATAGTATGATTTGATTCATAAAATTTAGATTTACTCTCAACTTCTGAAAAAGGCACCAGTTATATAAAACAAGGTATACGTTTGTATTTAATTTCTTTTGTCCTAAGTAGACATGGAAATGTGTAATTTGGGAATATTTTGATTTCAAGTATCAGAAGTCAAATGCATACTAACTTAAGCAAAATAAAGTGGATGTAATGGGGAATGTACCTCTGAAGTCAGAGGGGCATTTCATTAGCTCTAGACACAGCTAGATCTAGAAGCTCCAATTCTTTCTCTACCTGCCACTTCTACTTGTTTTCATTCTCACAGAGCCCCACCCCCACTCCCCATAGAGGCACAGGAATGAGAGAATGTGACCATCAGCCACCCCAGAGGTGTTTTGCAGCAATTCCAGCAGAAATACTGCGGCTAGCCTGACTTCAATCATATGCTCATCCCTGGACCAATCACTGGGGACAAGGAAAAGGGGTACTTTGGCTAGATCTGGGTCATAAGACCATCCTTGTCTCATAAGACCACCCTAAGATTAAAATAATATAAACTGTGTTTCCACATAGGAAAGAAGGCTTCTACTCCCAAGAGAAGGAGACAAAGTTTGTGGACAGACAAAAGCTACTATAACAGATCCACTGTAACAATTTACAACCTTTGGATTTAATCCTTTGCTTTATCTACTATAGACAGAAACACCATTCTGATGATGAAGAGGACACATTCAAATAAGTTCTATGTTAAATCTAATTAAAACACAATAAAAGAGAATCTTCTACAGTAATGTGAAATTCCTTGGAAAGTACAGTGCTACTTCATTATATAAAACATAGAGATGGAAGAGACCCAGCAACGATGCAGGCCATCCATCAAGTGGTGTATTTTAAGCCTTTCTCCTTCTCAGGCCAGTCTAGCCGGAGTGTCAAATTATGCCACTTATGCCACATTTCTTAACTTAATAATCCTCTCAGTCAGGACATTTTGGGTTGATTGAATATCATTCTAAGCTCATGTGAGTCCACAGCGAAGTGAGATCTCAAAAAACAGTTAAAGGACTGGGAGGGAAAGTGTAAGTGGTACATGTGGATTCTTATATAAATCTGAATACAACTTTGAGCATTTAAAGTTGTATACTGCTACGCTATGATGCCAGGCCTTCAGGAAGTGCTTTCTGTAAGCCGAGATGATGTCTCTGAATTGCCAAGGAGCAGAAGAGGCTAGTATGAGGCACTGCTACTACATCTGATATTCTCTGGTGCCATTGACCAGTTTGGGATTTGGGGGTAGCAGTTTAGAATCACTAATGTGATCAACTGAGAGCTATTGATGGTGCTTCTCTTCCCCTCAAAAGCTTAGCACTCAGGTGCCTCAGTGTTGAAAATCTAATTTTAGAATTCACGTATTTTGTTTATGCATCTTTCTTTTGCCACAGTCCTCTGTTAAAGTGATCACTCTCTCCAATCCAGAGGTAACATATTAATTCATTCTGTATATAAATGGTGTCTATTCTATTCTGTTGTCATCTTGCAGAAGGAACACTTACATATTCAGAGACCACTTGGAACTTGGAGCTGGGGGTGGCACAAAAAGAGTGTCAAGAGCAAAATTTAAAACTGGCCAGCTTGCTAGAGTCTGGCCCTATTGCGCATCAGTTCCTCAGCCCCTCAAGTGGAGGAGGTCTCTTTAATTCCATTACAGACTCTTCTAGGAAGCTCCTGATGTGTTAGGGCTACTAGACCTACGGGCTTTTCCCTATAGGAGTAGAGGCTGCAACTCTGGAAAAGGTGTAAAGGTTAAACAGCTACACTGGCCAGGGAGTTAGGGGGAGTGTGGTCCAACAAAAGGATAGACCCTAGAGCAGCCCTCAGGCCGGTTTTGTTTCCGGGGAAGATCGGTAGAGCATATCCCTTAGGAGAGAAGTTGGTTACAGTATGCAGAGCAGGAATGCTTAGGTTGAGTTATAAGGAATGAGAATTTGGTCAATTACATTCTCTTAATGTCTAATTATCCCTCCTTATTCTTGTTTAACAAATTCCTCCTCTTCTTTTTAACGTACGATTTAAATATTTGTAAACTGCTATCACACCCTTGCTTAGTGACCACTTAGCAAAGCGGCATTTTAAATACCTTTCATCTTTTATTGTAAATCAACCCCTTTCTTCAATGGATCTTTTTGTTCCCTCATTGCTGGTAAGCCTTTTCTCTCTTTTCTTTTCTTTTTTTCTTTTCTTTTCTTTCTCTTTTCTTTTTCCTTCCTCTCTCTCTCTCTCTCTTTCTTTCTCTCTCTCTTTCTTTTCTCTTCCTTCCTCCCTCCCTCTCTTCCTCTTTCCTTTCTCCTTTCCTTCCTTTTTCCTTTTCCTATTCTTTTTTCTTAAATCTTATTCTGGAATTAGAACACTCCAGTTAAATGCAATGCTTTACCTCCCAGGCTATAGCCTTGTTAATTGGTCTTGGGTGATTACCTGCTTTGGTCAAATTCTCCTTCCACTTTTCAGCACCTTTTCTTTATCTACAGAACTGCTATAGGAGTGGATTCCATATTCTTCAATAATTGCTACAATACAACTCTGTTTCTCAAATCTTATTGTAATCAAAATCGCCTGGGAGTGTTCCTTTAAAATATAATTTATTTTGTCCCAGTTTCCTGATTAAGTAGCAATTCATTAAATACCTCCCCATGTTTAAAAGAAGTACCCATAGGTAATTGTGATGCAAGTGATCCAGAGGCTACACCCTGAGAAACACTGCTATAGACCTTAGAGAAACCAGAAAACATTTTCCATTAATCACCTATGCTAGTGCTTTGGCAAAGGTGGTGGTGGTGCACAAAATAATTTCAGGTGGTCCACAAATGCTATTGATACTAAATTATACAGGATTACATAATGAGAAAGTTTTGCCTTTTACATTTTTTTTCCATTCTCACTTTAGTACAAGTTTGTCTTGCACATTTACCTGACACATTCTAATTAAACTTTTCACAAAGGAAAAACAGACCTCAAAGCCACGGACAGCAAAATTTAGCTAGATTTTAAGAATATTGTTTTGTTTTCATTACATTTACTTTTAGTCTTGCCTTCCATTTATGGCAAATGATACTGGTTTGCATTTACTGTAATGAGGTAAACTCTCCTTTTCAAATAAATAAAAACAATTTAAGTAATTTAAAGAAAAAAGATATTAAATAAATAATAGTAAAATTGGTATGTGTATAAAGCAAAAATTGTGAAGGAAGCTTTTTGGTGATAAAGAGAGATAATGAAACTTGGGAAGGTGATTCACAGAAATCTCAAGTGTGAGAACCAAAGCTGTGCCCAGGGAAAGCCATTAGTTTGACCTTTTTTTTTTTAATTTTGCTGAATCATCTGTTGTCATTACCAATATTTTCGAGTAAGAGATCAATTGTTGTATTGTTGTCTGTTGGTAATATTTATAATTCACCAAAAATCACTCATGCTGTTTGACTTACAATATCAATTTTTAATAAATTCAATCTTTTCAAGGCTATGAGTTCACAATTTTGATATTTGAGTTTCTACTATTGAATGAGGACTTGCTCCTTTCTTCTTTTGGCTATCTGTGAGTCACTCCTATTTGCATACAACGCAGTGCTAGACATTGGAGTATGGAGAAAGAAATGTAAGAACCATCCTCTAGGACTTTAAAATCTAGTTGGAGAGTTCAAAAGAAAACACATAACAAAAGCTAGTGAAGTGGATTAGAATACGCCATCCCAAAATATGCCACTTTTGCATGAGGATTATTTAGAGCTGAAAGCAATTGAAAATCGACTGAGGAATAAAAATGAAATCCAAAGCCCCCCAACCGACAGAGGAGACCCCAGAGAAACCTTGGAAGCTATTCCCAGTCATAATGCGATGGTAGGTTGGACACACCTTGTTATATTCCATCTCTCACTAATGGCCATTAGGCTTTCTTCCCTAAGGGCTAAACAAAGCCAGATCCTTTGAAAGGCTCTACTGCTTATGTCAATCAACTGTCTATGTTGCCTCTCCCTTTTGTGGCTTTGCCACAACAATCAACCAGCATTCCTCCCTGATAAGAGACCACTGTCCATGGAGTGGTTCTGGCCAGTCTATGGAGAATGTGCAGTGACAGTTTTCATCCTTGCTTCACCTTTTGATGTCAGAGGGCCAAATACTCCACCCTCAGATCGTGCTAATGCTGCCACTTTTTGTACATGGGACTCATAAAGGGACATAAGGCTCAATTGTACATGTGCACATTTTTCCTTTCATAAATATTCATGACTCCTCCTATAGCTTATTAAATATGGATATTTAGCCACCCTGCTCAATGTAAATTCTTTTTCCCTTTGCCCCTCTCTCAAAGCGTCTGTTTCTGGCCAGAGGCTATGCTTTCCCACCTGTCAAAATAGCCACCTTGCAGGCTGCAACCCTTTATGAGAAATAAAGCTCTCATTTCTAAATCTGTGAATCTCATCATTCTTCAGTTGAAACAACAAATGCAGGAAGAGTTCTTTGCTCTCCCTTTATCTGCATAAAAGCAGGGCATAAATTTCCCTTAGTGAAGGTGTTTTCTCCCTATTCCAGGAAGGGAAAGAAGAGTAACTTTTATCATTGGAAATGGAGAGTCCATACCAAGATGAGTTTGCATAAACAGACCTTACTAAAATAATCCTTATCTTTTATTACATCGCATTTTTTAAAATTATACTCTAAGTTCTAGGGTACATGTGCACAATGTGCAGGTTTGTTACATATGTATACATGTGTCATGTTGGTGTGCTGCACCCATTAACTCATCATTTACATTAGGTATATCTCCTAATGCTATCCTTCCCCGCTCCCCCCACCCCATGACAGGCCCCGGTGTGTGACGTTCCCCACCCTGTGTCCAAGTGTTCTCATTGTTCAATTCCCATCTATGAGTGAGAACATGTGGTGTTTGGTTTTCTGTCCTTGCGATAGTTTGCTCAGAATGATGGTTTCCAGCTTCATCCATGTCCCTACAAAGGACACGAACTCATCCTGTTTTATGGCTGCATAGTATTCCATGGTGTATATGTGCCACATTTTCTTAATCCAGTCTATCATTGATGGACATTTGGGTTGATTCCAAGTCTCTGCTATTGTGAATAGTACCACTTTCACACACATGAATAAACATACGTGTGCCTTTGTCTCTATATCAGCATGATTTATAATCCTTTGGGTATATAACTGGTAATGGGATGGCTGGGTCAAATGGTATTTCTAGTTCTAGATCCTTGAGGAATCGCCACACTGTCTTCCACAATGGTTGAACTAGTTTACAATCCCATCAACAGTGTAAAAGTGATCCTGTTTCTCCACATCCTCTCCAGCACCTGTTGTTTCCTGACTTTTTCATGATCGCCATTCTAACTGGTGTGAGACGGTATCTCATTGTGGTTTTGATTTGCATTTCTCTGATGGCCAGTGATGATGAGCATTTTTTCATGTGTCTGTTAGCTGCATAAATGTCTTCTTTTGAGAAGTGTCTCTTCATATCCTTTGTCCACTTTTTGATGGGGTTGTTTGTTTTTTTCTTGTAAATTTGTTTAAGTTCCTTGTAGATTCTGGATATTAGCCCTTTGTCAGATAGGTAGATTGTAAAAATTTTCTCCCATTCTGTAGGTTGCCGGTTCACTCTGATGGTATTTTCTTTTGCTGTGCAGAAGCTCTTTAGTTTAATTAGATCCCATTTGTCAATTTTGGCTTTTGTTATCATTGCTTTTGGTGTTTTAGTCATGAAGTCCTTGCCCATGCCTATGTCCTGAATGGTATTGCCTAGGTTTCCTTCTAGGGTTTTTAAGGTTTTAGATCTAACATTTAAGTCTTTGATCCATCTTGAATTAATTTTTGTGTAAGGTGTAAGGAAGGGATCCAGTTTTGGCTTTCTCCTTATGGCTAGCCTGTTTTCCCAGCACCATTTATTAAATAGGGAATCCTTTCCCTATTTCTTGTTTTTGTCAGATTTGTCAAAGATCAGATGATTGTAGATATGTGGTATTATTTCTGAGGGCTCTGATCTCTTCCATGGGTCTATATTTCTATTTTGGTACCAGTACTATGCTGTTTTGTTTACTGTAGCCTTGTAGTATAGTTTGAAGTCAGGTAGTGTGATGCCTCCAGCTTTGTTCTTTTGGCTTAGGATTGTCTTGGCAATGTGGACTCTTTTTTGGTTCCATATGAACTTTAAAGTAGTTTTTTCCAATTCTGTGAAGAAAGTCATTGGTAGCTTGATGGGGATGGCATTGAATCTATAAATTACCTTGGCAGTATGGCCATTTTCACGATATTGATTCTTCCTATCCACGAGCATGGAATGTTCTTCCATTTGTTTGTGTCCTCTTTTATTTCGTTGAGTAGTGGTTTGCAGTTCTCCTTGAAGATGTGCTTCACATCCCTTGAAAGTTGGATTCCTAGGTATTTTATTCTCTTTATAGCAATTGTGAATGGGAGTTCACTCATGATTTGGCTCTCTGTTTGTCTGTTATTGGTGTATAGCAATGCTTGTGATTTTTGCACATTGAGTTTGTATCCTGCGACTTTGCTGAAGCTGCTTATGAGTTTAAGGAGATTTTGGGCTGAGACAATGGGGTTTCCTAAATATACAATCATGTCATCTGCAAACGGGGACAATTTCACTTCCTCTTTTCCTAATTGAATACCCTTTATTTCTTTCTCCTGCCTGATTGCCCTGGCCAGAACTTCTAACACTATGTTGAATAGGAGTGGTGAGAGAGGGCATCCCTGTCTTGTGCCAGTTTTCAAAGGGAATGCTTCCAGTTTTTGCCTATTCAGAATGATATTGACTGTGGGTTTGTCATAAATAGTTCTTATTATTTTGAGATATGTCCCATCAATACCTAGTTTATTGAGCGCTTTTAGCATGAAGGGCCGTTGAATTTTGTCAAAGGCCTTTTCTGCATCTATTGAGATAATCATGAGGTTTTTGTCTTTGGTTCTGTTCATATGATGGATTACGTTTATTGATTTGTGTATGTTGAACCAGCCTTGCATCCCAGGGATGAAGCCAACTTGATTGTGGTGGATAAGCTTTTTGATGTGCTGCTGGATTTGGTTTGCTAGTATTTTATAGAGGATTTTTGCATCGATGTTCATCGGGGATATTGGTCTAAAATTCTCTTTTTTTGTTGTGTCTCTGCCAGGCTTTGGTATCAGGATGATGATGGCCTCATAAAATGAGTTATAGAGGATTTTCTCTTTTTCTATTGATTGGAATAGTTTCAGAAAGAATGGTACCAGCTCTTCCTTGTACCTCTGGTAGAATTTGGCTGTGAATCCATCTGGTCCTGGACTTTTTTTGGTTGGTAGGCTACTAATTATTGCCTCAATTTCAGAGCCTGTTATTGGTCTCTTCAGAGATTCAACTTCATCCTGGCTTAGTCTTGGGAGAGTGTGTGTGTCCAGGCATTTATCCATTTCTTCTAGGTTTTCTAGTTTATTTGCATAGAGGTGTTTATAGTATTCTGTGACGGTAGTTTGTATTTCTGTGGGATCGGTGGTAATATCCCATTTATCATTTTTTATTGCGTCTACTTGATTCTTCTCTCTTTTCTTCTTTATTAGTCTTGCTAGCGGTCTATCAATTTTGTTGATCTTTTCAAAAAAACAGCTCCTGGATTCATTGATTTTTTGAAGGGTTTTTTGTGTCTCTATCTCCTTCAGTTCTGCTCTGATCTTAGTTATGTCTTGCCTTCTGCTAGCTTTTGAATGTGTTTGCTCTTGCTTCTCTAGTTCTTTTAATTGTGATGTTAGGGTGTCAATTTTAGATCTTTCCTACTTTCTCTTGTGGGCAATTAGTGCTGTAAATTTCCCTCTACACACTGCTTTAAATGTGTCCCAGAGATTCTGGTATGTTGTGTCTTTGTTCTCATTGGTTTCAAAGAACATCTTTATTTCTGCCTTCAGTTCGTTATGTACCCAGTAGTCATTCAGGAGCAGGTTGTTCAGTTTCCATGTAGTTGAGCAGTTTTGAGTGAATTTCTTAATCCTGAGTTCTAGTTTGATTGCAGTGTGGTCTGAGAGACAGTTTGTTATAGTTTCTGTTCTGTTACATTTGCTGAGGAGTGCTTTACTTCCAACTATGTCATCAATTTTGTAATAACTGCAATGTGGTGCTGAGAAGAATGTATATTCTGTTGATTTGGGGTGGAGAGTTCCGTACGTATCTATTAGGTCCACTTGGTGCAGAGCTGAGTTCAGGTCCTGGATATCCTTGTTAACTTTCTGTCTCATTGATCTGTCTAATGTTGACAGTGGGGTGTTACAGTCTCCCATTATTATTTTGTGGGAGTCTAAGTCTCTTTGTAGGTCTCTAAGGGCTTGCTTTATGAATCTGGGTGCTCCTGTATTGGGTGCATATATATTTAAGATAGTTAGCTCTTCTTGTTGAATTGATTCCTTTACCAGCATGTAATGGCCTTCTTTGTCTCTTTTGATCTTTGTTGGTTTAAAGTCTGTTTTATCAGAGACTTGGATTGCAGCCCTTGCTTTTTCTTGTTTTCCATTTGCTTGGTAGATCTTCCTCCATCACTTTATTTTGAGCCTATGTGTTTCTCTGCATGTGGGATGGGTCTTCTGAATACAGCACACTGATGGATCTTGACTCTTTATCCAATTTGCCAGTCTGTGTCTTTTAATTGAAGCATTTAGCCCATTTACATTTAAGGTTAATATTGTTATGTGTGAATTTGATCCTGTCATTATGATGTTAGCTGGTTATTTTGCTCGTTAGTTGATGCAGTTTCTTCCTAGCATCAACGGTCTTTACAATTTGGCATGTTTTTGCAGTGACTGGTACAGGTTGTTCCTTTCCATGTTTATTGCTTCCTTCAGGAGCTTTTGTAAGGCCAGCCTAGCGGTGACAAAATTTCTCAGCATTTGTTTGTGTGTAAAGGATTTTATTTCTCCTTCACTTGTGAAACTTAGTTTGGCTGGATATGAAATTCTGGGTTGAAAATTCTTTTCTTTAAGAATGCTGAATATTGGCCCCCACTCTCTTCTGGTTTGTAGAGTATCTGCAGTGAGATCTGCTGTTTGTGTGATGGACTTCCCTTTGTGGGTAACCTGACCTTTTTCTCTGGTGGCCCTTAACATTTTTTCCTTCATTTCAACTTTGGTGAATCTGACAATTCTGTGTCTTGGAGTTGCTCTTCTCGAGGAGTATCTTTGTGGCATTCTCTGTATTTCCTGAATTTGAATGTTGGTCTGCCTTGCTAAGTTGGGGAAGTTCTCCTGGATAATATCCCAAAGAGTGTTTTCCAACTTGGTTCTATTCTCCCCATCACTTTCAGGTACACCAATCAGACATAGATTTGGTCTTTTCACATAGTCCCGTATTTCTTGGAGGCTTTTTCATTTCTTTTTACTCCTTTTTCTCTAAACTTCTCTTCTCACTTCATTTCATTCATTTGATCTTCAATCACTGATTACCTTTCTTCCACTTGATCAAATTGGCTACTGAAGCTTGTGCATGTGTCACGTAGTTCTCATGCCATGGTTTTCAGCTCTATCAGGTCATTTAAGGTATTCTCTACACTGTTTATTCTAGTTAGCCATTTGTCTAATCTTTTTTCAAGGTTTTTAGCTTCTTTGTGATGGGTTTGAACGTCCTCCTTTAGATTGGAGAAGTTTGTTATTACTGATCATCTGAAGACTTCTTCTCTCAACTCGTCAATGTCATTCTCCATCCAGCTTTGTTCCATTGCTGGTGAGGAGCTGCATTCCTTTGGAGGAGAAGAGGTGCTCTGATTTTTAGAATTTTCAGCTTTTCTGTTCTGATTTCTCCTCATCTTTGTGGTTTTATCTACCTTTGGTCTTTGTTGATGGTGACATACAGATGGGGTTTTGGTATGGTTGTCCTTTCTGTTTGTTAGTTTTCCTTCTAACAGTCAGGACCCTCAGCTGCAGGTCTGTTGGAGTTTGCTGGAGGTCTACTCCAGACTCTCTTTGCCTGGATATCACCAGCGGAGGCTGCAGAACAGCAGATATTGCAGAACAGCAAATGTTGCTGCCTGATCCTTCCTCTGGAAGCTTTGTCTCAGAAGGGCACCAAGCTGTATGAGGTGTCAATTGGCCCCTATTGGGAGGTGTCTCCCAGTTAGGCTACTCAGGGTACAGGGACCCACTTGAGGAGGCAGTCTGTCCATTCTCAGATCTCAAACTCCATACTGGGAGAACCACTACTCTCTTCAAAGCTGTCAGACAGGGATGTTTAAGTCTGCAGAAGTTTCTGCTGCCTTTTATTCAGCTATGCCCTGCCCCGAGAGGTGGTGTCTATACCGGCAGGCAGGTCTCCTTGAGCTGCGGTGGGCTCCACCCAGTTGGAGCTTCCTGGCTGCTTTGTTTACCTACTCAAGCCTCAGCAATGGCAGACGCCCCCCCTCAGTCTCGCTGCCACGTTGCCATTGGATCTCAGACTGCTGTGCTAGCAGTGAGTGAGGCTCCGTGGGCATGAGACCCTCTGAGCCAGGCACAGGATATAATCTCCTGATGTGCCGTTTGCTAAGGCCATTGGAAAAGTGCAGTATTAGAGTGGGAGTGTCCTTATTTTCCAGGTACCATCTGTTATGGCTTCCCTTGGCTAGGAAAGGGAATTCTCCAACCCCTTGTGCTTCCCAGGTGAGGTGATGCCCCACCCTGCTCCGTGGGCTGCAACCACTGTCCCACAAGCCCCAGTGAGATGAACCTGGTACCTCAGTTGGAAATGCAGAAATCACCTGTCTTCTGCGTGGCTCATGCTGGGAGATGTAGACTGGAGCAGTTCCTATTCGGCCATCTTGGAACCTCTCCCATTTGTTTTGTAGTCACTTTCTCATGATTTCCTATCCCTTGAGGCCTGTATTAGGCTGTTCTTGCATTGTGCTAAAGAAATACCTGAGACTTGGTAATTTATAAAGAAAAGAGATTTAATTGGTTCACTGTTCTGCAGGCTGTACAAGCATGCACTGTTATCTGCTCAGCTTTTGGGGAGGTCTCAGGGAGCTTTTCCTTATGGCAGAATGTGAAGTGAGAGTAGGCACATTACATGGTGAGAACAAGAGCAAGAGAAAGTATTGGGGAGGTGCCACACACTTTAAAAAAAACAGATCCCCCAACAACTCACTCACTACTGTGTGGACAGCACCAAGCCATGAGGGATCCACCCCCATGGCCCAAACACCTCTCACTAGGCCCCACCTCCAACATTGGGTATTACATTTCAATATGAGATTTGGGTGGGGACAAACATCCAAACTATATCAAAGCCCAACCTCCACTTCCTTTGTTAAAATTATATATAAACCCCTGAGTCTACTTCTTTGAGTTTCACATCTTTTCTGTGAAATCCCTTGTACATAAATATTAATGAAAGTAGTACTCCTTTCCTTCTGTTAATTTGTCTTTTGTTAGTTTAATTCACAGCCCCCCAGGCACAAGAAAAATTTTCTCTTCCATGTATTAGTATTTATTGAGCACTTCTTAGTTAGCATTTACAATATAGAGCTAAAAGCTTTTCATTCATTATCTCATTTTATCCTCACAATGACCTTCTGAGGTAGGTATTAAATTCATATTTATTGAACTCTTACCAGTTGCTTTATGTGTGTTCTAAAATTCTCACAACGACCCTGTAAAGTCATGATAATGATCAGTCCCATTTTAATGAGGGGATAATTTTGGCTCCAAAGCCAAAACTCTTTCTGCCTTGCTCTAATCTCAATTTTACAAATGAAGAAACTGAGGTTTAAAAAGGAAAAAGTAACCTGCTCCAGACCACATGACTGGTAAGTGACAGAACTGGGATTTAGTTTGACTCTAGGACACATGACCTTAACCCTTAACCCTTTACCCTTAACCCTTAACCCTGTCTCACAAAACAATGGGCTAACAATGTAAAAGAACAGCAGAGCAATGTCATATGGCAGAGTGTGGCAATGGTAAGTTTAGCAGAAGAATTTCCAGACATTGTCTCTTTTCCAGGAGAAAGCTTGTAAAATGTGTATTGTTTTCAATTTCCTTGTACAGTGTATTTGCTTTTATCCTTTGTTTTGCGGTTTGTTTTTTTGTCAAAATTAAAGGGCAACTAGTTCAACACCCAGACTCCTCAATGCTTTGGGCCAATTGTCTTGCTGCCCTGATGATACAGATATGCTCGATTTTCTTGTGTTCTATTTGCTGTTTTATCAATGCAGTTATTGATAAAAGAAAGCTCTTTGCCCAGATGCATTCTTTGGCCTTAAATTGGCTTGACGGGTGGACATTACCTTTGGACAATTAACCTCTTTGGTAGCAAAAGTATTTTTAGACCGGCAGTGCTCATAGTCTATTGATGTTTAAATCTCATATGCCTCCAAATTAATCTTTTCTCCAGCTTTTGAATACAGCAGCTTTTGAATATAGCAGCTTTTTGTTTTTATTTTTGCCCGAGAGGTTCTACATTCTGTTGATATCATGGCTTTCTCCAGTTTGTCACTCCCTTTCAAACAAACAAACAAGTAAATAAACAAACCTGTTCCAGATAAAGCCCAGGAAGAAGTTAGGCCTTGAAAGATGAAGAGCACTTTGACCTGCAGAAGTGATGATTGTGGTGATAGTGGTGTATGGATGTACAGGAAACAAGGATGGAAAAAAAATCCAATTATAGTCGGTTTGTTAGAGTTCTTCTCTTTATATATACTATCTCATCTAGAGATTCCCTTGAAGACAGAGGCTCTGTGTTACTCCATTCAGGAGTGCTGTAGAAAGGAAGGTATTCTATGAATGGTATTGTAACTGAATATCAAACCAAGATGGTGCTTGCTTTTCAACCCGGAAAAAAGGGTTTTAGGTTCCTGCTCTACTTGGAAATAAAGTGTATATTTCCCATTTATGTAATAGGTTATGTACATCTTCTTAATGAAACTGAATGTATCAGTTGAATACTGTGTGACAGTGTTCCTTTAAAAATGCTCTTGTGGAGTCACAAAGGACAGGATAATTAAAACTCCTTGCAGAGTTTAGTTCTTTGACCTCTCATTAGTTTCAGCATTATAAATTGCCATTTGTTAGAAGCCTAATTTGATTATTAGCCCCTCTGAGCTTACAGCATGCATTCTGAAGAGTGGACTCTACGTGACTCAGAACACACGCTGCTGCTACATACTGGAGATGGAAAATGGAGGAGCAAATTGCCTTGCTCCTGTGTGTTCATGAGTTAGTCATACTAAGGTGGTTGAACAGAGGGAAAGCAGTCCTTTCCAACATCCACAGTTATGAGTTTGATAAAAGGAACTCAGTGGGCAGTATGACTATTTCATTCTGGAAGCAGCTTTATCAGGCGTCATGGAGGGAGGAGGAGAAAGAGGAAATTTTAGTCCCTATAGTTTTATCATTTAAAAAATTGGTATGTCATATCACCTTACATCACCCTGCATGGTGAAATAAATACTTACTTCCTCAAGGTATTTCAACAAAAGATTGCAAAGGTTTAGAGCAGGGGACTACTAGCACACTCATTCTTTGCCTCTCTGGGTAGGTACTGTGGTCTCAGCATTTTAATTAATTTCTTGATATTGCTACTAGGGTGCTTAGCAAGTGTAATCAGGCTTCTTGCCAAAACCAATGTCCGTAAAACAACTTACTTCTATTTTTTTTTTTAAGGGAACAAGCTGAATCAGAGGGTTGTGAGAAAGCAGAAAAACACAATAATAAGAATATGGAAATCAAACACCCCCACCCTCTGTGCTTGCCAAATATAAATAACCGAAAAAATTCTCCCACTGCCTCCATTACACTCCAGAAGATCAATTAAGGCAAGCATGAAAGTCTTCAACTTTCCCAAGTTTGAGATTATGAAAGAGGCTTATTCGAAGTTAGAGTTACAGTTTGAAAAATGTGGGAGAACACACAATCATAATAGTAACAGTAATAGTAAACAGTATATAGTACACTCTCTCTCTTCATGAACTTCCATGTAATCAGTCACTCAATTAATTGACAGTAAGACCCAGCAAGGAATGGCCATAGTACACTCTATTAGCTTCTGACTAATAGAGTGGTTAGAAGTAGTGTGGTTGGAAATACGTAGTTCACCCAGACATTTCTGCTTTGATCATTTAAGTTGTACGCTTACCAAAAATTAGTTGAGCTTGTTCCAAATCTATTTATGCCAGTTGTGCATAATAATATAATCATGTGAGTTAATTAACTATTATATAAACTGATAAAATGTGAATACAAAGTGAGTTGTTGCTTCAATGAAATCTCGGCTGAATGCCTTTGTAAGCCTTAGTTAAAGCAGGATGCTGAAAAATATCCGTCAAATTTGGCGTGGGTGAGAAAAAAGCAGAAGATAGGGAAATAATAATAGTTTAGGAAGATTCTACATTCAGATTGCTTCACATGTTTTGTTTTTCAGTTTATTTTACGGAAAATTGCAAACATATCTAAAATTAGAAAGTTTACTATAATTAACATGATATACTCATCACCCAGCTTCAACAATTATCTTTACATGTCCAATCTTGTTTTATCTATACCTCACCCACTCTCCTGCCTAATCATTTTAAAGCAACTCTCAGCTATCATATCACTTCCTCTTGTAGATCTTTTAGAGTTCTCATTCCACTTTAAAGGAACCTAAATGGGAAAATATTATAGATGTGGCTTGTATAATAGCAAGATAGCTCAAAACTCCAAATGTCAACCCATACCTAAGGAAGAGGCCAGTGGGTAAGAAAAAATCATGGAAAAATGATTTTCCATGACATATCTGTATTGAACCCTAGAAGGGAGGAGCTATCCATTAATCAACCTGCTTTTCAAAAAGTATTTGTTAAAATATTTAAAATGTATGACATATTTTAATGATTATTTACTTCAGTTGCTTTATTTGGCTAAACAGTGAACTGTTGTACTGAGTCCTACTTACTGGTTATGAAGTTTCTAGCATAAAACTAGATGATAACGATAAAGATGTAACGTAGCTGACAAGCTGAGGATGATTTGCCTGTCATGGTTAAGATAAACCAATAACTGGGAAATGGCATATTTTCAAAGCTTATTTCATTTGAAATAAAAAGAAATTATGGCTTTAAGTTTTGTTTCTTTTCTTTTTTTTTCTTTTTCTTTTCTTTTTTTTTTTTTTTTGAGACAGAGTTTAGCTCTTGTTGCCTAGGCTGGAGGGCAATGGAGCAATCTCAGCTCACTGCAACCTCCGCCTCCCAGATTCAAGCGATTCTCCTGCCTCAGCCTCCCAAGTAGCTGGGATTACGGTCATGTGCCACCCGGCTAATTTTGTATTTTTAATAGAGACGGGATTCTCCATGTTGGTTAGTCGGGTCTCGAACTCCCGACCTCAGGTGATCCGCCCCCCTCAGCCTCCCAAAATGCTGGGATTACAGGCGTGAACCACTGCGCCTGGCCTAAGATTTGTTACTTTTGAGAAATCATGGCTTTGACAGTAGCAAAGTTATCACATTAATTCAGTTCTGTGTCCAAATTCAACTCCTTCTTTTAGCATAACCACTCCAGTTCACAATGGTGGCATACTTTAATGACTCTGTGCCCCACATCTCAAACCCCAGACATATCTGACTGGACTAGGGATACTGAGGTCAGTCAATTGCTCTTCCTCAAGAATTCGAAGTAAGATACATAAATCTAGTTAGAAAATGGGAGGGTGATTGACCTGAATGGTTGCTTCAGCCAACTTAGACCATATGAAAGCAGAGGAGGTGAGTTAAGATGAAGAGAGAGGACACAGAGACAGAGAAGCAGATGGGAGAGGCTTTTTGGCTTTTTTTCTTTTTTTGAGACGAAGTCTAGCACTGTTGCCCAGACTGGAGTGTAGTGGCACAATCTTGGCTCACTGCAACCTCCACCTCCCAGGTCCAAATGATTCTCCTGTCTCAGCCTCCTGAGTAGCTGGGATTACAGGCACCCACCACCACACCTGGCTAATATTTGTATTCTTAGTAGAGATAGGGTTTCATCATGTTGGCCAGGCTGGTCTCGAACTCTTGACCTCATGATCCGCCCACCTCGGCCTCCCAAAGTGCTGGGATTACAGGCATGAGCCACCGCACCTGGCCCCAAACTCATTTTTATAGCAAAGCCACTTTGGTAATAACTAGTCCACTCCCTTGACAATGGCATTAATCCATTGATGAGGACAAAGCCCTCATGACCTGATTACCTCTTATTAGGCCCCACCTCCCAATACTGTAGCATTAGGAGTAAGTTTCCAACACATGAACTTTGGGGGGCACACTCAAACCACAGCCGGGTACAGTAGAGAATCAAAAGGCAGAGACAATAAATCACCTCATAGTTTAAACCAAATGTAGCACTAACTAGGGTTTCTATGTATGTGTGTATATGTGTACATGCACTCATGTGTATGGGTGTTTATGTATGACTATTTAATATCAACCAATACCGACGCTATTTAGAAAGCATTCAGGGCCGTGTCAGTTTAAGGTACTTCATTCACATGTTATCTCATACAGGAAGAAACGATTATCTACTGGCAAACCCAGGCCTTGGGAATAGGGCAGGGTTTCATTATTTTATTCACGTTTTTACTGCTATGCTCCTCCATTGTTTCAAAGTTGTTTCAGCCTGCAAAACAGCATTTGGGGTTTTTATTTGGTTTCATTCTCCATGAACCTATTCCAGGTCAGTGCCAGAAGATAATGGTTTCCCATACATTTAATTAATTAATTTATTTATTAATTTATTTATTTTGGAGACAGAGTTTTGCTCTTGTTGCCCAGGCTGGAGTGCAATGGCGCCATCTTGGCTCACTGCACCATCCACCTCCTGGGTTCAAACGATTCTTCTGCCTCAGTCTTCCAAGTAGCTAGGATTACAGGTATGCTTCACCATACCCGGCTGATTTTGTATTTTTTTTTTTTTTTGAGATGGAGTCTGGCTCAGTCGCTCAGGCTGGAGTGCAGTGGCGCGATCTCAGCTCACTGCAATCTCCACCTCCCGGGTTCACGCCATTCTCCTGCCTCAGCCTCTGGAGTAGCTGGGACTACAAGCGCCCGCCACCACACCCGGCTGATTTTTTGTATTTTTAGTAGAGACGGGGTTTCACCGTGTTAGCCAGGATGGTCTCGATCTCCTGACCTCGTGATCCGCCGTCCTCGGCCTCCCAAAGTGCTGGGATTACAGGCATGAGCCACCGCGCCTGGCCGATTTTGTATTTTTTTGTAGAGATGGGGTTTCACCATGTTGGGCAGGATGGTCTCCAATTCCTGACCTCAGATGATCCACCTGCTTCAGCCTTAATGAATAAATGAATTAATGAATAAGTGAATTTATTTATTCCTTAATGAATAAATAATTGGTAGTATTACAGATAAAATTCCTTTAATTTAGCACTCTGTTAATTCATCACCTGGGCTGTTAAATGGGTACATTGCTGTTGAGCAAAATATGCTTCATGCAAGACAGAAGAGAGATGATCAAAGCCCTATGCTCAAATTGTAAGAACACACTTGGATTTAATTTGGGTTCAGATAGTAAGCAAATTTGAATAACCCCTGATTTGACCTTAGCTTCTTTTCTGTTTATCAGTATTACCTACAATATCCACTCTGCTCTCCTCATGAAATACCCTGAGTGGAAATGTCAGGGAATATTTTGCATTTAGGTGGGAGCTAAATAATGTGTACACATGGACACAGAGTGTGGAATAAGAGACATCAGAGGCTCAGAAAAGTGGGATAGCCAGATTGGGGTGAGGGATGAGAAATTATTTAATGGGTACGATGTACGCTATTCAGGTGATGGTTACACTAGAAGCTCAGATGTCACCACTATGCAATGTATCCATGTAACAAAACTGCACATGTACTCCCTAAATATATAAACTAATATTTTGTATTATCTTACAAATAACAGTCTGTAAGAATTTCAAAGTCTCCAGTTTGAGGAAAACTTGGAAGGGTATTCAGGGAGTATGGTTAGAATTTTTGTTTTGCAAATAGCTCTGTCCAAGCCTAGCACCAGTCAGGCCTGCCTTTTCTTTTATTTTTTTCGTTTTTTTTTGATACTGAGTTGCACTCTTGTCACCCAGGCTGGAGTGCAATGGTGCCATCTCGGCTCACTGCAACCTCCATTTCTCAGGTTCAAGCGATTCTCCTGCCTCAGACTCCTGAGTAGCTGGTATTACAGGTGCCTGCTGCCATGCCCTACTAATTATTGTACTTTTAGTAGAGACGGGGTTTCACCATGTTGGCCAGGCCGGTCTGGAACTCCTGACCTCAGGTGATCCACCTGCCTCGGCCTCCCAAAGTGCTGGCATTACAGGCGTGAGCTACCACTGCCAGCCCTGCCTTTGCTTTTCTATGCACTCTCCTAGAGGAAATCACTTGCCTTACCTGGATCTCAGTTTATGCATTTGCAAACTGAGCAACTTGATGAGCAACTTGATGTAAGTCTCTCCTCAGTGGATAATTTTACATTTCATACAATATACTTTCCAAGAGCAACAGCTCACTGAAATAGAATTATCATGTTCTTTTTTCCCTTTAGAAAGTCACTTAATTGGATGGCAATGCCTTTCCTAGCTGGTGAATCTAATATTTGATGGGTACCAGCCTAGTTTATACTGACACCTTGTGTGGCTTCCCCAAGACATTACGCAATCTGACATGACACTTCCATCCAGCTCATCTGGCCCAGAGGTTAAACATGTTCATTTGCTTATTCTCAGGGCCCTGCATACACATATCTACTAACACTTCTAGCACTTGGTAAAAAACTAATTGCAGAGAGGCTTGGCACTTTACCTTTCTGTTTGCTCTTGGCAGGATTGTTGTTTTCCCTTTGCAATTTTATGAGCATTGTGTGATCTTTATTGAGTGGCCAAAATGTCTTTGTTTTTGGAGTATGACAGAGAACTATCATTCCCCTTTTAAAAAATCTTTGGGAAATAGTCTGCTCAATTTCTAAGGCTGTCACTCATTCAAAAACATGAAATAGGTCGGGTACGATGGCTCACACCTGTAATCCCAGCACTTTGGGAGGCCAAGGCTGGTGGATCATGAGGTCAAGAGATCGAGACCATCCTGGCCAACATGGTGAAACAAATACAAAAAATAAAAATAAAAATTAGCTGGGCGTGGTGGTGTGTGCCTGTAGTCCCAGCTACTCAGGAGGCTGAGGCAGGAGAATTGCTTGAAACCAGGAGGTGGAGGTTGCAGTGAGCTGAGATTGTGCCACTGCACTCCAGTCTGGCAACAGAGCGTGACTCCATCTCAAAAGAAAAAAAAAAAATTAAATTTAAAACAGCAAAAAATCTCTGCCACAAAATGAAGACAACTTCTAGAGAATTCCATATGAGCAGTTTCTAGTTTCCATTAGGAATTGCAGAGCCAACTAACCCTCAGCTCTACCTCACTCATATAGTACAGGGCTTCCCCACTAATCTATTCACTATAGCTTTCCTCAGTCTAATTTCCATCCTCATAAATCTACAGTGTCAATGATACAACTGAAGGAGAGGTTGGGAACAGTCAGTCAGATGTACGCATTTTTTTCTTTGAGGTTTTACATACAAATGTTTTACTTTCTGAGTCCTGAGAAAAGTCAAAACAATAAGTTTTATCGTAAATAGTATCTTCATCCCCAGGGATAACAATTTTGGCTTCTATAACATTCAAATTGATGTTCCTATTCCTGAAGCATTTCCTTGTTTTTACACAAGTTGTCTTTTCTCACACCGTTAAAAAAAATAACTAAACCTTTGATGTAACTTCCATGCTCTCTTTTATCTTCTCTAATAGTACATATTTGATTATTTTATTACACAACATCAGAAGACTATATGGCTAAACTCAGTGCTACTCATATTCTGGAAAAGTGTTCATCTTTCCAACTGGCTACTGAAGCAACTCTACCAAGGGAAAAGTAGTTCAGACTTCATTCAGGTATTGCTATCTTGCCTTGAACAGTTTTCTTACACATTTCTTTGCTGTCATGGTATTTTTCTTACAATAGAAAACAGCTAATAAATAATGTTTCACTGTCTGCTGCTGTTCTGACCCCGGCCTCCTTTCACTTTTCAAGATGGGAGTTTCGAATGAGGATTACACTGGTTTATTTGCCATATATATTTGTATTTGTTAGTAAGAGATTGTAGCCTACTAATTCTCTAGGGAATGGTGACATTTGGGACATGTATGGATGTGCTATAGGTTATATTCATAACATTTTGACTCATGTATGGATGTGCTATAGGTTACATTCATAACATTTTGACTCACACGATTGTTATTAAATACCTCAATGTGCTTTGAAAGGGCTAGAGAGTTATCCATAACTTCAAAATTATTCCATATTTTCCAGCTTCTATTACACTGTAGACAATAGAATTGACAGCGTAGAAAACAGCAGAATAAAGAAATAAGTGACTTTTTCTGTTTCCGAAATTTTCCTCATAAAATTACTAAAACAAAATTGCTAGCTTTTTAACAAAGGCACAAACCTTGAATTGAAGCATAGCTAAGTATTAGCCATCTTGTCCTACAGCCCACTTCCTTATAGCTGCTTACTGCTTAGAAGTCCCATAATCCCTGTCACAAGGGCCTGACTTCTATGGAAAACATGTTTAACATCAAGAAACCTCAAGTTTTCCATTCCAGATATTTTCCAGGTCCTGTGTTCCAATGGGTCCACTGATGCTAGCCAGTCTGAAGACCTCTTCCTAGGAGCAGACACAGCACGGGAGATGGAGACTTCATCTCTCTGTCCCATGACTTCGCTCCTCACTTCTTGACCAATCAGCAGCTCTGGCTCCTGAGCTGCCTACCCATCAAAATTCCCTGAAAAACTCCAGTCCAAACTCCTTGGGGAGGTGAATTTGAGGTTTGAGGTTTCCTCTCACCTCTTTATTTGACTGTCATTTGATTATTAAATATTTCCTCTGCTGCAACTCCCACTGTCTTAGTGTATTGATCTGTTATCTCAGAATGGGCATGGACCTGGTGGTCCTATAATACTTCTGTCATCTAGGAGTCTAAGGAAAAACTTAACATATTTTGGTGAAGAATTGTATAAAGCATAAACTATGAAGAACTATCAGGAATATACAGAGCATATTAAAAACACTACATATTAAAAAAGATAGAAATATATTTCAGGAAGAAAGATTGTTCTTCACAAAGAGATAATAACACAGATTGTTAGAAAGAGCAAAGGCTTTACCCAAATGATGGTCTGGTGGAATTGAATAGTCACAGACCAGTTGTTGGATTGACATGGCTAGTTATTTCCATCACTTTAGTTAGACTGACACCTGGTTTTTCTACCAAGTTAGGATGAGCTTCTCTGTATGTTGTTTCTAAAATCAGAAGAGTCACCAAATTGTGCCCTGCTCCTAATTTTTAAATTTTTTGCTATATTTAAAATAAAGTGTTCATTAATCACTGTGGTGCAGGTAAGGACTTCAAATTGGCTGAATAGAATCTGTGGAATCAGGTACTTCCAGGGCATAAAATTGCATGAAACAAAATATTTGGAATTTTTATCTTCTTCCCCAAGTGAAATGATCTCAACATTAAAGTACAAACTTGGACAAGAATCAGGCTTCAGTCATAGCACATTGGTTTTAACTCAGATATGAAGTTCTTTCCTGAGTGCTGGATTACAATGGCAAGCAATCCCCTTCTGCTCCCTGGCATGTGGGGAAAATTAGCTCACTCTAGTGCTAGAGCTTCTATAAACCCTGGGCCCCTAGGCAAGAACAGTTTAGATAGCATCTCAACGGGAAGTTTAAGAACTGAATGGCCAGTCCAGCCATACGGGTGGTTCAGGGAGGGGAGATCTGAGATTGTTTTCCCTTTTCCTTATGTACTCATTTAGTAACAATTTCTGGTCTGACTCTATCTTTCTAATCTACAGGATCAGAAGTGTGTGCAAGCTATAAGTATATCATATATCTCATAATGGGTGGGGAAGGTATTAATATATGTGCATGTACCCCAAGTTCTTCCCATTGAGCATAAAATTGAGATTGTGGATATGGATGGTTCGTTGATAGAACTTTTTCTTCCCATGTGGCTGCAGCATCCTTTCTAAACCATTCTGACCTCAACTTTCAGTCAAACTGATCAACTATTGTTCTAGTTAGTGATAGGAACAGATTTTTCCGTGTCTATGCTACTGTGGAATAAGATCTCAGTTAATTAGTTCAGCCCAAAGTTACAGCTGATGTGGTTCTATAACGATTTTGTCTTTATGGTTATAGAAATGGTCTATATCTGCTTTCTCTGTGTTGCCTATTAGGTCACAAGTTTCTAGGCTTTAAGAAATTTATCTTTTATTTTAATCATGAACTGTACCTATTATATGATTATAGCTGTACCTGTTGTTGATTGTGTTTCACATCAAATATAATTTTAGCATTTGTCTCAATTGAACCTAACTGACATTCAGTCACATCTGAGTGCATCTGGTTAGCTGATAGGAATACCCACAGGCTCTATTTACATTGGTTTGGTCACTTGGGGAGAAGAGGCGTGGGAGAAGGAAAAGAGGAGGGGAAGGAGAGAGATAAGGAGAAGAAGGGAAAGAAATGTCAGATTCTTATAAGTGGGTATCTTGTTGGCAAAGATGAAATAGCGGAGAAAGGATGGGGAGGATAGCTAAGTGTCTGTCTTCTGTTCTATTCCCAAAGTCTTGCATCTAAACTTTTTAAACAGAGGCATTGTAGGCAAAAGCAGAAAGATCTGTATTTACAAAGGACTTGAGCAACACATGGTCTAGTATGCCACAGTCAGGTGGTATAGTATGTCATGGTCAGACACAGGTGGAGTATGCCATAGCCTTAATGATTCAGTAAGCAATGGAACATAGAAGTGTGTAACTGTGGCATAGTGAGAATTTAATGAATAATAAAGGTAGAGAGTGCGAATGTGGGCCTTCCTCCAGGCTAAAATCATACAATGGGTAGCAAGTTCATGGTATCTGACTCCTCTAAACTTGCTAATCCTTCCTTCTGCATAGAATGCATTCACCACTGATTTTCTGGCACTTCCACAGGAAACCTGGGTAGCAATTGGGAGCTGCATCATTTATAATCATATCTGGTATATATCCCTTCTAATATTGTTTGCTGGTTTGGCAACAACACAAAGTGAAAGTAATCTTGAGTGAAGTCTAAGTCATCATTGTCTTCAGTCTTTAATGGTCCAGCATTGTGGTCAGGTGGTGAAACATGACACAAAATGGAGGAAAAGGACATCTATGTGGACACAGTATGAGTTCAGCTCAATGAAGATGGAAGGAATTCTAATATGTCTTTGACATCACTACGGTGTGCAGCTTCAGAAACATGAGGAGAACATGGCAAGGACATGGAGGGCACCATGCCAAGAAGCAGATAGGCCACAGTGAGATGCCATGCTCATGTAGCTAGATGGCAGCTTAAATTAATGAGACTAATGAAGGTATCCAGAAAAGAAAATAATAAGAACACTCTTTGTAAGTTCACATGAGCCACCCCTTAAGGGCATCCATAACTAACTTTATAAGGCTTGATATGGAGGAGAGGTAGGACACCCATACTTCCTTTATTATCTGTTATTTAACTTACTGTTACTGTTGCTCCTCGACACTTACAGAAATAGTAATCCCATATATTTATGTAGCCTTTACAATTCACAGAGTGCTTTCACATGCATTCACTGATTTAATACTGAAAGCAACCCTGTGAAGTAGTGAGACTGTAGAGTTTCCTGGCTCGCCTCACAGGGTGTGCGACACATGTGCTGTTCTCTGTTCAACTGCCATGAGCTCAAACCCCTTAAGGGAAGGGGAGCACACAGACAGGAAGGTGCAGGAGCCAGGGTGAGCACTTTGGGCTCAGGCCCCACAGTAGTGTCTAGGGGTGGGTGCCTGCAACCCCAGTGTTACAACGCTCCTTTAGCTCTGCCATCTACAGATGGCTTAAGTGTTAACCAGCTCACTGCCCCTCTCCCTTTCTGCAAGGACAGAGGGCCAGTGTGAGAACTTTCTGCATCCTGAGCTCTGGTCCAGTGTCCCAGAAGAATTGGGTCACACACGGATTTGAAGGATCAAAGCCAGGGTTTTACTGAGTGGTGGAGGCGGGTCTCAGAGGGATGGATGGGGAGCTGGAAGGGGGATGGAGTAGGAAGATGATCTTCCCCTGGAGTTTGACCATCCAGTGGTGGAATTCCTCTCCAACTGCCCCCAGCTGAACTCCTCTTGATGTTCAGACATTTCTTGTCTTCTTTCTTTCTCTGCTGTGCTGTTCTGCTGTTCATCTGCTTGTCTCGTTTCCTTGTCTCCTAGTCTGATTCTGGAGCCTGAGGTTCTAGATTTATATGGGTCCAGGATAGCGGACATGGCGGGCCAAAAGGCAACTCTTTGGGCGTGAAAACAGCAATGCCCGTCCTCATTTAGGGCTGGGGGTATCCAGGCTTGAGGGTGGAGCCTTTGCTGGGAGAACTACCCTCTTTTACCCAGTATTTTCCTGTCTCCTGTCTGTATCAGTAGCACAGAAGAGAAAAAAAAAATGCTTCTCTCTCTCCTCCTAGGTTCTTTGCCTGGTATACAAATTAAATTGACCTAAAACGGATTAACAGAAAAAAAAGGCAATTTTAATTATATATGTGTATATGGGAGTCTCACAAAAATAAAAAACTTAAAGAAAGGTCAGATGATTGAAGCTTATATAAGATCCTGAGCTACAGAAAGGAATAGAAACTTGACATTTCTAGGGGGTGGCGAAGACAAATTATAGGAGGATGAGGGGAGAAAATTTATGGTGAATAAAGTTTGCCTTGTTATGCAGATAAGAGTTTCTTGGGTGATAACTGTTGTTTCTTAGCAGTTTTCTTCCTAGTACATCTATCTTTATTAATGAAAATTTCCTTTACAAAAGGGGAGCTTTTCAGAGTTCAGCCTATGTCTGCAGTTTCTCAAAATAACCAGCTATACATAATCAATATGCCAAATAAGTATATTTTGGGATGGCATATTCTGATCTCCTTAAAGTCCAGAATTTTTGGAGTGGCATATCCTGAGCTCCAACAGTAGCAGGGTATTATAATCATTATACAGATGAATAAATAAATTTATGATCTGGAGAGTTGAAAATTTTTTTTTGAAAGTAACATATCTAGAGAGTTGACAAACTACATACAGAACTCAAGCCTTCTGAAGTAGGCAGAATAAAAGCCCCTCAAAGATGTCCATGTCCTGATCTCTGAAACCCATGAATAAGTTACCTTATGTGTCAAAAGAGACTTTGCAAAAGAGACTTTTGCATGAAAATGATCTAGGATCTTGATTTGGGGAGGTTATTTTGGATTATCTGAGTGGGCTAAATCTATTCACATGAATACTTAAAATCAGAGAACCATTCCCAGCTAAGGGTAGAAAGACATGATGATGGAAGAAGGATCAGAGAGAGAATCAGTGTTGCTGGCTTTAATGATAGAGGACAGAGCCAGGAACCAACAAATGCAGGTGACCTTTAGAAGGTAGAAAAGACAAGGAAATGAATTCTCCCTGTATGTATCTCCCATTCTGCATTAAAGAATTACCATAAGCTTAACGGTTTAAAGCAACACAAATGTATTGTCTTAGCATCCTGGAAGTCAGAAGTCTAAAAGGGTCTTACAGGCTAAAGTCAAGGTGACAGTAGATCTGCATCCGTTCTGGAGGCTGTAGGTATGGATCTATTTCTCTGCCTTTTCAAACTTTTAGAAACCACTTGCATACCTTGGCTTGTGACTCTTTCTTGATCTTTAAAGTATATCACTCCAACCTCTCCTTCTGTTGCCACATTTCTCTCTCTGACCTCTGATTCCATTGTAAGGATCTTTTGACTACATTGGGCCCACCTGGGTAATCTAGGCTAATCTCCAGAAAGTAACACAGCTTTGTTGACATCTTGTTTTTAGCCTAGTGAGACAAGTGTCAAACTTCTGACCTACAGAACTGCAATACCTTTGTATCATTAAAGCCATGAAATTTGTGGTAATTTGTTACAGTGGCAGTAGAAAACTAGTACACCATCTAATTCTCACACCAGGGAGTTAAAGTATCATATCACATATTGCCTGCGGGCTTGAACAGCTTTGGTGCATTTGAGGAGTATTCCTTTGATATCTACTAATTAGTTCAGGATGGACTCTGGGCTTTCGGAATCTAACCTTTTTTTGTTCTAGTCAAAAATCTTAGAGGAATTATTTGTCAGAATTTTGAATTTATATCACATTGCACACTTTCATGGATTTTTACTTGTATATCATCTGTGTCCTTAGTCCCATCTTACAGAAGACTGCTGAGTCATTAGTCATGAAGCACTAATGTCAGGAATTAGAAACACAGCACTCATTTCCCCAGCTTGCTATTTAATATTCCAAATCATACTCCTTCCTTTCATAAAACTCCTTAAGTACAGCTAAAGAAAACTGCTGTGGACAAAGATTTTGGTGGAGAAAATTATCTAAGAGAACTGAAGATGAAAATTTTTAAAAAGCCAAGGATTACGAGTATGTAAAGCACTGTGTATATCCTATATTTACCAACTACATTTTATTTTCCGTTTGGTATTTAATCCTACTTGTTTCATAAATGGCACAAAATATGAAGAGAAGATAAAAAAGAATTAGAGAAAATTAGGATTTTAATGTGAACAAGGCTCACTAGGTTAAATGGTTGGTTTATACGTTTGGGTATCAGATGCATTTAAATAAGCATTGATTTACAAGTCAGTTGTGCCACAAGTTTACAAGTCCCAAAATAGCTAGTCAGCAATCTGGAAGCTGTCGCCCTATCTCACTACATCCTCGGGAATAAGTCTCAGCAGTCACAGTCTAACTGACGAAAGCGTTGCTGCTGAAGGCAGAATACAATTTAGTTCCCACTGTCTCATCGGGAGACTGGCTCAGCAAAGCTAACAGGAAGAAAAAAAATGTATTTGTCAGTAAATGAAGAAGATAGGCCTCGATGGTACATAAGAAAAATCTGGAGGTAAAATAAGATGTGTTTCTTGTGCTGTCGCTCCCTGGGCCAACACAACAATTACTTGGAAGATTTCAAACACACGAAGCAAAATAGCCCTAATATGCACAAGACAGTGAATTCAATACAAGTCATTGTCTAATATTTACTACTTTTGGAAGCAGCTTGTCAAATTCCTATTAGGAATATATGTCTTCTGCAGACAAGCTCCATCCTAAAGGATGATCAGAGTAAATAGAAAGACAAGTACATGACCAAGACCAACACTTACTACCAACCTCACAAAACCCCTCATGACCAAGGCAACTGCTGATGGGCTTGCAGGAAGGTACAGACACTTTGTGCTCCCAAATCTATCATTATCCCCATTGTATAGATAGGGAAGCTGAAGTTAGAGTCTTACACCTATGTAACTAGTAGATGACAGAGCTTGGACTTAAGCCCAGGTCTTCTTGGCTCCCAGTCCACGACTCTGCCTGCTGTTCTACAGGGACATACAAGGAAAATGTTAATAGAACTCAGTCAAATGGTGGCATGGAGACTTTCAGTGAGGGGAAAAGGTTAACGAAAATGATATGAAAATAGATTGTGTGTGTGTATGCAGTAGCACAATGCTGTGTTTTCCATCCTTCTACTGAGCAGGAATTTTTCCCTCAGCTTCAAAGGGTGGTTTCTAAGTTGGTTGCTCCACATATCTCATATCATCCTTCTTTTGCTGCCAAGAAAACAAATGCATTTGAGTAAAAAGAATTTCTCAATAACTTATTTTCATGGACATAAAAGTTTAAAAAGAAATTCTATTTATCATTAAAAATTGGGATGAATGTAAGCACCAGTTGACTTTAAACTTTTAATTTTGACATAATTGCCAACTTTTGAGAAAGTTGCAAGGATAATATAGAAAACTTCCAACTGCCCTTTACTCAGCTTCACCCCTCATCAATGTTTAATATTTTGCCATGTTTGTTATTTTCATTCTCTCTGTCTCATATAGATATATACATATATATATAAACGTATATATATATCTTTCTTTCTGAACTACTTGAGACTATGCCCCATTACTCCTTAACTATTTAGTGTGTTCTTGCCTAAGAACAGGAAACTCTCTTACATAACTACAGTATGGTTATCACATTCAGGAAATTTAATATTGATGAAACACTTTAATCTACAGTCCATATTCTACTTTTGTCAATTGACTCATTGATGTTCACTTACAGCATTTTCACCCTGCTGTACAGAATTCAGTCCAATCACGCATATTGCATTTAGTTGTCATGTCTCTTTTAGCCTTCTTTAATTTGAAGCGGTTTCTTAGCCTTACTTTGTTTTCATGATATTGGCATTTTTTGTTTAAAGAATACAGTTCTTTTTTTATAGAATGTGCTTCAATTTAGCTTTCTCATAATTAGATTCAAGTGAGACTCCCTCCCTCTATACTACAAAAATGGTGCTGAGTCTGTTTTAGGAAAGCACATTCAGGGGCATATATTGTTGGTCTGCCCCTCACTGATGAGAGATGAGGTTAATTTTGATCAACTGATCAAAGTGTCATGTGTTTTCTCCACTGTATAGTTACCATTTTCCCCTTGCAACTGATAAGGAAAATGTAGGGAGACATTTTAATACCATGTAAATATCCCGTTTCACATCCATCCTCCTCCCCATCATTTAACATCAATGGATGATTCTTGTCTGAACCAATCTTTACAATGGTGATTACAAAATGGTGTCTTCTAAATCTACCACTCCATCCATACTTACCAGCTGACATTTTATCTATTTCCCATTCTGTCTCTCTCTTTCCATCTCTCCCTCTCTCTCTGTCTTTCTCTCACAATGGTGGAGGAATGAATTTCTATTGTATTCAATGGGCTATTGTTCATTACCTGCCTTATTTATTTTGATGCTCAAATTGTGCCAGATTTGTTGGGGGTCGGGTGGGGTTACTTTCAAGCTGGTTATTTCAAAATGCTCTCTTTCATTGTTCTTAATTTCTGGTAAGACAAGTTACTCTAGGCTGATCTTGTCCCTTTCCTCTCCTGGCCCTGGCATCAGCCATTTCTCTAAGGAGTCATAATTCCTTTTAATGGGAGTGGTATTTGGAAACCAAGGTTTACACACAAAATATGCTCATTGCTAATTCAGTATTATTGCCGGCGTGTCATATTGATACCTCCAATCCCAATCTTGTCTTCTCCCATTCTTTGTTTTTATTCCCTTTCTTTCACAGTGGGAGACCTGATTCCCTACAACATCAACACATGTACTCACTTGTTCAAACCTGCAGTACATATACATGATTTCAGAATTTTCAGTGTAATAAACATACTAAAAAGAGTTTCAGGCAAACATTTACTCCACGTTTCATGCATGGGTGTTATCACAAGGATCTGAAAATGGTTGGAAGAAAAGAGTAGAGTCTATGTCATCTTTCAGCTTTCCATCTTTGCCTTGTTAAAGCGGCAGTCTCATTAGAAAAGTAACTGCCAGTGTGCTGCTTGGTAGCATTTCATGCCAGTCTTTTCATTAATAAAAGTTGCACTGGTAATTTTAAATAACACATTTTAAAATTCTTACATAAAAAGAAACTTTGGGAGGTATTGTACTGGAAACTCTTACACACCATTTAGATGTCTGTGTACTGGGCATTCATACCTTCTACTAGGAAGTGCCAGAGAAGATTAAGGTTTAAGAAATGAAAAAAGACAAAATTTATTCCAAATTCAAATACATAAAGGAGGTCCAGAGTGCTCTAGAAACAGGCAAAACTGAAAAAGGAATACCACTCCCTCAAAATACAATGTTACAAGAACACTCTGGGCTCAACCTTTTAAATGCAAAATGTTGCAATAAGTGTAAAGTTAAACTAGTCAATCAACCAATCTGTGGACTCCATTACTGGAAGAGTGCTCCAGTTTTGCATAAAAATTCAGAGTGGTTTTCGAATCCCTGAAATTGCCTGTAGTCCTGTAACATTCCTCAGATCAAATTCTTTTGTACTACAGGCTGTATAGAATATAAAACTTAACAGACTTCATGGTCTGCATTCTATGTGGGTCAGGATTCCTATGTATTCTAAGTGCTATTGAATCATTTATTTTTATGGCATAGAAGGAATTCTGAGTGTATTTACTCCAACTCCTTTTCTTATAGATGGAGAAACTGAAGTCTACAGAGGGGAAATGACTTGTCCAAGAGCATAAAAGCTGCAGTGGAAAGAACCGTGTTGTAGAAGAGAATTCAAGCACAAGGTGGATGGTTGGACTGACTTATCTGATGTTCCATTTCTACCCTGAGATTCTGAGTCTGTTTTGTGTTTGCTAGTACAGTGATTTTTCTACTCTACCCTCAGGGGTCATTGAGGGGATTGGAAGGGAGAGAAGTCAACTATTTTAAATATTGATTTTCCTAGAAAGATAATTCTTGAAGAAAGGGATTTGGGAATCATAACATGATTCAATTGTAATGCTGTCCAGGACTATATTACAGTCAGAAGTCTTTGCCATATGTGAGTACATCTTTCAAAACATAGAAGTATCTTAGCAGCTAGGAAACTTGATGAATGGCAGAACTTGGCTGAGAATGTTTGTCAAGTTTTGTCAGCCTTGTCACTGCTGGCCTTAGTATGCTTCTTTCTATGGCAGAGTAACTTTTTGGTCAGACAACCAACTAATGTTTCTAATCACTTCTGAAATTCTTCTGAGCAGCACAACCTATTACTCTGTCTAACAATGGTGTGTAGTGCTATGGCACTAATTGTTCTTAGGAGAGAGCCATGCAAACACTTTTTCAACATGATGGAGTACAGCTATGGTTCTACTTTAGTGTAGAATGCCAATATGATAGCTGTTTTTATTTTTTAACAATTTGACTAACACTAATTACTCTTGTGAATCTTTATTCAAAATAGTGTTTCCATTATTATGAAGCAAAATGACAGTAAGTGTGCAAATTACAAGTTCGAGTAATAATTGCTAGACATCTTTTGCACACATTACCCACTCTCTGCCTTCCAAGTCTGATGATTTGAGAATGATGAAGACATTTTAGCTTATAGAATGCAGCATATAAAGGTGACCATCAGTTCATTGGTAAGTACCCTCCCCCATCCCCTTAAAAAATGCCCTCATGGCAAAAGTGTCTCCTGGCCTTCAATAACTCTCTTATTTCGTTCCACAGATATTTACTTAATGCCTATATGTAACAGGCACTATGCTTGATATTGGAGAAACACTGATAAACAAGACCTACAGACTCCCTCACTGTTTTGGTGTTTAGAGTGCATTGGGATATACATACATAAACAGGTAAAATACAAATGGGTTAAGGTAGGGGGGGATCTAAGAAACTAAGGGGAAATGAATCCAGTTATAGAACTCTTGGATATGACATTTAAACTGGTATCTGAAGAACAAGGAGTTATACAGGTGAGGGAGGTTGGGGACGGAATGTTTTCCAAGACAGGAAGAATACAAGAAAATGCCCAGAGCAGAGAACAACAGCAAGAGAAAAGTAGAGTATAATGGGACTACAATAGTACTATTTAGAATGTAAGTTTGTAAGACGTAAGAAATGTGGCTAGATTAAAAATCAGTTCCCCTGAGAGCTGTAACCTTGTCTACTTTGTTCAAAATAGCATTGCTATTATCTACCACAATTCCTGTCACGTAGTACAAATTCAAAACATATTTGTTGAATAACAACAATAACAATGACAATAAAGATAACAGTCATTTAATTATGAGACAGAAAGCATTCTAAGTGCTTTGGTAATGTGTAAATTGATTAAATCCTCACAGCACACTCTAAGGCTCTTCTTCTTTTCTTCTTGCTATTATTTTTATTATTATATTTCCTCTTTTTACATATGAGGAAACAGAGGCTCAGTGAGGTTAACTCAATAGCCCAGACAGCCTAGGTAGTGATTGGCGGATTCAAGATTTAAATCCAGGTAATCACAGACTCTCCTGATTCTAAGGATCTAGATTCTGCTGTAAAGAGTTTTAAATTTCCCCTAATGCCACGGGCAGTCACTGAAAGGCTTAATACTTTGAATATTGCCAATCTGAGTCTGGCAGCAATGTGAAGAATGGATTTAAGTGGGAGCAAGACTAGAGGTAAGGCAATGAACTATGAACGTTTTGTGATAATTCACGCAACTGGTGATTGTGGATTGAACTATGGTGTTGACAGTACAGATGGAGAGAAATAGTCAGATGTGAGAGAGGGAAAGAGAATTATATTCAGTAAGACCTAGTGGTTGATTGAGTGGGGGTGTATATGAGAGAGACAAAGGAATAAAGGAAGACTTTCAGGTTTCCAACCATTGCGATTGGGTATTTGGTGGTGCAACTCACCAACACAGACAACAGGAGGAAAAGGAGCAGGTTTGAAGCAGTTGGTGAGGAGATGACAATTTAATTTTGAGCATGATGAGTGTGAGCTTATTTGGGGGGCATTCAAGTGGACATGTCCAACAGACATTTTCAATGGACTTGTCTCATGCTTAGAGAGGAGATTCAGGATGGACACAGAGATGTGGGAGTCACCAATATATAGCTGGCATTTGCAGCTAATGTAGGCAATTATAACCATGCTGGAAAATTGTGTGCACTGATAAAAGCAGAAAATCTAAGACAGAGTCGAAATAAACACAAACATCTAACTGACAGATAGACGAAAAAGAGCCTTTAAAGGAGATTGTGATGGTACAGCTAAAGGAGTAGGAGGAAAGCCAGAAGGATGAGTACAAAGGAAGCAGAGGGAAAAAAATTTCCCAAGAAGAATCAAATGATCAACAATGTTAAATACTGCTGAGAAAATCTTCCAGTGTGTTTAGCAACATGGAGGCCTTTGGTGACCTCAGAAAGATGGGTTTCATTATGAAGAGGTGTGTGGCAGTATGTGAGAGGAGGAAAAAGTCATATTTCAGTGTGTTACAGGGTAATTTACAGGAAAAGAAATCAAATAAAACGTTACAGAACCAAATTCTAGTTGTTCCCATGGAAACAAGATTCAGGGACACTGAAGGATTTGGGGTGAAAAGAGAAATCAGAAGTCCTGGGATAATTGTTAATTAGTTTAACAGAATGGAACTTAGGAGTAGATGGCATAAGGATGTAGCAAAAGGTATTATGTGGATGGAGAAAAAAGGCCAAGAATTTGCAGGGAATCTCAATATACATGTGGTTCATTGATCAAATTGGATTTAGAGCAAAAATCAATCAGTGTATACTCAGGGCTCTGAAGGAATCTCACTGTCCTAATTTAACTTGTGCTGAACTGTCTGGGTATATCCAGAAGCAATGATTACAGTGACACTGGTGTTGCTGCAGGGCTAATGGTGGCTCCATCTTGTTCTTGTTTGAATCATCATAGACAGAAACCTTACATCGTAAACATCTGTGTCCTGTATATAGACCTTTATATCACCCCTTGGGCGATGGACCAGTAAGTCATTCAAAGGCAGAAGCTGTCTCTTGTGTTATTAGATTCTTTAGGCCCTTCAGGATCTTGGGATTTCTTTTCTTATGAGGAAACCTGGATTTTCTCGTTTCCAGACTTCTTGTGCAGTCCTTTATGCCCAAGACTGAGAGTGCAGATCTCCTGAAACACAGATACTGGGAGGCAGTACAAACTACTGGCTGTAAAAATGGGCTTTGGAGTTAGTCGTGAATACGAGTCTCAGCTATACCTCTTAAAGAAGTACACAAAATAGACTGATTCGTAATGGCAAAGATTTATAAATTGGACATCATTAAAATGAATATTTAATATAGTTATGGATATGGCTGCATTTAGGTCTATCATTGTATTATTTGACTTCCATTGGTATTCTTGTTGGTGTCTCTGTTCTCTCCCTTTCTAGCTTTCTTTTGGGTCATTTGAATATTTCCAAACTCCATTTTAATTTAACTCTTGGTTTTTAACTTTATCTCTTTGTGTTACTTTTTAATTGTTTCCCAGAGATAACAATAAACACCCTTAACTTTCCAGTCTACTTAGACTCAATACTGGACCACTTCATGAAAAATGTAAAATGTTGAAACCACAGAGGTCCATTAACCTCTCCTCCACCACCCTTTTTGTTACAGTTATCATAAGTATTACATTTATATACATGATAAACCTCACAAGACTTAAAGTAGTCAGATGTATTTTAAATAAGTTAAGAAAAATATGGTTGTTTATGTTTACCTAGATGTATACCAGCCTTGAGGAACCTATAATGGCTGGTAGAGGAAGAGCTGGTGAAGGTAGCTGAGAAAAAGCAGCCAGAAGTGTAAGAGGAAAACCAGGACAGTGTGGTCTAAGGGAAACCAGGGTAGGAGAAGATTTTGAAAAGAAGGAGTGGTAAACGGTGTCCAAAGGTAATTAAAAGTCAAATAAAAGGGGTAAAAGTGGTGGCGAGTTTAGTTACATTTAGAGAGGTAGTTGGTAAAAGCTGATTTGGTAGAGTGAGATGGGTATAAATCAAATTGGAGTGAATTGAGTAACTGGTAGGGGAAAGAAGCTAGAAACAGGAAAGATAGACAACTCTTGAGAAACTGTAAAGAAGGGGAGAAGAGAGATCGGTTAATAGCTGGAAAGGGAGATGGGGTCAGTGAACATTTTAGTTGTTTTATTCAGACAGTCTGAGAATACACGAAAGTCAGTAGGAAGGATCCAGTCAAAAGGATGAGGTTACATATATAGGATGGAAAAGGTGTAGTTGATAGTGTAAGAATCTTGTGAAGATGGAAAGACATAGGATACAAAGCACAGGAGAAAGATTAGCTCTGAAAGATGACAGGATGTGTACAGTGGTAGGTTAATATATTTGCTGTCAGGAAGATGTGGGAGTTGACATATGATAGCTTCTTTTTTTCTCTGAAAAGTAGGAGGTGATATCATCATCTGTGAGAAGAGAGGAGTATGTGTTGGAGGTTGAAGAAGAATAAAGAAGGTTTGGAATAGTTGTGAGTAGAGACTGAGATGTAATAACCTCTCAGACCACAATAAAGGTGTTTTACTATGTATGTTATTAGGAGACACATTGTTGTTTGGCTTTAGTTTTAGAAGCAGCTGGGCTATGGATTACAAAAAAAAAAAAAAAAAAAATCAAAAAACAAAAAACCCAATACAACTATCAAGTGGCTTGCATACTTGCAGTGGCACTACGGTGTAACAGACATTGTGGGCCTAGAGCCAGATTGCTTGGGTTTGAATCTCAGCACTACCACGCACTACCTATCTGACCTTGGAAAAATTACTTGAACTCTATATGCCTTGATTTCATCATCTGTAAAATAAGGGCGATAATATTATTAGTCCTAACGTCATAGGGTTGCTGTGAGAATAAAAGTTAGTTAATATGTGTAATGTTCTTAGCCTTGCACATAGTAAGAACTGAACAGCTCAATAATTGTTAGTTATTATTTTTTGCTGATCAACTGATTCTTATTCTACTGTCTAGTCTAAGAGGGATGCTAAATTAGAGTCAAAAGCTTGCTAAGTGGCTTGAAACCAAGACATGGAGAGTTCGTTGGACTATTAGACTCGCTGGTGTCCTCAAGCTATGATAACCTGATGTGTCCATCTCTACTATGCCTGTTGCTCCTGTTACTCATATTTATCGGTCAGAGCCCTTAGGAATGCTTTGTAGAATACGCATGTAAATGAGTACTTAATGATTGACTGATGTGATGAATTTGGATAGAGATAAGTTGACACATATCTGAGGGCAGATGGAAGACAGAATGTCTACATAATTTCATCTGGTGATAGCCAAAGTCACAAAATTGAATCATCCAAATTAAATCAGAGAATTAGAGAATCTTGTATTTGGAAGAGCCCTTTAAGGCCATCTGGTCCAACCTTCAACTCAGCATTGGAATACTCCCCACAGCCTCTGTAAGAGAGAATATCAGGCCAGTTGGGAAAGAGACTGGCAAATGACATAAAGCCAAATGGCATTTCAAACAAAATGTGGATACCTAGGCTCTGGGTGGTTTGGTTCTAAAACGACCCCGCAGAAGACAAAACACCAGGAAGAGTCCAAGTTGTAAAACTGTTTCTTTCCAGATATAGAAAGCAAAGGCAGAAGCCTCGCTTGTCATTCCTGTTGCTAACTTTGCTTGCTTAACTGACAATGGTGCTCTACTTTGAATCAATTTGCCCATCTGTGAAAAGGAAACACCATGTTTCAATCTTCCATGAGTGTTTCCCAAAAATGAAAGTCCTTATATATCTGCAGACAAAGTGTCTTTGGACTAGAAGCCAGCCAGTCTGCCGAGTTGGGTAATCAAATCCTAGGGTGAGCTTTTTGCTTGCTTTAAGGTAGAAAGTACTTGTGACGTTTTGGTTGACTAGGTTTGGGCTGGTCCTACATAGAAGTGTGTGCTATCAAGGAAAGACCCAGAATCACTACCTTCCTCCTCCCTGATCTCTTTCATCTACTTTTAGGTGCCTGAAATCTGAAAGATTCAAGTTTTAGCTTTTTGGCTTATGGCATCCGTATCTGTTAACTTGTAATGCCCTTGGGAAAGGTAAGACATTGAGTTTCTGTCAGTCGTTTACCCCTTAGTCGGGGTGAGGAAGACTGTGAAAGTTGGAATAGGAGGAAAGAGAAAGAGGACACTAAATGCCTGGAGAGGGGGGAATAATGGGGACAGTGAAAGAAAATTTTGTATAGTTCACAATTTATCCTAGGACCAGCCTTGCTCCAGAAGTAAAACAGCAACATGGTTCCATCTAAGCCTCTGTTCTCTATTCTCCCCTTCATTTCCCCTCCCACGCCCCAGCTATTTCCATATTAGGAGGTGAATGAGCTCTGTTTTTAGATTTTATTTTTCACTTTAAAAAGTCTTTTAAATTATTTTGCTTTGTCAAATACACTTTTGTTTAATGAGAGAAAATGTTCAGTCCAGGCCTGTAGTTGTGCTAACACTCAGTCTAAGAAAACCATTCAGTGCTATTACTCTTCGGCCACACTGATTTATTTTAAGGGTACAAAAGATACAAAGGTATTGACTAGGTTGCAATGAACACTGGGAAATCCTAAAAGTTTATAACAATAGAAGGAAAACTGCTTGAGGAAAACTCCTTTGCAGAAGATCTAAAGGTATTGATTAGGTTGCACTGAACACTGGGAAATCCTAAAAGTTTATAGCAACAGAAGGAAAACTCCTTGAGGGAGACATAATTAGATTTTTTTTTTTTTTTTTTTTTGAGACGGAGTTTCGTTCTTGTCACCCAGGCTGGAGTGCAATGATGTGATCTTGGCTCACCACAACGTCGGCCTCCCGGGTTCAATCAATTCTCCTGCCTCAGCCTCCTGAGTAGCTGGGATTATTGGTGCCTGCCACCATACCCAGCTAATTTTGTATTTTTAGTAGATACAGGGTTTCACCATGTTGGCCAGGCTGGTCTCCAACTCCTGACCTCAGGTGATCCACCCGCCTCGGCCTCCCAAAGTGCTGGGATTACAGGCGTGAACCACCATGCCTGGCCTAGATTTATATTTCAATTTTCACTTTGAAAGTTAGGTTTTCACCTAGATGAATACATAATATGTGCTAAAGTAAAACTAACACCCAGACAGAACAGAGAGGGCAAAGACTGTGCCTGATTCTTCTTTTTGGAGCCAATCTAGCAACTCCCTCTTGTGTGCTTTTAACTCCTTATACTGATGACAATAAATGAAAACTAAAAGGAAAAATAAGCCCCAGAATGATTTAATCCAAACTACCTTGACAGTGAGAATTACTTCTTTATGGCTCACTTCCTTATATTTGCAAGAGAATTTATTAATCCAGATGCAAAGCATCTTGGCTCTAAGATAGATCCATTAAAAAATGTATTTTCACATTTTTAACTTGTTATTTTTACATCATTTCGGACTTAGCAGAGAAGTTGTGAAAATAGTACAAACAATCCCCCTATCTTCTTTTCCAAGATGCCCATATCCCCAATCGTTTACATTTTACCACCTTTGTAGTCTATGTCTATATGTCTATGTAAGTATGCATGGATATTACATATATTCATAATATGTATGTGTGTCTATCAATATATCATTTTTATTTTTTTGAATGGCTTAAGAATAATTTACAGATGTGATGTTCCTTTACGCCTAAGTACTTCAATCTATATTTCTTAAACATAAGAATAATTCCTTTCATATCCATAGTATAATCATCAAAATCAGAGAAAAAACACTAATATACTATTAACTAATGTATAATCCTTATTCAAATTTTCTCAGTTGTTTCACTGACTTTTATAGCCAAAGAAAAAGAAATTTATTTCTTAGAGTCTGATCTAGAATCACACATCGAATTTACTTATCATGTCTCTTTAGTCTCCTTTTATCTAGAACAGTTCTCAACCATTCTTTGACTTTCGTGACCTTGACATTTTTTGTAAGAACAGACCATTTGTTACATAGAATGTTCATTAATTTGTGTTTATTTGCTGTTTTTTCTTAATTAAACTCAGTGATATTGTTTGAATGTGTGTCCCCTCCAAATCTCATGTTGAAATGTGACTTCCAGTGTTGGAGATGAGGTCTGGTGGGAGGTGTTTGGGTCATGGGGGCGGATACTTCATCAATTGCTTAGTGCCTTCCCTGTGGCAATGAGTTCATGTGAGATCTGGTTGTTTAAAAGAGCCTGGCACCTCCTCTTCTCTCTCTTGCTGTCTCTCTTGCTGTGTGACGTGCTGGCTCTCCTTTGCATTCCACCATGATTGTAAATTTCCTGAGGACTCACAAGAAGCAGATGCTGGCACTATGCTTCATATGCAGTTTGCAAAACGATGAGCCAAATGAACCTCTTTTCTTTATAAATTACCCAGTCTCAGGTATTCCTTTATATCAATACAAATGGACTAACACATTCAGTTTATGGTTTTTTTTCCAGAATACCAGAGAAGTGAGGATGTGCTCTTCTCAGTATACCAGATTATTTCTTTTGCAGTTATTAGTTTGAATTCTACTGCACAGAAAAGCTTTCTGTTCTCATCTATGTATCTATTCATCCACCTATCCATCTATTTAAACATTTATTTATATTAACATTGAATCGTGCATTGTCATTTTATTTTGTAGGTGAATCCATTGCCTTCATGTATTTTGATGGTCAAATTGTCCCAGAGTTGGCCAATGTGAGCCCCTTCAGGCTGCATCCTGAATCCTCCTGACATGACCTTGTCATTCTTTGAGTATTCTCTTACTTTCTGGCACAAAGTGTTTCAAGAATCATTTTCTGCTTCCTCTGCTCTTGTTCTGAAATCAACTCCAAGGGGCACTGGTTCTTTTTGGTAGAGAATGATAATTAAAAACTGAGATTGGACACTAGTTTTACTCATTGCTTCTGGGGTATTATTGCTTCCAAGCCCTCTCAGCAGACAAGCTAGAAAAAGTATGTGTGTAGGTATGTATACATATATGTTTGTTTACTTAGATCTATCTATCTATCTATCTATCTATCTATCTATCTATCTATCTGTCTATCTATCTATCTATCTCCTATGTATCTATATATCTATCCATGTATCTATCTATCTATGCATCTATCTATCTATCTATCTATCTATCTATCTATCTATCTATCTATTTACCTTAGTTTATTCAGGCTGCTGTAACAAACAAACTACTATAGACTGAATGGCTTACAAATAACTGAAATTTATTTCTCATAGTTCTGGAGACTATGAAGTCCAAGATCAAGGAGTTGGCATACTTGGTGTCTGGTGAGGGCCCACTTCCTTGTAGACAACCTTTATCTCACTGTGACTTCATATGGCAGAAGGACTAAGTGTCTTTTTATAAGGACCTTTTATCTCTCTGGGGTCTCTTTTATAAGAGAACTAATTCTATTCAGGACGTCTCTGCCTTCATGACCTAATCACTCCCAAAGACCCAATGTCCTACTACTGTTATTTTGGGGTTAGGATTTCAACATAAACATCTTAGAGGGATATGAACAATCAGTTCATTGCTATCTATCAATCATCTCTCTCTCTCTCTCTCTCTCTCTCTATCTAGATTTACCTATATGCCTATCTATTTGTTATGCTGTCTATTGAAAACCATAAGTATATACTGATAACTCTATTTCTAATCCAATAGCACAGGGTTCATTCTACTCTCCCTCCTTTCCTTGTCTGTATCTCCCTTCTTCTACAGTGAGAACCTGGTTCTCATTATCCACAATATGTTTACTCATTTGTTCAGTTCTAGAATATGCATAAAGTGATTTCAGAATTGCTAATTATAGCACTGTAAAGAAGCAAACCTATTTAACTAGGGTTAATATTTGTATATACTTATTTTTACCTTTTACCTGAATGTATATGGTTAAAATACTGTGTTTAAAATTACTTGGGTTTGTTCTGTTTCTTTTTCTATTCAGAGTGATTTTGTGTTATTCATTTGCAAGAAAGACAGGTTTGTTTATTTCTGTTTGTGTTCAATTTTGGGTTTTCTCCCCCACTCTTGTTTATTTTATTTATTTATTTATTATGTTATTTATTTATTTTTGGCTATGTGAAACACTATCATGTTTCCAAAGACAGAACTCTGCAAAAAAGGATAGAGAAGTGACTCTAAACCCCAGCCATATTTCTACCCTGTTCTCTTCTCCCCATCCTTACCACCTTATTCCCATACATCCCCTGTAGGTAATCAGTCACATTATTTTATGTTTTATCCTTCTTGTTTCTTTTTGTACAAGTTAGCATATTCATGTATATTTTCTTATTCCGTGGGCATAGAAAAAAGGGTGAAAATATGCTTTTCATTTTTACCAGAAAAATGGAGACTTTAAAGAAGTATAACTAAATGGTCCCCCTCCTGTTCTCAAGTTCACTTCACACCTCATTTTAAACTTCACTTCCTTCTACAGGGATGCCTAAATTAGGCCTTGTCTTTGTGACAAGATTGAGACAAATCCCCTTAAACTGTGCTCCCACATCTCCCCTAACTTCCAGATTATTAACATTAATCACATATGTTGTTAAAAGAAGAAAATTTACTGCTCATTCTCTAATTTAAAAGACTTAGATGCGCTCAAGTAAATTCTCTGCCTGATATTCAGTAGCCCCTCTCTGCCTCGTTACCTTTAGGGCCTGAACACATGGGCATGTTCTAATCAGCTTATTACAGCGAGCTTAGGCAGCCTTGTGGCTTTCCATCTTAGCCTCACTTAGGGCTAATATTTTCAGTACTGATGTACACAAGCCGGCAAAGACTGGTTTGAGGCAGAAATTGGCCAAATTACAAGAGCTAAGCAGAATAAAAAATAAAAATCCAACTTTAACTTCATTCATAAAGAAAGAGATAAAATGATAAAAGGCAAATAAAATAAATCATAAGAAATGAAACTGCTTTAGACATACGTCAATTCTCTTCTATTGAAATAAATCATTTATTTTAGCAGTGGAGGCATTTATTTCAATATTAGAAAAATAATGCTATTGTTTTCAGCATAAAATAACCCTCAGGTGGAATAGATGCATTGATTTTTTTAAAATGGATTTAAAATAAATCCAATGTCTTCATAATGAAAACTTACAACATTCACTAGAATATAGTAGTTACATAAGCCAGCGGCTTTCCAAGAAAAAGGAAAATTGCATTCCCTTCCTTTCATTGGTTTTTGTTAAATACAATTTGTCCATTCCGTTTGACTGGCCAATTTGATTGCAGTGTACTAAAACTCAGCTAGGTACAATATAGATTCACAGGCTTGACTTAGGAAAACCAAGCCCATATAGCACAATAATTGGATCCACAAATTAATTAGATCCAGAGATACACCTTGGCTTATTGTCACTGGGCTTCTTGGCTGAAGGAATCTAGAAATAGGGTGCTTTGATGTTCTGATTGATTGTCTATGATATTTTGTACCAGAGAGCAAGTATGAGAAAGCAGAACAGCTGTGCAATGACTATAATCAAATGCAAATACCTAGGAGTCTCCACAACAAAATAACAAAGACAGCAGAATGATGCTCATTTTGATCAATAATAGCAGTCGCCCGCCCCTGAAAATTTTCACACACAATAATCACTGTTAAAGCTGTTTCCTTTTTGTCAATTGAAACATTCAGTGTGTGGGTATGTTGCCTGACGGTGTGCAGGCTCCTGATAAAGTATTAATCATGCAACCAAATGACCTGAGTCCCCAACCACATCATGTAAAATAACATTATCTCTTTAAAATTAATTCATTGAAAGAAACTTTAAAAAGAAATGTGGAGAACAAAGTAGTTTATGCTGCTGCAGTGAGACCCTATTATAACAGGTTAACACTACAGCAGTATAGAATATACACCAGTGCTGTTGGTGGTAGAAGTATTCCAGGAAGCTAACAAGTATCTGAGCATGCATCAAATTCCTTAGCTACGAGTTGCGTGGATCCTCTACTTTCTGCTTCTACTTTAATTCATTTATTCAGTAAATGTCTACTGAACACCTACTATGCGAAAACTGGTTGCACTATTTGTTGGACAACACACTTTCACTAACATCTTGCCTCTTCCAATGCATTCTAGACGTGGCTACTAGATCAATATTGTAAAAACACACTTTGATTGTTTCATAAACCAGGCTCAAAAACATTTGTTGCCATACCACTGCCTGCCAATATAATCCCAACACTTTATCTTACATTTAGATCTCTCTGTAATATGTTTCTCTCCAACATTAGCTTGCACATTTTCCCCACTAGATTGTAAGCTCTTTGGTTGCAGTTAGTTCATTTCAATGAAAATTTTTTGAATATTTGTCATGACTAGTGACTGTGCTAGGCATGGGGATAACATGGTGAATAAGACAGGAAGAATTCTTGTTATAGTGGAAGAGCCTGACATGAGAAACAAATACTCTCAATGTAATGCAGTTAAGGGCAATAACAAAACCGAGCACAGGATACTCAGGAAGTACAAAGGAAGTGCTCATAATTCACACTGGGAGTTGAAGGAAGGCTTCTTAAAGGGGTGCAGGCCCCACGCCTTATTCAACTTGATGTTCCCAGTGTCTAGCACAATTCTTGGTACATAGTAACTTGAAGAAATATATAGTCCTTACAATATAGTCAATTTGGAAGACTCATCTTCCCCAGTCTGTTGTTTTTCTATCCCTCTCCTCTTTGCCTAGAATACCCTATATTTTTTTTCATGACTATTTTTGCCTTTCAGAAGTTCAGTTCAAATGCCACCTTCTCCGTGATGGCTTTCCTGATTACTGAAACCAGTAAATAAGGATGAAATCAGATTATCCTCTATGAGAGAAAATAACTGTAATCAGTTCAAAATGGATATTGGCAATCCCCAGAAGTAGCTGGAAAGACCATCTTTAGTGTGCCCATGACTTTCAAATAGAGCTCTCTAGCCTAGACCTCCACCCTGAGCCCTACATCTGTATATTCACCTGTCAACTTGGCATTTCCATTTGAATGTCACACAAGCAATTGAAACACAACAGGTCCCAAACAGAACTCATTGTCTTTTTCATTCTATTTGTCTGTTTCTGTTCCAATGTTTCCTATACCAGAGAAAAACATTGCAAGCCATCCAGTTGCTCGAGGTAGATCCGTGGGAGTCATCTTTGAATCACTCCACACTTGGTATTCGATCAGTCGCCAAGTTTTATTGATTCTACCACCTAAATATTTATCTCCATGTTCACTGTCACTGTCCACTGTCACTTCTTGCCTGGAATACTGCAAGAGCTTTCTGTCTGGTCTCGCTGCCTCCAACCTTGTTTACTTCCAAATGCCACTCCAATCTGAAGTCAGAGTGAACAAAAAATGAAAAATTGATCAAGTCAGGCCCATCCTCAAAACACTTCAGCAAATTGTAGTAGCCTTTAGGGAGAAGTGCAAAATCAGACAATGGCTTACAAGGCTTCTCATATTTAGACTCATCTCTCCCACTTCTCTCTACCACTCTCCTCATTACTCATGTATTAGACTTCTTTCACTTCACACTGAACAATTGCTCACATCATAGCCTTCAACCATGCTGTTTCCTCTGCCTGGAACACTCTTTCCTTGAATTTTTATGTGGCCGATTCTTATTTCTCCTCTAGATCTCACTGCTTCAAGAAGGCTTTCCTACTAAATTAAAGATAGTCATGGTTTTAATCTGTTGGGGCTGGTATAACAAAGTACCACAGACCAGGCAGCTTATAAAGAACAGAAATGTATTTCTAACAGTTCTGGAAGCTGGGAAGTCCAAGATCAAGGTGCTGGTAGATTTGGTGTCTAGTGAAGGTTCATTCTTCATAGACAGCACATTCTTGCTGTGTCGTGATGGAAGAGGACATGATGGAAGGGGCAAGGCAGCTCTCTGGGATCTCCTTTAAAAGGACACTAATCCCATCAATGAGAGCTCCACATCCCTGGAAGAGCTCCCCCTCCTAACCATATCACCTGTGGTTAGGATTTCAATAAATGAATTTTGGGGCTGGGGGACACAAACATTCAGACCATAACAGTAGTTAATAAGATAATCCATCTCATTCCCCTGATTCTGGTTCCAAACTTATCTAGGAACCTCCTTGTAACAATAACAGGCTTGCCTGATTATATTTTTCTTTATCAGAGAGATTATGACATTATTTACATCTTATAACAAAAAAGATAATTTTAAACCCCCATATTCTGATTTATGCATTGTTCTGGGTAAGCTGATTTAGACAACACCTTCACTTTGTCTCTCCCTGACTGTACACATCACAACTGGAAATGATGTTCCCTCCCTCACCACTTTTATGTCATTTAGCTCATACCACGCCTGCCCTTCTTCCATACCTCAAAACATTGCATACATCTCATCTCCTCTATTAACAAACGGATACACAAGCCTTCTACATTTCTGTGTAAATGGAATGTATAGGTGCTCAATGAGTATTTGTTAACTGTGCTAAAACACATGAAATAATGAAATGACAGGTCTAACCATGTTGATTCTATTTCCTACCTCTCTATCACATGTGTTCTTCCTTTTCTAACACTATTGCCACTGCTGTCAGACCTTGATGATTCTCTCTGGATTACTGCAACAGCATCTCACCTTGTACACAGTTCCTCTAACGCTACGTTTTCCTCCTCAAGGTCAGTGTCCTTAAAACACTTCAATAAGTTTCTATTTACCTCAGCATAACAAACACACTCATTAAAATGCTTCTAAGGACCTTCATGGTCTGGCCCCTACTGACCTCTCAAGTCCTTGTCTCTCTCCCCTGCCCTTTTCCTATCCTTCAGTCACACTGGTCTACTTGCTGTCTCTTCTGTGCTCTGGTCTTTCATAACCCACAATATTGCACATTCCGCTGGATCTGCCTGGAATAACCCCGCACTGCCCCCCACCCCCGCCCCTACATAATTTCCAAACATACTTTAAGACACAGTTCCAGAGACAATTCTGGAAAGTCTTCCTTGACCCTACCTCACATCACCCAGGCTGCCTTCTCATCTCACTTTCTTAGCATCTGCTGCTAACATCTATCACAGAACTTACCATATTGGTCCATCTTTCTGTTCACATCCTCACTCCTTCCAACAGACAAAACTAGACCATGAGCTCTTCAATGGCAGGGACCATGTCTGTCCTGCTTACAATTGTGTCTCTGGGACATAGTATAATGCCCAGTATATACCAGGTACTCAAGACACATTTGATGAATGAATTCTTTAGGATGCTAGTGCTCTAGGCAAGGGATGGGCAGTTCCCAGAATATTGGAATAGAACATATCCAAATGTGAGGTCCTGGGTCAATAAATAAGCAACCAAACTAGGCACCCTCTGATAAGTCAAAAGCTTTTATTACTTGCCCTCCCAACACAGCGGGGTCAGGAGACAGGAAAAAGACCACACATTTTATGTTTCTAGTGGTAACAAATACAAATAAAAACAGCCACAGCAGCAATAACAATCATTATTAACTGCTTACTTTGGGCCCAGGCACTATAGCACATACCATATGTAGATTATGTCATTTAAAATTCGCAGTAATTCCATGAGGTAGGTACTCTAATGCTCAGGTGGTTCAATATGTTTCCCATGGGCTACACAACTAGTAAATTGTAGAGTTTTGGTTCAATACCATTTCTGTCTGGCTTAAAACCCCAGGCTCTTAACTGCTGCCCTGTATAGTCCAGAAAAGGGTTAAACTTCAAAACACAAAAACAGAAAGACAGTCATGCACAAACACAACACTGCTGAGGATGCCTGTAAGGAAAATTCAGAACATAAGTTTCTCAACTTGTCTCCTTCCTGCCACTTCCTTTGAATCTGAATGAAAGAAATCTCTAAGGAGATAAACTGGAGAGGTCAATGTACCATGGCTTTTCTAACATTTGAGACTGAAAATTTACCCGACAATTTCCATTTAGGTTGTTTTTCTGTTTTTTGCTAACATTAGCTGCAGGGTTTTGTAGCAATATGGAGGGGAAACACTGGCCACAGGGATGGAGGAACTTGCCTGGGTCCTCCTGGGCACTGAGCCCCAGACGTAGATGAGAGGAGCAGGGGTAGCAAGAGAAGCATGGAGTATTAAGCTGTTCTTTCAAAGTGAGTGCTCTCCTAGCTGCACCTTAAATAAGCCTTGGCCTGGCAGGGACACTGCAATCAAATCTCAGTCTCTCTCTCTCTTTCAATCCCCCTTCCCCAAATTTTCTTAAGAAGATTCGCGGCACGAACCATCTCTTCAGGGATACTGGTGAGTGCGAGGGTGGGCACATATTTTAGTTCTTCTTACCCATGCCTCCTCCTTCATATTCAACTCCTGTCTTCCTTGACTGTTTTAATTTTCCACTTTCCTTTATAGTTTCTCACTTTCATATGCCAGTAATATACCAGAGATTAGGTATTTATGCTGTCACTTGGGCTACAGGATTTATTGTAGTAGAATGCATTTGGATGTAGGGGAGATTGTGAGGCGACTGTAGTCACCCAGGAGGAAGGTGAGCAGAATTCTAAACAAAGATTTGATTCTGGAAAAGGAGACTGAGAAAGTGCAGCAAAAGCCATTTTTGGAAATCTTGTTTCCATATTCTATGTTGCTTATGTTTCATATGCTATCACAATTTAAAAACATGCAAAAAAAATTAAGATGCTCTTAATTGAGAATAGTTGCTTTGCTATTCAGACTATTGACAGAGAAATCTAGATGCATGTGAAATCCTGCTGCAACAGATGATATTAACCATCTTATGTTAGATACTGGCAGAAGTGAGTCTAGTTTGATAGGGGCTCTCAGCTGTGGATCAGCCATCTTGGTGTTTGTGTCTCTAAAGAGATGGTATTTTAATAGTATTTATTGTAATAAGAATTGTCCTGAAACAATCAAAATGTATCTAGTGTTCCTGGGATTGTGCTTTATAGTCTATGCCTTCATTATGATCATTCATTTATTAATGTGCTAAAAGGGGAATACTTTCCCATTAACAGAAGAAAATGGCAAAAAAGGGTTGTGACATTGGGCAAGCAGGCCTTTAATGGAGATGGGAAGGCATCAAATATCCTCCTTTCATTTGTCAGAGATAAATTCATTTTCAAATATATATTACTTCACTCTATTCAAAGGTACTGAAATAGGGCATTTCTTACAGGCCATTTTGAGCACTAATTGCATTTAAATATTGGGGATGAAATAATTTAACCTGCACTGTATTTGTAGACAATTTTAAAACACATTTCCTCTCAAGAAAAAATGTAAAAAGAAAAATATGTCTAATGATTTTTAAAATGTATTAGGGATGAATGACTGAAAGCAGGAATCATAACCAGAAAGATAAATCTAAAGAGATGGAAAGAAGGTTGAATTAAATCTCAAATAGCTGAATTATTGGGCTTAGAAGTTGCTATTTCAGAAAGATTCATTTAGCAACAAAATGCTGATAATGACAGTATACGTCTGCCTGCTCATGGTTCTGTGGCTACCTGTGAGCAGTCATCATTGACATACAGACAGAAGTCAGATTCCAGCTTTGCCCTCTTGACTGTCCTAAGCAAATTACTGGCAAAGTATGAATGCAGAGACTACAAATGACTGGAAGAAGGGATGAGTGGGGAATGATAACAAGTCAGATGAGGATAAGATAATCATAAGAAAAGAGAAGAGAAAACATGGCAACATTTCCCACTCTTAAAAAAATGTCTCCACCAACCTGAACTTTATTCCTAGGTTTAAATTCATAGATACAATGAATATATATCAAAAAGACTTTAAAATGTACGTGACCTTTGATCCAGAAATTCTACTTTAGGAATACCTCAAGTAAATTAATAAAGATGTGCTCCAAAACAGAGCTGTAATGAAATTCGTTGCAGCATGATTTGTTATAGCAAAACATTGGAAACAACTTAAAAGTATATACAAAAGGATTTCTTAAATTATGGCATGTTTATAAGATGGAATATTTTGCTGCCATTAAAATTATGATGTCTATTTTTATTGGCATAAAATATGATCATTACTGTTAATTGAGAAAAAGGATTTTGAAATGACCCACAGTATGATCCCTTAAAAGTATATATAGAAAGATCCCTGAAGAACATACAGCAAGTCACTACCAGTAATTGTTTCTAAATGGTTTTTATTATCAGTGCTTTTTATCCTTTTTTTCTCCTTTTCCTTTTTCTTGTTTTTATTCCTTTTTCTTGTTTCTATGCTAAGATATTTCTACCATGAATATACATTGGTTTTGTTAACATAAAATGAATAAAACAAAATTTGTTTTCGAATGGTTTAGTTGCCAAGGCAACACTAGTTCCAGAAACTCGCAATGCCCCTTTGTATGATTATGTGCAAGTACATACCTCCGTTGAGCCTCAGTTTACTCATTTGTGATATAGAATAAAAGCACCTATTTTACAAGATTGCTGAGAGGATTAGATAAGACCAAGTGTGTCAAAGTGGCTGGCACAATGCTCAGCACATTGATGAGTTCAGTAAACACTGAATCTACATCTGAATAATAGGTCAATAATCTGTATTTCACATGAGCATCAATAAACTAGAAGAGTTGTATATTCTATTATTTAGATAGTGAGGGAAATCTGTTCTTCAAACATAAACAAGGTAGGTTCCAACGTGGGGTATAGCGAGGCCACTCTTACTCTGTGTCTTGAGGCTTTGTGGAATGTGAAGATTTGGAAGGGCGTGACCAGACAAGCTAAGATTAATCCAAGCACCCACTTCACCAGCAGACACCAGAGCCCACGACCTCCCTCATATGAGTGCAAAGACAGAGTAGTACAACAACACATGGTTTGCTCATTCCTTGTTAAAATGGAAAATGTCAACTAAAAATAATTTTCTTTAAATACTACCATTAACAAAATCCAAGAGTTTTGAGCAAACAGATGTTTAAAAAGAAACTTATTTTCTAAAGTGTAACTGGGACAATGTAACCAGCCAAATTGCTATATATTCAGTTGCCAAGACGCTGATATTGGCAAGTTCTATATTGCTCTCTATTGGTAGATGGAAGAAACTCCAGATAATGAATGAAGAGCAAATGGCACTTCTGAACTAGAGCAGAGTGGCTTCCTTAGTCATTTAACAAACATTTATAGAGCATGTAAATATTTGGAATGCTCTGTGGTAGGCACTAATGGCAATGGGATTAGGACCCCTGCCCTCAAGGCAATGGAAATGGGATTAGGACCCCTGCCCTCAAGGAGAAAGGTGAATTAAAGTGGATTAGCTATCAAGAAACCTCAGTTCCATTAAATGTTCTATTTAAGAGTGACTTGCATGTCACACAACAATGCAGTGCCTTGGCTTCTCAATTTTTAAAATATGGAAAGCTATATTGCTTTCTTGATGACTAAATATATGAAGAATTTGAAACAGTTTCAAGCTTTCACTGGGAAAAGCTTTTTTTGGAAAATACTGAGTTTTTTTTCCAGGCAGTATTATAAGAAAATGCAGTATTTTCCTTTTTCCTTGTTTTTTCCTCGAGAAGTCTTAGAAATTACCAACAACAACAAAAACAACAACAACAACAACAACAAATGCTCCAATTTTTAAATCGGTTAATCTTCATTTGAAGGGTTTTTATCTTCTCTTTATTTTTTCATTTTACAGTCTGTTAATCTTTAGCCCTCATGTGTATATTTAAATACGTCATTGTGGAGTTGCAAATGTGTAATTTGTTTATTTCTCTTTTCTCCCAAATTGCTCCCCTATCCACTTTATTTTTCAAAACCAGTTTAAAGGTGCATCTTTCAATGGGTTAATCTAGGCAATCTGTTTGTTGGTTCTGTTCTCTCAACTGTTGAGTAATAGTTATTGGATTCAAAAGGGAGAGAGTTGGCTTATTTCAAATAATATGGGCAAGAGTCTCGCCTCACATGGTTGTGCCAGTGCACCTGACAACCCACCAGCAACACATTCCTTTCTCCATACTCTGGCATCTCTTGGCTACCCTCCACTGAGCCAGGTCCAACAGACTTCATTGATGACTTAGTGAAGAATGCAAACATATATTTGGCTAAAAACAAGGGCGAAATTCATCTTTTAAAATTTTAAGTGAGATCCAAATTGCAGTTTACAAAAATAAAAGTCTAATATTTTAGTTCATGTATTCATAATTTCAGATGGTGGCCAACAGGTCCGACATACTCTGACCTCCACCTCCCTGACTGTCCTCAACTTGGATTACTCTCTTGCTTGCCCATTATGCTTAAGTCACACTGTCTTTCTGTTTCTGGAACACACCAAGCTCATTTCCTCTCCAGGGCCTTTGTTCATTACACTTGTTCCCTTTTCCTGGAATGGTCTCCCCTTTTTCCTCAAATTACTCCCTATGCCCCATTATCAATTTAACACCCACTTATTCTACAGCTCTTAGCTCAAACCTCATGTTCTCTGGAAGGACTTTCCTGACTTTCCAGATCAAGTTCTCCTCTTACATTTTTATGAACTGGAAGAAAGCCAGTGTAGTTTCAGCATATGATACAAGAGTGGCAGTGATGAAAATACCTGAGACTAGGTGATTTATAAAGAAAAGAGGTTTAATTGACTCACAGTTCAGCATGGCTGGGGAGGCATCAGGAAGCTTACAATCATGGCAGAAGGCACCTCTTCACAGGGTGGCAGGAGAGAGAATGAGAACTGAGTGAAGGGGGAACCTTTTATAAAACCACCAGATCTCATGAGAACTCACTATCATGAGAACAGTATGGGGGAAACCACCCCGTTGATTCAATTGATTCAATTGATTCACCTGGTCCCGCCCTTGACACGCGGGGATTATTAAAGTTAAAGGTGAAAATGGGTGGGGACACAGAGACAAACCATATCAGAGAGACAGGCAGGAGACAGAACAAGCAGGGCCTTGTAGAACTAGGTGACAGTTCAGTTCGTAATAGTGTAGAACAGTGGAAAGCCAATCAAGAGAGTGATCAGATTTGGGTTTTGAAAAGATCACTATGTCTACTCTATGGAGAATCTGCTTAAATAGGGGAAATGGGGGATACACAAGGAGACCAGTTAGGAGACCAGTTACGAGGCCATTTGCGGTAGTCTAGGGAGGAGAAAATGGAGACTTGGACCAGGGTGGTGACCATGGAGGTAGGGTGAAGTTAGTAAACGCCAGACATATTAACAAAGTAGATTAATAAATCTTGATGGATTAGATGTGGAGAGTGAAGGAGAAGGTGGTGTCCAAGATGATGCCTAGTCCTGGGTTGGGCAGTTAGATGGATGGTGGAACAGCAGCTCTTATAGGTATGTGACTGTGTGTGGTGGGGGTAGGGTGGGAAGTTGGAGAGGACAGTGGTAATGTTGTGGGCTGCCTCTAGATTTTAGTTTTAAACTAAAGTTTGTAAAGTGCTTAGTAGAATGCTTTATTATACTATTACAGCGTCATAATAATTATAGCTTATACTTACTGAACATGTACTTGTGCCAGGCACTGTTCTACGTGCTGCACATATATTAAGTCACTTAGACATCAATAAATGATAATGTTTATGATTTCGTAATTATCATTATCATTATTGCAATATATAGTGCCTGTCTTTCTGGACAGAGTTAGTTAACACAAGCAATTTCTTTCTAGCCAATTCTCCTTTTTATAGACTTCATGCAGGCAACTACCACAGAGTATAGGCACATTCTTCAGATAAATTACAATGCAATTGATGAGATTATAGCTTTCTTTAGATCTTTTCTAATCCCGAGGGACTGGGCATTTCCCAGGTGTGTAATACATCTAAAAGTCTGTACTCAGAGTGGGCTATTTTAGTCTGAGTGTTGGTTTCGATTATCTTCATTCTTATAAAGTGATTATATCTGACATTATCCTCAAATAATTTTTTCTTGCTATTTATTAAAGCCACATATGTACTGACTAGAGCATTCCTGCCCAATCTAGGACAAAGAGCTTGATGGGATTAAAAATTAAATCTCAAGTTTTTGGAAAATTCACTCAACTGAGACCCAATTGGCAGTATTTTTATTTTATTTTATTTTTTTAAATTCAGTTTTATAAACTGAAGGCAGAAAGCCTCTTAGAGCTTTCCTCTGACTTACATGCTGAGACGTCAGGGGCCTCAAAATGCTTATGTATAGCTCATTTGGGTGGAACTTGCAAACTAGCTGGACTAGTTTACTCTGCTGAAATTATCAAGGTCTAAGAAGTTTGCACAGGTATTCTGGAAATTGATTCAAATTGGCATGTTTCATGTTGATATCGCTTTAAATCATTAGCGCTGCCTTTGCTTTATTTGGGAACAGATCTGTATTTGCCTGTTAAGAAAGGAATTAAAAAAGAGACAATGATATTTTTATTACACAAGATACCATCATCATCAGATATTCATTGCACCGAACAAGCAACAGTGTGTCTTCCTCTTTCACCTCGATTTTAGGTGGAAACACTTAGGCAAACAAACAAACAAAAAGTGGCATTAGAGATGGTCTTCCAATTTTCTTGGAGACATTAAACATGGAAGCATAAATTACCATAAAGGCTTGTGACCACTTCATTTGGTTTCAAAATCTACTGATGTGGTCCCAGAACTTTAAATGTTGTCAAGGATAATGAAACAGAAAAGCAGGCATGACTAAAATGACTAACACACTGAAGTGATAAGTGAGATTTAAGATGCAGTACGGTCCATGGAGCTCAGCTCAGGCTCACTAGCCACGTTCACCCCCCATTTATAAAACAATCAGGAAAAACCTCCTGCAAATGAGGGACTGCCAAAGAAGACACTTGTTGGGATTTATATGCAAGGAAAGCTCCTCGATTCACAGAGGAGAAGATGATACAGGAAGCTGAGTAACTATAGCTGCCAAAAAACAGGATAAATAGCAACTCACAATTGGACTCTGCAATACACAGCAACAGGAAAAGCTGTCTTATTCTCTTCCTGATGGCAGTGGCACCTTGGAGCTATTCACTCCACCAGGGGAGAAAGCTGATGGAGCCCAAGAGGCAGCCTGTGCCCTTGCTCTGAAGTTGATTTGCCCAGCCAGGCAAATGCACGTAGGAGGTTTGACTTTGTCGTTCACACTGGTCCAGATGGTGCTGTCCAAAACCAGAATCTCTGGGCCATTGGAGCAGCATGGAGAAGCTTTCAGCTCCCCCTGAATCAAATTCTGGCTCTTGCAGCAGGCAAGTCATGGAAGAGTGCCAAACTTTGCAGCCAAAAAGCTCCTGAATTCTCTTTCTTTCTTACTTTCATCCAAGTCTTCACTTGAAATATTAGAGTTGTAAAATGTGAGTTTTAAAAAGAAGCTTCTTTTCATTTTAAAGACTATTTCTGATGCCTTGAATCATGACATCACCAGAAATTAAGTCTTAAAATAAAGGAAGCTCTTAATTTACATTTTCCTTCAAACTGCAGTTGATTTAGAAATAAATGCCTGTGCTGGAAATGCAGAGTACAGCTTGTAAATGATTTTTTTTAACTGATAAGCTCATCATAATTTTATATGGCTTGCCAACTGGAACTAGCTGTCACTGGAACAGGGTTTACAAGTGACCCTTTCATACCATATCATAAGGGTTTTAATTCACAGCTTGCAGAACTGCCTTTGCCTACCTTTTGATCCTATGTACTTTGTATTATGTCTGGATGATCATCTCTACCAGACAATAAGCTCCTTTGAGGGCAGGGGCTGTGCCTTAGTCATTTTTGTATCTCTCTACTCTCCCTCCTCCCAACCCAGCCTAGTGCATTGCAGAGTAAATACTTTAAAATGTTTGCCAAATATAGGCAAAATTTTATTCTAGTCACTTATTTCACCCTTTAAGGCAACTTGATGTTATTTATTTTTTTAATCTCGCATCACAAGCTAAGAGAGTTAGGTGGTTTTCTGTAGTGCAGCCCTAAGAGATATCTCAGAAACAAGAGTCCTATAAATCGGATAGAGAAGGGATAGAAAAAGTCCTATCAAGTGGTTCAGGTTGGTGCCTAATTTTCATTAAGTTCATTGCCACATTCTCTTGACAACTTTAAGGTCTGGGCTTCTGAGGAAAGACCCATTTTCTTGTTTGGGAAGAAAATTTAACTCGTCAAATTTTCTTATTATTTAACTCGTCAAAATTAAGTAAAATATTTATCACTTTTGTGAACATCACCATTATGCTGAGAACCTCCATGAGTCATACGGGCTTTTCTTTAGCCTAGATTCAAGTGTCACCTCTTTCTAGAAGCCTTCTGTGATTGTTCTGGCCAGTGTCTATTTGTCTCTTCTCTAACTATTTATAGCACTGTACACCATTACTTTGGCATTTAATATACTACCGATATTGTAAGCTCTTGAGGGCAGAACTGCCTACTTTTTTCATTCCCTCTACATCTCCTAACATGGGGATAGATTCTATAGTAGCCAGAGTCTTCATGCATAAGACTCTGGAATCTATGTTCTCAGCCTACCATCTCTATCATGCACTAGTCCTTCTGATAGTTCCATTTGGATGACCTCACATTATTTCCAATTCAACATACTTACAATTAACTCATACATTTCCTTAAAATTAGCTTCTTAATTCCTTAGTTTCTTGAGCCACCTAGGCCTTAAACATCACTGTAACCTTTGACTCTCCTCCTCCTTCGTTTTTCTTCACATCTAATCATATCTCTAGAATGCTTGCTTCTCAAGTTTTTTTCTTCCCATTTCTACCTGCTGCCAACTCTCTAATCCATCCTTTATCATCTCACACTTAGACTACTGCAGTGATCTAATCTTAAGTCTCAACTTTATACCCTGAAATCATTTCATCGCCACCAGATTTATTTTCCTAAAACTCTGCAAGAATATATTTTTCTTGCTCACAATTGTGCTTGAAATTGTTCCTCAAGTGGCTTGTCACTGCCTTCAAAGTTGAAGGCCAAACTCCTTGCTTGGCTTCAAGGATATTCTACATCTAGCCTGAAACAAACAACTTTTCATTTCTTTTCTCTTCCTTCCTTCCTTCCTTCCTTCCTTCCTTCCTTCCTTCCTTCCTTCCTTCTTTCTCTCTCTCTTCTTTCTTTCTTTTTCTTTCTTTCTTTTCCTTTCTTTCTCTTTCTTTCTTTCTTCTTTTTTCTTTCTTTCTTTCTTCTTTCTTTTCTTCTTTCTCCTTCCTTCCTTCCCTCCTTCCCTCCCTCCCTCCCTCCCTCCCTCCTTTCTTTCTTTCTTTCTTTCTTTCTTTCTTTCTTTCTTTCTTTCTTTCTTTCTTTCTTTCTTTCTCTCTCTCTTTCTTTCTTTCTTTCTTTCTTTCTTTCTTTCTTTCTTTCTTTCTTTCTTTCTTTCTTTCTTTCTTTCTTTCTTTCTCTTCACTGAGTCTCACTTTGTTGCCCAGGCTGGAGTGCAATGGCAGGATCCCAGCTCACTGCAACCTCCACCTCCTAGAGCTCAAGGGATCTTCCTGCCTCAGCCTCCTGAGTAGCTGGGACCCCAGGCACACGCCACCATGCCCAACTAGTTTTCATATTTTTTGGTAGAGACAGGATTTCGCCATGATGGCTAGGCTGGTCTCGAACTCCTGACCTCAGGTGATCCACCTGCCTCGTCCTCCCAAAGTGCTGGGATTACAGGTGTGAGCCACCGTGCCTGGCCCAATATTTCTAAATATATCTCATGATTTCCCTGTAAGAACCAAATGAATCTAATCAATGTCCTAAAATGTGCTTTGCATATTCCCTTGACTATACTTTTGTTTCTGTTGTTTATTCTGTTAGGAATGTTATTCATCTTCCTCTGCCAATATAATTATCTGTTCTTTTAGATGCAACTCCAGAGTTAAACACAATCCTTGGTACAACAATGATCTGCTGAATGAATGTGCAGACTCAAGTCCCACTTCATCTAGAAATCATTCCTACTAACTTGAGCCCATAATGATGTTTTTTTCTTTTCCTTTTAGGGTTTATGTTACATGATTACCTCCACTAATAATCTGGGACTTGGCAAATTTCCCTCCTATTATTTAATTTGAATATGTCTTTCTAGCCAACTGTATTCTAAACTCCCTTTGGTTAAGTATTCTATCTTTTACATTTTGTACCTCTCACTTAGTCAATTGCAGAATCTCATGTGTAGTCAACTGACAATATTTCTCTTAGTCTGTTTGGTGTTGCTAAAAAGGAATACCTGAGGCTGGGTCATTTATAAAGAAAAGTAGCTTATTTAGCTCATGTTTCTGCTGGCTAGAAAGTTCAAGATTGGGCATCTGGTGAGAGCATTAGCCTTCTCCTACTCATGAAGAAAGGGGAAGGGATCCAGCGTGTGCAGAGATCAAATGGCAAAAGAAGAAACAAGAGAGAGGGGCCAGGCTCTGTTTAACAACCAGGTCTTCTGGGAAGGAATAGAATGGGAACTAACTCGTTGCTCCCTACACTCACAAACAGGGAGAGCATTAATCTATTCATGATTTAACCTCATGACCCAAATATCTCCCACTAGGCCCCACCTCCAACATTGGGGATCAAATTCCAACATGAGATTTGGAGGGGACAAACATCCAAACTATAGCATCTGTGTAGATTATTCACAGGTGCTCAACAAATTGTTGTTGTCAAATCAAATATGAAAGTAGGGACAGTAATACTGACTGAAGCTTTTTAGTTTTCTTGTCTCCTTTTAATTGATTTACTCCTATCCTTCAGAACCTTTGTATTTTTAAAGTTAAAACTGATATTATTTAACATTGTTTTGCTGCAGCCTTTAATTTTCCCAGGCTTTTAAGGTAATAGACTTCTGAGATGATATTATATGAATATCTTTAAATTACGTGTGATGAAATACAGCAATAGTTAAATTTACACTACTGGAAGCAACAACAACAACAGCAACAACAACACTAATGGACTACAGCGTAGTTGACCTCGTACTTCAGTGACCTTTGATGACTAAACAATGTATCAATTTGATCATTTACAAATCAATTGTCAAAATGGTAAAAATGAAACAAATCAACGCTACCAATCTTATTTGCCATGCAAATTGTAACACAGCAGAACATGTCTAATCTTTGTAATCATGTATCTGAATAAAAAGTGAAACTATAGTTAATGCCTAAAATGCTTTGTGTAGATTTTGAATACATCAAGAGGGATGGCAACTCCCCTGCTCATATATAGCTAAGGAGACACAGCTTCAAGGTATTCATTTAATCTTCACTTGGAAATATATGTTATTAATTTCAATGAGTACATATGCCCTGTGAACAATTAGAAATATCAGTAAGACTAAGTATGATTCATTATTAAGGGAGAGCCTGGTGAGGAGAGGCAAAGTAAGGCAACGTATTGCAAACTTTTTAGAATAGGTGATCCTCAATACTCATTTCCTGTTATTTTTATAAATATCTAAGAAACATTTTAGCTGATGCAAAGAACAATAATAAAGGTACGATGTGGCAAAGTTTAAGGACTCAAATTTGCACCCATCATACGAAATTCTAGAATTCCTAGTTTATAATGTAAATAAGCGTGTATGTGTGTGAATATGTGAGTGTGTCTGTGTGTATGTAATTTGTTTTCATGCTTACAAGAAAGAGAGAAAGAAAAGGAAAAACAGCAAAAAGATCTTAGTCATTGTGTAAATTTATACTAATTTTACATCCACTAAAATTAGTATAAATAAAAAAGGGTAATTTGTTGTAAGAAACAGAGAATTTCAAGGAAACCTAAGATTGAAAGAGTAGTTTGGTCTTCATGAGAAACTGGAAACAATGGCTGGAAAGCTGTCAAGAAACTGGGCAGCTTCTCTCTCTTTTACCCCTTTGTCTCCAGATTGACTTTCATGATATCAGCAAATAGAAAAACCTAGCCTTCTTTACAGCCTCTGAATTTCTATGTTCTCAGTTCAACTGAACAGCAGAGGCTGAGTCACAATCTCTGCATTACAAGTCCAAATTCCTAAGAGAAGGATCTGATTGGTACACTTTGAAGTAAATGTTTACCTTAACCTGATCAGCTGTGGTTTAGGGGAGGGCCCAAAAGAAAAATCAGCACAGCTTAGGTCAAATGTTACCACATGTCCAATCATCTTGGGCTCAGAGGCAGAGGTGGTATGAATTAAATGATACATACACAGCACCTGAAGTTCATCCCTATTGAAGGACTGTGGGAAATGGACTCATGGGATTGGCAGACACCCTAAACAAATGAATATAATGGCCAGTGACAGGGGATAGGAAAGAGGGAGGAGAGGTAAAAGAGAAAAGAAGGAAGAGGGAGACATTTAACCATCTTACTGTTATATAGTCATTTATTTTTGATATATTTGATACACAATCCAGGGCAATCGCTATTTCTCGTTGTTTTATTATTTATTGTTACTATTCTGCTTACATTATCTGATAAACTTTTTAAAACCTCATACGCTGATGATTTATGCATAATTATAATTCACTGGCAGTTTATTTTACACGTAATCTAATTTTCCATTCTAAATAAAACATCTAAATGAAAACCTAAATAGGTCTTTTATATACTCATTAACACAGTATGTAAAAATCAAGACAGTGCCTAGAATCCTATATGCAGTGCTCTACTTTGGTGAGGCAGAGTTTATCAATTAACATGCAGTTTCCTTACATTAAAAAAGAAGTGTTCATATCTATTAGCTGGAATTAAAAAGGCATATTTATAAGATAAAATAGTTTTGCGTCTAGTTCGGTAGCATCTATATTTTACCATGCTTGTATTTGAAAGTGCTAACTTTTCCTTCAGACTCATCAGAAGTGTATTTTAAATTAACTGAATTTTTGCATCTTTTTTTTTTTAAACAATGTCCTCTATGAATTTTGTCACTAGGTGTTGAATTTTACTAGCTCTGTCAGTCTTACAGAACAGTTAAACTATCTGGCCTGATGGGTTAGGTGGCTGGGACCTGCGGTTATGGAGGGGCTGTGAGGCTGGCAAAAGCTAGATTGGTAGGAGTTAATAGAACAAATAATTTTTAAAAATTAGGGAAAATAGTTTTACATTATAAAATACAATCAAATGCAAATATGTATTGAAAAGAGGGCATGCAAATGAGACTTTCTGGCAGAGAGTGGGGGTGAGGATGAAGTGGTTGCACGGAGGCACTGTGCTTTCTTCATCTTAATCAGGTTAGTGATGTGGAAAAAGTCCTGGGCTAGAAATGAAGAGATCTGGGTTCTAACTCATAAGGCAATGTTTACGGGCCGTGTGACTTTAGGCAACTCACTTGTATTCCTTGAGCCCTAGTTTCCTCATTGACAAAATGAGATGGTTGGACAAAACGGTCTCTAAGGTGCCTTTCAGCAATTTGATTCGATGACCTAACATGATTCATGGAACTGTGATTCTCAATTCTGCTAATCCATGCAATTTCTTCCTGTCAAGGGTTGGTATCAACAATTGATGTGACCCATGATACCTATAAAAAGACTGTTTAGCTTGTATGTCTCCTTTCTTTTCCCTGAGGTTGCATATTATGTTCATGCTGCCCTGGCTTCTCCTTGGTGATGAGAAAGGAATTCTATTTTCAGGAAGAGGCTGAGGGAGGCTGGGTGCCTTCTGATAAATGGGAAGCCATGGAAAGGGTAGCAGCCACCATTTTCTTTCCTGGCAAGCTGCACTGTCCCAGTCCCTGGTGTTAAATCAGGGACTGGCATAAGACAAGTTTGACAATTGAGCAGGAAAGAAATGCAAACTAAAGGCGATGGGGTTATCAGGCAGTTCCCTCTTCACTCCATCTCAGGCAAGCTTCAGGATCGAAGAAAAGGTTAAAAGTGTGTGGCAATTTGTAACTTGGAGATAGAAGAATTCATTTTTTAATAGGAAAGCTAAATTATATGTAAAAAAGAAACTTTTATTAAAGCAGTTCCATCAGAGTGACTCTGATTAAGAAGTAGAGCAATTTTCATCATGTAAATTATGTTTTTAAATTTGAATAACATAGTAATACTTTTATTCATGTTATCCACCATTTAAAAGAAATAAATAATTTGGTCAACCCCCTGCATTTTCACGAAGCAAAATTCCATTACAATTCTTGAGTAATTGAAACTGTGGTGATTTATAGAACCATTCAATTACAGGAATTCAGTGCAATTATTTTTCTAATAAAGTTAGTTTTCACTTACATGTGTCTGTTATTTCCTGTGAGTGTGAGAATGCTTTAAAAATCTTTTTCAGATGAACTCTGGATATTATCGCACCTGTAGAGAGATATTTATTGATACTGTCAGATAAATGTAGAGCCCATAAAGGAAGGCATGATTATAAATTTTAGTATGTCTACTTATCTTTGTTTTTCTGCCAGCATCAATAAACAATTGTGAATGTTTTTCAGTAACCTATTGACCATAGTACATTGAGTGGAAGTCTGGAATTTTAAAAATAATTAAATTGAAATGTTAATGCCGACATATTCTATTTAGACAGTAATGCTGCAGTAAAGATTGGATTACACTGGGCCAGTGCCTCTTAGCATTCTAACAATTATGTCCTCCCCTGTTTTCACTGAATGAAAGTTGAGGTAATTCAGGCCAATGTGATTGTCAGGCTTTACCCTCTATTCACCCTTAACTGTAGTTTTATGATTGGAGAAAAGTATAAGAGCATCAGAAAAATTTAATATGCAATTAATTATTTAACTGATCCTTCTACAGACATTTGCTCAGTGAGCCCACATATGTCCCAGATACTTTGCTAGGCCATGGAGATACTGAGATTAATTGACCTCATGTCAACTCTCAAGGAGGTCACAAATCCGGAAGTCTCTGCACAATACAGAATAGTAAAGTTGCAGACTAGCAGTGGGTGAAGGAGGGCAGGGGGATAGGAGAAACTTGTGACATTTCCCACCTCAGCCAAGTCAGTTTGGTGACTGGGGTTCACAATCAATAAAAGTTATTTTGGAAAAATGGCTCCTTTCTTCTAGAGTCTCTTGCTCCCTTTAACTATAAGGGGTTAATTTCCTCATCTCTCAGGAGTGAGAGGTGGACAGAAAGTAGAGCGTAACTCGGAAGGAAAAAGAGAGAGATAAATCAATTTATTTCAGACCAAAACCATGCTTTTAAACTATGGACCCCTGTGTAGAGTTATTATAAGTCTAATATTGCTCTACTGTATACCTAAAGGTTTGGATCACTTTTAGTTTAATGACAAAGTCTATGTTTTAAAAGGTCAGCCAATGAATTAAACATGTGTGTGGTAGGTTTTTGCATTGCTCTACCGTTTCAGAGATACAATCCAGTGGAGAAGGCAATGTGCTTGATGTACAATGATATCAGGTTTTGTTATCTAGCAGGCTTTCTCCACAATTTGTACAGCTTAAAAGGAGAGAAAAGTGAGCTGTTTTCTAGGTGTAAAGGTAAGCTGGAGTTACACAATTAAAAAATAGTTGCCTTCAAAGTAAAATACACACTTAACTATGGCAAAATTATGGATACCAGTGCATGGGATTATTGAAACAAACAGAAACACACTGATCTATAAATTAAATGCAGCTCTTTGAACTGAATCCCATTGTGCACGTGGAGGGTTGTGTGTGAGGAAGATTGGTTTCCATTGAGTGTGTTCTGAAGTGGACAAGGAGAGAAGTCTTGACATCCACACATTACAACACTGGGTTGTAAAGGTCTGACCAAGAAATGATTGTCAGTGAATCATCTGCTGATGACCAAGAAAATCAGGAGGGTTCATTTGAACAATTTCAGGTGCCTTGAAAATATGGCATAATGTCAGAAAAGCTTCAGATATTATACAATATTAAGGAAGGGATTTCAGTGAGGTTCCACATAGTCTGGTAAAAAAAACCTTTTTACTTTAACATCCTTATGAATGATCAAGGGACATTCATTACATTTATAGCTGATAGTGAATTAAGTTTTATTTGTTACAAACACCGGAGAGAACAAAGAATTGCCAGGTTAGAAACATACTAGAAAGACAAAAAGCATGGCCTAACCTGGGTAGGTTTAGAATAAATACCATGGATGGAAATAGAATGCTTGTAGACACTGAGTGGTAAACAATGAAATATAAGTCATATCTTCCTCTGTCTGGCCCCTGCCAATTCCTTTTCTGAACAGCAGCAGCAGCAACAACAACCACAACAGCAGCAAAAACAATCCCAGCAATAAAAAAGATTTAAGCATGGTTTCCTCAAACATGCAGAAAGGCAGCATTAAAGTGTAAGAAAAATAAAGTCCAAGTAGTAAACCCACAACGTAGTAGTATTTGAGAGTGTCTGTACAAAACACACTGCTCCCAAAACAGTGCTTGGGTCAGAGGGCTGGTCTACGATTAAAAATATGTGAAATCAGGGAGGCTTTTCCTTAGCATTTCCAAGAACTGTTTTAGAGAAGATTAACAAAGAGGATTGTCTGGATCTGCATTGCTATTTTACAAGAGGTTAGAGAGTGAATTCAGCTAGCAAGAGTGGCCCATTCTCCGAAATAGGCCTTACCAAGGAGGGAATTATCAATCATTTTCACCTCATTCGTGCTAGAGTCACAGCAGTGAAAAAATTTCCCCTCATAAAATGTCAAGCCTTTCACAAACATGCTATTTTAATTACCACAATCTAAATTTTCATCCGTGTCCTCAGAGTTAACATTCCGATATGGGCACTTTAAGGAAGAAACATTTCAGCTGTATTTTGAAGTCCATAAAGAGTAGTAGATAAATAGTTTACAATGGCCAATTCTTCGTGCAGGAGGGTGTGGGCAACTGAAAAATGGAGCTCGCAGAGCAAATTGGTACTCTCTTTTGGAGGTAAAGTGCTCATACGTTTAAGGTAATTTACCTCTTCCAAGAAGACCATTTTGCTCTCTGAAGGAATAATTTAGTTCAAAAGGGTACAAATTCAGCATCATTAAGGCTTTGAGGAGCTGCATTTTCTATTATAAGCAAATCCTGGAGAAGCTAATTTGCCTGAATTAGATGATCACTTTGAATCCAGGAGGGAGTATATTTTACTTACCTTACTCATAGTCATCAATTTTCTTTTGATTGCCCAGGTGTGTATGAAAATGTGTTATGTATTATACACAAGCTTAATAAAATAAGACCAATCTCTTTTTCTAAGTAGCATATGTTCAGCTGTATCTTAGCACATGTCCCAGTTACTGGTAAACATGGATATACAGAATATGACTCTTCATTAAAAGGAGTTTATGAAGTTTTTATTTTTGACAGGAAGGCGCCTAGGGTAGACAACAGAACAGAGCTGGCCTAACTTTCATGGATGTGGTAAGGACTGACTTTTAACAGCTATGAAAGTGCTTTCAATATTAAGCCTTATGGAACCACTAATTACATTCATTATTTAAAAGGCATAATGGGAAGAAATAAAACCAAGAAAATTTTAGGGAAAATATCTAGAATTAGTGCCTAATAAGCAGCTTTTTCAATGGCTAAAGAGTAGGTGAAGGTTACTGGTAGAAAATCTATTACTGCAGTGACTTAAAATGGGAATACAGGAAATGTGCTGGAGGAAAGTGAAAATCATTAGGGTGCTGCAATTTAAACATTAGGCAGTGACCATCTGGCCACCCTCTTGGCTCCCTGGTTCATAACCTGTCAATAAATCTCACATTAATCGACACTTATTGTGCTTTGCCTATAGAACGATCGAAGCAGCTGTGTTATTCTTTTCACAGCTCTTCTTACTTAAAGTGTGTCACTGCACTTCAGTTGCAAATGGAAGCAACACTATTTTGTTTGCTTATGACCCAAGTCACTTGTCAAACCTATTGTAGACTTCCATATATTGGAGATGTGTAAGAAAGGTGCTGTAAGGATTGAGATGCAAATCAAAGAGTAGCTTATTTCAAACCGAAGGAGTTCTAGTTTTATTATTTAGCAATGCATTATACCTAAGACATTTTCTACCCTAAGTAATAGAATTGACCTCAAAGGATAACCACTAACAGCCAGATACCTGACTACTAACACAACAAAATCATATCTGGCTATATTTTAATTTGGCTTCATTTACTTCATGCAATATCTTATATACATTTAGGAAATTAGAAGAAGAGAAAAATCTCTTTGATGCCTGAATTTTTAAAAATTGTTTCACTCTGTGGGGTTGTATACAACAGGCAACAATTATTTTGGCAACCTAATCACAAATGTTCATTTTTTAATGTTAGTCTTTGTAAGGTAACTTTAAGAATCTTTAAATATTCTCTTTAAGCACTGTTAGAAATCTACTTGCCGATCACAGAACATGTTCGTTGTCTGAAAACAGGGAATTAGCTTCATCAAAATACATCAAACCTAATTTCGGTACTTCTTTTGTGGAGAAGTCAAAGGGTCTATGACCCATGTTGGCATAGAAAGATACTTTATTTGTGTAGCTGACTTCTCGGCAGTTCTAATAAAACCTGAGTTTAAAATGCAGTAAATTCTTCTTATTTGTGGTAGTTATGTTTTACAAACTACTGAACCATTGCTTTTAGAAGAAACGTAGGGCTAAGTTCCTATAAGCTTCTGGTCACATTTTTGTTAACTAATCAATATATAACTTTGTTTTATGTGTGTTTCTGTTTAGTACATTCTATTTAACATATTCTGGCTGGGCGCGGTGGCTCATGCCTGCAATCTCAGCACTTTGGGAGGCTGAGGCAGGTGGATCTTCTGAGGTTGGGAGTTCAAGACCAACCTGGGTAACATGGTGAAACCCTGTCTCTACTAAAAATACAAAATTAACTGGGCATAGTGGTGCGTGCCTGTAATCCCAGCTGCTCAGGAGGCTGAGGAAGGAGAATCGCTTGAACCCAGGAGGCAGGGGTTGCAGTGAGCTGAGATCGTGCCATTGCACTCCAGCCTGGGTGACAGAGTGAGACTCCATCTCCAAAACACAACACAACACAACACAACAAAACGAAACAAAAAACAAAAAAAGAAACCATATTCTGTTTTTTCATTAACCTTGGACTCATGGCCCACAGCAGTACTATTTATGCCTGAATGATGCTTGTTAACATTTTGTTTGTTTGTTTTTTTTTTGGAAAAAAATCACACACAGACTTCTTGTGCTTAGGAACACGTGATGGTACTTCAGCACCACGCTTGGGGGCCATTTTAAACTGTTAAAATCATCCCCCCAGAAAAACAAAAAATGTGTAAAATATGGCACCAAATAGACCACAAAAGGGACATTGGTTTACAGTATGAGACCTGAAACAAGAAGGCAGAGTGTTCCCTTGTTTAATTTTAGCAGGGAGTATGCATATTGGACAACTGAAATTTTTTGCCACTCTCTGCATGTTCACTAATGACCATGAAGCAACACGGATGTTGATCGTGAAGTTACAAATACAATTTCAGCAAGCAGGCAAATTAGTAAGTTTGGAATCTGCAAATAATGAAGATTGACTGTACCTATTATGGGGTAATGATTTTTTTATACTTCTTATTTAAAACTGATTAAAAAGGTATTCTTTACTTGCAAAGAATAAATTAGAAATACATATGATTTTGACTTGGTACTTAAGTTTCAAATTTTGCCCTTGGACATTTATTTCAGTAAATTAACTTGAAAATAAGGTTTGATCTTCTCTTAAGTTGGTCTAACAATTGCAGTTATTTCAGTGGCCCTATTCAGGAGCTCAGTAGCTAAGAGAGTACAAATTACAAAAATACATGGGAAGGCAATAACAGGAAAAGAAATCAAGGAACAAAATACATGTTCTCAGTATTCCACTCGATAGAAAGTTCAAAGAGCTGAGATGTGCTTAATCAACACTTGTTGAAGGAACTTGACAATTTATATTTTACTTTATAATTTATAATTGAAAATGGTATGAGAAGAAGGATGGATGGAAACATTTATTTGAAGATAATAATACCATTAAATTAACTCCATGACATACTACATTGCCATTATTTGGACCATGCTTTATATAGCCTCAATTCTGAAGTGCCTAGTGTTGGCCAATATTTAAGACACGAGCATTTGATTCCCTATAAAATAAAAATGGTCTAACAGACATTTTATAAAGTGTGCTCTGTTGAAATGTATCATTCTGTACTGCCAGGAGAGCATGCACTTTGAATTGAAAGGTAGTGAGAAGAAAATAGGGAATGACTTATGCATGGTGCTTTCAAGCTCACAACAGAAATAGCTCTAGCAAATGTGGTCACTCAAGAAAGTTCAAAGGTGCTGGTGTCTGAGTTTGGGAAGGCAGAAGAAGAGTTACAAAGCTTAGAAGACATTTCAATTAAAACTTTTAAAATATAAAATAATTAATGTGTGAAATTCACTGTAAATGGAGGAGGAAAAGCAAAACCTGAATGTTTAAAAACAAAAGAATAGAATAGCACTAGCACACGAGAACACAGAAAGTCACGTTAAACAGGAAGATAGAAGTGTGCATTATTATCTTTTCTACACTGGCAAGTTCAAACATCAGCTGGGAAGAGATGAGAGTGATTTGATCTCTCTCTTATCTTGACTTTATCATATGAAACTATGTAACCTCTTTCCTGTCTTGTGTTTTTGCCTTCAGTCTGTGGCTTCATACAACAGGTTTATCTTCTAGGCCACATTTATGAAAAAGGAAAAGAACTGAAGACAAAGAAAAAAAATCAAGCTTTTAAAAGGATGCCAATTTTGTCTAGAAACTGCCATTACAGAGATAACAGGATTTAAAAACTTGTCTAAATTTCTTTTAATGTATTTAGAAAACACACTTTCTATAACTGAGATGATCCCTATGAAAAGGAAAAATGACTTTCAGCACATTGCATTGTGCCATAATACACTTTCCTGGAATTTTTTGGATACTAGTCATTAAGATGCATAAGGCCAAACCCAGGAATATGGTTTTGTCTGATAAGATGTGTCAAAATGCACAAGCCCAGCCAATGAAGGAGAATAGTTGTCACTTGAGAGAAGCTGGGGAGAAAAGGCAAAGGCATTTTTAACAACCTCTCACAAGACACCAGAGTTTTAGAAAACTGATGAGTGAGTTAGTTCCCAGGGGCATCCTAGGTTAGAGTACTTGTCTATCTTAAAGGGATTCTTTAGTTTTATGTTAAAGAGCTTTACCTCTGAGAAGTGAGGAAGGACTCTTAGTCTCTCGTTGGTGTTTCTGTACTGCGCAGCTGCTCAAAGAGTAGCCACTCAGGGTCCCCTCATAGAGTAGGCAGAATTTATGTTAAGGTACAGGCCACCAAAATAAATCCCAAAGGGTTTTCCACAAGTTCTGAAGTTTTAACAAACACTCAAGTCCCTCTGAAATATGATTATTGATAGTTAATATTTTTTTGAGCACTTACTATGCACCAGCATTGTGTTGACAACTTTCTACATACCATACTAGTTTGTTTAATTCTCATGATAGCCCTATAGGATAAGTGCTCTTTTATGCCCATTGTACAGATGAGGAAAGTCATGCAAAAAGAAGTTAAATAACTTGCCCAAGGACATATTGAAAGGATGTGGTGGAGCCATAGTCCAACTGTAGTTGGTATTATTCATTAACATAATAGTCAGGAATTAGATTGTCTAGCTAGTTTATTTGAAAGGCTGTAAAAGACTAGTTCTCAGTAACGGTAAGTTGTAAGGTGAGTGAGTGAGAGAGACAGGGATTATGGAATGCTACAGAGAATGAAGAGTGTTAATGTGGAGGACTAGGGACAACCAAGAGGAATTATAAGAATACTAAGAATTGAGACACAAAAGGGAAGAAAGGGAACACTCAAAGGAGTTTTTAAAGGTATCTTCACAAATTTTCCAAGGTCCAGTTCTAAGAATTACCATTAGTATTGAAATCCAGATATGCCTTAAAATTCAGAATAGGTACACTATAGCAAAGCTGGTTGCAAAAGAAAATTGTACTCCCTCTTTGTATTCTCTTATGCCAGAGGAAATATGGAGCTGTTCAAATAATTTTAGCATGTGGGCAAAATATAGGATGGCTTCTTGTTATTGTGGCTCCCTGGCTGAGGTGTGACCATCATGCCAACAAGTAGCTGAAGCAAATTTCAGGTAAGTTGTCCCTCAAACTATAATCTTCCATAGCTCTGGTACACCTTAACCAAGACACCAGTGAGAAGCAGGGGCCAATGTCTAGCTTAATCTATTATGCTGGAACTATCGTAGTGTCCTGCTGGATTTGAGCTAGAGAATTATGATGTAATGATATTAATAAATGAGGACTTCCCAATTATGCTACTGTGAGGTTTTAATTAAGACATAGCAATCAATTTTACTTTTTTATTAGTTTCCGAGGGTTAATATTAATCTATATTATTGCTTCACAGGATGCAATGGTATACCACACACAGATATATATGCACACAAACATATTTGCACATGCATACATGCATATATGTACATACATGAGAACACACACATCTCTACTTCTATTCCACAGCATTCAGAGACTCTAAAATAGTTACAACTTATTTCCAAGCTAGTAATAAGTGCCATAATAAAGAATTCTCACTTGCTGACTTTTAATTGGTATAACCCAACAATTTAAGATATTAACAGGTCATAAAATTTCTTTTTACTTTGAGGTAAAGTTTCTTCACTATGGGATGACTGATGTTTTAAACTAATTTTCATTTAAATAAGTCTCATAACCCTGAAGCGGTTGGCAGTTTTCTAAGTAGAATCATAGATATTGAGAGTTGGAAGAAACCCTAAGGCTAGGTCAGCATAACCTCCCTTTTGATAATTCCATTTTCTCTCCAACAGCCCACCAAAAACTCTCAGATCATCTCTCTCTCTGTCCCTCCCCTCTTCTTTTCTTTCCTAAATTCATTTATTCAAACAATTGAATGCCTATTATGTGCCAGCTTTGTTCCTACATGATGCAGACAGAAAAATTAATAAGATGCCGTCATTAATTTTAAGATACTCACAGTTGAATAGAGTTGACAGTTATGCAAGCAGAAAATTTTCTACAATGTGGGCCATAGAAGAAAAAAATAAGAACAGAAAAGAAACAGATAGTATAGAGGAGAGAATAATTAACTTGCATGTGGATGTAGTGGGGGTTGGGCAGGGTCTAGACATTTTCCAGAGGAAGAAATGCCAGATCTGGGTCTTGATGAGTGAGGTTTGCTAGGAGAACAAATGGATGATGAGGTAGAAAGAGAAGAAAGAATAGCCTAGTATAAAGGTAGAGAGATTAAAGTGCCTGGCTTATTAGAACAATCCCAAGTAGTCTGTCATTGTTCGCTGTAGTTGGAGAAAGGTAGGGAACAAGAGAAGCTAGATCCAGAAGGGCCTTGTCAGCCTGATCAGAAGACCAGACATCATTCTGAGGGTGGTGGGGAGTCATTAATAGATTTCAAGTAATCTGTCACTATATACCAAAAGTGTGTGTTTAAACTTAACTTTGAACAACTTTGGATTTCTAAAGTTCTTACTTAGAGAGATCTAAAATCTTTCTCACTACACCTTCAACCTCATAGTCTCCATTCTTTTATGGGTTTCTCACAGAATAAATCTAATCGATTCTTCTACACATGTTAAATAGAAACATTGAACAATTGTGATTGGATTCTAATGGGTCTTCTCTGGGTTAAACATTTTTAGTTATCTTGACCATTGATTCTCACAGAATTGCTTGCCCGAAGGAAGTCAGGGGTATTTAACCACTACCTCTTGTCTTCCATTAATTGTTTGAGGGCTGTGAAGGATTCTCAGGCATTGGTGAAAGCTCTGATGCAAAGATTAGAAAGTTGCACAGCATTCATTTGAGGTGGGTGCAGTCAACATAAGATGGGTCTGAGCTCACATGGAGCTGTCCACTGCAGGCTACAGCTGAAATCAGAGGTGGATCAACAGGGTGTGACCTGGGGCATGAGAGGCAAATGCTACAGTAAAGGTAAAGGTTAAGCTGTTGCAACGAAGAGATCCGAAAACACAGTGGCCTAAACAAGACAGAAGTGTATTTCTTAAGTAGGGTCTGGCTAGCCTAGGATGGTGGGCCTTCTCTGCTCAACAAGGTCATTCAGGGACACAGGTTTCTTCTATCTTGTTGCTCTGCCTTTTCCTGGGGCATTTCCTAGACTGTATGGTCAAAACTGGGTTGCTAGCATATCTGTGCTCTATCTTGTAGAAAGGGGATAAAAGAGGGAGTCCAGTGCAAACAATTTCCTTTTAACCAAGTGAGACAGAAATTGGACACATCCTTTATGCTCTTATTCCATTGATGAGAACTTAATAGCATGTCGACGCTGGCTGTTAGGGATGCTTTGAAATGTTTCCAGCTGACAAGCTGTGTGTGTAGTAAGAAGGGGAGAAAGGAATTTGGGGGGATTCCTAGCAACTATAAAACCTCCCTCATACTGAATTTTCTGTCTCATAAAACTAGTCTGTTTTACGTTTTCAAATTCAAATTCAAATCAGTCCTGAAGTTGCAACAAAACCCAACGGGTTCAAACGCAGCCAAAGCCATACCATAATCATTACTTACCACAAGCAGCTAAATAATTCCTTGGGGCCAGGCACTGTGGCTCATGCCTGTAATCCCAGCATGTTGGGAGGCCGAGGCAGGTGGATCACTCGAGGTCAGGAGTTCGAGACCAGCCTGGCCAACATGGCGAAACCTCATTTCTACTAAAAATACAAAAATTAGCCAAGAGTGTTGGTGCATGCCTGTAGTCCCAGGTACTTAGGTGGCTGAGGCAGGAGAATCACTTGAACCCGGGAGGCAGAGGTTTCAGTGAACCAAGATCATGCCACTACACTCCAGCCTGGGTGATAGGGTGAGACTCTGTCTCAAAATAAATAAATAAATAAATAATTAAAAAAAAATTCCTTGGTTGGTCTTAACTGAGAACAGTGTAGGACAATTCTCCTATTACAATTGGTCTTATTAAGAGCTGTTGAACCATGCAGAATGGGCTGAGAAGAAAGTTCCTCTCCTCAACAGAGGACCATGCCATTTTCCATTTGGCCACTATTCTTCATGTCTGTCGTCGGGGCTTACGTTTCACTATAATTCAGAGAATAACAGGAGGTTCGAGGGATTTTGGTAGGCTATTTTTTTTTTATCACGTGCGCAAAATTTCAGAGATACTACTTTCTGACAACCCAAGTTGCAAGGGAAAAACAGTGTGCTACTACTGTCCTTGTACATCATTGCTAATGAGGGCAGCTTCTACCACGTCAGTGACATGGACGCTTTACTTGTGTGGAATCTGTGTCCCAGCTGTGTCATGTGCCACAGTTATTTGTATCTCTATAATATGATGTTGTTCACTGCATACATTGAGTTATGTAAGACATCAGGAGAGAAAGACCTTTTGTTTCTCTGCAAGAAGAAGTATGTCTCTAAAGCCTTAATTGGGTAGTATGAGATGTTGACATTTTACCCCAACTTGACAGCCAAATCAATGTTATTGAAGGCAGCCTGTAGGCATTCGTGACAGCCTAAGGATTAATACTCTTAGCCAGTTTCAAAATGGTTGCAGCACATCAGCAGGCCAGGTGTGTTGGCTTCCTGGATTCGAGTCAAAGCAATTTCAAGATGTGCCCTAAGCTATTTGTATATTGTAGATAGTAAAATTAAACTGGATCTCGACTGATCACAATGGGCTCATTTCTAAAGTAATTTTACTTATTCCTTCCTCATTTTTATATTAGTGCATATACCGATGAAGACATGGAATTTTCTTCATGCTTGTTGAACCTAGACAAAATGAAGTTAAATTTCAGTAGCAGACATTTGAATCCCAGATACATGAGTAGAATAACAAAATGACTATGAGTAGAATATTGAATGAAATGGCTGTGGCAGAGATAGTATTCAACAAACATCTATGCATTTATTTTGACTTCCTACTTTCCTTTGCGGTGAGGTTGGAGCTATGTGGCTAGCTTTGCATAATGGGGATGGAGCTAATGTAATATGTGACATTTCTGGATTGAGTCAGCAAAGACCTTTATACCTCCTCTATTCCTCTTCTGTTGCAATGATCTTGGAGGTCACATGTTTCATATGGCATAGCTACAGGATGGAGTAGAGTGTTTTGAACTATATCATGCTGTATATAAATAAGAAGTAAATTGGTGGCATAGCCAAGCTTATTCTGACTAATACAGAGGTGTTTTAAATTATCCAAAGACTGGGCCAGTTCTCCATATTATCAGCCTAGATGATTGGAAATGGCATTCAAAATATGTACTTTTGCAAATGCCGGGTGAAGCTTTCAAAGCTTATTTATTTCAAAGTTTATTTATTTTAAAAGGTACCACGACACCCTAAATGCCAAGATGCTAACTTTGAGGGAAGATCATAATACACAGCAAAGCATGAAACTGATCTTTGGTTTTACAGCTATTATTATTTTTCTTGCTGTTTTTCTACTGTGTCACATGATTCTAAACAATTCTGAAATTGGAAGTCAAGCTCATCTAGCAGTGAATGATGGCATCTCTAATTGTTTATAAATTTAGACAGTAAGTGAAGTTGAAGAACAAATCAAAACTGCATTACATTGCATGTAGAATTAATGTTATATGTTGGACACCTGAAATGATGTATGAGGAACTGATGGCATCTAGCTGGAACTTAAATTTAAATCTCTTTTATTCGTAGAGGGGAGCTGGAGGGAAGCCACATTTCAGCCAAGACATTATCTTTCAGTGGTTTGTCCTTTCTCCTCTTCCTGTAAAGTAGATTCTAAGTGCAGGAAAGGGTTAATCAAATTTGTGGCAACAAATTATTTGGGGCTGACTAACTTTAAATTAGAAACTCCTATTAAAAAGTTCACTGTAGCTATAAAGAAACTCATTATTGTAAACATAACCTTGCTTCATAAGAAGTAATAAAATACTTGGCAGTTCCAGGCTCAGTTTATTCATGTATCCAAATCTTTTCAAATTCTCATGCATTTTTGTAACTCTATTTCATGTCTTTATATTTAACTTATTCCAGACGGACTTTGTCAGAAAATCCCATATAAGATCAAGAATCTGAGCTCATGACATTAATATACTCACCAGATGAAAATACAACTTCATGATCACCCTCCTTCCTCACCTGCTTTCATCTGCACAAAAATGAGAAGCAATACAGCATCCACAACAAGAGAAATGATGTCATTCTATTTATTGAAGAAGCACTGTTGACTGACTGAATAACCTGCACTGATAATATGCTAATAAAATAGGCTTGGATGGTGTAAAATAGAATTGGCTATAAACTGGTCCCTGATAGAAAGAAAACTGGTATATAAGACTTATATCTATTGGAGACTTTTTCATTTAATGAGTAATTCATTGTAATTAAAATGAAAATGAAATAGCTTTTACTATTGGCTCCTAAGAGATTTTATCAAGGCAACAGGGTTCCTAGTTTTAGATCAAGAAAATTTTATATCTAGTTAGTTCCTATTCAAATATAGTATCTTCTCTTTCCAAGGAGAAAATACAACTTTTATTTCTTGTCTTTATCTCCCTTTTCTTCTTTTCTTTTTCATTTCATTTAATTCTCTCTCTCTCTTGTTTTTTTCTTTTTTCTTTTTTTTTTGTAGCAGACAGAAAGTTTGTTTTGGGTTACAGATGTCACTGAATTATCTATGGACTCACTGAGTGGATAATTTGAATTTTACTTTTCATCTGCATGGAAGACTGGAGGATTGTAAGGGCGCTGCAATGCGGGCATTTTTGGAATCCTAATTACAGATTTTAGCTTGGGTTGTTAAAACTTCCAAGTTTCCCTTACTCTGGATTCAGACTGTCACATGGATTTCCTGTGGTTTTAGGTTTTCTCTGCAAATACAGTCAAGATCTTTTGGATTTGAAATGTCCTTCACTTTCCCAAATTTAACTCTTTACCTTTTGTCCCTAGAGACGATCTGAGAGATGATGATAGTCGAATATACTTCCTTTCCCAACTCTACCCGAAAACATGAATCCATTATGGGGGCAATTCAACATCTATTAGATGAGACTCCAGGCAATGGCACAAACCTAGCAGGGTGGGCAGGGATGTGTGATGGTGAAGCGTTTTGTAACACAAGTGTCTGGCTCTTTCAGCATTTAATTTAGCTGAGCTGTACATTCTTAATAATATGTGTTGGGCTCTGAGTGACTGTGCAATTCTGGAAATCATTGCTTTAGCCAGATTTTCTCAAGTTCAGCTCTATTTGCATTTGGCCTGATCATTTTCTGTTCTGGGGGCTGGCCTGCGTATTGTAGCATTAGTAGCATCCCTGGCCTTTACCCACTAGGTACCTATAGCACTTCTGTCCCCAGTTGTGACAGCCCCAAATGTCTCCAGACATTGCAAAATGTCCCCTGGGGAGGGAGATAAAATTATTCCAGTACAGTGCTCCTGTTTTTGGGTGAAAGATCATTCAGTGGACAAATCTGTTTTGTGCCAGAGTGGCACACCTAACATATTTGACACCTGGAAAAGATTTTTCAATCCCCCTCTTGTATAGGTAAATATCATTTTCAGTGATAATGAAGTGACATTAATATCCAAGAGAGTGAGAATTTTGTTATTACTGAGAACCTTTAATTTTTTATATGTAATCATGCCAGTAAAATATAAGAAAATTAAACATGAAATAAATTTTATAATACAAAACAAATAAAGTAATAGATTATTTCACACTGCTTGCTTCTATCAAAACATCTTATGTACCCCATAAACATATCACCTACTATGTACCCACAAAAACTCAAAATAAAAAGAAAAAAGCAATAGATATAATAGATTAATACCTTTTAGTTATACTAATGTATTTTTAAGGGAAAATCTTATACCTATATAAAATAATAAATAATAAAATAATGTCACAGTTTAATAACAAAAAACAACTTGATAAGAAGAGTAAAATTATAATAGAAGACTAAATTTCAATTTTAACTATACTATTCAAATTCAGTAATATATTTCATCTATTAACTAAAATTTTCACTAGCCAAACCAGGATACTAAACCTAGTCTGCCAAAACACCAAATCAAAATACCTAAGGAACAATACATTACAGTTTGTCCTCTGCTTCATTCATTCATTCTTTTAAAAATATGCAAGTAGTCACATAGAATGATGGTATTGAAGCAAGTCATGTTCAGGTTCTTTGCTGCTAAAATGTCTTATCATTGTCTACTTTGAATCTAATATTTAAATGCAGGAATATGCAGAAACACAAGGGTTGCAGATGTGAACTCTACATAGGGCGAGTTCAAACGAGTCTGAAATGTTAGCAACTTCCTTTGGAAATAAATGCATGTAGAAGGATCTGCGTGTGACAGAAACCAAGTATATAACTGAGAGTTCTTTAACTTCCATGTCAAATGTAATGTTCATTATGTGGTAAGCAATATAAATAAATATCGTTATTAAAATTAATAAAAATATATTATTAAATCGTAAGAGTAATCATTGCAATTGTTTTGAACTTAGACTAGTGATTCTCATCCAGGAGCAATTTTGCTCTGCGGGGGACATTTAGTGGTGTTTAGAGACATTGTCGGTTGTCACGATTGGGAAGGGGTGCTCCTGGCATCTAACGGGTAGTGGCCATGAATGCTGGTAAGCATTCTGCAGTGCACAGGGCAACACAACAAAGAACGATCCAGTGCAAAATGTCAGTGGTGTCGACATTGAGAAGCTCTGACTTAGACTGACCAATGATTCCCACTCCTCTCTAGAGGATTATTTTATCCTTGACTTTGTTTCCAATAAAGGGGCATGGTGATAATAAAAAGCAGACTTATTTTTAGTTTGTTTTCTTATTGTTTGTAAATTTTCTACAGACAATGCATCCCCTTATCTTCTAGGCTTGGAACAGACCACTCTAATTTCCCTTCCCTGGGTAAGATGCCCAATGTAACAAATATCAAAGCAAAGAGATATTTATATGGTATTCATAGTGCTCACTAAAGTGTTCAATGTCATTAACAGAACTGGATTTTTGAAGCGCCTGAGAAAAATTGGCAGCTCTGACAATTTTTCCCAATATGCTGTGGTTAATCTGTGATGACATGAGTCATGTTTTAGCGCTATGGGCTTTGGCTGGTCCCAAATGGTAAGAAGCACTTATATTTAGGAATTAATCTTGCTTTGAGATCTAGGAAGACAGAAGATGGGTAGCAGTATTGGTAAGAAACATTCACGCTAATTAGTTATATGAAGTCCAGAGAGCACATATAAATCAGGAAATAGAAAAATCAAAAATAAAAGCAGTCAATTAGACAAAGGGGGGCAGATATGAATTTTACCAATTGGTTTTCTTATTGTCCTGCTTTTGTTTTGTTTCGTATTAAATGACTGCAAAAGATTTTGCCCCAGGGTGAGGTTAGGATGGTAAATCAAGCCAGATGGATGATCTATCTAATAAATTCTTAAGTAATGAAACAGAATTCATTCTCTGCCAATGGCACACTCATTCCTGTCTCTGTGTCTTTATTTATTCTCTTTCCCTTTCTTTGAAGACCCAACTCACCTCTCCACCAGAGAAAGAAACAAATTTGATATTTCCCTCAAAGCCTCTTTTGAATTAGACTTTTGCAGTTTTTCTTGTATGCCCTTGTTGTTGTTGTTGTTGTTTTTATTTTATCATTTATTTATTTTTTTGAGGTAGGATCTCACTGTGTTGCCCAGGATGGAGTACAGTGGCACGATCTTGGCTCACTACAACCTCCACTTCCCAGGTTCAAGTGATTCTCCTGCCTCAACCTCCCAGGTAGCTGGGGTTATAGGCGTGCACCACAGCGCCCAACTAATTTTTGTATTTTTAGTAGAGATGGGGTTTCAACATGTTGGCCAGGTTGGTCTCGAACTGCTGACCTCAAGGGATCCTCCTGCCTTAGGTCTCCCAAAGTGCTGGAATTACAGGTGTGAGCCACCACACCCAGCCTGTTTTTCATTTTAATACATTTCCAGGAATTTCTTTATGGGATTACACCTGCCCAATTCTAAGAACTTCCTTCCCCACCTCCTGTGACAAGTTTGTGACCTAGACCTGACCAACTGAGCATTGCCTTCTCTTGGTAACAGTGACTGGTTCACAGATAATAACATGACCCAAGCAGAACATATTAGACATAGGTGCTTTCCTCTCACTGGGGTTGCTGAGAGAATGGGATATAAGCCTAGAGTTTCTGGTAGCCATCTTGCTACCAAGAGGAGAGAACCTTCCCTAGAGCCATTATGGAGGAAAGTGGAGCTGACAGATGGAGAGAAGAGAAAAAGTTGATGACTTTATTTGATTCCCTGGATGCATCTGTGCCTAAAGTCCACAGCTGAACTTTCCAGTTACATGAGTAACTGAAGTCAGCTTGTGTTGGTTGTCTGTCACATGTAACACAGTAATTCATGACTAACATCACTTTCTTTCCAAAGTCTTCCTTAACCATTTTACTTCATGTTATTCTTTCTCAACTCTGAATTTTCATAGGATTTATAAGTTTTAGTATCTACTCTAGCACTTGATTATATACTGTTTTATTGTTATCTACTCATTAAATTTATCTGAATCCAGTCTTTCCCAACGTATACTTTAATAGTAGAAATATGTTCATCGTTTATGAATCAGTTTTACATTCAAAATTTCATTTAACTTCTAAACTCATAGAGAAAAGATAATTTGTCTTATATTTCTTTTGCATTTTTCACGGTACTCAGCACAGGGTGGTCACATAATGAGTACTTAATAAAGAGTAGGTTTAGTCAAACTTCCATTCACAGCTGTGCTTCTGATTTCTGAGCATCTGAAAAACTTCTAATCCAATAAGCTATAAGTAACAAACTCCTAAAGATAGTAATTTTGAAGTTTACAAAAGTAAAGAAATGTGATTCATCTTGAGCCAATTTACAGAAATAGAGCAAGGCCAATTCGCTAGCGTGAGCTTTGTGAACTTTGTCACATTTACCTTTGCACAAAGCACCATCAAACACAGTATCAGGCAAATACTAGATGCTCAATACAAGGTTAATAAATAGTAAAATGACTGCATTGCTTATAACATGCTTTCCGCAGTGACAGAAATGTTTTGTATTATAATTTGTACTGTCCAGTATGGCAGTCACATGTGGCTGTTAAACACTTGAAGTGTTGCTAGACTAACTGAATTCTTATTCTTATTTAACTATTATTAATTTAAATTTAAATAGCCAAATTGGCTAGTGGCTACTCTGCTGTATAGTTTGGGTTTGTAAGCATAAATAAGTATCCTATACCACACAACACAAGGATGTCACTGGAAATACGCAATTTAAATGCCATCACAGATTTTTTTTGAAACAACCCTAATTTATAATGATAGTGAAAGCAATAGACATGTCTTCTTGTTCTCTTATGGTCTAGTTCAAGTATCACCTCCTTTCGGAAGCCTGTCTTGACTCTGATCTCCACTCCACTTTCACCCTATCTAGATCAGAATTAATAAATTAATTATTCTTTCCAATGGTGCTATGCTATATTCTAACCAGTTTTACTTAGGTCTAATTAATAAGCTGGATTTATTGAGTTTTGAGGGCAGAGACTATGTCTTATTCTTCTTTATTCATTCAAAAGTACTTATTAAGTTCTTACTATGTCAGAACTTACAGTGTAATTTTCTGTTGGTTAAGCCACCCAGTCTGTAGTAATTTGTTATGGCAGTCTGTAGACTATTACACTACGACTGGGCTATATTCGAGTCTTTTGGAGGCATAAAGCAGGATAACTCAACAGGATGTTACACAATCCACATTGTGAACCCCGGAGAGTTGCTACTCTAAAGTCATCGTTATGCTGAGACTTGAAGATGACTAGGAGTTAGGCTAATGAAGCAGAATTGAGTGATCAAGGAACAAGCATATCTCAAGTGAGTGACACCACGTGGAGCTTTCGAGGAAGTAAAATAATTTAGTATGTCTGGGCTGGGCACGGTGGCTCACGTCTGTAATCCCAGCACTTTGGGAGTCCAAGGCAGGCAGATCACGAGGTCAAGAGATCGAGACCATCCTGGGCAACATGGTGAAACCCCGTCTCTACTAAAAATACAAAAATTAGCTGGGCATGGTGGCACGTGCCTATAATCCCAGCTACTTGGGAGGCTGAGGCAGGAGAATCGCTTGAACCTGGGAGGTGGAGGTTGCAGTGAGCCGAGATTGCACCACTGCACTCCAGCCTGGCAACAGAGTGAGACTCTGTCTCAAAAAAAAAATAAATAAATAAATAAAATAAAATAAATAAAACAATAATTTAGTATGTCTGGAGCCTAAGTATAAAATGGTGCAGGATGAGAATGGAAATTGTGTGGGACTTAAGGAAACCAACGTAAGGTTTTGAGACTTCATTTTGGACTCTCCAAAATGAAGCCATTTTAAAAAAGTAGAGTGGCACAATTAAAGTTTTGCTGTGGATAGCTCACTTCGATTGCAGAGTGGAGACAAGGTTGGAGGAAAGCCATTCTGAAGGCAGAGAAACCACGGAGAAGGCTGTTGCGGTTGTCTAGATGAACGATGACAGTGGCTTGAATGAAAGTTCTCATGTCTCTAAGGCCTACTACGGTACCCAGCACATAACAGGTGCTCAACAAATGCTTGAGGTGAAGCAATTTGAGCAGAAATCTGAAGGCCAATATATTCTTCATTTGGATGACAAAAGTCAAAGCAGAGCTACAAAAAAGAAACAGCATCTTTCAAGATTTACATGATGCCAACAGCTATATCAAGATTACATTTCAGATGGGTAAAATGAAGAAGGGTTTTGAATCTCACAGTAATAATTTTGGTCACATCCAAATAAAAAGAAAACAACTTATGCAAGTAACATTATCTTAGAAAATGGAGAGTAAGATTAGCAGAGCAATGATAAACAAGAAAGGAGGATGTAATGTCTGAACACTATTTTTGGTCTAAACAAGGCTTCCATATTAATTGAAACCAAATACAATTCTGATTTATTGTTCATATTTTAGGAGTTGGAAGTGTAGCTTTCTCAAAACTAGGAATTTAGAGGATTAGCCTTCAAAATTTGTTGATTTCCATTCTTCCTTTAAAATAAGCTCAGATGATAATAGTAAGAGGATTTCAGTTGATCAAAACCATGTCAGGAAAGATCAAAAGCTGTGAGACAATTGAAATTACCTGCTAAAAGGAAAAAAAAAAAAAAAACCAGTTTAAAAAACTTTAAGAATTTGGGTTTTTGCCAAATTTTAAGGGGTAGCTTAGGTTTTATCTTGTCCAAAATAAAGAGGTTGACCAAGTGCCTTCTTAAGCTACCTTTTATCTTCATTTAATTTGTCTTCTTACCCTCTTAAGTGCTCCCTACACTTTTAATAGGCCACCTTTATTAAATGTCCATTTCTGCCAGTCATCTGTCTCTACCTTCTAAAGTCTCTCTTTTGACTTTTAAACCTTTTTAAAAAACTGTATGTCTAAAATATTGCTCCAGCCCCAAGCTGTTACCCTACAATCGGTCAAAAAATTCTGCAAATTTCAGCTCTCCCAGGAATTCATCACAACCTAAGTTTCATATATTTCACCTTCCGACTTGTTTAATTTTTCTTTCTTTTTTTCTATAAGTCCCTAATACCTTAATATTTGTATCATTCTGTTTTAGATTAAATATTTCTATGGAGCACAAGCTATAGAAATTTGTTTCACCTTGGGCTGAGCCTGATGAACAGTCCTATCAAGGTAACAGATGAGTGATGTATACAATGTGTGTGGGTGTGTGCATGTAATTTTAAAAGCTTGAAAATATTTATCTTTCCTGTCACGTGGAGATGCAGATTCAAACTTCTACAGTTAACAATCATGTGCCAAAGGTCCTGAAGCATAACTTTTAATTTTAGGATGACTTCAGGGAATATCAAGATTGGCTTGAACTATTATTGTAATCATTAACAAATAGCATGATTTAATGTAACCAACATTCTGAGACCTAAATGGAAGAACACAAACAAACAAAAAAACTGAAACAACCCTCAGCCATTACATATCTACTTTCAGTTCAAATTAGTGTACATTCCATTTTCATTACAACAGAGAGAAGTGGAGAGTATGGTCCTCTCTTAGCCACAAATCAATATATAAACCCTGATCAATGGATGTGAAGCTCCTCTGGAAATTTGAAATATTTTTATGCATTTTGGCAGACTCTATAGCAGGAAGCAATCCATTAGGCTTTGAAAAGAGGAAAGCCAATACAGATAGGCTAGATGTCAAATTCTTACATACCTCATATTTCTGACATGAGAACTATTCTTTCTGTCTGTTACATCCAATGATCAACATGTGGAAAATCTAGTCAGAATTATGTCTGAACTATCAATCAAGTAATTTATCTATCCATCCTCATTTTACCTCTTCCATGTATTTTCCACAGGAAGATTGAAAAGTATCTTTACCTCAGTTTTCTACTGCCTGAAAAATGGAAATACGAATATTGATCCAGAAATGCTACAATGATCAATCATTTGAAATCTGAAACTAGAAAAAAAGCTCAAATACCACAGAGCCATTTCTCTAACTTCTGTCCTCCTTCAAAAAGCAGAAGCTGAATGTGCAACTAAACTTTGCTTGATGGGTAAAGCAGCTTCTTTTCACATGGTAGACTCTCAATTTTCTAAAATCTTGCTTTCCACATAGGAAGCCTTCAGTATGAGACTGTGATTAGTCACAGGTTGTAGCTGTCACACTTTATTATATTATAGCCAAATGAGATATCATAGCATAACATGAGTTACTGACAAATTTTTAAGTCTATTCCTAACCTATGACCAAGATTTATGGCTAGCATGACTGCAAATCACAAGGTGACTTGTTCACTCAGAAACCTGTACTGAAATATTATTAAGCCATAGTCGGTCTGGGAAACAAAAAGCCTTGTAATTATCTACTCGCCGAAGATGAGTAACAGTTTGTGCCAAGTGTGACAAACAGCAAACTCATGGAAAAGTGTTTGCCTTTCTCATTAAGGCTATCTTGTCATATACAGTGTCTGAAAGAAAGATTAAGACCTTTGATAGTTTACCAGCCCTAAAAATGCTGTGCAGAGGCTTTGCTGTTAGGCAGGTGATATAGATCTCTAGAGGCTTGGAAATACTACGTTCCCTTTGGAAGATTTTCCTCTTTGAACTCGTTGTGCTACTAAGTTCATCCTAACAAATCAATCTTAAGGGAATTCAAACTTGTTACTCAGGAAGGGAAAGGTTTGTCAAAATCTGTTACTTTGATTGTTAAGTTATTGCTCTGGCTAAGAGTGATTCTTAAAAACAGTGCTGGAGGACAGAGATGGATGAATAAGGCCTGGTGAGTTAAAATGTGATGGACTCTTTCAGTGGAGAGGGAGATGTGTGCTCCTGCATAGAATCCTGCTAGGAGAAGAACTCAGAAAGTTAGGAAGAGGTTATGAAAGATTTGTGCCTGGAGAAATTGAGTCAATTGTTCCACTGGGAATGTGGAGGGAAAGAACAGATGATATTAAACCTCAACATTCAAAAGAATTATTTTAGTTCTACGTTATCCTGTAATTATTACAGCTCTGCAGGTCTCTACTTGTTCTGCAGTATCCTACATTTTTGCTGAATGGTTTAGCACATCTGCAGTAAGAAAATGTGTAAAAAGGACTCAATGAATTTAATCATCCATACTTGGCTTGACTGCCTTAGGAGAAGATTCTAAAAATATATAAATTATTTCAGGGTCACTTAAACTGCTAGCAAAGACTGTAGCTATTGGTTAGTGTAATGAAGGTTGAAGCCAGCTCCCAAATGATACCCCATCCCCCACCAAGAAAAAAAATGAAAATGAAAGTTTGCAGCTTCTGCAAGATACATTTATTTATAAAGTGCTTGGAGAGCAGAACATCCAGAAATTGTGGGCAGTTACACTCTGGTGAGCAAAACTCAGTGAAAAATTATTTTCTTGGGCTATAGGATTCCCCCTTTGTACTATTTTAACCTGAATGTTGATGCCCCCATCCCCAAACTTCTGAAGTCAATGTGAACAGGTGCTGCACACACAGTTTCTCAAATCGGTAAGTATCTTTTGTGCTAGGGAGTGGGTAGGAGTGGGTAGGCTATTCAAAAGAAGAATGGGAAATTCAACCTTGAAGGTTCATGTGGAAGAAACCTAGGCGCTAATTAGAACAACTTAGAAAAAAGGGTGCATAGAATTCCCGAGTTGTAACTGTTGGTCAGATTGTTTCTAAGTCCAAACTCAGTGTACTGTAGAAAATCACCACAGGTACAAATCCATTCAGCGTTCTACTTTTGAAATCCAGAATTGGCATTTTGAATTTAACATTACAATTTAATCTATTTATGCATGCCACATTATATGGAAATGAAAGACCTGGTCTGCTCGATTTGCACCCGGCTGCCTGCATGACACGTTGATGTGGCAGGGACTCAGATCTGTGACTCACTCTTCCTAGCACTGTCTTAATGAATTAGGAAGAGTCAGGTTTTTTTTTTGTCCTGTTTGAGTTTACAGCGCAAATCTCAATATAGCCATAGGAAAAAAAAAGATGCATTTGATTGAACAAAGAGTGCATAAGGGTCCTTAAGGCTTTGTATGCTTTTTAGAAATAAAACAGAGTTTTCAGAAATTTCCTTTCTGCCTCCACCCTTGAAAGGAACTCTTTTCTTTATTGGAAATCAATTTCATTTGAATAAGGGCCATAATGAGGTGAATATTATAAAGGTAGTAAGCTTATTATGTTGGAATGACTGCTCTACTCTTTCTCTTCAAGAAAACAAAGATTTCAAACTAACTGTAATGCAACCCCTAGTTAGCTCTACTGTCACAGACAGAATAAAAAATGAACTCCCCAACCATTGCCCAACCATTGCCCAACCAGCTTTCTGTTGCTGAAGTTAGATTTTTATCGTATTGGGATCATTTTAAATTAACAGGAGATATTTGACATAACCAAATTTGACCAGTTTTTTTTTCTCTTCCAAACCCTGTGGAAATATTTTTGTTAAAGAGGGCATCACTAAGTTTAACTTGAAAATGCTTTAAAAAAAAAATTTCTATTACACACATTGTTTTAGTGGTTTAAGTTCAAGAGCAAAATTGCAGCGCTCTTCCTTTCTCCTTACCTTGCGGAAATATTTAATTTCTCTAACTATCGTCCCATTTTTCATTTAGGTCTCTTAAGGCTGCCCGGTTTTTTAATGTAATGGTCATCTTCATATCTTAATAAAACAAAAATTGAATTATATGCACTACTGGGCAAGCATGACATGACTTTTGCTAGCATATGTAACGTGTGGAAACCTGGGGGAAAATACTATTCAATTTAAGTTCCACTTGAGCACACTGCAGTGCACTGGAAATGAGTTCAGCCTTAATGGCACTGAAAAAGGTGGAAGCAGGGAAAGGTGGAGATCACCGATTTGAACCTAATTAAAAAGACCTGATAAAAATGCTAGAAAGCCAGATGGTAAAGTCAATTTCTTAGTACTGTGCCAGTCCAGGGGTGGAATATGTTTAGCAGTTGACATTCTACAAGGGTAGACTGATAATATCAGCAGGGAAACCAAAAGGATTTTGCTAACACTATTAGACTTTACTTTTAAAACTCTTCCATGCTTCCGTGTCTAAGTGGAAACAAAAAATATAAATTCTCTATTTTAATCAAATTCTAAAGCTCTATAAGAGCTTCAAGCATTTGATTGCTATTCAATATCTCCAACACTAATTTGAAAACTAAATACCAACACCGTTATAATAGCAAATAGTGGAGTGGAAATTCAGCACACTAGGATGGTTATCATCCCTTAAGAGAATTGTTCCTATTTAATTTTAAAAGTTAAACAATTGATTATTCCAAAGCAACACTTGAAGTAAAGCACTTAAAGAAACAGTGTCCACATTTAGGCAACTTTTCGTTACTCAAAATACAAACATTTAGAAATTGGAAATTTCGTTTGATCATACAATAATAGGTGGGCCTTTCTTGAATATTTTCACTGCCATGACCATAAAAAAAATCTCTACATGGAGCAAATAAAAAAAAAAAGGTAGATCAGAAATCTTTCTTTCTTCATCCAGAGAATTTTCTGTTGTCAATGTAGGATTACAATGAAGGATGAGTAGACATTCTCAAATTATGCATATTTATCCATATATATTGAGTGCTATTAAAAGTTAATTGAAATTAGAAACTGAGTGAGCTATATTTTGAAATATTTTATTATTTTAAAAGAAAACAGTGCAGGAGGGTTTACAAAGTATCAGGGGTCTATCCAGGGACAAAAAAAAAAAAAAAAAAAAAGAGAAATAGAGGGAAAAAAAGGCCAGGATAATTCGAGACTCTCATTGGTGCCAAACTTTGCCATTAGAAATTTACTTTTGGAGCACTGATTCACAGCCTTGATATTCTCCTTCAGTCTATTCGTTCCTCTGTGATGTAACTGAATAATTTAAAGGTAACCAAGTCTTCCACCAGTGCCAGGAAAAAGAGTAAATAGACCTGCTTCTTTCCAGCCAACAATGAAGAGCAATGCTTGGATTTATAGTTCTCCTTTTCCAAAGTGCTCAGGAGGAAGACATTTTGCCACCCAATTCATCTTAAGTAGTGGTGCGCCTTTAACAAGCAGTTTAGGTGGCGTCAGGGACAGAGCTAATGAGGTTTGTTAAATCTCAGTTTTTGTAAAGTACGATGCTAGCCTTCTGCCTCACAATAGGATTTGCTCGGTACTACAGTCCCTGATATCTTTCATAAATTCTCCACAAGGCCGTGTGTTTCATGGACTACTGTCAAGTATGTATTTGCCACTCTACCTATATGAACCACAGAACAAATGACCTATCTAAGCTATACTACTCCTGAGGCATACAAATGATAGAGTAAAATACTTGTCAAAATCTTCTTCATTACTGCAGGGAAACGGGGGGCTTTGCTATTTATGTAAGCAGTCACCATCCTGGCTAAAACATTGTTTCCTCACCCCATTGTTTCCTCACCCCAGTAGGTATATTTGTCTCTCAGTTATCTAGCTCTTCTTTCTGTGCCTTCCTGGATTATATTCAATAACGTTTAGACTTTTTTATTTGAATTTGCATATTTGCCATCATTTATTTACACTAAAAGTGTTTCTCTAAATAATAATAGAATCTTGACTGAATACATTTTTTATACATACAAAGGGTAAATATGTAGCAAGTATCTTGGTTTTTTTTTTTAAACCAACTGTATTGAGACATAATATGCACATGACCAACTGAGTTTATTAAAATTATATAATTTTATGAGTTTTGACGGTTAAATACACACACGAAAACACTACCACAATTAAGATACATACCATTTCCATCACCTGCTTTTTTCCAGCCAACAATGCACATCAAGTTTGTTCATGATGCTTTGTAATCTAGCCCTGACTCTGTATGCCCCAGGCAACCAATGATTGACTTTCTCTCCCTCTACATTAGTTTGTATTTTTTAGTGTTTCAAATGAATAAAATCATGCAGTATGCACTCTTCTTGACCAAATTCTTTCATTCAACATGATTGTTTTCTGAAATATTGATTTTGTTGGATGTAGCAATAATTCATTCCTTTTTATTGCTGAATAGTATTCTATTATATGACTATATGACATTTATTTGTCTATCTATTGACTTGTTGAAGGATATTTGGGTTGTTTCAAATTTTGAGGTATTATTAATACAAATAAAGCTTCTGGCTGGGTGCAGTGGCTCACGCCTGTAATCTCAGCACTTTTGGAGGCTAAGGCGGGCAGACTGCCCTGAGCTCAGAAGTCTGAGACCAGCCTGGGCAACATGGCAAAACCCCGTTTCTACTGAAAATACAAAAAATTAGCCCAGTGTGGTGTCACATGCCTGTAGTTCCAGCTACTTGGGAGGCTGAGGCAGGAGAATCGCTTGGACCTGGGAGATGGAGGTTGCAGTGAACCGAGATCAGCCTAGGTGGCAGAGAAAGACTCTGTCTCAGAAAATAACAGCTTCTACTAATGTTTCTTCTTGGATAAACACTTAGGGAAAAAAGGCCGAGTTATATAATAGGTATATGTATATATTTTTTAAAAACTGCTAAACAGTTTTTTAAAGAGGTTATACTATTTTACATTCCTACCAGTAATGCATGAAAATGCTAGTTGCCCCACATCCTCATCACTTGAGTTTTTCATTTGTTTGGTTGTTTTAGTTTTAGCCACTTTAGTATGTTTGTAGTGGTGTATCATTATGGTTTTCATTTACATTTCTCTGATAGCTAATATCTTGAGCATCTCTTCCTGCACTTATTGGCCATTTGTATATTCTTTTGTTAAGTGTCTGTTCAAATATTCTTTCCATTTTTCATTTCTTTTGGGCGGGAAGTCTTTTTATTATTGAATTGTAGTAGCACTTTATATAATCTGGATACAAGTCGTTTGTCAGATGTAAGCTCTGCAGGATATTTCCTTAGTTTGTGGCTTGTATTTTTATTTTCTTAAAAGTGTCTGTTAAAGAGCAGAAGTTTTTCATTTCAATCTATTCATTGAAATGAATAGATTCTAATCTAATCATTTTTTCTTATATGTTTATTGATTTCTGAGATTTGTCTAAAAAATTTTGACAACCCCAAAGTCATAAAGATTTCTTCCTTTGCTTTACTCTAAAAGTTTTATAGCTTTAATCTTTCATATTTAAATCTATGACCCATTTGGGGTGAATTTTTGCATACAGAATGAGGTAACAATCAACATTCATTTTCTCTATTCACTGAATTGCATTGACATTGTAGTTGAAAAATATTTTGACTATATATATAATATTTCTGTACTCTTTTTTGTTACCTTGATTGATACGTCTTCATTCATACCACACTCCAGTACTAATGCTTTATACTGTCTTGAAGTCAGGTGCTATACTTTCTACAGCTTTGTTTTTCTTTTTAAAAATTGCTTTGGCAATTCTAAGGTCATTTGCATTTCCATGTACCTTTAAAAATCAACTTTTCAATTTCTACTTAAGAAAGCCCTGCTGGAATTTGGATTAGGATTGTGTTGAATCTACAGATTAATTTGGGGATAATTGACAGGTTAACAGCATTAAATTTTCCAATCCATGATTATGGCTCTCTCTGTCTATATGTCTTTAATATTTTCCACTAATGTTTCATAATTTTTAGTGAGGAGATGTGTCATGTGTTTTGTTAGATTTATTCCTAATTTTTTTTATTTTTGAGGAGAGGGGGCTACTGTCAATTTTTTAAAAATTTCATTTTTCTATCATTTGCCAGTATATCAAAATGTAACTGATTTTTTGGATATTAACTTTATATCCTCTGACCTTGCTAAATTTGTTTGTTAGTTCTATGAGTTGTTTTGTAGATTATCTAGGATTTTCTCATAAATAATTGTGTCATCAGGAAATACACACAATACTTTTCTCTTTCCAATCTTTATGTTTTCTATTTCTTTTGCTTGTCTTATTGTAATAGCTAGGACTACTAGCAAACACAGGAAAGCATTTAATGTCTCACTCCTAAGTATGCTCTTATTTTAGTTCTTTGTTTTTTAAAAAATAGATGCCATTGGTCAGCTTAAGAGATTTTTTTCCTAGTTTCATGTGAGTTTGTTTCTATTTTTAATCATAATAGCTGTTGAATATTCTCAAATCTTTTTTTCTCTCTGTTGAAGTAATCATGTTTTCTCCTTTATTCTGTTAATCTGGTGAATTATATTGTTTTATTTTTGAATGTCAAAGTAACCTTGCATCCCAGTGATAAAACAAATTTAGCTATTGTGTTATTTAAAAAAATAGACGGTTAAATTGATTCATCAATATTTTATTAAAATTTTTTTGCAGTTGTATTTACGAAAAATATTGTTTTTTTTGGTAATTTCTCTTTCAGAATTTTATGTTAAGTATATTTTGGCTTCATAAAACCATTTGGGAGGTTCTTTCTCCTCCCATATGTTCTGAAAACTTTCTGTTTCAACCTGTGTCAAATTTGATAGTTGTATATCTCAAGAACTTGTCCATTTCAAGTAAGTTATTGAACTTGTTAACATGAAGTTCTTCATATTTTTTTTAAATTTTAAATTATATGTTTAATGCATCTAGAACTTGTCTTGCTAACCTCTCTCATTCTTTATAATGATTTGCATTTTCTCTTTTTCTTATTTAATCTAGCTAGGGGTTTTATAAATTATGTTCATCTTTTCATAGAACCAGCTTTTGGCTTTGCTACTTTTCTTTATTACCTATTTTTTGTTGTGTTTATTTCTGCCTCATTGTTTCCTTCCTTCTACTAACTTTTGGTTTACTTTTCTCTGTATTAACTTCTTGAAGTGGGAATTTGGGTTATTAATGTTAATTCTTTCTTTTTTATGGTATAGGCATCTTAAACTATCAATTTCCTCCTAAGCACTGTATTTTCACATGCTTTATTTTCATTATCATTTAGTTAGAAACATTTTTTAATTTTATTATTTTCTTTGTAATTTTTCTTTGGCTCATAAATTATTTAGAAGTGTCTTGTTTAAGTTCCAAATATCTGAGAATTTCCTAGACTCTTATTGTGTTATTGGTTCCTAATTTAATTCTATTGTGACTGGAAAATATATTCTGTATGATTTCAAACCTTTTTAGATTCATTGATGTCTGTTTCATGGTCATACGTGTGGTCAATTTTGGTGACTGTACCATATGTACATGAAAGAAATGTGCATTCTGCAGTTATTGAGTGACACAGTCTGTAAATATCAATTAGGTCAAACTTGTTGATAGTATTGTTCAGATCTTCTATGTTTAACCTAACTTTTTTCCAGCTGTTCTATGAATTACTGAGAGAGAGGTGCTAAAATCTCTTACTATGATTTTGGAATTGTCTATTTCTCTCTTTAATGCTGTCAATTGTTGCTTCACGAATTTTAAAGTTCTGCTATTAAGCACATGTATGTTTAGAATTTTTTCCTGGAAAATGATCCAGTTATCATTGTAGAATGTTACTCTTTACCTTTGGTGATATTCTTTGTCTTAAAGTTTCTTTTAGCTGGTGTTAATATAGCTACTGTGACCTCATACTTACTGCTTACATATTATACTTTTACACTTTTCCCACATATTTGTGTCATATTAAAGTATGTATGTTGTAGATGGCATATAGTTGGGTCTTGACTTTTTAGCATTTCTGATAATATCTGCCTTTTAATTAGCATATATAGTCTATTATTATTTAATGTAATTATTAATATGGTTGCCTTTATTTTATTTCTAATTTTTGTGAGTACATAGTAGTTGTATATATTTATGAGGTACATGATATTTTTTTAAAAAAAATTTATTTCCATAGGTTTTTGGGGAAAAGGCATTGTTTGTTTACATGGGTAACTTCTTTAATGGTGATTTGTGAGATTTTGGTGCACCCACCCATCACCTGAGCAGTATACACTGTACCCAATTTTCAATCTTTTATCTTTCACACCACTCCAACTCTTTTCTCCAAGTCCCCAAAGTTTATTGTATCATTCTTATGCCTTTGTATCCTCATAGCTTAGCTCTCCCACTTATGAGTGAGCACATGTAATGTTTGGTTTTCCATTCCTGAGTTACTTAGAATAATGGTCTCCATTTAAGTCTCTAATCCATCTTGAATTAATTTTCGTATAAGGAGTAAGGAAAGGATCCAGTTTCAGCTTTCTACTTATGGCTAGCCAATTTTCCCAGCACCATTTATTAAATAGGGAATCCTTTCCCCATTTCTTGTTTCTCTCAGGTTTGTCAAAGATCAGATGGCTGTAGATGTGTGGTATTATTTCTGAGGACTCTGTTCTGTTCCATTGGTCTATATCTCTGTTTTGGTACCAGTACCATGCTGTTTTGGTTACTGTAGCCTTGTAGTATAGTTTGAAGTCAGGTAGCGTGATGCCTCCAGCTTTGTTCTTTTGACTTAGGATTGTCTTGGAGATGCGGGCTCTTTTTTGGTTCCATATGAACTTTAAAGCAGTTTTTTCCAATTCTGTGAAGAAACTCATTGGTAGCTTGATGGGGATGGCATTGAATCTATAAATTACCTTGGGCAGTATGGCCATTTTCACGATATTGATTCTTCCTATCCATGAGCATGGTATGTTCTTCCATTTGTTTGTGTCCTCTTTTATTTCACTGAGCAGTGGTTTGTAGTTCTCCTTGAAGAGGTCCTTTACATCCCTTGTAAGTTGGATTCCTAGGTATTTGATTCTCTTTGAAGCAATTGTGAATGGAAGTTCATTCATGATTTGGCTCTCTGTTTGTCTGTTACTGGTGTATAAGAATGCTTGTGATTTTTGCACATTAATTTTGTATCCTGAGACTTTGCTGAAGTTGCTTATCAGCTTAAGGAGATTTTGGGCCGAGACAATGGGGTTTTCTAAATATACAATCATGTCATCTGCAAAGAGGGACAATTTGACTTCTTCTTTTCCTAACTGAATACCCTTGATTTCTTTCTCTTGCCTGATTGCCCTAGCCAGAACTTCCAACACTATGTTGAATAGGAGTGGTGAGAGAGGGCATCCCTGTCTTGTGCCAGTTTTCAAAGGGAATTTTTCCAGTTTTTTCCCATTCAGTATGATATTGGCTGTGGGTTTGTCATAAATAGCTCTTATTATTATTACACTCTTCCAAGACTAAACCAGGAAGAAGTTGAATCCCTGAATAGACCAACAGCAGGCTCTGAAATTGAGGCAACAATTAATAGCCTACCAACCAAAAAAAGTCCAGGACCAGATGGATTCACAGCTGAATTCTACCAGAGGTACAAGGAGGAGTTGGTACCATTCCTTCTGAAACTATTCCAATCAATAGAAAAAGAGGGAATCCTCCCTAACTCATTTTATGAGGCCAACATCATCCTGATACCAAAGCCTGGCAGAGATACAACAAAAAAAGAGAATTTTAGACCAATATCCCTGATGAACATCGATGCAAAAATCCTCAATAAAATACTGGCAAACCGGATTCAGCAACACATCAAAAAGCTTATCCACCATGATCAAGTGGGCTTCATCCCTGGGATGCAAGGCTGGTTCAACATTCGCAAATCAATAAACATAATCCAGCATATAAACAGAACCAAAGACAAGAACCACATGATTATTTCAATAGATGCAGAAAAGGCTTTTGACAAAATTCAACAGCCCTTCATGCTAAAAACGCTCAATAAATTCGGTATTGATGGAACGTACCACAAATTTCTTAAGTTTAGCAACTTGTGATGAAATATGCCACGTAACACTTTCACTTAAGAACTTCATACCATATGGGCCTAGTAGTTCTAATAATGACCTTGTTTCTGACATGTCAGAATATTTCTCTGCATTGAATGTTAATTCATTTTCTGTAGGTAATTTCACAAAGGCTTTAATTGCAGGGAAATAAGCTATATGATCATAGTTGACTCATCTTAACAAAGTTTCCAAATACCAACTTCCGTATAGACTCATAATGATTAGTTCTCCATAACTGCCTAAATGTTGTGTTTGTTGAAGAAGAACATCATTGAATACTCTTATAATATCCATCTACATGTAGTTTTACATTGGCTGGAGTATGGTCACGTGTGCTCTTACACCTGTTAGAATCTCTGATGGCTTTGCATTTTGTGTGTGGCTCAATTATACATAATCATCCCAACAATTAACTTAGTAAAGAAGATTTCCAGATGGGAAGTCAAATATTCTCATGGAGTAAAGGTATGTTTCCATAGCACCATGTTTGAGACACAATTTGTAACTCAGAAAGTGCAGTGTGTAATTTGTCAACTTTAGTCACAACCAGCCTGTTTTTCTTCATGTTCTTAATGCCTGGTTTCCCCCTTTCAGGTTACCCTTTCTTACTAGTCTGTTTTGTTTTGTTTTGTTTTGTTGATTTCTTATTCACTGCTTGACTGGCGGTTTTGGCATAATACTTGGGCGGCACTGGTCACTAAGAGTACACTGTTCTGTGCAAATATCTGTGATGATATTTCAAGCTTGTTTTGCCATTTCATCTGGAAATATATTACATAAGGGAAGACTACATTCTCCAGTATGATGTAACTCTGCTGCACACAGTTCATGAATGCAAATGATAAAATAAGTGCAATGTAGTGAAAATGCAGTTCAGTATCTTGACTGAGAAAGTAACTCCAAACACTGTTAAAGCATCTTCTCAAGAGCATGACTATAAAAACAAAATATGTAGAGCTTTGATGTTGTAAGCAAAGTTTCCACCAAAGAATCTATTTTTGGTATGAAAACATTATTGTATTCATCATGTTTCCAAGTTCTCTGTGATCTGAAAGGCCAAGCGAAGCCTTAGAGACACTAGTATATGCCTGTAACCTAAACCAATCTAATCTCATTCCTCTGAAATCAAATACTTCCCCATCTTCGACTTATTTTACATTTACAAAGGTCATAGTGTTAACAACAGAGGACATGATGCTTGAGTCATCTTCCCGGCAAACGGAAAGGTTCTGCATGAGTTCAGTGAGGACAACAGCATCAAACCCAGAAAGGTACTGCATGTAATACCTTTGCATTACAGGTCCATATTTTAAAACATTTCCCAAACTAAATACCATAAAATTGCACAACATTAAAAATAGTAAAAGACTGCTTAGTATTAGAAGCAGACCATTTCCTGAAATTCTAAAACCAGCAGCATATGTTATTGCTTGTATAAAGCCTAGTGATATTTTTAGACTAAATTTCATGGTGCCCTGTTGACATTAGCACAACCATTGTACTCTAGTGTATAATAAACAATCTTAGAGATTTATCAACTATTAATACAAATGTTAGTCCTTAACCACTTTTTATATGTTTTAAATTTTGAAAATTCAAGTGTACCTGCCATAACATAAAAATAAACATTAGACTGTATCACAAAAAAAGATACTTTTAAAATATAGAATACATTTTTTCATTCAAAGACACGTCTAACTTTTAAATGAAATCCACTTCCTAACTATAAACTAGTTGATATTTGGAAATTCCTTGAGTGGATTTTGATGGAAGATAGAAGTTGCTATTAAATTTTTTTCAAATGACACTTCTGTTTTGACATGTTTGTTATTTTGTGATCACAAGCATCATCGGATTTTGATTTACTCTGAAGTTTCCTAAACTGACAGGATAATATCATGCCTTAGGAAAATTGTATCTAAGTTAATCATGAAGAGATGGATCAAAGGGAAATCAATGGCATGTAATGCAAGAGTCAAACAAAAAGCAACATAAAAAACATCTCAAATAGCTTAATTTTATGTGATAATCATGGTAGTATCACTTTGTATTTAATAAGGACATTCCTTCCAAAGATGTTAAAGTTCTTTTAATGTATTACCTTGTTTTTACTCACAAAATCCTTGGGAGATAAAGGAAAATTATAACTTAGGTAAATAAAACTTGCTTTGGACCCTCAACATTTTTTGTTTTTAAATGTCAAATATTTCTGTTTTTACCATACTCATACCACTAAGCACTAATGATGAAAATTTGACAACTAAACATGTTGCTGACAGTATATATTCATGGTCACCGCTGATCCCTAAACAATCTTGATTGTATCTCTGTGGTGTGCAGATCTTCTTTTCTGTCTTCCTGCATTTTCTATAAATTCATAGTTAGATCTAGAGGTTTGATCTAATTTAGATTCAGTTTTTATATTAAGATAAATATGTCTTAGATAGTGCTGTGTACATAATACCCACTGACATTGATGATCATTTCTCAGATTCATTATTTTATCAAGGGTTTGAAAATTTACAATATTCTAATTACATCAACAGGAAGCTTTGTTTTAAAAATATACATATAAACATGCCATTCCCCTGCATAAACTTTTTCAATGTCCACTATTGTTGGGATAAAATCTAAATTCCTTAACATAGATTATTTAAAGTGTATCAACTGGCAGTTGTTTATCACTTCTGTCTTATATTGTGTCACTCTCTGCCTCACACTTTAGGCTTCAGACATGCTGCTGACCTCTTTGCGGGTTTCTGAATGAACCTTACTCTGGACCACTTTAGGACATTCACATTTGCTGTATCCTTTGTCCAAAATTCTTTCCTTTCACTTCCAACTTCACCTGGCTAACTTCGCATCATTTTTTATGCCTCCGTTTAAGTATAGCTTCTTCAGGAAGACCTTCCCAGAAGTCCAAAACTATGTTAGCTCAACCTGTTTTATATATATATATGTATGTGTGTGTGTATATATATATATCTATATACACATACCTATTGCAACCGTATTTATTGACCTGTATTTACTACACTTTTGACACTTGTTTGAGCTGTGTCCTCCACCCTCCATTTTGTTCATCACTGTATCTCCAACACCTGAAGAGTTCCCAATACATAATATGTGCTCAGTACTTGTTAAATCAGCTTATGTCACTAAGATATCAGCTTTTGTTTTTGAACTGATAATATTATGATCTTATAAAGCACTTTTTGTATGTCAGCACATTAAACACCACAACATCCCAATGAAGACAAAAAAGACTTCATTGCATGTCTTCTCTTCTGCTTCTGTGAATTAGGATTGTAAACATAGCTACTGTGACATTCTGTCATCTTGAATTAATACGGTCTGAAATATCTACTTATTTATCTCCTCTGTTTTGTGTCTGGGATTCTAACATCTAAAAGAGCCCTAAGACCAAAATCAGAAGTGTGAAAGATTTATATTGTATAACCTAACTTAATTATATCTTTTTTATCTAAATAGGAAGATACCACCCCTGTTTTCCTATTTCAGCATCAATGCCTTCAGGAAGACTTCCACGAAGAGAATTGATAATACCTTCCTCTAAGCTATCTTTGAACTTTGTTATTACTTACTTCTGATATTATGCATAGCATTTTTTATCTACATCACTGTTAAACCTGCTAAACTGTGATCCCTATGCAGATACGTACTAAATGTTATTAATATTTCTACATATTTAATGTTTTTAAATTGTGTATTAATATTTGGTAATATTCTAGCATATTTAATATTTCTACATACTAAATGCCTAACACAGTGCCTGACACATAATAGATTCTCAATTCATCATTGTTGAATCATTGACATGAAATAATGTGCCCCCTTGTCTGTAATTAATTCCCACATAATGAAAGATGGTTAGTTAAATTTGTTGTGGTGGTGGCAGAGGTAGGGTGATGTTTACCCTGAAAAGGGAGTGGAATCAGGACTCCTGGTCAAAATATAACAGTAAGACAACTAAGTATTAAAATGTTGCATCTCAAGGAGGTCTGGAATAGATGATGGATTGAATATAGGAAACTGATTTTAATGCCCCTCAAAACCCCACTAAAAATGGAGGGAAAAAATTGTTCATAACAAAAATCCTGAAGACTGAGAAGAACATTAGAAGAAATAACAGCAACACAATTTTTTGAAATAGAAAGCAGATGGATTAGTGTTAGTTGACTTAGGTTGACTTAGTTAATTGACCTAGGTAGAGAACTCAGCCAGCAGTGGAGAAAGCTGAGAAATAATTCAATTTACAATCCAGTATACCCATAAAGCCTGGAAATTAGCAACACAAGATACCTTTGGAACTGAGAGAGTTCAGGAAAAGAGAGCTAAAATTAGGAGGTTTGGATGAAATTCAGTTTAATCTAGAAAGATCCTTTCCCTTGTTCCAGAGCTAGGTAACTGTCTTTCCCCTACCCTTCAGATGTTTGAAAGATTATTCTACAGCTTTGGGGAAAAAATAGAGAGTCACTGAACTGGAAGACCTAGACACTTTAACTAAAACAAGGTGATTAAGCAACCATATGCATAATAAACTGGATGCTTCCCTCACTTAGTGTGCAAAACACTGCAAGCCGGTCTTCCATTCTCCAGGCAAGAGACCATGAGCCCAAGAAGAAAAACCTGAGTATACAGACACCAGGGAGCTCCCAGCGAACAGTCCACTCACACACCAAGTAAACCAGCTATAGCCACAGGCTCTGAGTTACACTCAGCACTTTCTTTTTTTTTTTTTTTTTTGTTGAGACGGAGTCTCGCTCTGTCACCCAGGCTGGAGTGCAGTGGCCGGATCTCAGCTCACTGCAAGCTCCGCCTCCCGGGTTCACGCCATTCTCCTGCCTCAGCCTCCCGAGTAGCTGGGACTACAGGCGCTCGCCACCTCGCCCGGCTAGTTTTTCGTACTTTTTAGTAGAGACGGGGTTTCACCGTGTTAGCCAGGATGGTCTCGATCTCCTGACCTCGTGATCCGCCCGTCTCGGCCTCCCAAAGTGCTAGGATTACAGGCTTGAGCCACCGCGCCCGGCCTACACTCAGCACTTTCGAACATGAACAGACGTTGAAGAAAAATTTTCAATTACATTGTTAAAGTATGGTAAGGAAGACCTTATTCAGGACCATCATGATAGGTATAACGGGATTTTGCAGTGTGGGAGAGAAGTTGGGCTCACCTTCAAATACAGTATGGGAATTTATAGCCAGGGAGCCCAGTGGAGGCCAGTAGATGGAAAATTACTAAGACGGAACATCAGGGGTAAGGGAGATTCTGGCTAAACTGACCTAATAGTATTCTTGCTGAAGACAGGCCAAGGTGATCAGACATCACCTGGGAGATGGTGGACAATGACGAACCCAGTCACATACTGAAGACTACCAAATATCAAGACTGGGTGATTCTTGCTAAACTGACTTAGCAGGGTTCTTTGCTAAAACTGGATTTTACAAGGAAGTGCACAGATAGGCCTAGAAGAAGTTTCAGGAGCCTGACTAAAGTTCGGCCAAGCAAAGGATCCTTGTCAACAAGCAAGAATTGCCATATACTGAGGAAAGTACGTAACATAGAAGTTAAAGACAAAAATAAAAAATTAAACAATAAACAGAAGAAAGAAACTTGAAGGAAATGGAGACTGTGCAAGGAGAAGAAAACTTTATAAAACACTCAGTGATATACTCAGGTAAAGTATCATAGATGTGAGACACGAGAACAGAAAGAATATCCCTTTAATGAGGAATATTCAGAGAAAAAATAAAATAACTTTTAGAAATTAAACAAATAACCAATAAAATGTTTTATGTAAAAATCTAAAGATTGTTATTTTTCTAACCTTTATGATATTCATGGTGTCTGTTAGCTTTTTAGTACTTGTGAATTTTGTCATTTATTCTCTCATTCTAAACAAATATCCCCATTTTTATCAGACATCTTATTTTGTTTTTTGTAATTTTATATTCATTTTCCTGAGGAAGGTCCCCAAAATTGTATATGACCTTCAGGCCCCTCAGAACTTGTGCCCATTCCTGATGGCAGCCTCATCTTTTCAGTTGCTCACATCTAACCATTGACTTTATTCTTGACTCTCCTCTTTCTCTAACCCTACATTCAATCTATCAGGAAATCTTGTTGGCTCTGCTTTCAAAACATATGCGTGGCCACTGCTACCACCCTGGTGCAAACCACCAACACCACTTGCCTGGATTCTTGCAATAACCACTTAATCTGTCTTCTTGCTCTCACCTTTGCCTCCCTACTGCGTATTCTCAACACAACGAAACAACAGCCAGATAATTATCTTCTTAAAACTTAAGTCAGATAATGTAATTTCTCTGCTCAGAATCCTCCCATGGCTCTCCATTCATTTGAACTGACTCTACATTTCTTCTCTGACCTCCCATGGAATTATTTACTCTTTAGCTCACTCTTATCCAGTCAGACTGACCCCTATATTATTCCTAAAAGATAACAGGCTTGGCTGGGCACAGTGGCTCACATCTGTAATCCCAGCACTTTGGGAGGCGAAGGCGGGCAAATCACAAGGTCAACAGATCGAGACCATCCCGGCCAACATGGTGAAACCCTGTCTCTACTAAAAATAAAAACATTAGCTGGGCTTGGTGGTGCACACCTGTAGTCCCAGCTACTTGGGAGGCTGAGGCAGGAGAATCGTTTGAACCTGGGAGGCAGAGGTTGCAGTGAGCCAAGATCATGCCACTGCCCTCCAGCCTGGTGACAGAGAGAAACTCCGTTAAAAAAAAAAAAAAAAAGAAGAAGAAGAAGATAACAGGCTTGATGTGCCCACCTTATGGATTTTACACAGCTGTTTCCTTTTGCTGATACTATCCAATTATCTGCAAGACAATCTCTCTAACCTCTTTCATGTCTCTGCTTTAATGTTCCTTTCTTGAGGAAGACTATCCTAGCCATCCTATGTAGAATTCTAACCCAATCCACCCCTGCTCCATGGCCTGGCACTCTTAAACTCATGTTCTCTGTCCTCTGTTTAATGGCACTTTTCACCTTCTATTTTACCTTCTTATTGTACGTCTACTCCCATTAAATGATGACTACTTACAAGCACGGATTTGGTTATGTTCATTGTTATATCACTAGCACCTAAAATAGTGTCTGGCACATAGAAGGGGTTCAATAAATCTGTGATTAATTTGAATATAACACAGATACAGTCATGCACCACATATAGACATTTTGGTCAACAACAGACCACATATCATGGTGATCGCATAAGATTATAATGGAGCTGAAAAATTTCTATCACCTAATTGACATCATAGCTGTTGTAACATTGCAGCACAGCACATTACTTTTCCTATGTTTAGATACATAAATACTTGCCATTGTGTTACAATCACCTACAGTATTCAGTACAGTCACATGTTGTACAAGTTTGTAACCTAGAAACAATAGGCTTTTCAATATAGCCAAGGTGTGTAGTAGGCTGTACCTTCTAGGTTTGTGTAAATATACTCTTTGGTCTTCACACAACAAAATCACCTAAGGATGCATTTCTTAGACTCTATTCCTGTTATTAAGCAACACATGACTGTATATTAATATGCATACATATATACATGCTGTGAAGATATATTACACACACATAATGTGAATGTATGCAATATCCCTGGATGAATACATAAGTAAGAAATAACATTGGCTGCTTCTGAAAAGAAAAGCTGAGCATCAGCAGAAGAAGGTGGAAAGAATGCTTTTCACTATATGCCTTTTTTGTACAGTTTGGAATTTGAACCATATGAATGAACTACCTTTTCCATAAGTGAATCAAGGAACAATTGAAGTTGAATTTCATAATATGGCTTTCCTTTCCATAGTAAGACCCTAGAAATATCATGGATTTCTCAAACTGCCAATCTTTGTACTATTATGTAAATGTGGACAAAGTTATTTAAAACACATGTATAGGAGTCAGTGGGTCATTGAGAAGCACAGACTACTTGGTCCTCAAAAAAAAAACTTGGCTACAATAAGATGAACATGTACTTTGGAATCAAGTGCCTGAAATATTAACACAATTCAATACATATTAATAAATAAAAAAGAAAAAATCATGAAATTAAATATATAGCATTGTTCTATTTATATTTTAAAACATCTCTGTGTGTGATGTTTATGCATAAAAAATTCAGAAGGAGGGAGCTTTCACATTTTAATTTTTTTTTTGTTTTTTTGAAAGTCATTTCAAACTTAAAAGTTGCAAAACTTAAAATGTACAAAATACTCACATATCCTTCACATAGATTCACCTCTTAGCATTTTACCCTATTTGCTTTATTGTTGGCTTTTTCCCTGCCATATTCATATACATCTACATATATTCACAGATGCACACACAGACATATGTACACACATGTATACACACAACATTTTTTTCTGCACTGTTTGAATGTAAGCTGCATGAGGCTCTGCACTTTTAAATACTGCAGTGAGTGTCTCCTCTAAATTGTAATATTTTTCTTATGTTACCACAGTACAGTTGTCAAATTGAGGAAATTTAACAAGAAAACGGTACACTTCCCGAATCTACCAGCCATATTCCACTTTTTCAGTTGACCTAATACTTTCCTATGTAGCATTGTATCATTCTGTGTTGTTTTACCAGGAACATAGATTGCTTTTATAATTTTTAAAGCAATGTAAATTGTTTTAATTATCTAGTGAAGAGAGATAAGCAAAATACCCCTCAAAATTTAACTTTTTGGGCCTCAGGTTTTGAAATCATTTCTTTTCATAGAGTCACTATACATATATAGGTCTGATGCAGAACTGCTTTCTTTTTCTAGAAAGCTACTAGTTATTCTCAGCTACTTCATATTTCTGACTATAGATCAGAATGATGAGCCGTGCTGAATCCTGATGCAGCCTCACACTTAAAGAGCCTTAGTCAAAAAAGGTAGGGTTCTTTATCAGCACCCTCTGTAATCTCTGAAAGAGTACAGAATCTTCCAGTCAGATCAGAAAGATCCTTGAACTGTTTTCTTTTTTGCTTTTTGTTTTCAAATTAATTATAAGAAGCTAGTTCTGTTGTCTTGACATATTAATTGTGTTGTTTCTCCTTTCAGAGAAAAAAAAGCACTAGCCCTTAAAAGAATACCAAAATCCATTCCTCTGAGTCTTTCTTTCAAGTATTTGTAAATCAATTTCCCTTCACTCTCCTCTAATTCCTGTGGTGCGCAGGCGCCAGCACTTCCACAACAATATCTCAGTAATGCACTAGATCACTGCCTCCTCAACATAATCACTGGAGGGCCTGGGCAGTCTACTGGAACCAGATAGAGGCAAAACATTAACAGAGATTAAGAAATGTAGTTTTCCTTGAAAAATGACTTTTGAAAATTTTATAAGTATGCATAAGCATTGTGTAGAATTAAAGAAAGTCTTGGTTTTTAAATTTCTTTTAGATTGAAAAAGCTGTTATGTTTTTTTTCTAAAATAAATAAAGCAAATTATTGACTGCAACATTTAAAGATTAATTGAATTTATTTTGAGTAAATCGTGCAGGGCTTAAAACTCCTACAACATAAGCACCTTATTGAGCAAAATAATTTTGAAAATATATTCATAGAATCATTAAGAATGTGTTTATTGAGCCATTTGAGGATAATCAGTAAAATCACTAGCCATTTTTACAAAACCTTACATCAGAAAGTGAAGACTATAGTCACCAAAAAGACATTATTATCACAATTTAAAACTCCATATATATAGCATATATTAGCTATTTTCATTAGGAAAAGTATTCTATTATCTATACAGCATATAATACAGATTAAAGACATTAGGGCAAGTTTTATAACATTATACTGATAGAAAAAATAAATCTGAATTTAACCACCTACAAAGTACTCTACTGAACCATAGCACAGTGGGTGCCGAAAGTGGAAAATAATGTTGAAAGCAACTGAGTGCTTATTGCTGTCTTCAATGGGGAATGACAATATGTAATCCGGAGATTTCCCAGCATTAGCAAGACACTCCACAGTAGGGGGATTGGAAATGGGAGCAATAAACAGTTAACTGGAGTATGCTGTAAGGCATTTTTAAAGACCAAGAACATGAGACTTGGCATATTAATAACTCATATTATAGCAACCCTGCAGGTGAAAATGAAGCCTGCAGATGACTGCTGTTTCTCTTCCAATCCTACCCCAACTTTTTGCCAGTGCTCCTTGTCTTAACCTCTGTTATGGAGCAGAAAGAGAGGCTAGGATGAAGGAAAAGTGAACTGACGGAAAGGTAAGGGTAAAATATTGAGTGATATTTCAAAAGGCTTGCTTTGGATTCTTTGGATTTGAGGAAACTTATTTTTCCCCCAACAGTGACTACAAGGATGCACGTTAAATTCATAGATGATAGTACACTTAAAGGTAAGTGTCCAAGTCCTGCTCAGAGACAGAAAAAGAAATCAGGAATACCTAGATGAACATAAAAATTATGGAAAAAATTTTTACTTGTATAATCCTGCTCCTGTCACCCCATCCCACCACCACTTCCCCATAAAATATTTTACCACTGAAAAAGGTGAAGAGCTACCTGCAGTAAATATTTCTCACCATAACTGTTAGAAGGTATTCACAGCACACCTTTTCAAGTCCGATGCTAGAATTTGAAGAGGGACACATGGAGGAAGTAGAATAGAAAGTGTTTTTAGAGGGGGACAGTTTAAATAAGTGCTGGGTGATATAGGTGAGGTAGAAGGTGCATTCTAACATTTTTCTCATTAAAGAATTTTATTACTTAAATTCAAGAAGTTATATGCCAAGCCTCTCTCTTTTTTGAGCTACAATATGAGTATTTTTCATCGTGTTTCATCCATAGGCTGATTCTGTTAGCAAGGGTGGCAGAGAGATACGTTTCTCATTCAGCCTCCAGTTTGGTTTCTATTTCTGGTTCAGAGGCTGTATGGGGGAACTAGGCAAAAGAAGAATGAAGTAATTGGTAACTTGTATTTATCTTTTTTTAAAAAACTTATATTGTTTTTTATTTTCAATTGCTCCAACATTTTATTTTCCATCTAGGGAAATATCCTCAGACTGAGATGATAATCTCATAAATCTCTTTTATCAAACTTCATAGGAGAATTATTATTTGTTTCTCTGGTATCATTTATTCTGCTTTACTCTTCAAATATGGAAAGAAATTTTCAGTGAAACAATTTGAAAAAGAACTACTTTCGGAATACAATATGACAACTATGTTTTCTATGTTTACCAAAAATTTCAAATAAACAGCCCCCTCATTCACCAGAATCCTCAAATTACATAAACATTAAAAGAGGCTTTTTTGGAAATCTAACTTTTTAGATAAAAGGGGCAAGTTATAAACTAAACTACATATTAGATAATCACAAATCCAACTTCCAGGTTATATCCTGAGTGAACACTGACTAAAGACTTTCTCCTATGTCCTCTATAGGAATCACTGATGTGCAGTATGAACAGTCTGAGGCCCTGAAAGATCATTAGTCTTCAAATGAAGATTCGATTATGTTGAGATTATAAGGCAGATAAATGGGCTCATATATTTTAAAAATATTGTCCAGTAAGTGTGTTGAAACTGAAAACTTTTATTGCTTAAATATCAGTTAAAAGTTCTTTTAATCAAAGTGTTCTTTATCTTGGACATTCCAGCTAATTGATATTTAATGCTTATACATATTGAAACAATATAGCCATACAATATTCTTAGGAAAAATATAAATACAATAGACAAAGCAATCTGGTCTGAAAGATTTCTGGTCTTGAAATCTTTCCCTCCTCTGAACTACTGGAGGATTTATTGACTCTATGAGTCGTTTATTAATTATTCATACATTGCCTTCCAATATCTTTTTAAATCAATTTTATCATTTTTATGATAATAAAATTAAATGCATTCTTAAAAATATAACTTATAGCAAGTTCTAAAGAACAAAATAAAAATTAGCCCTAATCCAACCACCAAGAAATAATCCTTATTAAGACAAACAAATTTTCTTCGCATTTACACATTATAAATGCATAACTGCTTTTACTGTTTATAAAATTGGAATACATTCTGTTCATTGTCATGGTTTTTTTTTTACTTATCATTACTGCAGAAACTCTTCCCCATGCTTTAAATATTTTTGAAAACCTGGTTAATAGAAATTCCACTTCCAGTATGAATGAGTAAGCTACTAAAAATTATCCTATGACAAATATAAAACTATAAATTAAAAACATGTGTATTTCAGACAGAAGCCAAAGTTTGGAGGAAGCAACTGGCATAGAATAAATTTCATGTTTTCAGACAAAAGAAAACTAAGAGAATGAATCACCAACAGATTTGAATTATAAGAAATGCCAAAGAAAGTTCTTCAGCTGGAAAGAAATGACACCAGAGAGAATCCCAGATTTTTAGGAATGAATGAAAAGAATCAAAAACTTTTAAGTATTTGGGTGAAAATGAAAGACCTTCTTCTCGCTTAATTTCTTTAAAATGCCTATAGCTATTTAAAACAAACATTTTATCAATCCCTTGCATAGTTAGAAGGTAATTAATTATAATGTACATAACAAACATTACATTTAAAAGATGGGGAGGTGGAGAATATAAACCTATATGGTTGTAAGGTTACTACATTTTGTGTAAATAGTACACTATTAATACTTAGAAGAGTAACAGCTTCAGAAAGCACACTCTAATCCCTAGAGCAATCACTAAATATATGTATATATTAAAAGAGTATAGGGAAAAGTTAATAGACAAATCAAAATCAAATTCTAAAATATAGTCATGTATCACTTAATGATGAGGACACATTCTGAGAAATATGACCCTAGGCAATTTCACAGTTGTGTTAACATCATAGAGTGTGCTTACACACATCTAGATGGTATAGCCTACTACACTCCTAGGCTACATGGTATAGCCTATTGCTCCTAGGCTACAAACCTGTTATGTTACTATCCTGAATACCTTAGGCAATTCCACAGTAGTAAATATCATGTATCTAAACATATCTAAATCTAGAAAAGGGATAGCAAAAACATGATACTATAATCTTATGGAAACACCATCATATATGTGCTCCATCATTAACAGAAATGTCTTTATGCAACATATAACTGTATATTCAAATAACTCAACAGAAGGCTATGTCGGGAAAACAGAAAGATAAAAATAAGAAGGAGCAAACAAAAACCAAATAGTAATACGTCTAAAGACAAACATATGCATACCGTTTGTAATAGCTAAGATTTGGGTGTAACCTAAGGGTCCATCAACAGATGAATAGGTAAAGAAAATGTAACATGTGTACACAATGGAGTACTATTCAGCTATAAAAAGAATGAGATCCAGTCATTTGCAACAACATGGATGAAACTGGAGATAGTTTGTTAAGTGAAATAAGTAAGGCACAGAAAGATAAACATTGCATGTTCTCACTTATTTATGGGATCTAAGAATAAAAACAATGGAACTCATGGTCATAGAGAATAGGATGGTTACAAGAGGCTGGGAAGCATAGTAAAGAGCTGGCAAGGAGGTATGGATGGTTAATGTGTACAAAAATATATATATAGAGAGAAAGAATAAATAAGCCCTACTATTTGCTAGCACAATAGGGTGACTATAGTCAATAATAACTGTACATTTGAAAATAACTTAAAGAGTGTAATTGGGTTGCTTGCAACTCAGTGGATAAATGCTTGAGAGGAAGGATGTGCTTCATCATGTGCTTGTTTCACATTGCATGACTGTATCAAAACATCTCATGTACGCCATAAGTATATACACCTACTACATACCCACAAATGTTTTTTAAAAAAATAAAGACAACCATACACATGGATATAGAGAGTAGAAGTATGGTTACCATGGTTACCAGAAGATGGGAAGGGTAATAGGAAGCTTGGGGGAAGTGGAGATTGTTAATGGGTCCAAAAAATGGGAAGAATGAATAAGACCTACTATTTGACAGCACAATAGGGTGACTATAGTCAATAAAAACGTTACTATACGTTTGTAATAAAGAGTGTAATTGGATTGTTTGTAACTCAAAGGATAAATGCTTGAGGGCATGGACACCCCATTCTCCATGATGTGCTTATTTCACATTGCATGTCTGTATCAAAACATCTCATGTACCGAAATAGCAACTCTTACTCAGACGGAGAGGGCAGCGTGTGCAGACTCACACTGTGACTTTTTGCTCCAAGAATTACTGCAGGAACATACCAGTACAGCCAAGAGAATCAAAATAACCTCAATTAAAATGAAAATGGGAGATATTAAGCCAACACCACAGAAATACAAAAGATCATTCAAGGCTAACTATGAACACCTTTAAGTGCATAAACTAGAAAACCTAGAGAGATGGATAAATTCATGGAAATATGCAACCCTTCTAGCTCAAACCAGGAAGAATTAGAAACCCTGGACAGACCAATAACAAGCAGCAAGATTGAAATGGTAATTTTACAAACTGCCAAAAAAAATGTCCAGGACCAGACGGATTCACCACTTAATTCTATCAGACATTCCAAGAAGAACTGGTACCAATCCTACTGACACTATTCCACAAGATAGAGAAAAAGGGAATCCTCCCTAAATCATTCTATGAATCCAGCATCACCCTAATACCAAAATCAGAAAAGGGCATAACAAAAAAAAAGAAAACTGTGGACCAATATCCCTGATGAATGTAGATGAAAAAATCCTTAACAAAATACAAACTAATTGAATCCAACAGCATATTAAAAAGATAATGCACCATGATAAAGTGGGTTTCATACCAGAGATGCAGGGATGGTTTAAAATCTGCAAGTCGATAAATGTGATATACCATATAAACAGAATTAAAAACAAAAATCACATGATCATCTCAATAGATGCAGAAAGGGCATTTGACAAAATCCAACATCCCTTTATGATTAAAACTCTCAGCAACATCAGCCTAGAAGGGACATACCTTAATGTGATAAAAACCATCTATGACAAACCACAGCCAACATAATACTGAATTAGGAAAAGTTGAAAGCATTCCCTCTGAGAACTGGAAAAAGACAAGAATGCCCACTCTTAACACTTCTATTCAACATAGTACTAGAAGTCCTAGCCAGAACAATCAGACAAGAGAAAGAAATGAAAGGCATGGAAATTAGTAAAAAGGAAGTCAAACTGTCACTGTTTGCTGATGATGTGATAGCATACCTAGAAAACCCTAAAGACTCCTCCAAAAAACTCCTAGAACTGATAAATGAATTCAGCAAAGTTTCCATATACAAAATTAATGTACACAAATCAGTAGCTCTGTGACCAAGCTGAGAATCATATCAAGAACTCAACCCCTTTTACAATAGTGGCAAAAAAAAAAAAAAAAAAGAAAAGAAAAAAATACTTAGGAATATACCTAGCCAAGGAAGTATAAGACCTCTACAAGTAAAACTACAAAGCACTGCTGACAGAAATCATAGATGACACAAACAAATGGACACACCTTTTGTGCTCATGAATGGATAAAATCAATATTGTGAAAATGACTATACTGCCAAAACGATCTGCAAATTCAGTGCAATTCCCATCAAAATACCACCATCATTCCTCACAGAACTAGAAAAGACAATCCTAAAATTCATTTGGAACCAAAAAAGAGCCTGCATAGCCAAAGCAAGACTAAGCAAAAGGAACAAACCCGGAGGCATGACATTACCTGACTTCAAACTATACTATAAGGCCATAGTCACCCAAACAGCATGATACAGATATAAAAATAGGCACATAGACCAATGGAGCAGAATGGAGAACTCAGAAAAAAACCCAAATACTTACAGCCAACTGACCTTCAACAAAGCAAACAAAAACATGAAGTAGGGGAAGGACACCCTATTCAACAAATGATGTTGGAATAATTGGCAAGCCAAAAAGAATGAAACTAGATCTTCACCTCTTGCCTTATACAAAAATCAACTCAAGATGGATCAAGGACTTAAATCTATGACTTGAAACCATAAAAATTCTAGAAGATAACATTGGAAGAACCCTTGTAGACAGTGGCTTAGGCAAAGACCTCATGACCAAGAACCCAAAAGCAAATGCAACAAAAACAATGATAAACAGGTGGAACTTAATTAAACTAAAGAGCTTCTGCACAGCAAAAGAAACAATCAGCAGAGTAAACAGACAACCCACAGAGTGGAAGAAAATCTTCTCAATCTATACATCTGACAAAGGACTAATATCCGGAATCTACAAGGAACTCAAATTAGCAAAAAAAAACCAATCCCATCAAAAAATGGGCTAAGGACATAAATAGACAATTCTCAAAAGAAGATATACAAATGGTCAACAAATATATGAAAAAATGCTCAACATCACTAATGATCAGGGAAATGCAAATCAAAATCACAATGCAATACCACCTTACTCCCGCAAGAATGTCCATAGTCAAAAAATAAAAAAAATAATACATGTTGGCTGAGATGCAGTAAAAAGGGAACACTTTTACACTGCTGATGGGAATGTAAACTAGTACAACCACTATGGAAAACAGTGTGGAGATTCCTTAAGGAACTAAAAGTGGAACTACCATTTGATCCAGCAATCCCACTACTGGGTATCTACCCAGAGGAAAAGAAGTCATTATATGAAAAAGATACTTGCACATGCATGTTTATAGCAGCACAATTCACAATGGCAAAAGTATATAACCAGCCCAAACGCCCATCAATCAATGAGTAGATAAAGAAATTATATACATATATATATACACATATATGTATACACATATATGTATATACACATATATATATAGAATACTATTCAGCCATAAAAAGGAATGAAATAATGGCATTCACAGCAACCTGGATGGAATTGGAGACCATTATTATTATTTTTTTTTAATTTATTTATTATTATTATACTGTAAG